>NC_064629.1:718915199-720123949 GCF_023864275.1 Schistocerca cancellata
ATGGCAGATACCAGGGGGAGGTTTTCTGAAAGAATCTTAAGGACAGGTATTCACGAAGCAGGCCATTTACGAAACACTCGTTCGGTCTATTCTGTGAGTGTTGTTGGGAACATTTATAAGTAGGTTTAATTCGCTAGGGGGGGGGGGGAAGAAGAAGAAGAAGAAGAAGAAGAAGAAGAAGAAACTGATGATGATGATTATTCAAAGAAGTAGTGCAAACCATGCCACTCGTTTAGTTAGCGCGAGAGCGTCACAGAAAGACGCTACAACTTCCAGTAGGAGACGCAAAAAGAAAGCGCTGTCATCGCGACGAACTTTTCGGGATCCCTCTTTCCACTACCAGTCAAGAAACATAATTCCCATTTCGCATAACGACCACGAGGGGAAAATTCGGGCACATAAGGAGGAAGCAGCGACCTTCCTTCTTCCTGCGCTAGACCAGCAAATGGAATAGGAAAGTGGAGAGAGCGAAGGGGATGTTCGTGGTATATCATTTACCATTCGCTCGCATAGTACGATGGTTTACGGATTAAAGATTTAGATGAGTGTACTGTGTCTCTGAAACACAGGTCTGTCCCTAATAGTTCTGGGCAGAGTCGAGGACTACTTCGAGCGGAATACACAGAAGAATGAGTACAGCCTAGCTGCTATGGACACCGTATAATCAGTCAGGCACCTGGCTGAAGTCGAATTCTCCCTGTCTCGGATATGCCCGTAACGTGGGATTTCGAGTTACCTGCAAAAAATAATTTTATGTAGGTGGAGGAACGCTGCATTGTTAGGTTGTAGGGTAGAACTTCACACAGCAAATACGTTTCCTGGAACAGCGTGTTTTCTTTAATACGCAGTCTTTTCGTGCTGTTTTAGTGAAACTATTTGGTATAAAGCATTGATTATTTCGCTTATTAGTCTCTCATTACTGACTGCTAATGAGCTGGCTCTCTTTCCATTACTCATCATACTTACTATGACGACCTGAAACTCGTATTTTAAATATTTTATCTTATTGTGTTTCAATAACCATTTTTCAATAATTAACATTCTTAGCGAAATTGAACGTGGTTAGGTTAATGCTAATATTAAGTACTAACGAGCCTCCCCTGCAACGCACGGGTAGCCCTAAGCATCTACGACCGGACATGTCTGGCGTAGCGATAATAAATTATATCGAAGCCGTCCTCGTGAATCAGTTTTTCTATTAGTGGAAACTGCATGAAAAATCCTACTGTAGTGTCTGAGATTAGCCCGTATGTTCAGACAGAAACTGCGGCGGCAGACTTCAATTTACGATGTGTATAGAAGATAAATAGAAAATGAGTCAATACCGTTTGATTACATATATCTTCCTATGCAACGATACTTTTTTTATAAAGACTGGACACGTGAAAGCCACTGCCTGAATTCCTGTAGTAAAAGCCAACTGGAAACAAACTAACAAATACACATCCGAGAAACGACATCTTTTAAGACAACAACCAACCGCTGTTCTCGTTCTACTCCCGAGTGCTGCCGACTCCATCTGCGGCATAAAATGTGATGACGTTTTCTAACACTCGATGTCAGCTATTGTGAACACTAAGAACTCGTTGAAAAACGAAAACTTGTCACTTCTCTGTCGCGAACTGCCCAACACTAGACCCTCGCCCGATCCCCACTGCAGAGCAACGCACTACAACTCAAGAGAGGCTGCTTCCCAAGCTGTCCCACGAGGCTGCAGAGTAGAGCGCTCAACAACTTTGTCAGTTATGTTAGTCGTCTTATCATCCATATTCAGGACATTGTATGTGTTCTACAAAACATAAGCATGTAAAAGAACAGCTTCCATTCACCGTTGCTGTGAATCCAACTTAGAACGCGGAAAGGAGGCTCTGCTTGATATCTGGATTCAGACAGGCAAATAGTGGCTTGAACGAAAATAATCATTAACTCTTCACTAAGCAATGCCGAAAATGACGAAAAAAGAAAAATGCCAGTTAGTGGTATTGTAGCAACGCCAGAGTGTTTGAAAGTCTCAGTTTTGAACTTTTGGCGCTTGTACGCTAATTATTTCCAGCTACTGTAACAAAGAGGCTGCCCATTAAACATATATCATATAATATGTATCGCTTTCTTTACGCTGCAGAACTGTTCTACATGCATCTACCTTCCCCTGCTGAAACAGCGACCTACCGTAAATTTCAGTCTGTCGTGCGCCCGATTTTGCTCCCAACAATAGTCACCTGTGGAAAAAGATGTGTGACTGCACAGCACAAGCTAGTGCAACAACTTGTGCAAATTATGTTTACTAAAAATGTCACACTGTTTCCTATAACGTGGGATGAATGGAACTCTCTGGAAGTACTCTGAAACCCAAACGGCAGTAACAAGAACGAGAAATTGGCGGGATGTAGACGCCTTTGCCCATTGCGGCACTATGTGTGTCTAGTTTCGGGGCGAGATGAGTATTTCTTCTGAATAAGCAGGCAATTCCTTCTATTCAAAGTCGTCACTGCAACGAAAAAAGACTACGCGTCGTACCACTTCCTTCTGTTTTCAGTAATTTTAATACTTTGGATATATTTTCTGATAGCTTTTGTTTAATAGTGCTGTAAATTTGTGTTTTCCTTGAGTGGCGTGGCTATAAAGCGAAGAAATATTAGCAGATAATTATCTTGCCGGGTTTGGAAGCGCCTGTCGATGTTTTTTCCGTGTTTGCGAATTAAATTTGTGTTATAAAACTCAGCCTTCTGCAAAGAACAATGCTTTTTTTCTTCGTTCTACAGGTTGGGGCAAATAAAAGGGACTCGGACGATTGGATACGATTGAACGTGAATGTATGCACATAACCGCAACCATGTGCACGTGATCCACACCATTTCAGAGCGTAGAGCGGGCTGTGCGAGTGTAGCAGTGCAAAGGAGACGATGGTACTCACAGTGGAGCAGCGGCTGTTCGTTGTGGAAAGTTACGTAAAAAATCGTGTATGCGGTGTCGTCAGCTGTTTGCTGAGACTTTTAGTGGTGTCAAAGTAATCGCAAAGAGTGCCATGCAACGCTTAGTCCGAAATTGGCGTCAAGCAGGATTTGTTTTGAAAAAATCAAAAAACATTCAAAAACGTGCCTGCACACCAGAAAATGTGGCTGCAGTTCACCAGAAAATGCTTCAGAGTCCTACCAAATCAACACGACGCCTGTCGCAAGAGACCGCCATATCACGTCGATCATGGACCTGCAATCTGGTCGCGGCCCTAGCTGGCCACTCCGGTTATCTGGTCTGTTACTGTGTGATTTGTTTGTGTGGGGAGCTCTCAAGTCTAAGGCGTATCCCAACAACCCTCATAGTCTTCAAGAACTACAGCACAACATTTCGGATGAGACTGAAGCAATTCCAGCAGTCCAGCTTCGATCTGCCTTCAGCAACTTGCTGACCAGGGCCCTAAAGTGCCAAGACAGGAATGGTAGAAACTTTCAACATCTGCTATACTCAGGTTGCTATTGTATTTCCTTTCCTCTGCTGTGTTTCTTTGTACCCTGGAAGTCTGACCTCCAGGCTACTTTTATCTGGCCCTCCCCGTATTTAGCAAAGCATGTTTCGACATCCAAAAATATTATACAGAGCTCGTGGTTATTTTTCTATTTTAAACCTAAAACTATAACAAGTGATATAAACGTTTTCAGTATGTCGGGCCTTGCGGTTTTCAGATACTGTGCCATTTTTAAAACTTTTCACCAAAGCTGCTGATTATTTATTGGCGGACTAGTTTCGGGTTTTGTCAGTTTCCAAAAGCCACGTATGACAAGAACAAATTTTCTTATTAATGAATGTGTCGAATGGGGATTATAAGTCTATCAGAGATAATATGGTTCATATGCTAACTACTTACGTATTTTGTATTTAGGATTTGTTCTGTGTGGACAGCTCCGTTTACGTCGCCACACTTAAATGTATCTCAGATCTGAGTTAAAAGATGTCACAGTTGTAGTTACACATACTGTATTATGTTAATGTATATGCATAATACATATTTTCTCTTAATTTTGGTACCTTCTTTATCCAGCATATGAGATCCACGTGACAACGACATGTCATACACAATGAAGAATTTGTTTTCATTTAATTGCACTGTGTGTCACGCTGGTTTAGTTATCGTAGATGTTATCGTAATTTTGGCAGATGTTGACGCAAAAAATTTACTACAAGGTCTTATTAATGCAATCCCGAAGTAACCTGAGTGTATCAGAAATTATGTATCACTGACCATATTCACTGTGAGACACGGTATCACATCACAGCCACACGACTGAACGCCCAGAACAAATGTTAAACAAAAAAAAAAAAAAAAAAATTGCATTGCAAAAATTCATAGAAAATTTCAATAGCATCTTAATCAGCATATGAAAGGCACTCCACCCTGCATTAATCGACACTGAATTAGCAGAGATCTGCAAGCAACCTCTTATTGAGAATGCGACATGGGAATACCGGTGGCAGATATCGACCATCTACTTTTCTCATTCCCATTTTTTGCCCTCGACAAAAAAGATTTCCTTTTTACTGTCTCCAGTATGTTTGTTTCAGTCTCAGGAGAAGTGTACAAATACAGCTTAAACCACCACGCGGGATTAGCCGAGCGGTCTTAGGCGCTGGAGTCGTGGACTGTGCGGCTGGTCCCGGCGGAGGTTCGAGTCCTCCCTCGGGCATGGGTGTGTGTGTGTGTGTGTCCTTAGGATAATTTAGGTTAAGTAGTGTGTAAGCTTAGGGATTGATGACCTTAGCAGTTAAGTCCCATAAGATTTCACACACATTTGAACATTTGAATAGCTTACACCGCTGACCTAAAACATCGTGACCACCAGCTTTATAATGTGTTGGTTAACATTTGGAACGCACTACATAAGCGATTCTGCGTAGCACGATTTCGGCAACTCCTTGGTAGGTAATTTATGGCCTGCTGCTTTGTGGGCGTGGAGCTGCCTCCCGATGGACAGCAGCCCAGATACGTTCCATCGGGCTCAGATCAGCTGAATTTACTGGCCAAGACATTAACATTTACAATCATGCTCCATAAACCACTGTAGCACGATTCTTATCATGTGACACGGACAGTTATCCTGCTAGAAGATGCTCCGCCATCGGGAAAGGGATGCAAGAGGTTGGAAAATAACGTTCACGTAGAATACGGCTGTCATGGTGCCTTCGATTACCACCACAGATACTATGGAAGCCCACGTGAATGTACCCAAAGAATAATACTGCCCCAACCGGCCTGTGTCAGCGGCGCCGTCTATCTTTCGAGCAGCCGTTCTCCCGAATGACGGCTTATCTGCACATGACCAACGACCCTGTGTAACAAGAAACGACATACATTTCCTCCGATCCAAACTCTAATCTCGATGATCCCACTACGATGTGCTCCGAAACACTTGTGCCTGCACTATTTTTGTACTCTGTTCTCAGATAGGCGGCGATGTGTGGCATATCATACTTCACAGTGCTGGTAAGGCCCCGCCCTCCATGTTCTGTGATGAGCCCCTAGCAGCATCTATAGATGCTCATGACAGTAGCACGCGAACATTCTACCAGTTTCCTACACGATCGTTCCCAGGTCCTTGGCCATAAAAATCTAGCCTTTGCCAAAGTCGCTTATGTCAATGAACTTCTCCCTGTTTGTGGCCCGTCGCATCGCTAGAATACTTCCTCATTCTGCCTGCTCGACTTACATATTTTCGTTACCGCGTTACGTGCTCCCAACGCCACCAAGATCTGTGACCCGTTGGGTGTATGCTTCCCTTGTCAGACGAGCTACCTAAAACTGCGACAACGACGAGGACCGCCGCAAGAAGGTGCAAGTGAAGCGCCTATGCGCTGACCAAGGTGGACGAGTTGCTCATCCCAAGACCACGTCCCTTGGCTGTATCAACCAATACTGGGCTCCGTACAGGGTGCGGCGTTTAAATCCGGACAAATGCAACTTTTTTTAAAAACACATTTTTTAAAACAAAATACAAATGAAAATCCTTTTACATGTAAGTTGTGGTATCTTTCAAGAGTAACATTACTCGATGTAACCCTCTTCAGCCGCAGTGACCATCTCCTATCTTGTCCTGGAGCGATCGCACTCACTCTTTAGAACAGCATTGTCTATATTCGCGAATGCTGCTTCGATAGCGGTGAGTACAGACGCAACATTAGGATGCCTTCGACCAGAACATGTCAGCGTTATCCGAGAGCCCGTTTTGGACTAAATGGCTCCTATGAGGTCTCTTCTGCCATCCGACGCATTGTTCGCTGGCACATATTCAATGCTGACGCCAATTTCCACAGCGATTGCCCCCGCGTCCTCCGAAATCAGCGCCTGAACCTTTTCGATGACTGTCGCAGTTCGTGACACGCGTTTCCTCGACTGAGGTTTCCTCGCCGGGTTACCGGAATCTTACCCAGACTTCTCTGAAGCATTATACTTGGCCACAATATCGTAGAGTCGATCTCGATTACTTGAAGAATCGAACTACACTCCTGGAAATGGAAAAAAGAACACATTGACACCGGTGTGTCAGACCCACCATACTTGCTCCGGACACTGCGAGAGGGCTGTACAAGCAATGATCACACGCACGGCACAGCGGACACACCAGGAACCGCGGTGTTGGCCGTCGAATGGCGCTAGCTGCGCTGCATTTGTGCACCGCCGCCGTCAGTGTCAGCCAGTTTGCCGTGGCATACGGAGCTCCATCGCAGTCTTTAACACTGGTAGCATGCCGCGACAGCGTAGACGTGAACCGTATGTGCAGTTGACGGACTTTGAGCGAGGGCGTATAGTGGGCATGCGGGAGGCCGGGTGGACGTACCGCCGAATTGCTCAACACGTGGGGCGTGAGGTCTCCACAGTACATCGATGTTGTCGCCAGTGGTCGGCGGAAGGTGCACGTGCCCGTCGACCTGGGACCGGACCGTAGCGACGCACGGATGCACGCCAAGACCGTAGGATCCTACGCAGTGCCGTAGGGGACCGCACCGCCACTTCCCAGAAAATTAGGGACACTGTTGCTCCTGGGGTATCGGCGAGGACCATTCGCAACCGTCTCCATGAAGCTGGGCTACGGTCCCGCACACCGTTAGGCCGTCTTCCGCTCACGCCCCAACATCGTGCAGCCCGCCTCCAGTGGTGTCGCGACAGGTGTGAATGGAGGGACGAATGGAGACGTGTCGTCTTCAGCGATGAGAGTCGCTTCTGCCTTGGTGCCAATGATGGTCGTATGCGTGTTTGGCGCCGTGCAGGTGAGCGCCACAATCAGGACTGCATACGACCGAGGCACACAGGGCCAACACCCGGCATCATGGTGTGGGGAGCGATCTCCTACACTGGCCGTACACCACTGGTGATCGTCGAGGGGACACTGAATAGTGCACGGTACATCCAAACCGTCATCGAACCCATCGTTCTACCATTCCTAGACCGGCAAGGGAACTTGCTGTTCCAACAGGACAATGCACGTCCGCATGTATCCCGTGCCACCCAACGTGCTCTAGATGGTGTAAGTCAACTACCCTGGACAGCAAGATCTCCGGATCTGTCCCCCATTGAGCATGTTTGGGACTGGATGAAGCGTCGTCTCACGCGGTCTGCACGTCCAGCACGAACGCTGGTCCAACTGAGGCGCCAGGTGGAAATGGCATGGCAAGCCGTTTCACAGGACTACATCCAGCATCTCTACGATCGTCTCCATGGGAGAATAGCAGCCTGCATTGCTGCGAAAGGTGGATATACACTGTACTAGTGCCGACATTGTGCATGCTCTGTTGCCTGTGTCTATGTGCCTGTGGTTCTGTCAGTGTGATCATGTGATGTATCTGACCCCAGGAATGTGTCAATAAAGTTTCCCCTTCCTGGGACAATGAATTCACGGTGTTCTTATTTCAATTTCCAGGAGTGTATTTCAGTGGGCGAATGCCCAGCGCGAAGACTTTCGATAATCGCGGCTCTTCGGTTGAACTCCACCCTTGTCCGAAACATCTGATATTTTGAAGTTCTGACTGTGTACTACATGCCTATGGCTTTCAAGAACGCCAATCGCGACCTCCGGCGGAACTACGATATGGCGGGAAATTCAAATTGAAATTTGTCCGGATTTAAGCGCCGCTCCCTGTACACGCAACTTGCGGTTCTGTGACCAATAAACTAGGTGCACGACGAGGATGTCGCAACCGTTATATTCTAATGAAGTTGATGGTGGTAACTGTACGTATATGACTGCATATTTCAGTTGCCCTCGTTAGCAGGCCCATTAATACTTTGATAGTCACACCTATTTTAGGTCCAAACCTTTTTCGTTGTAGTGGCTCACATTCTTTTATGGCTGCCCGAGGGCTCAACATTTTTCGGCTTTGAAACCGCCTTTCTCGGTTAAATTTCATCTTATTTTAAGTTTTGTACTGATTTTTGGTTAACCATTCCTCCCACACTTCCTTTGTACCTCTTTTGGTGACTTGTCCTCGATTTCACGCTCCGATGATATACATCGTCATGGCAATGGACTAATAACATCGGATCTGAACCTACTTATAGCTTCAACACTGAACAAAATGGCGGAGTATATCTTTCCGTCTTTTGCACTTCGTCTTCCAATTTATCGCAGTGCGCGCCACGAAGTTTTGAAGTCTGAACCAACGTTTCGGACCTTTCTTTCTTGGTAAATTATGAGAGCTCGTTCTTCGTTTTAACGTCGGAGTTTCCATACGACTCACGCCGCTCTTTTGAAATAAGATGCTTCTTAACCGACACGCACCATCGCTACTCAACTTTTTTCTGCACGCAGAAACAATGAGTGTTTAACTTCCCCTGGCGTGTGGGGCATTGTACACGGCCCAGTCACATTAACGCGACCACTGCCTATGTTCGACGTCAACCTGCAATAACTACTCTCTGACGGCAGGTGGCAACACTAGCGTGGAGGGTATAAAAAGCGTGTCGAGGGGATGCTAACAATAGTGCAGTCGCTGTCCTAATGTGGAAACGGAGCGATTTATGTGACGTCCAAAAGGGTATGATTACTGGCTTTTGAAACAAGGGTGAAGCATTTTCGAAACGGCTAAGTTTGTAAACTGTTGGCGTGCCGCCGTGGTTAAAGTGTATCATGCAAGGAAAAACAGCGCTTTCCAAAACGCGCTGAGGCAACTGTGGTGAGCCATCGGTCATAGATGACAGGGGTGATCTACGGCTTCGGCGATGTGTGCGGGCGAATAGACGTGCTACTGTCGAGCACCTGAACCAAGGAGCTACCAATAATGTCCCCCCAACAATCGTTCAGCGAACGTTGCTGTGTATGGGCCTCTGCAGCAGACCCCTGATGTATGCATCCATGCTGCGTGCTGTTCATCGGCGACGATGGCTGTAATCTGCACGCCGAAACCCCAACTGGACGTCCACTGAGTCGAGACAGGTGGCCTTTCAGATGATTCACGTTTTATGCTCCAACGGACAGATGGCCGTTCGCGTGTACGGAGTGAAACGTCTGCAAACAAACACCCTGCATTCGTTACGGTCTGGGGATGTTTTCGTGGCATTCCCTCGGCGATCTCGTCATTCTCGAACGCACAATGGATCAACACAAGTATTCATCTATTCTTGGATACCATGTTCACCCCTACATGCAGTTTGTTTTTCCTTGGCACGATGGCGTCCACCAGCAGGGCAATGCAATGTGTCACACAGCTCGCGTTGTACATGCGTAGTTCGAAGGGACCACGATGAGTTTACCGTACTACCCTGGCCACCAAATACGCCGGGTTTAAACCCAATCGATAATATGTGGAAGCACATCGATCGGGATTTTCGCATGATGGGTCCTCAACCGAGAAACTTAGCGCAGTTGGCCACGGTACTTGTGTCGACATGGCTCCACATTCATGTCGCTCGCTACCTTCCGTAACCTCATTGACACTCAGCCTACACGTCTCGCAACGATACGAGCTGCAAAAGGTGGTTTTTTCAGGGTTTTGACAGATGGTCACAATTTGAGTGGACTGTGGATGAAGCATGTTAGTCCTCTCTGAATTTTCTGCATAATTAAACTCATTGTATCTGTTCTATTTCTTGAACATCTTATTTATCTTTCTTTCCGTTCTCTCTTAATATTTAGCAATGGAGATATTCTAGCAAATTGCTGAAGGACGTGTTTATATAAATCGATATCCAACATCAGAAGGCAATAAGCCAAACTCAATAGTCGTCCTTATCATGACTAGTAAATGCTATTTCGAATGAAAAACTGAAAAAGGATCACTTTACCAATGTAACTGTGAAATGCGGATCATCGGTGATTACACGATGGAAAGAGAGCAATGTTCCACTCGAAGAAGAAAAAGAAGTAGGAGGAGGAGGAGGAGGAGGAGGAGGAGGAGGACGACGATGACGACGACTAAGATTTAAGTAAAAACGACGAGGTCATAGGAGACGGAGCACGGAGCGGGTTCGAGTAGTATATTTAGGAAATGGGTCGTGCTCCTTTCATATGAATCATCCTGGTATTTGCTATGATAAATTTACGGAAACAAGTGAATATTAAAATTTGGGTGGTCGTATGGACGACGATTTGAAACACATTCCTCCCGAATGCAATTACCTCGACCTAAGCGTTCCGTTACCACGCTCGATAATATCATTTTCGCGAAAGACTGCTACTGAAATTTCCTGCGCCATTATGCGGAAAGGACTTTCATATGTTCCCCTTAGTCCAATTAACCTGAAAGAAACCGTAAGATGTGCCAGAGATTAAAGCATCCAATCATTCTTCCATTTTCAGCTTAAACCGCGAATGGATGCAGCAAATATCAAAAATACTACGTGACACCATTCACCGCCACAATCCTATATCAGGCAGTTGGCAAACTTTAATGACGTCGAGACATTTGGCAAATAGCTTTATTAGAGCAATCAACGCTGGTGGGAACTGAATTCTCGACTGCTAACCCTATTCGGATTGAGCCCACTAAAAGTCGAGCCGTAAGGCCGATGATATAGTTTCTAGGGTGTATTCCACACTTGTTACAGAGGACCAATTTCGGCTCTGATTTGCTAATTGCTTGTTTAGTCCTCAGAAGTCCCTTCTACTGAACACTTTTGCGCAATGTGAGTCATTTATTTTCATCTGACGATGGTCCTGCCATAATTCTCATTTTTTGCGAGTTTGCCAAATTATTAAAATTAGACATCTTTCGCTACCATAAAATAGTTTGGAGTTAGCATTTCGGCATTTGCCACATTATTGACAGTTTTCCTTTACTATCTTGTTTTCTCTAATTTTCACAATACACTATAAATTTTACGACGTTTCTCTTCGTGTGTTAGAAATACCAGTGCTCTCTTTAGCGCGAACAACTCAGTCACGAGCAGTTTATACGTGGTTCTTACATGTCGTACACAGACTAATATTGTCCACTAAATGTAAATTTAGGTGGGTGGAGAGGAGGGGGGGTGGGGAGAGAAAATAAAAGAAAGTGAAGGGATGAGTGATGTCAGATGCATCGGGGCAATTCACGGAATCAGCGGCGACGAGTGAAAATGTAGCCAAACCGGGACTCGAATCCGGTATCTCCTGTTTACTAATCAGTTGCGTTAACCACAGCGCCATCTGGGACACAGTGTTTATAGCAACTGCGCGGACTACCTCGGTACGCCTCGCAGACACCCACATTCTCACCGAGCGCCAACTTTCTGCAGCCCCTGTCCATTGCGATTCCCACAGGAGGTCGGACGTACTTGTGCATCCGCACTGAAGAAGGTGGATCCATTGCCTATCAATGCAAATCAATTATATGAATGCGTGGTGTCTGCTCTTTCAGACACCACGCATTCATATAATTGTCCATTAAAAGAGAAAACTTTAAAAAATAATTACAATAAAAGCCTTTTTTTGCAATCTACAGTACAAAGGAGGCATAACGTAAAAAATGACACAAGAAATACTTACATACCGGATGCTCATAATTAAAGTGCAGCTATTCACAGAGATCAAGTGTGTGCTGTAATTAACGTATGGCAGCGATATTATAATGCGTGACTGCGGAACCGATTTGCGCTGGAAGATGGTTGGTTGGTTGGTTTGGGGAAGGAGACCAGACAGCGTGGTCATCGGTCTCATCGGATTAGGGAAGTATGGGGAAGGAAGTCGACCGTGCCCTTTCAGAGGAACCATCCCGGCATTTGCCTGGAGTGATTTAGGGAAATCACGGAAAACCTAAATCAGGATGGCCGGACGCGGGATTGAACCGTCGTCCTTCCGAATGCGAGTCCAGTGTCTAACCACTGCGCCACCTCGCTCGGAAGAAAATGGTTCCAATTTTAACCACCAGGTACAAAATTTGGCGCTATGAATGCAAGAAAAACGTATAGAAATGTTTCCATAGGTAATGGATTAGGAACGGCACGTGGGCAGAGAAAGCCAAACGAGTGAGAAAGGGATAATGTCTATTTTGTTATTACCGCCGCTTAGACAATTTGTTCAATATGAGCACCGGAGACGCCAATGAGATGCCGTATAGCCCAAGATTTGCACCCGGTGGCCAAAATTGGAACTATTTCTTTTCCAATACAAATCTGTTCCGCATTAACGCATTAGAATATCTACCAAGTTTCTCTGCTATACGATTATTACAGTCCACTCGCGACCTCCGTGAGTAGTTGCACTTTCATTATAACCACCCGGTAGTTACTGTTAAGAAACGGAAAGCTATGTATTACGCGAATGTGTGCTTGCGGCGCATCAACGATTGGAGATCAACGACTACGAATATGTCCTGCCTTTAACAATCCTCATGAGTCACTAGATAATTGTTCACCCAGAGTAATATACAGAGAGTACTCAGGCCGCGCAATGATTAACAGCGTGGCTGCAATGCCAGTATCTCAGATTATGTGACGGCGAACAGCAGTCGTCTGGAGACGAGCGAGCCAGTAAAGTGCAGCGCCCGAGTTTTACAACTTCCCGAATTGGTCGTAACCACGGTATATGCCCGACTCCCCACCAACAGGTGCCCTCAGTCCCCTAGCCTCCGAATCAAAATATTACATCCGCACATTTTTCCGACCACTCTTCCTAGTTATATTTTCCATGCGCAGCTTTGCTGCATTGCCCCCTACTCGTTCCGTCTACACAGATCTTCTAAATGGAGCAATCGTCTGGACCTTCGCCTTCTTGGCGACCCTGGTAACGAACGAAGGTAGTCTGTACATATTCTATTAGTAAATTCCGCTGCAAACTAGTAGCAGGAACAGACGGGGGAACTAGTTTGAACAAGACGCTTCGCGGACTGTAATCATACGCAGGTGTTCTTCACCTCCGTAGAGTTCGCGTGCTTTGTCCAGATGAAAACATTGACACTGACTGCATACGAGCTGAAAGTGTTCTCATCATTCTGAAGAAGGAAACTATCGCAGAATTTTAAAAGCAAAAAAACTTTCTATTTTTTCTATTATATATATGCAAAAAGCAAGTAGACAAGACTAGCTGATGGTAAACCTTTGATAACCGATTAATCTGCACAGCGCAAGAGTAGCACTTATTACCAACCTAGTCAGTAAGTATAAGTCTTCATTACAAGACCGTTCATACCCAAAGAGAAACTTATCACAACTACACACCGACCGAATGAGAGTTATTTTGCTGTTGTAACGTATTTGAGTTCAGAATGTGCGACTGGTAGCGACCTTAAATTCATCACCGGATTGATATTAGGACCATGACTATATTATTTGCAAGAAATACGAATAAAACTCAGCCTTCAGTCACAGTTACTAGTTTATTAAATATGTACGATGCATTTAGGGCCCAAAAATTTCAGCTTCAGATGCTTACATGATATTTGCGTGAATGTTTGTACACAGTTTTCGTTACTACGTGTTATAGATTAGCTACTGTTCACTATAATTACACTAAAATAAGTTGGTGAAGAACGCAACAAATTTCACGGACAATCCTTAACGGCCGCGGCCCCTACACATCACAGATAAAATAACCATAAAATTTATTCACTTTTGTTGGTGCCGCAATCATCCGTAAAATGAAGCTGCTAACAGTAGAGGTTGTTTCCTTTACCAAGATTTCCTGGTTCGATAGGGGATTACAAAACACTGAGCCACAAATAAATGTTAACGTAATAGGTGGTGTGCACATTCTGTTTCTTCCAAATAGTAACATCATCCACTTTAGAAAATAGAAAAACGTAAAAAAAACGTGATTAGGGTTTAAACTTGCATCGCCGAAGAGCCATTAGATACGGATGAGAATCTCTTACTGGGCACTGAATGAACAGAAAATAGGCCGCAGCATTTATCATAGAAAGCATACTGCCATTTGCCTGGTATGATTTAGGAAGATCACGAAAAAACGAATCTGGATTACTAGAATGAGATTTTAACCACGCTCCTGAATGGTATTATAATAATTATGTGTGGGTCATACAGTTAGTATAGCCCGCCAGGATAGCAGAGAGCGCTAACACGCTGCTTCCTGGACTCTGGTAGGCGCGCCGGCCCGGGCGGATTAACGACGGCGGCCGGTGTGCCGGCCAGCCTGGATGTGGTTTTTACGCGGTTTCCCACATCCTACTAGGTGAATACCGAGCTGGTCCCCACGTCCCGCCTCATTTACATGACTCGCAGACATTTGAAACACTTTCACACTATTTCACGATTTACACTAGACGCGGACAGCTGGGATACACTTAATTCCGTCCCAGGGGGTATGGGGTGGCGGCAGGAAGGGCATCCGGCCACCCCTTAACGTAACCATGCCAAATCCGTACTTAACCATGCCAAATCCGTACTTAACCATGCCAAATCCGTACTTAACCATGCCAAATCCGTACTTAACCATGCCAAATCCGTACTTAACCATGCCAAATCCGTACTTAACCATGCCAAATCCGTACTTAACCATGCCAAATCCGTACTTAACCATGCCAAATCCGTACTTAACCATGCCAAATCCGTACTTAACCATGCCAAATCCGTACTTAACCATGCCAAATCCGTACTTAACCATGCCAAATCCGTACTTAACCATGCCAAATCCGTACTTAACCATGCCAAATCCGTACTTAACCATGCCAAATCCGTACTTAACCATGCCAAATCCGTACTTAACCATGCCAAATCCGTACTTAACCATGCCAAATCCGTACTTAACCATGCCAAATCCGTACTTAACCATGCCAAATCCGTACTTAACCATGCCAAATCCGTACTTAACCATGCCAAATCCGTACTTAA
This sequence comes from Schistocerca cancellata, assembly GCF_023864275.1. NCBI lineage: Eukaryota > Metazoa > Arthropoda > Insecta > Orthoptera > Acrididae > Schistocerca > Schistocerca cancellata. The sequence goes on from NC_064629.1 coordinate 718,930,447, forward strand.
CCATGCCAAATCCGTACTTAACCATGCCAAATCCGTACTTAACCATGCCAAATCCGTACTTAACCATGCCAAATCCGTACTTAACCATGCCAAATCCGTACTTAACCATGCCAAATCCGTACTTAACCATGCCAAATCCGTACTTAACCATGCCAAATCCGTACTTAACCATGCCAAATCCGTACTTAACCATGCCAAATCCGTACTTAACCATGCCAAATCCGTACTTAACCATGCCAAATCCGTACTTAACCATGCCAAATCCGTACTTAACCATGCCAAATCCGTACTTAACCATGCCAAATCCGTACTTAACCATTCCGAACCTGCGCACAATGCGGGATAAAGGCAGTAGCAAAAGAAAGAATACAGTTAGTCGTAATCACTATTTGTAACTATATCGACAACTGGGGCGACTTAGGTAAAGTTATCTTTTTAAAAAGCACTCCAAATACTGAAGACAACAATATGGTCTAGCATCGGTTCCCCGCATCCCTGTCGGGAAAAAACCAAAAAAAAAAATAATTAAAATTCACGCATACCAATGCAAGTCGGAAATTATGTGGTAAGATATGTTTCACCTGAGATTATGTGCAGATACTATTCTCAACGAGCAGCGAATATATCTGGAAGGTGTGTGGAGATACGGAGAGAATAAAGAAAAAAAACGCCGAGGATTACCAAGGATCCATCACCACCACCCCTTCCCTCCCTCCCTCCTTTCCCTTCCTGTCCCAGGCAAGAATCACTATCAGTGCATTTAAAATGCAATTAAACGGTGCTAGATCTCCACGTAACTAAGACACTACCGTTCGTACATCAATCAACTTTTTTACGTATATCATTCGGAGCGAATCAGTTTACATGAATACATGTGCATTTCAAATTGTTTCATATTGTTTCGTATGGAGAAAAACTGCAGGTAGCGCACAGAGCGGCCATACATACAGGGGTTGGACAAAAATACGGAAAGACCACGAGAAATGCATTCTTGAACATAAATGTTAATGCTAGCCAAGCCTACAGGTTGCGCTGTTGTATTTGACCACGGGCGGCATCCGTGTAATGTCCTCAATACGTTGCAATTGTCAGTCGCGGGCAGAACAGTGTTTAGTGTATTTCTGAGTGCAGTGTTTCGGAGCCAGGTGAAGTCGAACGTGGGGAAATTGTTGGTGCTCGTATGGTGCGTGCTTCCGTAACCAAGGAAGCCGGAGTGTTTGGTGTTTCAAGAGTCACCGTGTCGAAGATCTATATCGTACACAGGGAAAGCGGAGAAACACCATCCGCTACGCCACAAAGCGAACGAAAGTGTGTTTTGAGTGATGATAACAGTCGGTCATTGAAGAGGATTGTGACGAAAATTAAGAGGACGACAACTGCAAAAATACTGTGGAACTGAATATCTCACTATCGAACCACGTCAGCACCAAAACAAAACGAAGGGAGCTCCAGAAGCATGGAATTGCAGGGCGAGCTGGAATTCCAAAACCACTCATCACTGATGCAAATGCCCGTAAAAGGAAAACATAGTGCCGAAGCCTTAAGCCCTTGGCTATGGAGCCATGGAAGAAAGTCATGTAGTCGAATGAGTCTTGTTTCACACTGTTTCCAACTTCGGGCCGAGTTAACGTCCCAAGAGTGAAATACGGCGGGGGTTCGGTGATGATTTGGACAGTCGTGTAGTTTTGTGCCAAATTCTAAAAGATAACATTATGGAAAGGATTATGCGAAAATTTTAGTTGATCATGTTCTTTCCATAGAACAATGTTTGTTCCCCAATGGTAATGCTGCGTTCCCAGACGACAGGGCCCCCCCTCTTCACACAGGACTGATTTTGTGAGCATGAGGCTCAATTGTCGCATCTCCCTTGCCCACCACAGTCAACATATCTCAACATTATTGAGCCTTTGTGGTCTACATTGAAGACACGGGTGCGCGATCGCTTGCCATCTCCATCATTGTTACCTGGCCTTGCCATTATTTTGTAGAAAGAATGTTGTAGATTCCCCTGAAACCAATACAGGACCCGTATATACCCATTCCGAGACGACTGGAAGCTGTTTTGAATGCTAACCGGTTTTGTACACGATAATATGTTGTGGTTTTGCTGTTTACATACTTCTGTCCAAATCCTGCAGAACGTGCGTATAACGAGAAACGGGAGCAGATTTATCGCCCGGCGTCTGAACGATGTAAAAGAGAATAGTAGATGTATACAACAAGTGATATGCAGAGGACTTATAGAAAGTAACTACCTAAGGCGTCCGCCGGCCGGAGTGGCCAAGCGGTTCTAGGCGCTACAGTCCGGAATCGCGCGATCGCTACGGTCGCAGGTTCGAATCCTGCCTCGGGCATGGATGTGTGTGATGTCCTTAGGTTAGTTAGGTTTAAGTAGTTCTAAGTTCTAGGGGACTTATGACCTCAGCAGTTGAGTCTCATAGTGCTCAGAGCCATTTTTGAACCTAAGGCGTCCACATCTGTTACTAGTCGTCGCAGCAGCGTGTACTTGCGCATGCAAGAAGAGGTGTTTGACTGTAGTCTGCCAGCCACAGTGCTTAGAAAGCGCTCGAAATAGGCACTAAGAAAGAGAATACAACCGTGCTAATTACTCTTGCGGGTTGTGAGGTGCATAATTCTGCGCGCTGAGATGGGAAGGTCAGCACATATCCACCAGCTATTATGTGAGCAGATCACACGTTAACAAAGCGACAGTATGGTCAGATGACCATCTAATAATTCATGAAGTTCGATACAAAACTGACAAAGAAGACAGTAATGTCAAACCGTCGTAACTCAAGCCAGAGGTACTATAAAGTAATAACGAATCAACTGTACAGAACATGTCAAACTTTCGGAAATTTCCTGTCAGTTCACAGGCATCGGCCGATCTTTGTTGGGTCAACAAGAGGCGTATTATTCGCTGGTTGTGCACATTATGCTTGTCGTGGCTTTTTATAGAGTGGAACAAAATTAAAATGTCTGGTGAATTACATTTTCAGTAACAGTATCTGGACAGGAAGATGACGAAAAGTGGTGGCGTATAATTCATGGTCAAACTCGTGGTTTAAATCTATTTATCCATATTACATCATGAACAGTAAGCTTGCGACAGCGTTGATGATCATCTGTGCGTCTAATGGGACCGTTCATCTGGACGATCCACCTCTAACAAAGATATTAATGCTGTGTGTCGACACTTAGTTTCATGAATTCCTTTTTTCCAATTACATAATAAATCCACAGTATCGAAACCTGGATTATTTTACAGCGCATCGGTGACCACCTCTGTTACTCATCTTGGCCAGCATCATCACAGGTCACGGCGAGGACTATGGCAAACCAGTTCTACAATGATGTTGCCAGGAGAATCACATTAGATTTTCGAATCCGCCACTACGCCCAGTAATAATTGGTCGGATATTTAACTGTATATTTTCGATGGTTGCAATAAGTGCCGTCGGCACACGGGGCAAGTTAGGTAACGTTGGCGTGGGGCTCTACGTCACGTCCTGCTGTTTCACGTGAAACACAAAATAAGTTCTGCGATATTTCGGCAACGTGCTATGTAAAGAAGAACTAAATAGAATGGAGAACGCTCCCTACGTCACAAGCAGAAATCAAGACGCCATACTATATTTGTCGTGTACAGCAGAAGCCCATATAGGGTGGATTTTGTGTGTGCTACGTACACTCTATGCTGTTTCTAATCCGTTTTAAGGCACTGAACCACTGAAGATTCGTTCTTGTTAGGCTTTGATATGATTAAATATTAGTTAATAACATTTCGATGATTAAAGCCTTGAGAAGACTGTAATACAAAATTCGTAATCGCTAGTAACAGAGTTTTAGCATAACGTAGCTGGTTGAGGCGCCACAGTAATGAATCGAGGGGCGGTAAGTAAAGAGTTCGCATCCTGCTGTAAACTTCTTTTTCCATCTTCACGTTTTCTAGAAGGTTCTGTTAGTAGAAATAATTTCTGTAATATTTGATGTTATGTAAATATAGCTGCTCTCTTTTATCAGGAGTGAGTTTGTTCAATTTGGTGAACTTTTATAAGCTGGTATCCTTACCGAGTGGACATGTATCTTTCATTTTTGTCTTGTTACACTTTATGTATACCACAGGCAGAACAACGTGACTAGCATATGGACAAGCGAGGAAATTAGCGTTTACTAGACCTGACGTAAAAATTCTACGAACGTCTATTTTCGTGTGCACACTGTACAGTTTGCGAACGAAATAAAGCCAACTGCCACTGGAATTACTGAGAGCGGAAAATCACCTCGTGTCCTGTTCCAACGGCGTTGTGTCTCAGGACGTTGGATATCCCGTCTGCATGCACGTCAACGTCAGCTGCCTCGTTCCGTGCGTCGACGGCTTAGGAAGTGTAAGATCGTGTTTTAGTCTCATCTACTAAAATAAGATGTAGAAGGACGTAAGGAAGGGAGGGAGGAAGATAGAGAAACCGCTAATCTCTCTTGTAGATTACCAAGGGAGCGACAAGAATTAAACACATCCACCACGTTAACGTATCAACAAAGAACCCTTCCTGTAACCAATCATCAATGGAAACCGGAGGAGCTGTAATCCTATACACTGCCCCTATTCATTCCTTTCCGCAGCTTAAATCAAAGACGAAAAGTTATTCAATCAGTGTGGTTCGAGAAAAGTATCTTCCATCACTCCCACGAAGAGCAATCTCTGCTATAACGATGAGGAGTGAGAAGGAGAAACCGAAAAAATAACCATCCGCAAATTTGACTTCCCATCAGCGATGGATTTCTACTTATCGAGAAGCCATCGTGCGGATTATTTCCAAATTGCGAGAGGGTCGGCAAGAAGTATTTTTGTAGGAATGTAGAGGATAGGGGACGGCGCAGGGCACTCCCGAGGGAGGGCAGGACACACTGGCAATCTTTACGGGTCTATAAAGGTGGCAGTGCCGGCAACGTCATAAAAGCGCCGTAAAGCGACGGCCAGCGACTATCCGCGCCCGCACTGACCCGCACAACGGCCATATCCCGCCTTCGCCAACTTTGCCTCTCCTCCTAAACTGGCTCTTCCCAACTGTAACGACACCTCTAAGGATCTACACTGTCGTGTCGTGTACCACACCTACTCTTCTCCTCGTCACCCTCCCCTCTTTTTACTTCAAACAGTCTGTGTTATTTGCTCACTGCTTCATTTGAACTACGAATTTTGTAAATTTTCAGCAACCCACGAGGTTATGGTTCGTCTTTCTGAGTTACACATCTGCAAATTTTCTGCTACTTTATCGCTGTTATTTTCGCATGGAAATCCTAGATTTGGTTTTAAGAAGTACATAATTCACTCCCGCGGGTTTACCTCACTTTTTTGTTTTCAAAAAATGTATACAGAAGTTCTTAGGATGGTCGGCATATGACAACGAAAATACAGAGTGCTCCCGTCAGTGTCAAAAATGTGGTCTGAACGTCGTTCTTTGGTAACACGTAAGAGGAAATAACACAATTATACATGTTACTTAAGTGAAATTTAGTTGCCAAAGCAAGTACACCTGCATATAAATATTGATGATAGAGGTTAATAACGATTGTTGCTAACAGCTAGAAGTAATAGACTCATTATTACAACGACGACGACGGCTACGACTACAACTATTATTGTTGTTATTTCTTTCTATTCTCAGACGTTATGTCTGGTCAAAAATGGACAGTGACGCGGACCTTGATCAAGCGTGACTTCCTTTTAACTGTACGGTATATGTTATATTGCATTTAGGAACTTTCGGGTCATTGAACATGTATCAATAATTACAGATTTTTGTAGTTGTATATATATGTTTGGATGTAGCTGTATTGCGTTGATGTACTGGTGGATATTGTGTGGTATGACTCCTGTAGTTGATAGTATAATTGGTATAATGTCAACTTTATCCTGATGCCACATGTCCTATTATTATTATTATTATTATTATTATTGGTTCAAATGGCTCTGAGCACTATGGGACTCAACTGCTGAGGTCATTAGTCCCCTAGAACTTAGAACTAGTTAAACCTAACTAACCTAAGGACATCACAAACAGCCATGCCCGAGGCAGGATTCGAACCTGCGACCGTAGCGGTCTTGCGGTTCCAGACTGCAGCGCCTTTAACCGCACGGCCACTTCGGCCGGCTATTATTATTATTATTATTATTATTACTATTATTATTATTATTATTATTACGTACGATTGAACCCTGCGCGATCACGCAGAGCTTTCTAATTTAATTTTATGAGTTTCCATGCAGATCTCTCTTTCTTTGTGAATTTTTTCTTTCTTTAGTTCATTTTATTCCTTCGCATTTTCGTTCTCCGATTGCACTTCACATCTGTCATTTTTTTTGGTCTGTACTAGGTTCTGTCAAACTCAGGAAGCTGGGCCCTTTATACATCTGTTTGGACTTTTTAAATGTAGTGACAGTTTTCAGTCGTTCGGTATGTGTTAGATACATAAAATTTTAGTCTTATTTTTTCGGAGATCTACTACGAGGTTGGATAATGTTTCTGTTGTTTTCCAGGATTTTAGTCTGTAGCCATCTTCCGTTCTGTTCGAGCCGAAAATATCTTATAATTTTCCGTTCCGGGTTTCTGATTTTATAACAGTGTTCTAGTGGATAAATTTTTGTGTGTGGAGAGATTCTTTGTTGTGGATATCTCAACTTCTTCCGTAGGCCCACTCCAGTTTCTGTAGGTGGATTATCTATGCTATTTTTTCCTCCGCCAGTGTGTTCAAGGATCTCGCCTAGTTACTTGAAGTACGGCACTCTCTCGGTTTGACCGTACTTTGTGGACAATTAGTACTATAGCTCTCACACGTTAGTCCTAAGCGTTATCATAAAACCCTACAAGCCGGCCGGGGTGGCCGAGCGGTTCTAGGCTCTACAGTCTGGAACCGCGCGACCACTACGGTCGCAGGTTCGAATCCTGCCTCGGGCATGGATGTGTGTGATGTCCTTAGGTTAGTTAGGTTTAAGTAGTTCTAAATTCTAGAGGACTGATGACCTCAGAAGTTAAGTCCCATAGTGCTCAGAGCCATTTGAACCAAACCCTACAATTTAGACTTACATTTTTAATTTCCACCACATAAGACGCCAAATGGTTACTAATTACTGGGACATTATCTCCCAGTCGACTTCTCTAAGAAACGTGGTTTCCAGCGCGGGGTAGCCGTGCGGTCTGGAGCGTCTTGTCCCGGTTCGCGCAGCTCCCTCCATCGGAGGTTCGAGTCCTCCCTCTGGCATGGGTGTGTGTTGTCCTTAGCCTAAGTTAGTATAAGTTAGATTAAGTAGTGCGTAAGCCTAGGGACCAATGACCACAGCAGTTTGGTCCCATAGTCCTTACCACAAATTTCCAATTTACATGGTTTCCAGTAGTTCCGAAGTTGACCAAATTGTTTGCCGACGTCTTTGGATAGCAGTGTATGTGCTACGCCCACAGTGCTTTGGAGCACAGTGTCGTTATGACAGTTGATATTTTGAACAGCTGCTCGCAAAGAACAGTTGTGTAGTAATACATTACAAACTGAAGAGTTGTCTAACAAAAGCTTACCAACTTGTTTTGCTCGGTCATTATTACACTACTAATGTAATTTACTGCTTACGTTTTGTTACTTTTTCTTGTCCAAATGACATTACAATCATACTAATGTCAGTATTTTTCATGCAAACGTGCCATACACGTAGCTTTAACACATCACCATCGTATTACTCTATAGCGCGGAACGACATTCTGATTTTTCAATATACATTCCTGAAAGTGCCATAAATTTGTCAGTAAAGTTCATCACGTCCTATCTCTTTCACATATACCTATCCTTAACGTTTCTTTACTTAACAATTGGCTCTCAACAGCCGCAAATTTTTGCAATGTTCCATCAGTTACCACTTTACTTTCGCACCATTTTAGAGCTGTCTCGGCTGCATAGTTCGGCGCTTTCGCCATTTTTACTTCCACTTTCTGAATAATCTAATTTTGACACACAAAACAAAATATTCGGCGTTTGTTTCATATGCTAATGTGCCCTAACGCGCTTGCAAACCAGTAACCTGTAATATCAATAAATGTTTAGATTTTTCGTGCTTCTGAGTTCCACATACGATTTATTCTTCCTCAACGATGCGTTTCGTTACAATCAATAGCTTTCAACGTTTAGCATTGATTCTACGCGTTTCCATGTCTTCGACTGCGATTCTTTTATCGTCTTCAGAAAGTGCAGGTAGTAGTCGGCTTATATCAGTTTGAAAAGTTGAGTATTCCGAAAACGGAAACCAAGCTGCTATTTATGTTAACAGTCGGATTAGAAATCAGACGATTGTGAATTTTTCCTGATCTCTCTGACTATTTTATAAGAACATTACTTGTCTGGGTTATGTGAGTTGCATCACTATACTGCTACAAAACGAAGGTCCTTTCTCAAACTAAGGTGTTCTGTAACAGGGTGTTCGTTCTCCTCCTGCAGGAGAGCACTATATTTCTTCAGCGAAAGAAGGTCTCCTCTATAGCTCGTCATTAACTGAATCAACTCGAGTCTTAAGCCACAACGACATGATTACTAACCATCGCGGCATTGAACGCTGCTTGGTGACGTGGACACTCATGTGGTATGGAAAATATTCAGGGTGATTCCGTGATGATGTTATAAACATACAGAGATGATGGAGAAGGGAACATGTATCACTTAAAGAAAAACTACCCTGGTCCGGAATCGAACGGATCGAAAGTTATAAGTGAAAATCGTTCTGATACCTCTGACAGTGGACCTGTTCTACTACAAGCTCTTTGTTTTCCATATTTTGTGATAGGGTAGTATGGACCTAAACAAGGGGAAAAAATCCAGTAAACATACGTGTTACGGAGGTGCTTCAGGACATCAAATGGGAATCCCTGGAGGGAAGGCGAAGTTCTTTTCGAGGAATACTGTTGAGAAAATTTAGAGAACCGGCATTTGAAACTGGCTGCAGAACGATTCTACTGCCACCAACTACGTTTCGCGTAAGGATCACGAAGATAAGATACGAGACTGAATCTGCATTCATTTCGTAGCAGACCGCGTATAACCCATTCGTTGTAATGATGTAATGCTGCGTTCTGTAGCTAGACGATGCTCTTTCCCAGGAAATTTTTGACATAATCATTAGTATGCCACAGATTTCGGAAGGTACTTCAGTAATACGTAGTAATGCCCGCCCAGTTAGACGTGCGGTCTAGCGCACGGCTTTCCGGGCGCGAAGGGGCGCCTGGTCTCCGGCACAACTCCGCCAGGCGAACTTGGGTCTGGGTCCGGTGAACCGGCCAATCTGTGGATAGTTTTTAGGCGGTTTTCCATCTGTGGACTGGTTCCCCTTATTCCGCCTGAGCTACACTATGTCGGCGATTGCCGCGCAAACAAGTTCTCCACGTACGTGTACATAACCATTACTCTACCACGCGAACATAGGGGTTACACTCGTTTGGTGTGAGACGTTCCCTAGGGGGGGCCTACCGGGGGCCGAACCGCACAATAACCTTTAAAGAGTGGTTCGGTGTGGGGCGGCGGAGGGGTGAAGTGGACTGCGGTAGTCGTGGGGTTGTGGACCACTGCGGCTGCGGCGGAGCCTCTCCATCGTTTCTAGGCCCCCAGTTAACATACAATACAATACAATACGTAGTAATACACCCTATCTTTCCAGTTCCCTCTTAATAATACCCTCCCGCAAATCATGCATTATGCATTGTACGTTGTCAGAGGAATAAAGTGTCAGTAGTTCAACAAGTATAGTTAGTACACAGAACTTTTGTTTTAATCATTGTCCAGGACAGTTTCGGCCGTTCACGGCTGGTTTATATTTGAGAGTTTTGTTATCTCACTGCGATTTGTGAAATCTTATGTAGTCAAATCAAATATACTTATTTGTAGCATTTGTATACCTTATCTACATTCATTTTGAAGTACATTGATGACCTTTCCTTCTGCTTGAATTTATACCATATCCTTATTACCAGTTGGTAACTTTGTGTTTGGCTAACTGTTAAAGTACAAATCCAGAGGTCCGGCTTTCGATCTTCAGTCGATCCTACGAATTTTTCCTCATTTATCTCGGTTTCCCTTCTAGACAATATTTAGTGTTTATATACGTAAAAAATGCTAAGTTTTACTGTCGTTTGGTGTCACCCTTCAATTATAAAGCACTGTGGTTCTGAAATCAACCTTGCAACCTTGAGATGTGAACAGCTTTATCTTAGTTTTATGTCGATTCCTTACATTAGACTAAAGCATACCGAGTCTTTAACAACAGTACGGGAAAGAGCTTGTATGTCTATAACGCAGATAGAATGTAACCAGTAAAACTAACATAACTAAAGCTGTAAAATTTAAGTACGTTTCAGTTTAATTTTAATACATCGATATAATTCCTGCACACACAAAAATGTCACACTTTTTATAATTCGGCTTTGATAAAGCCACATTCTTTGTTTTTCTTCTTTTTTTTTTGCACGAAATAGCTACATAACAACATGTGCTGAGAGTCTCCTGTACACTTACTTCAGCTCAATAAGCCATCCTTCCCTACACAACACTCATAGGAGTGAAACTGTACGCTGTTATACTTCCAAATGGATTTGTTTCACGTTAGTACAATAACTTGGCTAAACGCAGACTTCAAAGCCAAAAACAACTCCCCATCAGAAAATTGTGTCCCGACGTTTTCTACGTATCACAAAATGATTTTAATTCATTGGATGCTTTGTGATTTATTCGATGCATTTTCACTTCTACTGTGAAGTTCAGGGGTTCGGAAGCTTGTGTGTCGGTTGGCACTTTGATTTATCTCTGGACAACCCAAAGACAAACAATATCTGTGTGTTCGACCAACTTCTGCATTAATTGTATTACGTGTGTATACTGTTTCCAACTTCATGAACCTCACCTAATACCTAACGCATGCAGTAAGGTTGGAAAACAGAAGTAACACATATTAATAGAATACCTGCAATGGATTAACGACCATTCGTACGTTATACCAACCACTCCAAGTGAGTTATTTAGGCGTTTCCCTACATCCGCCGAGGCAAACGCAGCACCTCCGTCCGAGAAACACAGCAGTTAAACAGCTAAAACGCGAAGCCAAACCAACAAAACTCTCACGATTCGCAGCCACATGGCGCACATCACTTTCGGTCTTAAATCAAAGAAGCGATGAAGCGACAAGTGGAGCATTTAGAGTGGGTGAGTACCCGTCATGTATGGACCAGTAATAGGGAACACTACCAGAAAAAGAGACTACACAAACTCAATTATAGTTTTTGCTCATGCAGTGTCACTCGAAAACATAGCGTGTCACCTTTAAATTAAAATTATTTACCTCGAGAAAGTATCGGCACACATGACAGCATAGGCAAGCGTATCTAAAAATTTATAGCAGACACCAGTATGAGACTACATGCCACTCCTGTACCAAGGCCTCGGTCGACGCTTTTACACCAACGTGGAAATGGGAATTCTTTTTGTTCTCTTTATTACTTATGCTTTTCTATATGCGACTACGCAACAGACAGCACAGGAAACGTCATGTCGTCACACTTCCACAGTGACTGGCCACCATGATGACAGAAAAAAGCGATTACGTAAATGTAATCAGTGTCCCTTTCATCGTCTGTGCTGGATTACACACAAAGTGTACCGCAACTTCCTTTGGCAATGCTGTGTTACTGTTCGTTTCGATATTATTATGTTGACAGTACCTTCAACGTACGTTCATTTCTATTCAAGTATTTATGTCTGAACCTGTCGTTATTGGTCCATTATGTTGTAATCAACTGGTATTTGATGCACAAAACTTCTTACTACCAGTAGCACGTCTATTTTTTAAGGCCAACAACTTGTTTCGTAATTCATTGTGGTTATTCTGTTTCATTTCTCTTATATCTGGAAACACCAAGATTTGTTTATTCAATGGGAATTTATATTTTGGTCTTAAACAAATAACCACTGGTCTGAAAAAGAGATTGTAGCAGTGAAACTATGAACAGTCTTCTGCACTCTCTTTTGATCTATCTATCGAAAAAATATTTTCACCCTCATAAATTTTGTAAATGCGAGCAATAGATATTGAAAGAAAGCATAGTAGGCTGATCGCAGTTATAATGCATTTTCAGGCCACTCATAATACTTCCGTGGAATAGCGTAGAAAAAATGGCTCTGAGCACTATGCGACTTAACTTCTGAGGTCATCAGTCCCCTAGAACTTAGAACTACTTAAACCTATCTAACCTAAGAACATCACACACATCCATGCCCGAGGCAGGATTCGAACCTGCGACCGTAGCGGTCGCTCGGTTCCAGACTGTAGCGCCTAGAACCGCACGGCCACTGCGGCCGGCAATAGCGTAGAAGGGGTGAAACAGACGCCACTTTCAGTTGTGCAGAGGTGGTGCAAAATAAACCCAATAAATTATCATTTATTTATTTTATCTAGTAAGACAAAGGCCTTCAAGCCCTGTTTTACATCTCACCAGACGTCTTTAGAGATTTTCTTTACAAACTGCCTATTGGCCACGAAAGCCTTAACAATTTTGTATTTTCTTTACAGTTAAGAATTCTAAATAGACAGTACACTAAATAATAATAATAATAATAATAATAATATAGTAATGAATCTGTGGTGTCACCGCCAGACACCACACTTGCTAAGTGGTAGCTTTTAAATCGGCCGCGGTCCGCTAGTATACGTCGGACCCGCGTGTCGCCACTGTCAGTAATTGCAGACCGAGCGCCGCCACACGGCAGGTCTAGAGACAGGTACTATCACTCGCCCCAGTTGTACAGCCGACGTTGCTAGCCATGGTTCACTGAGAATTACGCTCTCATTTGCCGAGACGATAGTTAGCATAGCCTTCAGCTACATTTGCTACGACCTAGCAAGGCGCCATTACCAGTATAGATATTGAGATTCTATTAATGTATCATCAAGAGCGATGTTCTACCAATGTGGATTAAAGTTAAGTATTCCAGAAGCTACGTACTTTTCTTTATAGCATTCATTACGTATCCTGTTTCAGACTTCACGCCAGCCTGCGTGAGTTTAAGCGCGTGCCTTTCGGCATCCTCGCATTGTGTCTAGGCTGTCTTGTCTAGACACAACAGAATCTACTTATCACTGAAATTTCAGTGCTGTTGATATTGTGTTAAGTATATTTCTCACGAAAGAATCAAATCTAGAAACGTAAATGATTAAGCTGGAGAAGACAGAGAAATAATAGAGATACAGAAGTAGATAAGGTAATGAAAAAAACTGCAATGATGGCGGTAACAGCAAAGATAAGGGAAGCTTAGAGTGTGCTGACAATGAGACAGATATTCGTTCGCTCATGGACAGTGGGAAGATAAATGAGATGCGTCGATAGAGATTTTGTTACTCAGACGTATGGTTGAAAAGGAGAAATATTTAGAATCATGCATAGATACAGCCAAGGTTCTTGATTTGAATTATCAAATTTTGTATTGTAAATACTGAAAAATGATTGATATGTGGAGAGGAACTGAAGACTACAATGACTTACAAAATGATTAAACAAAGGGAATGTGTAAAAATTACGATGCTTCCCCGGTTGTATCCACCCTGACTAGGCGGTACGACTAATATGATCAAACAACTGAGGGCTACACGCACATCATACGCGAACGTCCATGACTAGCTCGAGTCATCGGGAGGTACTGAGCTACGCCATAGCTTCGGCACGTCTAATGACGGCCCTAGTTTTGGTTTTATTTTAGGTGGACGTGTTTATATAAATTTTGAATTGCAAGCAAGCAAAAGATTTTTTCTGCATGCTGTTGTAGTCTGTCCTGCCCTACTTACATGTTCATCCAAAATTATACCGAGTTCCAATGTTGCTTTTAAATGAGGTACCGTGTTACAATCAGCGAGTGAAGGAGAAACGGTTTTGTCAAGTGATGCACCTTCGTTGCAATGTGAGGATCATATATGTCTTCTTAGGGTCTAGTTTGAGACTCAGGTTTGTGCCAATCTTGATACTACACAAGTCTCCAGTCAAACCTAATGACGCAGATGTATTTTTTGGTGTGGCCCTTTGATACAATTCGTTGTCGCCAGCACAAGAATGTAACACAGACGAGGTATCACTGACATACAGGGTAAAAAGGAACGGATAAACACCGTACTTTGGGGGACTCCTGGAAGCACATTTTTTCATGATGAAATGTCCGATCCACAGAATACAGGTTGGTATCTAGAATGAGATTTTCACTCTGCAGTGGAGTGTGCGCTGATATGAAACTTCCTGGCAGATTAAAACTGTGTGCCCGACCGAGACTCGAACTCGGGACCTTTGCCTTTCGCGGGCAAGTGCTCTACCAACTGAGCTACCGAAGCACGACTCACGCCCGGTCCTCACAGCTTTACTGCAAAGGTCCCGAGTTCGAGTCTCGGTCGGGCACACAGTTTTAATCAGCCAGGAAGTTTCAGGTTGGTATCTGATTCTCGCTATGTGATGAAAAGTATCCGGACACCCCAAAAACATAGTTTTTCATATAAGGTGCACTGTGCTGCCACCTACTCCCAGGTACTCCACATCAGTGACCTCAGTATTCATTAGACATCGTGAGAGAGCATAATAGGGCACTCCGCGGAACTCGAGGACTTCGAACGTGGTCAGGTGATTTGTGTCACATGTGTCATTCAGCTGTACGCGAGATTTCCACACTCCTACACATCCCTAGTTCTACTGTTTCCGTTGTAATAGTGAAGTGGAAACGTGAAGGGACAAGTGCAGCACAAAAGCGTATAGGCCGACCACGTCTGTTGACTGACAGAGACCGCCGACAGTTGAAAAAATGGTTCAAATGACTCTGAGCACTATGGGACTTAACATCTGTGGTCATCAGTCCCCTAGAACTTAGAACTACTTAAACCTAACTAACCTAAGGACATCACACACATCCATGCCCGAGGCAGGATTCGAACCTGCGACCGTAGCAGTCTCGCGGTTTCGGACTGAGCGCCTATAACCGCGAGACCACCGCGGCCGGCGCCGACAGTTGAAGAGGAAATTAATGTGTAATAGGCAGACGTCTATTCAGACGATCACACACGAATTTCAAACCGCATCACGATCTACTGCAAGTACTGCAACAGTTAGGCGGAAGGTGAGAAAACTTTGATTTCATGGTCGAGCGGCTGCTCATAAGCCACACATCACGCCGGTAAATGCCAAACGACGCCTCGCTTGGTGTAAAGAGCGTAAACAGTGGAAAAACGTTGTGTGGAGTGACGAATCACGGTACAAAATGTGGCGATCCGATGGCAGAGTGTGGTATGGCGAATACCCGGTGAATGTCATCTGTCAGCGTGAGTAGTCCTAACAGTAAAATTCGGAGACGGTGGTGTTATGGCGTGGTCGAGTTTTTCATGGAGGGGGCTTGTCCCCTTGCTGTTTTGCGTGGCACTATCATAGCACAGGCCTACACTGATGTTTTAAGCACCTTCTTGCTCCTCCCCCCCCCCCCCCCCCTGTTGAAGAGCAATTCGGGAATGGCGATTGCATCTTTCAACACGATCGAACACCTGTTCATAATGCACGGCCTGTGGCGGAAAGGTTACTCGATAATAACATCCCTGCACAAAGTCCTGACCTGAATCCTACAGAACACCTATGGGATGTCTTGGAACGCCGAATTCGTCCCAGGTCTCACCGACCGACATCGATACCTCCCCTCAGTGAAGCACTCCGTGAAGAATCGGCTGCCATTCCCCAAGAAACCGCCCAGCACCTGATTGAACGTATGCCTGCGAGAGTGGAAGCTGTCATCAAGGCTAAGGGTGGGCCAACACCATACTGAATTCCAGCATTACCGATGGAGGGCGCCACGAAGTTGCAAGTCATTTTAGCCTGGTGTCCAGATACTTTTGATCACATAATGTAGCTGTCGAACAGCACTTTTAGATAAATTTCACCGTTCCATTTTCAAAACTAAGATATCGAAATCAGCGGTACCAAACATCATGTTGACATGAAGCAGTAGTCGCTACATGCATGTTCATGGGTTGTTTAGCACGATGAGTCACTTTGGTTAATGGAGTTGCTATACTACAGTGTTTTCGGAAGCTTGACTGATATTAATTATGGACGTTGCAATTATTATCATAACGTGTACTCCATGGGTTTTGACACTGCGGATAACATGCTTATTGTCTTGCAATCCCGTGCTGGTTTTGGGTTATGTTCAAAGAAGTTTTGTTTCCACTCAGTAGGAAACGTATCATTGACGACGGTAAAATTTAATGTGTGCAATAACCAGAATAATAATTTAGACAACTTTTCAAATCATTTCTAGAGTCACTAATTGTTACATGCTACCTCAGAAGAAATTCTCATGATGGTTTTCCTCGCGGTACCTATAGAAACAACTACAATACGGTTTCTCACGAAAGTGCTATCTTGTTACGACTGATAATTTAACCACATTTGAGAGCAGTCGTAAAAAAAGTAATGTAATTTGTCTGCAAGTCTCTAAGGAGAGTATACCGTTTCTACAAGTAAGCTGCAAAGATTCTTTGTTTTCCACACAGCGCTGCAGGGTTCGACTCTCTGTGTACAAAGAAACGAGTGAACCAGATTTTCGAGTTGCACAAATTTTGCTTCACGTTTTTCAGCAGTTTTCTGCACACTTCATACACTTCTGGTGTATGATTTCGCTTAAATATCCTCTGTGGAGAAAGTGGATCACTGATCTGCCATGCCTCTGCATTCAACCATGGATCAGAAAGTCTCTATACTCTGAGTGAATGCTGAAGAGCATATTTCTCATAAAGTGCAAGAAGTGTACGATAAATTCACGAAGCTCGTCGCCGACTGAACACGCAGCCGAGGACAAGTCAACAAATCGAAAAAATAGTTATTTCAGTCGATGAAAATAGTACCTTAACTGACTTACAACTTTTACAGGCATATTTTAAGTGTCTACCCCATAGTCACCAAAAAATTTTGGATGACACACAAGGACGCATTACTGTCAGCTCTGTGGAGACAAATTTCTCTATGTGTGAAGTCAGATATTACGATTAAGTATTAGAACGCTTTAAATGAAGAGAACATAGTACCATCAAAGTTGCTGTCTCTCACTTGTTCTTTGTTCCAGATTCGAGACAGAATCAAGATTATGATCCATCGAATCAGAACGATCGGCAAGCCTGAAAATGTATTTGTTTTTCAGAAATTAATGAACTTCCTCGAATAACGTATGGACACACGACGAAGGACTCACAACTGTGATCTGTCGTTACGGCTACGATGAATTCCGTTTGTGCCTGGCGAACTCTCCGAGTGTCCACGTTTTGTGTGAAGGGTATTTTTAGCGTACGCATCAGCGCTGGCGCTTCTTGGTCGCCTGGGCGTACATTGCTGGTGCTGGCCATTGATTTTAGCCTTGCACAAGGGTGCTCCAGCTCGCCACCCATTTGGACTGCCTTTCTAACATGCTGTTATCACTATTGTGGCCTCTCCGCTCTTTCTGAACTCTATAAACTTCCAGGTACGTAAAATCGTATAAATTTCATTTTTACGAGCACGCACACTGTATTAACCTCCTGTTGGCTATAGCTTAAATGTGTCTTTTAACCGTGAATTTCAAAACGAATTATTATCGTTAGTCTCTAATTTGCACATACTTACATTGTTCCCCATGTCTGTCTTTTTCTTTTTGTCCATGGAATTCAAAAACTATCTACATCTCACTTATTTTAGCATTTACTGCAACAACATATTATATACTGAAGAAGAAAAACAACAGGCCTAAGGCTTAAGCCCTGAGTGGTGTTTACGTTAATAAAACTATCTTGGTAACGGGTTCTGCCAGTGCCTTTTTACAACTCGAATTATCTCTCCATTAGATTACAATTAGATCTTAGTGCTACAGACGAAACAGGTAAGTAGAAATGCAACAGTCTATCAGTTCTACCATCTACATCAACACTCGGCAAACCATTTATTGTGTATGGCGGTGGGTATGTCTGGTACCATTAACATTTCTCTCCTTTCCTGCTCCATTCGCAAAAGGAGCCTGGATATAATTACTATCGGTAAGCTGCCACATAAGAGATCAATTTTTTCCCTTCGTTTTCCCAACAAGGTCTTTAGAAAGAGATATCTGGAAGAAAGCAACGTGTTGCTTGAGTCTCTTTGGAACGTACGCTCTCTGTGTTTAAACGGTAAACCTCCCCGTGATGCACATCACATTTTGTAACGTCCACCATTGAGTGAGTAGCAACTGCATGACTAAACGATCCCGTGACAAAAAGTGCCGCTCTTCTTTAGATCTTCTCTGCCTCCTAAAATTATTATTATATTCTTTCTGCGTTATGCCCAGTTAAAGAGCGTGTTTGAACTTGTTAGCTTGGTCTGAAAGCGTCCTTTTCTTCTCCTCTCCCCAAAACCTCTTCATGCATTCCCTGTGTTCTTTCTTGCGTTCCTTTGTCCATTTTTTTAGTCTTTTCTTTCTTTCTTTTTTCTTTTTAGCTTTCTCTGCGAACGTATGATTGGCAACTAGGATCTGGGATTCCAAAGGCTTTGCGTTCTGTGATGGTATCTTCCGTGGCATCCATTTCTCGTAACTCCTGCTTAACTTGTGACAAAGTGATTTTTACGTTTTTTGAATTTATTATATTAAGTATATTTTTGTTAACCAAATGTTGTTCATTCTGTAAATATGATCACAGAAGTGGTTAGCACACTGAATTCACATCGGGAGGACAACGGTTGACATCCGTTTCCAGTCATTCAGATTTAGGTTTAGGTTTTCCGTGATTTCCCTAAATCGCCAGGAAAATGCCGGGATGGTTCTTTTGAAAGGGCACGGCCTGTTTCCTTCACCATCCCTGAAACATTCCGAGTGCTTCATCTCTAACGACCCCGACGTCGACGGGACGTTAAACCCTAATCTTACTTCATTTTTTCTGAACAATGAATCCTGGAATCTAAAATCCGATTCATATAGGCAAGCGATTACGAAACTTCTACGAATTGGTTACGTTAATCCTTCTGACTTAAGTCCTGTCATGAAAATGATAAATTTTCGACCGTCTCAAATATTGACATGCATGTCGTGACCGATAACTGCTGTAAATTAACAAAACTACCAACCTCTATGCACGAAATACAGCCACCAAGACGGTTTGAATGAGTAAAGGACTGATAGTCTTATCTACAATTCTTTTAACAGAAAACCTCAAGACAAATTTCTGTCTCACGTGATGTTTTTCACGGGTCAATGCTTGAAGATACCTAAAGAATCTCATTACACCATGCTCATCTAAATATTTGGAAGCTGCTGATTGCTGCAGCTGTCAAGCCACGCATTCAAGACGACGGCACTTCAAACGTGTGTGTGAATTACTAACGGACCAAACTGCTGAGGTCATCGGTCGCTAGAATTACACACTACTTAAACTAACTTATGCTAAGAACAACACACACACACCCATGCCCGAGGAAGGACTCGATCCTCCGGCGGGAGGGGCCTCGCAATCCGTGACATGGCGCCTCTAACCGTGCGGCCACTCCGCGCACGACGGCGCTTCAAAGCCCAGTTCGGTATCCAAATTAAGTTTCTCTGTTTCCATAAATTAGCGAAGGTAAATGCAGGAAATGTTTCGAGAAGGACACGCCCGATATCTGCTCCCACCCGTACCCAAGTCTCACCTCGTCTTCAATTGGACTTTAAATCTTAATCTTCCTTCAACACGCAGGATGTACCGTTTTTTCCTCCCATCTGCCGGATTCTACATGAACTCTGAGCATACAGAAAAAGTGTTTATTGGATATATTGGATATGATTATACCGTCAAGTTCACTTCCAAACCACTTCAGATCACATGATATTTAGGAAACCTATCTTATGCTAGCGGCTAAGAGGGAAGTTTTGTTCCTCCCTTACTACGATTCAAACAGCGTACTTGAAAAGTTAATGGTTGCCATATGATTTTCATAAACATTTTGCTATTAAAAAAAATTGTGCATTGTTTCGAGTTGGGGTTTCCTTATCCTCGTAGGCAATCCTGCCATCAGGCGTATAAAGATACCAGCGGATATTTTAAAAACTGAGCATCAAGGTTTCAGAAGTGCAGCAAGGTCTAACACCATCAATTTATAAAAATACCAAAGTCCATGTCAACGACTGCCACAAATACGTCGACAGTAGACTTGATTGTACACAAGTGTATTTTTCAATTTGCGCAAAAGTAAGCAGAAAGAGAACACACTAATTACCGTATTAGATGACTTTATTTCCCTAAATCGGTGACAAAACCTCAAAATTGCTAATCCAAGCGACAGAAGGGGATATGAACGGGCCAGTCTAATTGCAGGACAGAAAATTGGAAAGTTGATATATTACGAGATAGTACTGGCCAACTTAACAAAACAGGCCGCTAAAATACTCCCGTATAGACTACATTTAAGAACTTAGCCGGTATTTTACTTCTACAAGGAAGCTCAGACACAGAAGGCAGCAGGGAGAAAGTGTTCGTTGCCAGTTTATGGTACCATTCCGACATTCATCTAAAATGATATTGGGAAACCATGGAAAACCTAAACCAGGTTGTCAGAACAGAGAAATAAAATTCTTCTAAATACGATTCCCACATTTTAACCAAAACGGCACCTCAGTCAGCGGACTTATGAAAAAGTGAATAAGTTTTAAAAAGAGTGTTACAAAAGAGGTGCTATTCTCCACACCGAACACTAGGCACATTCCAATAGCCAGGCTTGAAGAGACGAGAATACGTTACTGTCCACGTCACATATCTACCCGTCAGATGACCTACGTCAAACCTGAGAAATTAGTACACTTCTTTTCATGAACGCCATGAATCTGGATCAAGGTGATACAAAGCACAAAAACAGGAAACTACTATTCAACAGAAATAGAAATAGCACAGAGCAGAAGCAGCTCTTACTCCTTCATTGCTATGATTTTGTCACATACCTTAAGCACTTGCTATTTTTATGAGACGCCGTAAATGTAACGAAGCATTACATAGTTCGAAATGTATCTGCCAATGTCATCCTCACAAGTTCATTCCCGCAGTCAGCTGGAGACGTCATATTAAACATCAGGAAGGAATGATAGACAACTAAACACTTATTATACCTCTGACACTCAGACTCTACCAGAAAACTACGTCTTCAGACAGGAAAAAATAATGCTATTAGACATGAAAAAAATTGATCAGCTGTTCAGGAATGTTTGTAGAGTGTTTAGAAAATAGTAAGCAATTTTTTTTTTCAGTACAGAAACGAGTACTTCTGTTAGTGCTGTGCCAAAACTGTTTCTGTCTCTTGGTGCATGACAGAAGGAGTTAAAGAAACACCTTAATTAATGAGTGTTTCATTAATTGTCCCAAGCCTCGCGGGATTAGCCGAGCGGTCTAGGGCGTTGCAGTCATGGACTGCGTGGCTGGCCCCGGGGAAGTTTCGAGTCCTCCCTCGGGCATGGGTGTGTGTGTTTGTCCTTAGGATAATTTATGTTAAGTAGTGTGTAAGCTCAGGGACTGTTGACCTTAGCAGTTAAGTCCCATAAGATTTCAAACACATTTGAATTTGAACATTTGTGTTCCATATATGTGGTCATAGCACATACAGGGTGCCCTAGGAGGACTGGTCAATATGAGGAATGTGACAGGGGGCGATCACTCAAAGCATGTCTAGTAAGCATGGGCTCTAAAGAGGTATGGGCAGCTGTTCGTCTTCGAAACTGCGACACAAATATCTTCTACTGCAAGCTCTTTGCCTTCCATATTTTTGGTGAGGCTACTATAGACCAGATTAATACAAAAAATGTCTAGTACACAGGGGCTCTGAAGTGCATACCGTAAGAGCTATGAGCACTTGTTCCGTAGAAGAGATGTGTTTCACAGCAGCGAAGATGAGAAAGTGCTCATAGCTCTTAAGCTATGCACTCTAGAGCCAATGTTTACTCGACTTTTTTCCGTGTTTTGGTCCATATTACCACCTCTCAAAATATGGAAAGCAAAGAGCCTGGGATAAAAGAGACTTTCTCATAATATCGAAGATAAAGTCTTCAGAGCTCTTAAGGTGGGCATTATTGAGCTCATGTTTATTAGTCTTTTTTGCTTCGAAATATTGTTGCTCTCATATCCCTGAATATCAAAAATTCTTCCTGGAGCCTTCTGCATTGTTGCTTACATCTTCTAGGACTTTCTGAAAAATAATGTCTCCGAAACTTTTATGTGAAAACTCTAAGCTTTTTAAATAAAACAAACGTTAATGACATTCTATATCTTTATTCTGAATGTCTACATATTTTTTTCTCAACATAGCCACCGTGGCGACCGACACCTCTCTTCCAACGAGAGACCAGTCTGTTCGTACCGTCACTGTACAATGTTTGACTTTGTTGATGGAGACACGTCACCTCTGCTTGTACTGTTTCATCGCTACCAAAGAGATCTCCTTAACTTGTTCTTTAAGTTCTGGAAACAGATGAAAATCAGAAGGGGGGAGGGGCAAGTCGGGACTGTATGGAGGGTAATCGGTGACAGTGAACCCAAGGCGTTACACTGCAGCAGATGTCGCAGCGCTCGTTTGTAGTCTGGTATTGTCATGCTGAAGGAGAGGGTGCTCCATGTATGAAGAACTCTTCGAATTTGAAACGCTCTTACAGCACGCTGTTTCTCACGCACCGACCCAGGTAACTGATGGATACTGTGTCGCAATGGTTCGCCTGCTGAACAGTTTCAACGGTGGAGCGCGACTATTTTATTAACCGTCGGGAAATCTAGATTTAACTTTTCCGTGGTTCCTCTGCATCACTTACGAGAATACAGGTGTCATTCCTTCAAAACGACCGATTTTCTTTCCCACCCTTCTTCATGTCCCTGCGTCTCTAATATCCCGTCCACGACGAGATAAATTCTAACCTCCTTCCATAACAAGCAGCTAATGATATGTCTGAAAAAATGTGGTACAATTTGTGAGCAGGCATTGCTTTCAAGGTCCCTGACGCAGATTTCCTTAGAGTCGCGTTAACCTATTTTACAGCTCTCGCCTTACATCAGGGAAATGCTTCATCATTTTTATCTCGAGCTGACAGTGAGCTTCGAATGTGGCAGCACGTGGTAATCTCTGGCTGCAGCACAGAGCTAGCCGGTGAATGGCAGTACGTCAGCGAGCGAGGGAGCGGAGTAAATGTTTCACACCGGAAGGCAGCCGCATCGATTGGACTGGGTACACGCTTGTGGAAGGCACGGTGGGGAGCACTATCGACTCGAGCTCCCGCACAAGTTTATCCCGGCTGCATTGCGGACGTCTAATCCTTCCGTTCCCAACCACGCACCACGGCCTTTTATAACCGCACAACGCTAATCATAGCTACTATAATTAGGACTGCTAGTTCAATACAAACATGTCGCATTCGTCGCTTGTATGCGAAATATATAATGGCGAACTCATTTTGTGACTGACACCACATAAACAACTTCCAGTTCACACGATGCAAAAATGAAAACGATGGAAAAAAAGATGATTATTGTTTATCTTCTCGTCAACGACATGACCAACACAAAGGACAATTATGGTTTATCGTCCAGCCGATGAGGACGTCATCAGAGACAACGGAAGCACCGATTGGTGAACGAAATCGGTCGTCTCCCTGACAAAGGAACCACACAGCCATTTACCTTAATGGGGGTGGGACGTCAAACGGGCCGACTTGGAGCAGAAGAGGCATCACAGGACATTTTAATTTCCAGTGTCTATACTTTTACAAATAACTTCATAAGACTTCGTCAGCATCACCAGGAAGGATTCAGGATTCACACTCATTGCAGTAGAAGTTCGAAAACATAACAAAATAAATTTTTTTACGTGTGACGTCCTACCCCCTTATACGATATAGGGAAGTTTCAAATTATTGCCATAAATTTTGGACTTGGTATCTACAAACTCTGATTTAGGTATTACACATTTAACAACCATGTTAACATGCAGTACTTTATATTATATACAAAGAGGTAAGGCATGTAATGACAACTATCTTTAATGCATAAGAAACAGGAAAGAACGTTGAACTGAAATAAAATGTGCGTACAACATTATTGGCTGGAAGTTCCATCTTGGATGTTCGGCCGCCTGGTACAAGTCTTTTTAATTGACGCCACTTCGGTGAAATGCGCGTCGATAATGATGAAATGAGGATGAGGACAAAACATACACCCAGTCCCGAGCAGAAAAAAATTTACGACCTGACGCGGAGTCGAATTTGGGGCCCCGTGATGGAGAGGCACCAACGTAACCACAGGACCACGAGTTGCTGACAATCGTGAAAATATTATTAAATAAAACAACGTAAAACAGAAGGGTACAGTTAACATCTTTAAAATCTCATGGGCATATTAAAAGAACGGAACCAACCAGATGAACTATACAGTTTGTGGTTGGCATTCTACTAAACTTGCAGTAAAGCTAAAATTGATACAATACAAACCTGAAGGAAGCACGAATAACACAACTTGACGTACCAGAAAAACATTATTAGACAGAAAATTCACGACTGGGCAGCTGGCCTGTCAGAAAAAAGGGAAGACGAGTACAACTTTGTCTGACGATTGGAAAAGAGCCCATTCTAAGAGTACGAAAGTAGTATAAGCACAAAGCTAAAACAAAACTCTGAATATGCCCCTTTTTGTAAATAGGGTGAACCAATAGGACTCAAATGTGATTATTATTATTATTATTATTATTATTATTATTATTATTATTATTATCATTATTAAGTCCTAGATGACTAACAAGGGAACATTCCTCAGTGTAAATAAACTGATGTTTATGAAATTTGGCGGGTGTGTAAGGGGGCAAAATAATGCAATACCAGTTTTTTTGTTGGTGTCCAATTTTTCTTGTAAGGCGTAAAACACACTCCCAGGGGTATTTTGTCATCTTAGGTATAGAGGGAATATCTTCGGAATGATGGTACATAAAAATTGTTTTTCACATAAAAGATGAGATGTAATTAATATTGTTGGAAACTGTATAACCAACTTTTGTAATAGTTCCATATTTTACAAAATACTCCTCCACCATTAATTAATTTTGAAAAATTAAAACTCTTGTTGCAACATAAATTAAAGGAGCTCCCAAGCCACAGACATCCATGTATAATAAAGCTGGTTTCTGAAACACTATTTTTGGAAAATAGGGTGTACATAATGTGGTGTCAGTATTTTCAACATAATTAAAATATCTAAACGTTTGTTATTCTAATTATTTATTTCACTTATATTTGGTTTATCTTTTAAATTGTTAGTGTACGTTGTACATTCATGGTTTTTTAATTTTTTAGTTTACCGTTTCACATACGTGTATTTTGTCAATCGAAAATAAGTAAGTCATTATTATGATACAAAAGCATTATAATAAGGATAATATGTAAAGAAATGTTTAAACCATAACCTTTTTTTACATCATGCACATAGAATGAACGACATTTCTGTACATAATATACACGACGGAGAAACACACTATAAAGCAAAATTCAGCAGGATTTCAAATTGTCGCAGGTGATCCTTTAAATATACGAGTACTTATTTGTATCAGGCATATTTCAGTACATTGGTACGCCTTAGCGAAGAGAATTGATTATGTACTAGTGACTACAGCTTCATTGTATTGTTTCTCAAGTTGAAATCATTCAACAGAGCCAAGTCTGAAACCACCTCATATAGTTCTTCCAACATCGAAAGCCCCATACGTCCATGGCTGTACCTGATCCGTCAAAACCTTTGCAATCTCCAGATAATGTTCCTTATCCTCAGGAACTATGCTCTTAACGGTTCTTTCATACTGATAATCACAGTTATCTACCAATAATCTAGACTTTTCTCCCTCACTGGGAAATCAACATCTTTCAAATATCGTTTGACCTGGTCAGACGTTGGTTTACCATAATCTGATGATGTCACAAGGACACTTGGGGCTCAAAAAGAGGTTTTCGAATTCTCGGTCCAAACTATCAGTTTCTTTTAAAACTGTGAAAAGGCGGGTGGCCAGTGAGGAAAAAATCGTCGTACCCGAGGTCAAGAAACATCTGGTGATCCCAAACAGCTCGATGGCACAGGTACAGCCGTGGACCGGGTACGGCTTTCAATGTTGAAAGAACTTTGTGAGAAGATTCTCAGATTTAGTTCTGTTGAATGATTACGACGTCAATCTCCACCTGAGAAACAGTATAACCCACCTGGAGTCACTGGTACATAATCAGTTTTGTTCGCTGAGGCTTACCAATGTACTGAAATATTTCTGATACAAATCACTAGTCACTTTTTGAAATACTTCTGGATTTTGTTTTACAGTGTGATCTCTGTTAATTATATTACCTGAAGAAATTTCGTTCTTTTTTTCCATCATGAATATAAAATGAAGTTATTTTTTCGAATTTCTTTACAGATTGTCATTACTGTGATGACTTTGTATCATAATGAGTTACTTATTATTTTCAATTAATGAAACAGTAAACTGTGAAAACAGTAAACTGAAAAAAAGGAATTTAAAATGTAATCTAACAATTTAAAACATGAAACAAATAAGTAAAATAAAAATTAGAATAATAATGAATGTTTAGATATTTTAATTAGGTATGCAGCTTATTTTCCATAAACGGTATTTCATAAAACAGCTTTATTAAACATGGACATACATGGCCAGAAAGCTTCTTTAATTTATTTCGTAACTAAAGTTTTCATTTTTCAAAATTAATGGTAGTGGGTAATTTTGAAAAATTTCAAATTATTACAAAAGTTGATTATACAGTTTTCAAGAACGTTAATTAAATTTCAACTTTTATATGAAAACCGTTTTCTTTGTAACATTGTTTCGAAGATAGTCCCTCTAAAGCTAATACACCAAATTGCTTTTCGGAGTGTGTTTCAACACTTAATAGTGAAATTGGGTACAAAAAAAATACGTATTGCACTGTTTTCTTCCCTCTACACACTCGCCAAGGTTCATCAAGATCTTTTACTGATACTTGGGAATGTTCTCTTGTAAGGTTCAAGACACCATAGTAAGCCTAGATCGGAATGGTTGGATGGAGATTTTCTTCGTGAATGCGTGTCCAGCGCGTTAAACAATCTGCCATCTCATTCAGTAACAATGAAAAGAGGCAGGATGAAATATCTTCATGGTCGCTTAATCCAGTTTTCAGACAGAACCAATATATAAAAAAGTAGAGCATGCAAAATGTTGAAATTAACACCCATGTTGGCCTTAATTCAGACAATACGGCCTTCCATTCTTCCAATTAGAGATCAGATTCAGCAAGTAACATAGGCATCTCAATCATGGGGCAACAGTACTCGTAGTAATTGACGAGGAGTAATCTAATGCAACCGGAGCGATAACTGGGTTTAACAATGATTCTTTAAAAAATCAAAGTCCTAAAACGTTCGATTACGGATGAGTTAATGGGTTAAATATTTGCCTGAACCTTGTAAGCGAGAAAAGTTTAGCAAAGGTTTGAAATTATGCTTGAAGTTTCCTAGCGGTCGCTAAGTGCTCTCACTATGAAACAATGGACGAATATAAACTGGGTAATTTGCGCCGCATTTTAAGCAAAAGCTAAAAAAAATTCCTTTTGAGGGCGTTGCTGTAGCGTACATGCAACCCATTGCGACTGATACGAGTATACAGACACCGACATGTAGGCAAGAGGTTACTGTAACCTTCGAAGGGAAACTTTTTGATCATCCCTTGTAGTTTATCACGCACCTCAATATTTATAACGTCCTATTCCTACAATTTTGCATGTACATTCAGTGATCTACGTAGATGCCTGTATGCAAAGTGTGTTGCGAACAGAGTCAATAGTAAAAAAGTAATAAATTAGAACATCATTCTTGATGCTGCCGTTTCAGTACATGAACAGCAGAAATATGGTAAACAGTAAATTTTTGCTTTTAATCATTCTGTGAGTGTGGGAGGCGTCAGCGAGAAAAAGTTCTAAAAAGGTTCTGAAAAAGTTTGAAACTGTGTGCAAAATTTGTTGGAAGTCGCTAAGGGCTCTCATTCTCAAATACTGGATGAATAAAGTCCGTGCATTTGCGCGCCGTCAGTTACATTTCCACGAGACAAACAGTGTTTCCAGCTGCAATACTTGTTTTATTGTGTTAAACTTAACGTAAGATTCTACTTCTTAATTAACAGATTATGACAAGATTTTAAATTTTTAAGTCCGGACAATAACTATGTGAAATATTGAAAATCAAATTCTTGTTGGACCTGGGACCCGTTAGATAGGCAAACTGCAACTGTCAGTCTGCGTACCGTGCCAGCGGTTCGAGGACAGTCGTTCACTAATATAGAGCAACATTCTTACTATATACACTGATGAGCCAAAACGTATGACGGGTTTAACAGCCTGTTTGTCCGACTTTGGACTCAAACACGTCACTGATTCTGCGTGACAGTGATCAGACAATTTGTTGGTAGGTTTGTGGAGGTATATGGCATTAGATGTCTACGCACACGTCATATAATTCGTGTAAATAGCGGTTCACTGATTTGCGTACGCGGTGATGGCGCCCGATAGCGAACCAGGTGGGTTCCATAGGATTTACATCAGGAGAATTTGGTCGCCCAGACATCAATGTGAGTTCAATGTAATCCTCCTCAAACTACTGTAGCACGGTTCTGACTCCGAAACACCGACCGTTATACTGCTGAAAGACGACATCGCCGTCGGGGAAAACATGAAGCATGAAGATATACAGGTGGTTCGCTGCTGTCAGCGTGTCTTCTATTATAACCACAGGTCCCTTTCAAGCACAAGAGAATGTCACCCGTAGCATCATAATACTGAGTTTGTGGGGACAACCAGCGACCTGGCGTTGCAAAAATGTGATTCACTCCAACAGCCCACACGTTTCCACAGATCGACGGTCTAATCCCGATGGTCTATATCTACATCTACATTTATACTCCGCAAGCCACCCAACAGTGCGTGGCGGAGGGCACTTTACGTGCCACTGTCATTACCTCCCTTTCCTGTTCCAGTCGCGTATGGTTCGCGGGAAGAACGACTGCCGGAAAGCCTCCGTGCGCGCTCGAATCTCTCTAATTTTACATTCGTGAACTCCTCGGGAGGTATAAGTAGGGGGAAGCAATATATTCGATACCTCATCCAGAAACGCACCCTCTCGAAACCTAGACTGCAAGCTACACCGCGATGCAGAGAGTGCCACTTGAGTTTGCTAAACATCTCCGTAACGCTATCACGCGTACCAAATAACCCTGTGACGAAACGCGCCGCTCTTCTTTGGATATTCTCTATCTCCTCTGTCAACCCGACCTGGTACGGATCCCACACAGATGAGCAATACTCAAGTATAGGTCGAACAAGTGTTTTGTAAGCCACCTCCTTTGTTGGACTACATTTTCTAAGGGCTCTCCCGATGAATCTCAACCTGGCACCCGCCTTACCAACAATTAATTTTATATGATCATTCCACTTCAAATTGTTCCGTGCGCATACTCCCAGACATTTTACAGAAGTAACTGCTACCAGTGTTTGTTCCGCTATCATATAATCATACAATAAAGGATCCTTCTTTCTAGGTATTCGCAATACATTACATTTGTCTATGTTAAGGGTCAGTTGCCACTCCCTGCACCAAGTGCCTATCCGCTGCAGATCTTCCTGTATTTCGTTGCAATTTTCTAACGCTGCAACTTCTCTGTATACTACAGCATCATCCGCGAAAAGCCGCATGGAACTTCCGACACTATCTACTAGGTCCCGTGCCCACTGAAATCTTAACGGACGATGTCAACATGTGAACACGTAGGGGTGGTCTGCTGCGGAGCTCCAGGTTCAGCAACATACGGTGAACAGTGTGCTCCGAAACACTTGTTCGTGCTCCAGCATTATACTCTTTCGGCATAGATGCCCGCATATCACCATCTATCCTACAGCACACAACAGACAAGCCTCCGAACCCCCACGTCCATCCATTTAGCACCTAGTTGTAGTTTCACTGTTCTTCTACCTCTTTCCGCAGCTGCTGGCGACGATAGCACATGAACATTTAACCAGCTTCGCCGTTTTCGAGATACTCGTTCACAGGCTCTGGGTAATAATAATCTGTCCTTCGTCAAAGTCGCTTATCTCAATGGATTTCCCCATTTGCAGCCCATATCTTCGCAAGCCTGATCCCCCGTTCGTGTCTGCTCCGCTTATATACTTCTGTTACCGCGTAACGTGCCCGCAACGCCACCAGGCGGCATCCAACGTCGCGGTGATTGTTCATAACGTTTTGGCTTATCAGTGTATTTGCAGATCATTCTGGCGCTTATAGTCTACTAAAGTCATCAGGGGGTCTCCACATGAGTACCAAAAAATTTAATTACGGTTACATGAATGACACCCATTTAAAGATTGTACATTCAACTAAGTGCCTAAGGATTACAATAACAAAAAACGTAATTGGAACGATCACAAACAAACTGTCGTAGGGATGATGAACCGAAGACTGCGTGTTATTGGCTGAAACCTTAGAAGGTGCAACAAATCTAATAGATAGACTGCCCGCACTACGTTTTTGAGTCCGCTTCTGGAGAATTTCTGCGGAGTGTGGAACGCTTACAAGACAGTACTGACGGACGATATCGAAAAAGCTCAAAGAAATTCAAGTCGTCGTCGCGAAACGGGAGGGTTTCGCGAACACTGGACTCGCATTCGGGAAGACGACGGTTCACACCCGCGTCCGGCCATCCTGATTAAGGTTTTCAGTGATTTCCCTAAACCGCTTGAGGCAAATGCCGGGATGGTTCCTTTGAAAGGGCACGGCTGACTTCCTTCCTCATCCTTCCCTAATCCGATGGAACCGATGACCTCGCTGTCTGGTCCCCTCCTCCAAACCAACCAACCAACCAACCGGTCATCAAGAACACACTAACAAGGAGACGGCACGACCGTGGGGCCGGGGATTTGTACGAAATTTTGTGTGGTGAAAGATGACCCCTAACACCTCAAGTAGTTAAAATATTAGGACGCACTACTCGGAAAATCCCGGGAAAAATCAGTCTAAAGTTTCTTAGGTGGCTTATGAGTATAAAATGTTACTCAACTGCCGACCCGCCGTCTGGCCTACATGGTTAGCGCTCGGACCGTTACGCCAGAGGTCTCGGGTTCGATTCCTCCTCCGGCACTTTTTTCCTTCTGTTGCGTGCAAAATTGCAGCGCATTGTTGCAGAAGAATCGTGAAATTGACTACCGGGAAGATTGTATAAAAAATCATTCTATAATTCACCGTCAATTATCGTCACCAATATTCCGAGACATGATTCAATATGCCTGGTTTGCCTAAAAATTATCAGAAACTCAAAACATTTTCGTAAATGCTAATAGGGCATGTTTTTGTAAAGATTTATTGCAAACGCCCTGAGATTGAAAAAAATCCGCCTTTATATGTTGCGCAAAATGTCGCAAAAATTATTGCTTTGTTTGTTTTTACGATAATTACCACTGCGGTTCTTGTTTATAATTATTATATGTATGAAAAGTAAATGTTTCCCAATCGACTTTGTTATTCTGATTAAAAACCAATGTTTCCCCTCATATAATTTACAATTAAAAATGGAAAACCCACGCATGAATTGTGTTGTTGGACAAAAATAAAATATTTTTTATTCAATAATGTAACTAATTTGTTAAACATAATGTAGGTTTGGGAAACTTTCTGAATAATTGGTGGAATAACAAAATAAAATGAAACAGATGAAAAAAAGTGCCAGAGGAGGAATCGAACCCGAGACCTCTGGCATAAGACTCCGAGGCCTAAACATCTAGGCCAGACGGCGGCTCGGCAATGAACTAACATTTTACACTCAAAAGGCACCTAAGAAACTTTGGATCGATTTTTCCCGGGATTTTCCGGCTAGTGCGACCCAAAATTTTAACCGCGTGAGGTGTTAGAGGTCCTCTTTCACCACACAAAATTTCGGACAAATCCCCGACTCCACGGTCGTGGCGTCTCCTTGTAAGTTTCGCGAGTATGAAACGAGTTGGAGTAGCAATCATTAAAGAAAATGCGTTTTTCGTTGCAGGAAGAAATTTCAATTACCATCTTTCTCCTCCGAATATATTTTCGACTCTCAGCTACATAGGGAGAAACGAACATCTTAATAAAACAAGAGATATCAGAGCTCGCACGGAAATATTTAGGAGTACATTTGCCCACGTGCTATTCGAGGGCGGGATAGTGGTGAAATAGTCCGAAAGAGATTCTATGAACCCTGTGTCTGTAACAGTAAGTGTGAATTTACGATTAATCGCGTATATCTATATTTACATTTTCCAACAGTCGAATTATTTACACTGGTTACTGCATTAAATGTACGGCCACGAAGGCTAGCTCATAACACTAGTGCATATAAACTTAATACCATGTTTGGTTTCTTTTCTTTATTGCATCCAAAACGTAATTCCCACTTTGTAAGATAATTAACCGATGCTAGTGAGATAAGAGTCCCATTTACGAAACTATGGTCACGAATACCGACAGTGTAAGTCTGAGTGTACACAAGCCATTATGTTAAATGTGACTGGGTGCTGGCGTATCGCAAAAAATTGGCGCGCCAGCTCGCGACTGGGAAATGCCAGGCAGTAGTGTTTTCACACCTGATGTGAGCGCCGTTCCGCTCAGCCGCCATTTCGGCTCAACAGTTCGTTCCCCGGGCAGCGGCGCAGGCGATCAATACGCGGACAATGGCGCAACACTTCCCACCACATTCCGCTAATGCAAGCACTTGCTGATTACGCCTCGTCCCTCGCCCACAATGGCTGCCGCACGCCTTAAATAACGCATCACTAAACGCAAGATTTCGCCCATGCCCACCCTCTCTCTCTCTCTCTCTCTCTCTCTCTCTACACCAGGAAAAGACACGTTAATTCAAACTTGGCCCCGAACCTTCCGAGCATTCTTCTTAAATGTGTGTTCGTTATTACGCTAAATCGACAAGACAGTTAAGCACCATTACTATTTCCAACATTGCTTCACTTACTACGTTTCGTCCTTTGAATCGTTACACAAACCCAAAAATGGAAGAAACTGAGATAAGTGACTATGTAATTAAAAAAAAAAAGATGATCATTCGACAGAGGATATGTGAGTTGACCTGACAGGATACTTTTATGATTCTACAAAGAGTTGCTAAAGAAACTTGTTCCACTTCTAGCAGCAATGTACCGTAGGTTGCTGGAGGATGAAGCGTGCCTAGCGATTGGGAAAAAGTGCCATGTCATTCCCGTTTTCAAGAAGGGTCGACGAACGGACGCACAGTACTATTGGTCTACATTACTGACGACAACCTGTTGTAGAATTTTGGAAAAGGTTTTACGCTTGCATATAAAAAAATTCTGTACGCCGAATATCTCCTCTACACGCATCAACATGAATTCTGCAAATAACGATCTTATGAAACCCAGCAAACTTTGTTCGTCCATGAGGCCCATACAGCGATAGATAAGTCCACCTAGGTAGATGCTGCATACTTTAACTTGCAGAAGGCTTGCGATATAATTCCACAGTGTCAACTGATGAACAAAATACAAGCGTCAATATAGCTGACTAGTTTTGTTAATTTCTAGTGATATCCTGGGTGTGTCTCCAATGGGGCGTCACGTAAATTTTCTGAGGTTTCAACAGATATTTGCAGTTTCGTTCTTGTAATATGTACCGGAGTGCCTCAAGCGACGCCCAGTTTTAACGGAAAATGTTCGTTAGTTTCCCTTTACAAGCAAAATGATTTTTACATTGGAATTTTACGTGTATATTCGACAGAGCGTCCGAAATTAGTCTAATGCGATATTCGTTTTATCGATATGTATTAACAGCGACAGCAAATCACGAAAAATTACCTAAAACGCCAGCAGCGACTGAGCAGCACTTCTGGACGGCGGTAGCAGTCAACGCGGGCCAAGACGGTGACATCGATCTTGAATACTGGTTATTTTTCGAGTTTTACTGTCTATTAACATATCGATAAGACGAATAGCGCACTACACATATTTGGGGCCGCTCTATCGAATGGACACACAAAATTCCGATTTAAAAATAATTTCCTTTGTAACGGGGAACGAAACTACGATGGGCGTCGCATGAAAAGCGTGACAAGCAGCGTGGATAACGTCCAAAGGTGGTCACTGAAACACAGAATTCGCAACGCTAGAATATTGTAGCGAGGTGCAACTAGTCCTGTAGAGAATCTACGCTTTGTTCACGGACTGCCAGTCGACCCTCAGCATAAACCGATGTATGTAACTGCGCATGTATATGTGTTTGCATTTTTAGAAGTCATTGGAAACGATAATGACCATTAAATATCTGGGAACACGCTTACGGAGCGGTTCCAAATGGAACGGCCGCATCAAAGTAACCGCAGGAAAGGCAGATACCAAATTAACTGGAAGAATCCTTAGGAAGTATAGTCCATCCACGAAGGAGGTAGCTAACGAGACGCTTTCTTGAGTATTGCTCTTCAGTCCTGGATCCTTATCAGGTAGGACTGACAAATGAAATACAGCAGATTCTAAGAAAAGTAGTGCGATTCGTCACAGTTTCGCCTAGTAAAACGCGTAGCATCACGGAAATGCCCACCCAACTCATGTGGCAGGCGCTAAAAAAACAAGTGTTCTGCAGCACTGTGTCTTTTACTGTAAAAATGACGAGATTCTTAGTTCTTGGAAGGTTCAAGCAACATATTGCTTTCTCCTACATATATCTCTCGAAGGTACCATGAAGTTAAAATCAGCGTCATACGAAGGATTACCAGGGCAAAGAAGGAGGAGGGAGTGACATTGGTGCATGAAGTAGTGGCTTGAGAAGTATGAATGTAGATACTTATGTATGGAGTGGCCAAAATAAACACAGGCCGAAAAGTGACCACGAGACAACGTTTTGTAAACACCAAATAACACATACACATGCATAGTAATGTGTCCTTCGCCTTTTTGTTCAGTGCTGCGATGTGCTACTTTGATTTACTTAACGAATCTGGGTCACAAAGTTGCTTGTATGCTAGTGTGCTGAGTAAAGCACGTGTGTCCATGCAACGACTGGAACTAGTGATTTATTCGTAGCCCTTTCCTTACTGCCTGGCAAGAAAGAATACACCCTCCAGCCCTCATCGCTGGTACACCAGTCTCCGTACTAGAAACAGGCAAGACAGATTTAAGCAAGATACGCCTATCTTATTGTGCAGCAGTTTAAAACTGATTGACAACACGGAAGTGGCCGCCAGGAACACCGGCTCGTCGAATGTTGGTCACAGCGCCGCGCAGTTTGAGGCGCCATGTCACGGACGGCGCTGCCCCTCCCGCCAAAGGTTCAAGTCCTTCCTCGGTCATGAGTGTGTATGTTGTTCTTAGCACAAGTTAGTTTAAGTAGTGTGTAAGTCTAGGGACCGATGACCTCACTAGTTTGGTCTCTTAGGAATTCACACAGATCTGATTTGGTCGCAGAGGAAGTATGATGATAGCCCAACACATTTTCCTGGACAGCTTTATTTCTGCCACCCTCTTTTTATGGGAGTTAACATCTGAGGTCATCAGTCTCCTAGACTTAGAACTACTTAAACCTAACTAACCTAAAGACATCACACACATCCATGCCTGAGGCCCGATTCGAACCTGTGACCACAGCAGCCGCGTGGTTCCAGGCGGCGCATTAACAGACGAGTAGTATTTAACACCCTGGCCAGCCTAGTGGTAATTACGCAATGCGTTCACTTATAAGCAGTCTCTGTCCGCTTCATGGTAAACCATAACATAGAGCCACTGACGTGCGAAGTGCGCAGATACTTCTGTTTCTTCAGCAGAGACATAATAGACAGTCTTATATACAACTCGCCGGTAAGATGGTGCTTTTTATGCTATAGTCATGAATGAGTGGAAAAAGAGCGAGGCAAGCAGGTTAAAGAAAGAGAACTGGCACAAAGTCGCGAGGGAATTTGTGGACAGCCTTGAGCATCCACAGCAGAAACTGAAACCCGCGAGCCTGGAATGTCAACGGACACTGAACTATCAGAGCACGTAAAAACAGAAATAAAAACCGGTAGCCGGCCGCTGTGGCCGAGCGGTTCTAGACGCTTCAGTCCGGAACCGCGCTGCTGCTACGGTCGCAGGTTCGAATCCTGCCTCTGGCATGGATGTGTGTGATGTCCTTACGTTAGTTAGGTTTAAGAAGTTCTAAGTCTAGTGGACTGATGACCTCAGATGTTAAGTCCCATAGTGCTTAGAGCCATTTGAATCATAAAAACCGGTAATAAGATGCAGCATTCATTCAGTGAACGCGCAAGATGCAAAACACAATAGGAAATATATGAAAATGCAACTGCTGCTTAAGTTACTCGCCAAGAAAGCTATAGATTTTCTCGACTACGAAACAGAAGCAAGAGAATAAGCGAACAGTTGTCATCGGCAGACTGAAATGCCTAAATCAGAACATACAAAGTTGAAATTACTGACGAGAAAACCCAGTAGCTGCTGGAGTTTGCGGAACACCCACCGTTCGTGTAAGCGCTATGTTGCACATTAGCATGCTATCTTTCTGTGTCACAGCATAAATCTTAGTCTTAGAAATGATTTTATTATTATTAGAAGTCTAATTACCACGAAAGCATCCCAGGTTCGAGTCTCTCCACGGAAATAGTCCCAGATTTATGCGTGTGTGTCCTCTGCCTGAGTGATATAATGCGTTGGTTATGAACAACGACTACGCAAATACTACTTCACTGTCAGAGATGACTATCATTATGATAGTAACTATTGAGGTCTACACAGTTAGTGTAGTCGATCGCAGTTACAGGCGGGAGGCTGTAAACCCCTGCACGTAGATGAAACTTTATCAAGAGAATCACTAGTGAGTTTCTTGTATAAATTATTGTCCTGGTATATTAATTCTCTGCTGGATTCGTAGCCTGTCGTGACGAGGCCTGCTTCAATTACTAGATGCAAGCTACAAATGAACACAAGGAGAAAGAAAAAAACAACGGCGATCAATTTTTTTTCATAAGGCGGCCTTGTCATACATCGTTAATATTGTCTTTTTTCTTTTTCAATTTCTGCGTGTCTGAGCTATCCATTTTACACACTGAGTAGCTCTTTAACAACCACGTACCCCGGTATACGACGGATTTCGCACTCGCGGCTCCTGGCGGTTATGCAGGCATTGAGGCGTTCTGTTTCCATTTTCTTCGCGTGATTTCTCACTTGGATTATCTTAACGCGGCTAAGCGCGTCACAAAGGATCGCCCGTCACCTGCCTCGAATCATTACAGTTCTATTTTTCATATTCCTGACACACAAAAGAAATTTAACTCTACCAAAGATAAAAAATAAAGGTAGTACCAAATA
Organism: Schistocerca cancellata; assembly: GCF_023864275.1. NCBI lineage: Eukaryota > Metazoa > Arthropoda > Insecta > Orthoptera > Acrididae > Schistocerca > Schistocerca cancellata. The sequence continues at coordinate 718,967,890 of NC_064629.1, forward strand.
TTCTGTAGTAAATCTCACGTTATTCCCAACGCCAGTGAAGGCAACTGCCTTGAGTCAGGGCCCAACGCTTGTACTATTTAGCACGCACTGCGACGACAAATGGCAACATTAGCTTAGTTAGATGCGCTGTATTATACATCTTTAACAAATCTCAAGAATCATAGACTAAGATTTCGAAGTACGTAATTCGATCAAGGGAATCTAAAACACTGGAAGCCCATCACGTTAATCCAAGTGTAATAATGAATAGATGTCTGAAAATTGCCCTTTATATGGAAATTCCAATTTTATAGTTAGACACAGACACAGTAAGTATAGTGAACATAGCACTAGTGGCGAAAGTTATCGTTTGGCATGTTCAAAATACCGGTCCAGTTACTTCATTTATCATTTTTTCTGTTACAGTTATATTTAACTGGAGTATAATAACAATTCCGTGTGTCTTAACGGCCTGGTGCAAGTCTTTCATTTGGACGGCACATCGGTGACTTGCGACTTGCGTCACAATAACCTACCAGAGTAATCCTACCGGGGGGAAACGGGAAGCTACAGTTTAAGATGAAATCCGAAAAACGTGTCGTTCCCAGCGAATCTTCACATCACTCTGAGATGAAAGATAGTTTAAAGGCAGACTAAAATTTAGCGTCGTCCAACCGGAGTTCGCGCCTGCGATCTTTCTACATATTAATAAATGCTACAGTATCGTCCAGAAGGTAACAAAGAAATACGCAACGAGACGAACAGAAAAGAAACTTTTATTCAAAGACAATAATTACACTCAACTCACCGCGTTATTTATGATTTTCCCCTGGACAGTACAAACGGCAGGATATGGTTATTCATAAGGTGTGTGATCGGCACGGACGGCAGTGCACGCTCTGTAGCGTGCTCCCATGCTCGCCACAGGGTGGCTAAGGAATTCTTGTGGTGGGGCGTTCCATTTCTCCACCAGGGCGGCTGACAGCTGCTGCAGGGTGGCTGGTGCATGTGAATGTGCTGCATTACGTCTCTTCAAGGCAATCCACGCATGTCCGATGGGATTTAAGTCGGGAGAAGGGGCAGGCCAGTTCATTCGCCGCTAATACTCTAGTTCCAAGAGCTCCTCCACTTGCGCTGTTCGATGATGTCGCGCATTGTCACTCATAAAAATGAAGTCCGCAGCTCGTGGTGAAGAGGCTAGCGTTGCTGCCTCTGGATCACGGGGTCTCGGGTTCGATTCCCGGCCGGGTTAGGGATTTTCTCTGCCCGGGGACTGGGTATTTGTGTTGTTATTGCATCGTCGTCGTCGTCGTCGTCGTCGTCGTCGTCATTCGTGTCAGTAACTAGACTGGATTGTGTCAAAATCGTACTGTGTCAAAATCGTACTGTGTCAAAATCGTACTGTGTCAAAATCGTACTGTGTCAAAATCGTACTGTGTCAAAATCGTACTGTGTCAAAATCGTACTGTGTCAAAATCGTACTGTGTCAAAATCGTACTGTGTCAAAATCGTACTGTGTCAAAATCGTACTGTGTCAAAATCGTACTGTGTCAAAATCGTACTGTGTCAAAATCGTACTGTGTCAAAATCGTACTGTGTCAAAATCGTACTGTGTCAAAATCGTACTGTGTCAAAATCGTACTGTGTCAAAATCGTACTGTGTCAAAATCGTACTGTGTCAAAATCGTACTGTGTCAAAATCGTACTGTGTCAAAATCGTACTGTGTCAAAATCGTACTGTGTCAAAATCGTACTGTGTCAAAATCGTACTGTGTCAAAATCGTACTGTGTCAAAATCGTACTGTGTCAAAATCGTACTGTGTCAAAATCGTACTGTGTCAAAATCGTACTGTGTCAAAATCGTACTGTGTCAAAATCGTACTGTGTCAAAATCGTACTGTGTCAAAATCGTACTGTGTCAAAATCGTACTGTGTCAAAATCGTACTGTGTCAAAATCGTACTGTGTCAAAATCGTACTGTGTCAAAATCGTACTGTGTCAAAATCGTACTGTGTCAAAATCGTACTGTGTCAAAATCGTACTGTGTCAAAATCGTACTGTGTCAAAATCGTACTGTGTCAAAATCGTACTGTGTCAAAATCGTACTGTGTCAAAATCGTACTGTGTCAAAATCGTACTGTGTCAAAATCGTACTGTGTCAAAATCGTACTGTGTCAAAATCGTACTGTGTCAAAATCGTACTGTGTCAAAATCGTACTGTGTCAAAATCGTACTGTGTCAAAATCGTACTGTGTCAAAATCGTACTGTGTCAAAATCGTACTGTGTCAAAATCGTACTGTGTCAAAATCGTACTGTGTCAAAATCGTACTGTGTCAAAATCGTACTGTGTCAAAATCGTACTGTGTCAAAATCGTATTGTGTCAAAATCGTACTGTGTCAAAATCGTACTGTGTCAAAATCGTACTGTGTCAAATTCGTACTGTGTCAAATTCGTACTGTGTCAAATTCGTACTGTGTCAAATTCGTACTGTGTCAAAATTGGTACTTAATAAGGGCGCTGATGACCGCGCAGTTGAGCGCCCCACAAACTAATCATCACCAACATCACACCTGGACAACCAAAACGATCTTGTGGACATGTTCCTGGATGCGTTAGGTGTTCCCACTTCTCGCCGTATGAGGGTACATCCAGAATCACTACTCAGACTGAACCTCCTCTCATTCATTCAAGAGCACGCGACTCCAGTATCGTTGGTCCAATCTGCATGTTCTTGGGATCATCGCAAACTGTGCCGCCGATGTGCGGGTATCAACGAAACACAGCGTACTGGTCGTCGGGGAACACGGAGCATCCCCATGCAGTCGCCGTGCCACTGGAATGTTACATTGTATGCGTTAAGTCCTGTTACATGTGGTTGAAATTTCACCCGCGGTTTGACGTGGGTCCCTACTTTCCTGTCGCACAATACAGCGGTCATCTACTGCTGTAATTCATCGTGGTCGACCACCTCCTCTCCTTTGGGCAGCAATATCTGTGATTCGGAAAGCTCTCCAAGCACTTGAAACAATGCTGTGAGCAATACCAAACTCCTGGGTTACACTCGTAAAACGTCTTGGCCTACGAATCTTCCCCGTGAGTAGTCATCCAAATGTTGTCTCTAGCCATGTTGTAATCAAGAATACCACCGCAATGCACGGCAACTGCTCCCTGGTTGACACACACTGTCTTTTAACCATTCCTTCAACTGTCTAGAGTGCTGGGCGAGGCCCATTTGGCGCTATCGTCTCGCTGACCTCACGCCAAGCGACGTCCGTCTTTCTGTGCACGCCTGAAAACCTCTGGCAACATGCTCCCGCACTTTCATTCATTTCCAACGAGTTGTTAAAATGTTATATTGCTTTAGGTACCTCGCCATTAAGTTTTCAGTTTGTTCAAATGGCTCTAAGCACTATGGGACTTAACATCTGAGGTCATCAGTCCCCTAGACTTAAAACTACTTAACCTAAGAAACCTAAGGACATCACACACATCCATGCCCGAGGCAGGATTCGAACCTGCGACCGTAGCAGCAGCGCGGTTCCAGACTGAAGCGCCTAGAACCGCTCGGCCACAACGCCCGGCACTTAAGTTTTGCATAACAGAGTAATATGCGTGAGTTATTAGGGAAAAAACACTATACGTTCTTTAAAAAATTCATACTGAGGCACAGTCAAGACCGTTGTGTAGGGAATTTGAAAGGTTTCCTTTCGGTATGTGCACGAGCAGACGAGAATTTATGACAGACCATACGTAGACGACAAATTAAGGTTCGTCTGCTCGAATAAACACATCCACACTGACTCTGTATGTGAGAGTCAATACACGATCCTAAGAATGCTCTTGGATGGCGATGAATTTTACGTTAATATCGTACAAATAAATATATGCTATCTGGAAGTAACTTCCTAGGCATGGTTGTACGGGAGTGGTGTGCCCGTGCCACCCAGATCGTACTGCAGTAATACAGACATCTATAATGTGGAATACGTAGGACGGCAAGGCTCAAAAAACAATGGCAGAGGTGAAAGTCACGGTAACTGCCAGAATAGCCTTATAATTGAGTATCTGACCCTTTGATTTTGACTCTGTCATCCGAGGAGACATTAAGCCACCCTTTTGTTTCTTAAAATTTAATTACGTAACAAGAAAATATGTAAACAGGAAAATAAAAAAATTAAAACATCTCAAAGAGATATTCTTAAAAATGTTCATTTTTTGTAACGCACGCGCATGCAGTGAAAATGGCCTCGAAACGCAAAGTGATTTTTAATAAAAAACAATGTCGCCTTTCTTCCAGACATTCACATTTAGGAACCCCCAACATCTGTGGGAATACCCCACCTTGGAGCCTATATTAAAATTTGAAACGCTTCTAGATCTGCATATACATGGTATAAAAGGCAACTATTTACAACGTAGGGGAGGTCGAGATGGACAACTTCACAGACGACAGTTGCTGTCTGCAGGCCGTAAAACAACCTGAAATCGGCCTACAAAAGCTACCTAAGCTAAAGCGCATGCGCGCCGCGCGAGATTTTCTATATGCTCTCGCTCTCTTAACGCCACCGGCTTAGCCGGCTACTTTGATAAGGACTTGTAAACGTTATGCGGAACTAGTTACGTCTACCATTCGATTTAAACTTAGTTTCACAGTAAGGCGGCCAGACAAACAAAACGATGTAATTGTTAATTTTATGCTGTTAAAATGCATAACATTTCGAGGTAATTTTTACACAAACGTAAATTTTACATTTTGTAAGTACAAGAACAAGGGATTTTTAATATTCAAGGGTGACTTCGGCAAATTCTTGTGCGTTGCGCATGCCCTGTTGCTTAGGTGGCATTTGTAGATCAAATTCAGGCCGTTTTTTGGCTTGCTAGACCACATGTGTCCCATATCAATCTGTTCGTCTTGAATTCACCTACACTACTGTGGCACGCTGTAAACAGTTATCGTTTACACCTTGTACGCTGCGCAAGTCACTGTACTACAAAAAATGTTCAAATGTGCGTGAAATCTTATGGGACTTAACTGCTAAGGTCATCAGTCCCTAAGCTTACACACTACTTAACCTAAATTATCCTAAGGACAAACACACACACCCATGCCCGAGGGAGGACTCGAACTTCCGCCGGGACCAGCCGCACAGTCCATGACTGCAGCGCCTAAGACCGCTCGGCTAATCCCGCGCGGCCACTGTACTACAGCGCGCCGCGGAGACTACTGGGTATCGATACGAGCGATTTCCTGTGCCGTTTCATTCGTATATCGAGCGAAGGAAAAATTACTGTCTCTATAAAAAGGATACATTTTTATTGCAAATTAACTCTCGATAGAGTGCTAATGTCACGACAGCGACGGAAAGCCTCTGTCCTAACTAAGGAAAGAATGCAGTGCTCTACTGAAAGGCAGGGTATGTTAAAAGTACGCTCCTCATGCGGACAGATGAAATGTATTGTATGTGCTTAGAGAATCACACTGTTACCTTACGTGCACAATGGTATAGTAGTGTATGCAGAAGAGAGCGAGCGTACTGTTGGATAGTTATCAGGTTAATTTACTAGATAGGGACACCATCGATCCCCCGATGTGGTTAAGAGTTGAAAAGTAGCAAATGTAATAGCTTTTTTAGTAGTATTTACCTAGCCTCTTGCAGCCGAACTATCTAGCAGATTACATCATTATTTAATACACACACATCAAAAAGTTTGGTATAGTAGTGTATGCAGAAGAGAGAGAGCGTACTGTTGGATATTTATCAGGTTAATTTACTAGATAGGGACACCATCGATCCCCCGATGTGGTTAAGAGTTGAAAAGTAGCAAATGTAATAGCTTTTTTAGTAGTACTTACCTAGCCTCTTGCTGCCGAACTATCTAGCCGATTACATCATTATTTAATACACACACATCAAAAAGTTTTGTATCACCCCGGTTCCCAGAACTCCTGGAGACAGACGTCGACTGTGGATATTGTATCCCTTTGACTGTTCCGAGATGTCACCTAAAGTCCGCAGCTCGTGGTCGTGCGGTAGCGTTCTCGCTTCCCGCGCCCGGGTTCCCGGGTTCGATTCCCGGCGGGGTCAGGGATTGGTTCAAATGGCTCTGAGCACTATGGGACTCAACTGCTGAGGTCATTAGTCCCCTAGAACTTAGAACTAGTTAAACCTAACTAACCTAAGGACATCACAAACATCCATGCCCGAGGCAGGATTCGAACCTGCGACCGTAGCGGTCTCGCGGTTCCAGACTGCAGCGCCAGAACCGCGCGGCCACTTCGGCCGGCTAGTCAGGGATTTTCTCTGCCTCGTGATGGCTGGGTGTTGTGTGCTGTCCTTAGGTTAGTTAGGTTTAAGTAGTTCTGAGTTCTGGGGGACTTATGACCACAGCAGTTGAGTCCCATAGTGCTCAGAGCCATTTGAAGTTCTAAGTTCTAGGGACTGATGACCATAGATGTTAAGTCCCATAGTGCTCAGAGCCATTTTTTTTTTGTCACCTAAACCCGCCCAAAAATGTAAACAACGATGCATGAGCAGCGACTATTACACGGAGGGGGGCTCCAACCGATCAGTTCCAGCCATTCCACCGGGAAGGAGGTGCACGGCTCATGTTATCTGTAGTTCAACCATGCCTAGACGGTCAATACCGTGGTTCGATCGCGTCCGCATTGTACTTTCTGCCAGAAAGGGCTCTCAACAAGGGAAGTGTCCACGCATCCCTGACTAAACCAAAGCGATGTTGTTCGGACGACATGGAGGAGATACAGAGCGGTAGGAACTGTCGATGACATGCATCGCTTAGGTCGCCCAAGGGCTACTGCTGCAGTGGATGACCGCTACCTACGGATTATGGCTCAGAGGAACCCTGACTGTAGCGCCACCAGGTTGAATAATGCTTTTCGTGCAGCTACAGGCCGTCGTGTTACGATTCAAACTGTGCGCAGTAGGCTGCATGATGCCCAACTTCACTCCCGACGTCCATGGCGAGGTCCATCTTTGTAACCACGACATCATGCAGTGCGGTGCAGATGGGCCCAACAACATGCTGAATGGACCGCTCAGGATTGGCATCACGTTCTCTTCACCGATGAGTGCTTCATATGCCTTCAAACAGGCAATCGTCGGAGACGTGTTTGGACGCAACCCGGTCAGGCTGAACGCCTTAGACACACTGTCCAGCGATTGCAGCAAGGTGGAGGTTTCCTGCTGTTTAGGGGTGTCATTATGTGGGGCCGACGTACGCCGCTGATCATAGAAGGCGCCGTAAAGGCTGTACGATATGTGAATGCCATCCTCCGACCGATACAGCAACCATATCGGCAGCATATTGGCGAGCATTCGTCTTTATGGACGACAATTCGCGCCCCCCATCGTGCACATCTTGTGAATGACTCCCTTCATCGCTCGACTTTCTATTCATCAACTTCTCTCCATCCTCAACGTAAAAACTTTTCAGGTTTACTTACATATATCTGAATTCTTGTCCGTACACATTCCTGCCTATAATAAAATTGGTTCGAGCTCTACAATAATTGCTGCACTAATTGCTTTCTTTTGGCAGTTAAGTAAACCGGTGCCGAAAATCTAGGTGAGAGCCATATCGATCTTATTTGTTTGCAACTCCGTTGATATGCGAAGAGACTGCTGCTTCGGTGCTATAAGGGGCAGGCAACTGAAAACGAGACAGACAGGGAAAAAAAGTAAACTGTTTATTATTTCAAAAGTAATCGCCATAAGTTGATGCAGTTATCTCACTGTGAGGCAAGACGGTCAATACCTTCATGTAAAAATGTTTGCGAATGCTTACAGAACCATAACTGTACCCAGGCGTGCATTTCTTCGTCCGAAGAAAATCGACCGTCACGAATGTCTTTCTTCGGGGTTCCAAAAAAGATGGAAATCGCATCGGGAGAGATCGTGCCCGCCCACATGTTGCCAAGGTCGTTCCGAGTAAGCTTATAAGTTTTGCTGGGAAGCCTTTACACATACTAAATGCAGTCCCGATTTATCCCCAGGTAATTACCATATTTTTGCAGCAGTTAAGAAGAAAGACATTCGTAGCCGTCGATTTGCTTCGGACGAAGACAAGCGCAAACATTTTTCCATAAAGGCAGAGACCGTCTTGTCCCTCAGTGGTTCAAATGTGTTAGCAGTTATGGCGATTATTTTTGAAATAATACACACTTTACTTTTTTTCCATCTGGTTGGTTTTCATTTGACTGATCCTCGTCTCTCACTCGTTCGGCCCATCACAGAACACCGAGGTGAAAAGCTTGCGAGATCATATCCCTTCCACGTGGTTTGTTGTCCATAATCCCCAACATTTCTTAATGACACAGGGCACAACGAATTCCACGGACGCTGGCGGTGTGAAGAAGACACAGCACCGAAATAACGGAGGTTCAAATGGCTCTGAGCACTATGTGACTTAACTGCTGAGATCATCAGTCCCCTAGAACTTAGAACTACTTAAACCTAACTAACCTAAGGACATCACACACATCCATGCCCGAGGCAGGATTCGAACCTGTGACCGTAGCGGTCCGCGGTTCCAGACTGAAGCGCCTAGAACCGCTCGGCCACTCCGGTCGGCAATAACGGAGGTAAATGACTTACAAACGAGAAAGTATGCAACTCCGCCCGTGGACATTCTTTTACCTAAAAATTCCTTGAACCTTGTCCTTTCGCTTGGCAAAAAGTTTTGCAGTAATTGCTGCGGTTTTCCTGATATAGCTGAAGGTCGGGTAAAGAAGCACGATATACACATATTAGCCACCAGTCACTGAGAACATTTTTGTTTACATGGATAAACTCGCAGTCAAACCTCGAGTTTAAGACAGAGAAGATACCTAATTTTACTCAAACGTTTATTTTTAAGTTATAAGGGGCTACATGTATTTTGGGCCTGTGTTACGGAGACAGATAAGGTTACACTATACCTACGATGGTTTGAGAACGCCGCGGCTGTTTTCGCAAATGTAAGTGTGGCTGGCTGCAGTTTTCCTTCAGTGATTTTTGACAAGCTTACTCTCTGCCTGTGACTAAGAAGTGAGCCTTCTATTTAGGGCGAGTGTCTTTACCGTTAAATCACGACATAAGTATAATAATAGTTGAAGAGCATTCCTCATAGGTGTAACAACTGCAAAAACGAAATAATCGATTTTTCACATTATTTGTGAGTATTCTAATTTCAGGTTTATAGTGATAATGGGAGAACCCCAGGTGTTTTATTATACAATTACACGCCGCGTTCACATCCCCCATTTACTGATACCGACGTTAAACAATTTCCGTTCTGGAACTGTTCAACAGTATATGTTTGCCCGTTGTATAATTATCGTACTAAGCGTGTCTAACGTAAATTTTTTGCATGTGGGTAATTACTTAGGGGCACCAAGGTGTCGTCACAGAGTAGGAGACAAAAGCTTGTCTGAAGAAGGAAGTGAGTGACGACGTGTCAAGACAATATTTTTGACAGCTGAGAATGTACGACTTCGCGAGCAGTGGTGTGAAAGACATCTAAGGCGAGCGCGTGGGGCGGTCGGCCCAAGAAGAACTGTAGCAAGGCATAAGTGGCAGTAAAACGAGGCGGAACGTTCGCGGCATGGCGCGGCGCGACCAGGCGACGATGTGGCAACGCCGCCGCCGCCGCAGCGGCAGCAGCAGCAACGGCAGGGGCCCGCAACCAGCCAGCATCCACGCCTGCCCTGGAGCTCTGCTCTCTCCTCTCCTCATCCTGCCCGGGGTAAACACATTCTCACACGATAGCCTCATTGGTCCATGTCCGTTTTTGCGAATCACGTTTATACTTTACTTTTTATGGAATCACTGACTTACGCCGTCGTTGTCGCTACTATTTGGCCTTTTTCCTAAGTGCCTCTATCTTAGAAAGGGTTTCCTCTACATGACATTTCCTCTTGCCTAATTAGATATATTTATTTTTCGTGTTTATGGTATGTCCTATGTTTATAGCGATATGAATTTATATTCTATGTGGTAAAAAATGCATGGTGTAATGACTGGCAGTTATCTTTCTATATTATTGTAACCTATTGCGTATAACAAGGCGAAAATCCCCATTAATGTATGAGTACAAAATAAATGATCAGTCTTTGGAAGCGGTAACATCAGTCGAGTACCTGGGTGTGACTATTCGGAATGATCTCAAATGGTATGATCAGATTACACAAGTAACGGGTAAGGCGAACTCTAGATTGCGGTTTATTGGTAGAATCCTGAAGCGATGCAGTCCTTTAACAAAGGAAATAGCTTACAGTACGTTAGTTCGTCCAGTCTTAGAGTATTATTCGTCTGTATGGGACCCTTACCAGTTGGGTCTGGTTCAAGAGATTGAGAATGTCCAAAGAAGAGCGGCAAGATTCGTGACTGGTACATTTAGTCATCGTGAGAGCGTTACAAATCTCATAGGAAGTTTGAAGTGGGACACACTTGCAGATAGACGACGCGCTAAACAAGGGGCTGCTCATTAAATTCCGAAATCCAATCTTCACCGAGGATGTAGAGCATATATTATTACCACCAACGTTCAAGTCCCGTAATGATCATCATTCAAAGATAAGGGAAATTTGAGCTCGTACTGAGGCGCTCAGACAGTCGTTTTTCCCTCGCGCGATCCGCGAGTCGAATACAGGGGGGGAAATATGACTTTGGCGCGAATTGTGCCCTCCGTCACACAACGCTTGGTGGCTAGCAGAGTATATATGTAGATGTAAATTGCCGGTTTACTACTTTGTGTTTTAACTTTTTCATTTATGTTTTTATTTTTCCATTTATTCTTTATTTGGTTTTAGTTTATTTTTTACAATTACTGTTCGTTCAGTGCAAGAATCTTGGGTCTCTTGCATCTGAACGGTGTCCACTGTATTAGCCTAGCTTGCTGATGAGTTCATTGGGGGAGCTGTGTGCTTGTATGTAGCATGGTTTGGTTAGTACCCTGAATCTCTACATCTACGTCCATACTCCGCAAGCCACCTGACGGTGTGTGGCGGAGGGTACCCTGAGTACCTCTATCGGTTCTCCCTTCTATTCCAGTCTCGTATTGTTCGTGGAAAGAAAGATTGTCGGTATGCCTCTGTGTGGGCTCTAATCTCTGATTTTATCCTCATGGTCTCTTCGCGAGATATACGTAGGAGGGAGCAATATACTGCTTGACTCCTCGGTAAAGGTATGTTCTCGAAACTTCAACAAAAGCCCGTACCGAGCTACTGAGCCTCTCTCCTGCAGAGTATTCCACTGGAGTTTATCTATCATCTCCGTAACGCTTTCGAGATTACTAAATGATCCTGTAACGAAGCGCGCTGCTCTCTGTTGGATCTTCTCTCTCTCTTCTATCAACCCTATCTGGTACGGATCCCACACCGGTGAGCAGCATTCAAGCAGTGGGCGAACAAGTGTACTGTAACTTACTTCCTTTGTTTTCGGATTGCATTTCCTTGCCGGCCACGGTGGTCTTGCGGTTCTAGGCGCTGCAGTCCGGAACCGTGGGACTGTTACGGTCGCAGGTTCGAATCCTGCCTCGGGCATGGATGTGTGTGATGTCCTTAGGTTAGTTAGGTTTAAGTAGTTCTAAGTCTAGGGGACTGATGACCTCAGAAGTTAAGTCCCATAGTGCTCAGAGCCATTTTGCTGCGTTCTAGCATTTGTACTTCTGTGGTTTCGTGTACGCCAATGATTGAAAATCTCCAGGCTACATGTATGAGCCTGTATAGGGCTCTGCTCTGAATTGTTTGGTGTCTTTGTAAGTGGATTTTTGCCGCGTATTCCCATACTGAGCACGCGTATACTAATACTGGCCGGATAAGCCTGCAGCATACTCTGATTCCTACATCGCCAGATTGACCGCTGGCTGTGTTTATAACAGGGTGGATGACGCTTTTCCTTAGATTAGCAACGTGCGTCTGCCATGTCAGGGGCTTGTTTATGACGACGGTGTTTCTCACCTGCAGATTTCTGCCTCGGCAGGACAGCACTGGGGGTGGTCTTTTGCGGAGAGGAGTGGGTCGTTTGCCTAACTTTTTGGTTAGCATAATGGCCTATATTTTGTCGGCGTTTAGGGTTACCAGCCAATTTTTGGTCCTCGCTTCTGTCTTGTTTAAGATGTACTGCAGGCGCGTGGTGGCTACACTGATTTCCAACGACGTACCAAATTGCTTTCCTTTTTGAATTTATAAAAAATGGTTCAAATGGCTCTGAGCACTATGGGACTCAACTGTTGTGGTCATAAGTCCCCTAGAACTTAGAACTACTTAAACCTAACTAACCTAAGGACATAACACACATCCATGCCCCAGGCAGGATTCGAACCTGCGACCGTAGCGGTCGTGCGGTTCCAGACTGTAACGCCTTTAACCGCTCGGCCACTCCGGCCGGCTTGAATTTATACATGTATAAAAAACTACTGTTGACAATACCTGATCGGTCTTTTGTGCGATGTGTTTTGACTTCGCAAAAAGTGTTATGCGTATTTAATCTATCAGTATAAAACGTTATTGATGATAGAAAATAGAGCCACTACTGTTTTCTGTTATCAGAGAGAACGCACGCGCGTCTTTCTCAGTGGTCCCTCGTTAATTAAGGATAAACTGACACGCCCCCCCACTCCGCCTTGATAACAAAAAAAAAAAAAAAAAAAAAAAAAAGTTTGCTCGATAGAAATAGTAATGGCTTAAAATTAATTCGTAATTATATTATTCTCAACTCACATTCGCAAATATATTTTCTTTGAAGCACTCAGTTATGATGTCTTCAGCTTGTTCACGATTGAAACCTCTCATCAGCATCTAAGTGGCTGTTTAGCATGGAAAGTGACCTGTTTTTAAGTTATTAAGCGACTACTATTGCAGCGTGTTCATAACTTACTTTCGAATCACAATACTGCAATGCTACCCAAATAATCACGACGGCTATTTTACATTATTGTCTCATCAGTAACGCAAATAAATCACTGCTGTGTCGAAACAGACTGTACACAGAGTGTTTCACAACTCATGTTACACACATTTAGAGGTTGTAGAGAGGACACAGTAGATCACGTTTTACGTAGGAACCCATGTCCGGAAACGTCATCCAACGACGCTACAGAGTGCCAGACTCATAGGCGCCGGCGCCGGTAAACGTATGTATATACAGGGTGATTCCATGATGATGTTACAAACTTTCAAGGATAATGGAGAAGGATGAATGTATCACTTTGAGGTAAGTATATCTGGTCAGGAAACGAACGAGTCTGAAGTTATAAGCGAAAACCAATCTGATACCTCAGACAGTGGAACCGTTGTTAAGATTAGGGTAGGTAACTTTCAGAGGTGGTAGTATGGACCAAAACAAGACAAAATGTCTAGTAAACGTAGGCTCTAAAATGCATGCCTTAAGAGCTATGAGCACTTGTTCAATAGAGGAGATGTGTTTCACAGTAGCAAAGATAAATAAGTTGCTCGTAGCTCCTCAGGTATGCATACTAGAGCCCATATTTACTGGAAATTTTTTGTTTGTTTTGGTTCATACTACCAGCTCTGAAAGTTGCTTACCCTACAATCTTAGCAACAACAGTACCAGTACATGTAGTCCACTACCAGAGGTATCAGCACTGTTTTCGCTTATAACCAATGGCACTCCATACCATCACGCCGGGTGATACGCCAGTATGGCGATGACGAATACACGCTTCCAATGTGCGTTCACTGCGATGTCCCCAAACACGGATGCGACCATCATGATGCTGTAAACAGAACCCGGATTCATCCGAAAAAATGACGTTTTGCCATTCGTGCACCCAGGTTCGTCGTTGAGTACACCATCGCAGGCGCTCGTGTTTGTGATGCAGCGTCAAGGGTAACCGCAGCCATGGTCTCCGAGCTGATAGTCCATGCTGCTGCAAACGACGTCGAACTGTTCGTGCTGATGGTTGTCGTCTTGCAAACGTCCCCATCTGTTGACTCAGGGATCGAGACGTGGCTGCACGAACCGTTCCAGCCATGTGTATAAGATGCCTGTCATATCGACTGCTAGTGATACGAGGCCGTTGGGATACAGCACGGCGTTCCGTATTACCCTCCTGAACCCACCGATTCCATATCCTGGTAACAGTCATTGGACCTCGACCAACGCGAGCAGCGATGTCGTGATACGATAAACCGCAATCGCGATAGGCTACAATCCGACCTTTATCAAAGTCGGAAACGTGATGGTACGCATTTCTCTTCCTTACACGAGGCATTACAACAACGTTTCACCAGGCAACGCCGGTCAACTGCTGTTTGTGTATGAGTAATCGGTTGGAAACTTTCCTCCTGTCAGCACGTTGTAGGTGTTGCCACCGGCGCCAGCCTTGTGTGAATGCTCTGAAAAGTTAATCATTTGCATATCGCAGCATCTTCTTCCTGTCGGCTAAAATTCGCGTATGTAGCACGTCATCTTCGTGGTGTAGCAATTTTAATGGCCAGTGGTGTACACTCTTAAGTAGCAGTAGCGATCTCTCCGCGCCTTTGCCGCCACGCGATCGAAGTTCAGCGAAGGATGGGAACAGCACTTGATCGCGGTCGTATCGACATATTGGGCATCCCGTCGATGTGATCACGCAGGCACTGCGCGTACCTTAAGCGCCTTTAGTCAGGAAAAGCCGCCGCCACTAGATTCAAATGCCGCGGAAAATAATGCAAGACAAGGGTCGCCATCGACTGATGTGTAGTATATCAATGGCTGGACAGGCCTCTGCAGCAATCACTCGTTAGGGCTCCACTCGGAGGTAAGCCAGTTCGAGTACTGGTGGTGGATAAAATATTCACTGCCAGCATTTTGCCGGGCAGGGGAGAAGAGGAGAGGAGAGTAGAGGTGAAGCTCGTCAACAGTGTTTGCGCAAAAGCCCTGGATTAAATTCCATGGAATGTGAACATGTGACACTGCTGGTCCTCTTGAGTCTTTCGCTGTGGCATGCTTCAATAAAATCTCCGCCTGATGACTATGATACAGACAGCTCTCGAAAGCTCGAGTGTTTTATTCGATGTGACACTGTTGACGGTGACCTGTCCGTCGCATGGGGACGTTAACCTCTCCAGCCACACGGGTACTTCAAAAATGGCTCCAAGCGCTATGGGACTTAACATCTACGGTCATTAGTCCCCTAGACTTAGAACTACTTAAATTTAACTAACGTAAGGACATCACACATCCGTGCCCGAGGCAGGATTCGAACCTGCGACCGTAGCAGCAGCGCGATTCCAGACTGAAGCGCCTAGATCCGCTCGGCCACAGAGCCACACGGGTACTATTCGAGAAGATCATCGTCATTATCAATATCATTATCCAACGCAAACGTAACACTACGCTGTACATGCATCCGTTACACTTACCTACAATCTACACATATATATGCGACATACTGTATCTCTCACCTGTCTCCAAGGAAAGGGGCCTATATGCGCAGAGAACAACCTTTCCGACAGGTGACTGAACCTCCTCCCTGCGATACCCAGACAACAATGCCAGTCGACATTTATGAACTTTTTAATCCTCAGTTCAAGGCTGAGGAACAACAAACGGGGAGCCACTCCCTGAAACTTTCTTGCTATGGGACACAGAAGCCATAACCCCCACACATCTCACCGCAGCTCACAGGGCACTGTGATTTAACATGTGAGCATGAGCACCGTAATGGAGGACTGTAACCTCCGACGGGGGGGGGGGGGGGAGGGGGGGGGGGAGCCGCCCGCACCGTGGCAAGACGCCTCAGATCGCGGGGCTACTATATTTCGAAGATAATTTTACTTTTATTGTATAAAATGTGAAGTTACGTCAGGCCCTCAGCGATGAAAAATATGATTGGTAATGCTAAATATAGAATAAATTTAGCATGAAACAAAATTATAGATTATTTCGCTTAAAAAATTTCTCCCATCACATCGTTGCGTCTGATACAGCAACCAGTATAAGATCTGAGATAAAAATACAATCTTGATTGCGGACGTTTTTATTTTAAAATTTCAGTGACGCCTTTCGTCTGTGGTACCCGCAAATTATGCCTCCCACAGGCGAAACGCAGCAATGAAATTTGAAAATAATAACCTCCGCAACCAACATTGTATCTTTTCTCAGATTATTTCGCTTTTCCATGAAGAGAGATGGAAAACCTCATTCAGTGTGAATCTTCAGCGCGGCCTACTCTTTGTCCAAAACATTAGGTATTTGGGAACTTCAACGCCTCCACAAGACAGTGTGACACTAGCTTATTTCACCCCATACGATAGTACGAGGAGATATGAAATTTAAAGCCAAGGCATTGGTTCACTGGGTGATCAAAAACTGTACACAGACACCTCTTCCCTTCCTAGTCGAGTGGCGTATTGTACTCCATAAACTTCCCCGTCATGACTGGAGCGCCACTGTTCCACACTGATCATAGATTTTTCCCCCTCTAATTAAATGGAGGTGGGCCGCCTCCGTAGCCGAATGGTTAGCGTCTCTGCGAAAGGACGAGCGATCGATTTCCGGTACCTCCTCTGATTTTACTAGGATAAGGTGGTCTGAAACGGGGTCCACTTAGCCTCGAGAGGCCACACGAGCAGCTATTTGAATAAAAAAGGCTGCGACATTATCAGGTCTCATCTACTGTCAGTAACGGCTGGAAGGATTTGCGACATGCTTATCACATGTCCCACGATCATAGATCGCTCCTCGTACTACCTTGTAGGCAGCAGTCAGTCAGTCGGAACAGGTCAAAGGCATAATTCGTGAGTGATGTTTACATTAAGTGGAGGCCACTGAAGGGTAACAATCATAAGCTACGCGTGTTCATCCCGTGAAGCACCTAAATACAAAAAACATTTGTTTCCAGACGTTTCCACACAAATAAAAGTTTCAACAGCAGCATCCCCACCTAATTTTCTCCGATATACATTTGCCCAATAAAGCCGATGCAAAAGATATACTCTCAAGTTTGTCAAGGTGTAATGAAATGTACTCCCGTTGTCAACTATTGACAGACTCAAAATTTACAAAAACAATGTTCAAAATGTGTGTGAAATCTTATGGGACTTCACTGCTAAGGTCATCACTCCCTAAGCTTACACACTACTTCACCTAAATTATCCTAAGGACATACACACACACCCATGCCCGATGGAGGACTCTAACCTCTTCCGGGACCAGCCGCACAGTCCATGACTGCAGCGCCCAAGAACGCGCGGCTCAAAATTTACAAATTTGTCTGAAGAAGAAGAAGAAGAAGAAGAAGAGAAGAAGAGCGCCCTTGGCCCGCGCTGCAAGAAACGTTTTTGTTCTTCATTGCTCTTCAGCTCCCGTTCATCGTCAGCAGTGTCTTTATCAGTACATGATCTCTACCAGCACTTCCATATCGAGTTCCGGGACGCCCTGTATATTAGTAGAATTCTGGAGGCCGAAAAATAAAATTAGTCGTATGCTTTATGGTGCTCTGTGTCTTGCTGTAATTGAAGTAGTGTTACTCCTTTACGGCGGAAGGAAGATGTCGACATAAATTCTACTTCGAACATACTTTCAGCTCCACATATAAACTAAACAACATCCAGAAATAATGATTTCACTTAACCTTAATTTTTGGAAGGTTCTCACCAGCTGCCCGGATAGCCGCTCATGTTAGCACGCCACTTCCGGGATTCGATCACGTGCGCCTGCCCCGAATCGAACACACCGGACAGATTAACGACGAGGGCCGGTAGGCTGACCAGCCACAATGTGGTTTTTGGGGGTTTCCCCACACCCGACCAGGTGAATACCGGGCTGGTACCAACGTCCCACAATGCGGTATCGAAGGGGACGGGGGGAGGGGAGGGGGAGTAAAGGAGTGGCGACTGGAAGGGTACCCGGACCCCACCTAACATTATCAATGCCGAAACTGATAACAACCATGCAGACCTTGCGTAGGTACGAGATAAAGACACAAGACAAAGAAGAAAAATTCTCACGAACGCTTCTGATGCTCATGTACATAACACTTCAACGTCACATATTACCGAGCGAGGTGGCGCAGTGGTTAGCACACTGGACTCGCATTCGGGAGGACGACGGTTCAAATCCGCTTCAAGCCATCGTGATTTATGTTTTCCATGATTTCCCTTAATCGCTTCAGGCAAGTGCCGGGATTGTATCTTTGAAAGAGCACCGCCGATTTCCTTCCCTATCGTTCCCTAATCCGAGCTTGTGCTCCGTCTCGAATGACCTCGTTGTCGACGGGACGTGAAACACTGATCTCCTTCTCCTCTGTGACTTTTTATTATTCTAAGTTTAGTTTCGGCTGTTTTGATTCACTCTGCGCTATGCTGTACCATACTGTACTGAACTATACTACACTATACAATTATTAATCAAACAGCGGAATTAGGAGGAGAAACTACAATTCTGTAACACTGGTTTAAAAATGAGTTGAGTGTAGATGTTATCTATATCTGAAGTGTCATCAGTATCTACATGACATATCTGTGTTGTCTGAATGTGTCTGCTTAACAAGTGTAAAGAAGGCGTTATCGAGACGGCACTCTTAACACGCACGCTCCCACTTATCTCCTTTCTCTAAGAACACTATTCGTAAACTTCAGTTAGATTTTTTTCTTTATAATGCACTACAGCTGCCGTTCGAACAGCGCACGACGCGCTTGAAATGACCGTTTCTTAAGTTTCATTCTGATAAGAAAGCACGCTACATTTTTTCCGCTAATTCATATTGGCTTCACTTGTGAAAGTTTTTTATTCATACAAGTCCATCAAATGTACGTATTTCGTTGTTTTTTTATTGACATATGAGAATTTCAGGGCGAAAACTCTGTCTTCAGGATTCACAGATTTGAGGTTCTCCAATCTGGCCTGATGAGGGACGTTACATTGATACGCTAATGTCAGACACGTGTGAACTTTAATTTATAACCATCTCCACTACTGTTAATCTACTTCACTATTTGACCATAGTGAATTCCCTTTACATTCCTTTGTCTTTGGCACACACAGACCATCATAAGAATCAGTTGCACGAAAATAGTAGTTAATACAATTTACTGGGGGAGATATTCGCGTAAAATATTTTTACTCTCCAAATCTATCACAATATGGTAACGACAATGCTGCTGAAAAATTTATAGTTTTTTTTTAACTACGAATATTAATGCGGTTTATAAATGGACTAAAACATAATTTTGTTAAGTCACTGACATTACGAAAGCAATTTACTTTTAGAAGGAGCAGGAGAAAATTAATATGAAGTAGGCCAACTACTGTAGGTAAGATTCTTTAAAACAAATTTTCTTACAGAACTGCACTGTACTCGTCATCTGACTTTATATGCACAAGCCACTTTGTCAGCTTCCATTTTCGAGAAACCACAAACGCCCTGAACCACAGGTGGGCAACTGGCGTCCTCGGGCCGGATCCGGTACGTGACTGGATTCAACCCGGTCCTCGGAAGCAATTCGTGGGAGAGAGAACGAGGCGCTGCAGAATTTTGCAACAAGCTTTTTAAGATAGCTGTTGTAAAACGTAATAATTAAAGAAACAATGTTCAAGACTCGTAAATAAATGAATATCTGTAAATGGGGTGAACATAAAATGAATGTACTATCAAAAACGGGTGTTTTGAGACATAACTTGTTGGCGTGGCGTGGCGTGGCGTGCCGCGAAATGGGGCGCCACTCGTATCAGTGCGTTACCTCAAACATTAATGTCACGGACGCTATAGTTTTGACTTCACGTGCAAAGAGTGCTGCTGCCGCGACACGTGACAAGGTGACCCGCAGGTTAAGTAAATATGTGGAATAAAGGACGCGTCTTTACTCATCCTATCCTAAACAATGGCCACATGACAATCGTAGCTGGCAGGCTATATGCCAAAATTGTTTTCGGACGAGTTACACTCCAAAATGTGCTACAGTGGTTGGTCGCATGCGTTAGGATGCTACTGACTGACCACAATCTGGTGGTCTGCAGTGTTGAGATGCTAAGCGCACAGAGACCAAGTGTGACCATTTGAGAAGTTGGACATAATATCCGACGTTGCCAAGATACTTTTCCTCCTTCAGGCAACTCCATAAGCCATAATTTAGTAGGACGCCCGACCACAAATTGTGAGGAACGTGCAAGCCTTATTCGAAAAATGAAGGGTACAACTGCTTTTCTGGATTTTGAAACTTAGAGGTAGATGAAAACTTTGTGTCGGGCTGGAACTCCAACCTTATTCTTCCCGGTAAATACTCTTACCGACTATGCTATCCAGGCACTATTCCTTCCGTCAGTACCTACAGGTTTTGGACAAAAGTATGGAAACACCGCGAGAAATTCATGCTTGAATATAAATGCACATGCTAGTCAAGCCTGCAGGTTGTGTTTGTTGAATTTGGCCCGGAACGGTACCAGTGCAATGTCCTCAATACGTTGCAAGTGTCAATCATGGTCAGAACAGGGTTCTGTATAGTTGCGAGTGCATTACGTCGGAGCTACGAGAATTCGAACATGGGAAAACTATTGGTGCTCGCATCATGGCTGCTTCCGTAACCATGCAAGCCGAAGTAGTTTGGTGTTTCAAGAGGCACCGTAGCAAAGATTTATACCGCATACGGGGAAAGCGGAAAAATACCATCCGTTAAATCTCAACGCAGACGAAAGAGAGTGTTTAGTAATCGTGACGCACGGTCATTCATGAGGACTGTGACGAAAAATAAGAGGACGACATCTGCGAAAGTCACTGCAGAACTGAATGTCGTTCTCGGAACCCTGTCAGATCCAAAACAACACTACGGGAGCTCCATGACCTGGGAATCGCATGGCGGGCGTTATTCAAAAACCACTCATCAATGATGAAAATGCCCATAACAGGACAACGTGTCGTCGAAGCCATAAAACCTTAACTAAGGAGCAATATAAAAAAGTTATTTGGCTGTATGAATCTTATTTCGCACTATTTCTAACTTCTGGCCGAGTTTACGAGGGGGCGTTTAATAAGTAACGCAATTTTTTTTTTCTGCAAGCAAATTAGTTGTATCCTGGATTCCAATACACCATATTATGTCCCACTCTTTTGGCTACAAAACCATATTTTTCAGCTTAATCTCCATTAAATGCAACGGCCTTACGCCACCTTACTAGGCGGGCCACAACTCTACTGGTCGACGTCGGAGCCAACGTCTTTTGCTGCATCAATTACCTCCCCATCATATACGTACTGCTTCCCGCGGAGTGCATCCTTCATTGGGTCAAACAGATGGAATTCGGAACGTGCGAGTCCCGGGCTGCAGGGTGTATGAGGAAGACCAATCCACTGCAGTTTTGTGAGCTGCTCTCGGTGCGTAGACTTGTGTGTACATTGCGTTCTCATGGAGAAGTTCGTTTTCATGAGTGTCCGCACGTTCCAACATTACAGGACTCACAGCTGTGTGCGGCCAGCCACCCGGCACGCGGCAGATCGGACAGGTTTGCGCTACCGTGTTGCGATGATGATAGATGTCTCGCCCAATGACTCACCGTGCTTTTGTTCAGTGCCAGGTCTCCGTAGACATCCTGGAAGTGAATATCCGCGATGCTCCCTACTTGGAACACCATTTTGAAGACTACGTATAGCAAGCCACCTATCGGAACTTCGTGAAACTATAGGGCCTAAAGCGGTAATATATCCAAAACCAAGTAACGCTATATTTTAAATTTCTGTCGACTTAGCAATCATTGCAGACACAACATATAGCTGAGGACGACTGCCTAAAATCATCACCCAAGAAGCTTGTGAAATAAGCACACAGTGGAGTCCAAATTCGTAACACAACGCCTCCCAGAGGGGCAATGCACAGACATTATCGACAGAATGTTCAGATACATACGAGTCAAGGGATTGACTTTTAAACAGCGAAATAAAGTAGCACTGATCATAAGTGAACTTATTACGCCACAGTTCAGATGTATGCCATACCGTGAGTTACGAAATCCAAGTGACAGTGCACAGGCCTGGAACTTTTTATTCTAGCAATTTGTCTTCTCGTGAATCATGCGCACAGCGTTTCTTATTTATGGCCTCAAGCGTGAGTACGCAGCTGTCAATCCCACTAAGAAAGAGATTATTCGTTTAAACGAGAGGGAGGCGTAAAATTCTTGCAATGCACGTTTTAGCATATGGCGCATTTAATAATGTTGCCAGAAGAAATGAAACTACACACTCAGCAACATGTCTTAAACATTAAGTCCGTCCACAGACCTTGGAGGGCCCATCGGTACCGACCGACTGCCCTGTTATCCTCTGCCAATGGCGTCATTAGATGCAGTAGGGAGGAGCGTAGCGTTAGCATGTGGACGTAATGTGCTGTTCCAGTCTCTTCTGTACCTAAGGTCCATCACCGTTCCCTTTGGATCCCTACGTAATTCGGTGCTCTCCGATACACACGACTGAACAGCGGAGCAGTGGTACTCAAGCGTCAACTTTAGGTTACAATATCTCCGGATGTAATTAACATTTTACAATGCAACAAACGGCACTGATTACGTATTTGTTTATATGTTCAGATGTGCTAACAAAACTAACGTGGTTCCATTTAAAAAAACGTAGGTTTGTGTTAAAAAACATACTTCCGTGCATTTTTTTATGGTTTGTATTAACCATTTACACTAGCCCCTCTCCTCACGTTCGGTCTGTGGAATCGATTCGTCAGTATTTGATGTGGTTTGCGAAATATATCCACGGTAATGTTAGGTGACTCACCCTGTATATCTCAAAGAGAACCGACCATGCTTCTCTCTTGCAGTTAACAAAGATCAATAAAATCCATTACCTACGACAGGGCTATAAACCGTGATCGCCGTGTAGTATGCAGCAAAGTATATCTGCAAGAGCCAAGATGTGTTACAGGAAGTGACATAGGAACTGAGTCCTAAGTTGTCCAAATGAACATACATCCATAATAGTCGTCAATGAAGATAAGATGATGATCAACAAAACCACTGTTTCGTAGGAAAAAATCTGAAATAATCAGACTGTTTTGACGTAGCTTAAAAGTCTGACAGACAAGATATACAGCTTCAGATAAGGAATAATTGTGTGGTAATGAGGAAACAGATGAATGAAGGACGGCAGGTAAAATGATAAGGGTCCGTTGAAAAAGCTTGGAGAATAAAAGATTGAAAAGAAAAATAAGTGCCGCAAAAACCACAGGGAGGGAGCAAAATATGCCGTACAATAACTATAAGCGGAAAAGGACGAAGTGATGGATTGAAGAGAGAAATGTCGTGACAAGTAGTTATTTTCAAACTAGCTACAGACTTCTGGCTGCGGTAGCGTACATTTAGTATTTCATATAAATGCCCACGTGCAACCAAAGCCTGCACCCACATCATCCCGAACACTGATTCGGCGGAAAATAATCCAGAATATTCGGAGTCGTTGGCAACTTGTGCCGCGTCCACTTTTGTCTCGTTTCGTGTCTATAATGCAGTGGATGCACGTGAAAAGCCATGTTGTGAGAAAGGGGACGGAATTAGATGCCGCGGCGGAAGGTGGGGGGCGACCGGAGGGGAATAGTCTGAGCATGCTGCTATGACAAAGAGCCGTGAGCCACCATTTGTGACCACCTTTGCATCAATCCACGTCACACGTCACCAACCGGAGATACACAAGAGAACTGAATCTCGCGACTAACTTCCAACGGACGTTCAGGGGGTACTGAATCAGTGAATCTGCTGTATCCGATTCATAATTACTAATATCTCAGATTTTTCTTGGTAATCTTCTGTATTAGAATCTCAGTTCGCGCTACATCCCGGCAAACTTCACTCCAATGTCTATAATTTCCTTCCAGAATTTTTTTTAGATTGATTTCAACCCGCATGCAGTAGCTATCGGCGACCTTACAATTTATTCGTGGACCTCGCCCGACAAAGCTGACCACAACACAATAGGGAACGAGTGTCAAATGATGTCTGATCAAGCCACGATGCAATTCACTAAATTTTGGAAATTTGTGGTAAGGTCTTATGGGACCCAACTGCGGAGGTCATCTGTCCCTAAGCTTACACACTACTTAATCTAACTTAAGCTTACGCCAAGGACAACACACACACTCATGCCTGAGGAGGGAGGATCGAACCTCCGACGGGGGGAAGGCGAGCGAACCGTGACAAGGAGCCTAAGACCGCTCGGCTACCCCGCGCGGCTGCAATTCACTGAGAATTGGGCACTAGGTTAGTGTTAGAAAGCGGAGAACTAGCTGCAGGGCGCGTAATTTAGCCTAATTTCAGTGAATTTAACTATACGACAAGTAACGTGTGATTGAGAATTGATCGCTATGTGTACATCACTGATCACTTCCCTTTAAGCAGAGCGAGAGCACAATGAGAAATCGATGCTGCAGAACGACCCTGTAATAAAAACGTACAGCTGTCATCAACCGACGACTGGTTCGAACACCACGATGCTTAACTACTGGAGCAGCTACGCCATTCATCCCGCTCACACTGTTATACAGTATAATGTGAACCCAAACCACGGTGGATATCTGCCTTCTTCAGATTGATAAACATTGCCTGGGTGACGTAAGTTTTAAGTGGCATAAAAATTCTAGAAGAGACCACGGATCGAACTACAGAACTTTTGATCTGTAGTCTGCCACTTTTTTCTTTTGTCGGGTTTGTATCCTCCGTGATGAAATATTCCTAAAACAAATCCTTGTTTCTCAAAGCTGGGAAAAAAAAGATAAAATTCTCTCGAGCTGTACATTCCATTTAAATCAAGACTTGCCTTTTTACTAACGCAATGAATTTTTTCTTTTTTATTTGTTTCCGTCTTTATGACTTAAAATATTGCCCCTTGATCAAATTCTTCCAGCTTTGGAAGTAAATGCTTTTGTTTGTCTTGCATCTACATGGAACGGGAAAAATATTTTAGCTCAAACGGCTTTTAATAGCTTACTTGCTAAAACTTTCCTTGGGAATATGAACAAAATATTTAACTTCATTTTTCTCGTAGTTACGAACTTCTATTGCACTGTGAGTGTGAATCGAAGAAAATTTTGGAATGTTTCAGCTTAATCCTTGCCCTACAATGTTGCTGCTAAAGGTAGTCCTGAACATTTTGTCCATCGTGGTTGGAGTGCCTAGTATGTAATGAGTGAACTAAGTGATGAGTTAAGTGTAGCTATTTTGTGTAATTTTGGCGACTGTTTCCAACCCGGTTGCAAAAATTTGTTATTAACAACGTTTGAGATGATGTCCAACTTATTTTCGCAAACTTTTTCAGGGGCCAGTTCTAGGTGTGAAAGAAGTTTTTAAGTAAGAATAGATGAGCGATGGAAGCTATAACATGACACCGAATGCAAAATGGGCTCAGTGCTAGTCGCAATCGATGGTTTTCGACCCAATGCCAGTACTGTCTGTCATGTCTTATCGTGATGTTCTGGCAGAAGTGGGAAAAATGGGATAGTGCATGTTTCCCCAGGTAGACGGCCGACTTCTGCGGGTGTTTACGTATTAGTAGGTGACGTTGTGTGTTTTGGATTATGTAGTTATAAATTCGAGCGGTGGCATATCTAAGTTTCTTCACCGTTTTTGTTAGCCTCTCTAAAATGTGCATGTGTGTACTCATATGGCACCGTCAAGGGATTTGTGCTGGCTGAATTCGCGTATCGGCTGGATGGTACAATTCAAATAAGTGTTTGGTGATACTATCTCTCTTCGCCGAGAGAATCCTGTGCGTTCGTTTCAAACGGACTGTCACTGCCAGCCTCTTTCTCTCTACGTCACCTGGCAAGGAATTGAAGTAATTATGAAAGGCAGCTTTTAAATTTTAAACCCTATTTAAACCAAGCTACTGCTGGTAAGATGTTCTTAATTGTGGAATTTGGCATGGGAAAAATAGCCGTCATGCGGTGCACTTTGGCTAGGACTTCGGTGTTAATATAGTAAGTCTTTTGCACACGGTAGAAATTTCTTAAGTGTTGTTAAGTAGTCGCCCCAAAGAAAGTAAAGCTGGGATTAAAAATACCGTTGACATCGATGTGATTAGATACAAAGTTCGCGGTCAGTGGAACAAGGATGCATGCTGCGATTTATGGCAGTCTTACACATGCTGCAGTACCAGAAACGCTGAATTAGGAATAAAATGTCATTTCAAGGCTCTGGTGCTGATGATGAAACACAGGAAATGTTCGCTGTAAGGTAGTAGAATGGTGATCAAAAGTATCCAATCTTCAACAGGACCGATATCAAGCCTTCGCAGCATGACAGAAATTCAACGATACCTGTATTTAAAGTTTCTGCAGAGCTTTTAGTTGCTTCAGTGGGTTCAGTTTCCGTACAAATTGTGTAACTGAGGCATAGAGCGTTTATTCTCTACAACAGATGTACAGCAGTTGTGCCTATTCACAGCAGTCCCTTTATCGTGGAGTCAACAGCTAGGAGAATGTATCTTGAAAGAATGTCCGCTTCGCAGATGCACCCAGCTTCAGTTTCTATAATGATTCTTCCCATGCATTTTACTGGAAGGAAAGAGGTAGCTGTTATAATCACAGGAACATGGAGAAAAAAGACCAGTGTGGTGATAACTCTGGTGGAGGATGTCTTTGTGTGGGAACGCACTGAGGTGCATAAATGAGCTACTGAAAATACAACTGGCCCAAATTTCCTCTTCAGAGTCAAACCGCCCGTCGTCATCGAGCGGTTCCAGTAGATGAGTATATTGCAACTGAGTACACCCACCAAATCACTGGCCAGCGAGGCCTTCGGATTTGAATCCTATACAGGACGAGTAGGAGCAATGGGGAGGCTACACGTCGTCAATCGCCACAATATCAGCTCTCTCAGCTATTAGCAGAAACTGGATTGATTACGAACGGAGTTATTGCAACCAACTCAGATCGCACGCAGTGTACCTTCTGCTTCCGTATCTTTCTATTTATACGTTTCTGTCACCTACGTGTTCCAAATGTCTTGTGACGAAATTTTACCTTGTTCTGTTAAACTTTCGACATTCCATTCCATTCAGGCAGTGTCGTTTCTTATGTATGCTTATCTTTCGGACACTTTTTCATCTAAATCCAACAACCACAACAGACCGTTCATCTAGAGGGTTATATCTTTTTCTGCCCTCGCACCGGACCAGAAAAAATTCCATATTCTGTTAAACTGAAGTACAGAACTTGGAATTTAGCAATTACTTCATCAAGCTAATGACGGCCGGACAGTGTATACAACGAGATCACCCATTTTGTGCAGTTAGATTCTGTGGCTCTTCTCAGGTAATGGTATTCTTTTCTCTGCAACACTACGATGCACTGATCATCTTGACGCGTACAGTTTTCGAGTCAGAACCTGTTACGATGTCATTCTGTTTATTCGGTATTGGTAATTAGAATGACGACACATCGTTATTAGAGACGTTTACAGTCAGTTCTCTTAATAATAATGATTTTATTGTCAAAAAATCATCTTTCAGAAGGGATTTCGAATACCCAACCGATCTACGTTCATCATGAGATCTAGACAAATGCAAAACTGAACAGGCTGTGACTCGAAATTCTAGAGGGACATTAATATTTCTTTACCCAAATGTTTGCGAGTTTCGCCCTATTATTCCATTTACGATACATTAATAACCTGGACTGGTTTATGTGCCTCCACACGACATACCTCAGCCGTGGATTTTGATCACGTATCACACTGGCTTGGCGTGGTTTATTCACCTTTTCGCGGGCTATACGTGATACTGCATTCGTGCACGGTTAGCTTGCTGTCGATGCAACGTAACTGAATTAAGCCGAGAGAGAGAGAGAGAGAGAGAGAGAGAGAGACAGAGACAGAGACAGAGGTGGGGCTTTGGGGCTACGTAAAGGTAATCGCCTTGATTTCTTTGAATTATTTTCAAAATAGGGAACCACACCAATCTCGTTTCTGACATTTTAATTGCGGTCTGTTATAGGTACTCAATGATATGGCACCTCCTTTCCGACCCGACATCGCATTCATAAAGAAGCGCTACGATTAGGTACTTAGCTTCATTGGCTGAGTCATGTAATGTTACAAAGTCATGTATGGGACAAAAATAATGGTTATACAGCGTCGACGCGCGGCTCGGAAAAGAATTCTGTGCTACACGAGCAGTTCTCTCATAAAAGATTAGTTCTATCTCCAGTCCGTAATCTTGCACTGATAAAGGAACAGAATGACTAACAAGGAGAAGCAGTCATAGTATCTGAATGTAAAAAGCCCCTAGAATGGAAGTTCCGTGTTGAGAGAGAGTGTAATTACGCGGGCGGCGTTTTATCGAGCGCGTCTGGCAAACTCTGAGATTTAGTGGGGGGGCAGGGGTGTGGATTATCTGGCGACGCCGCTGATGCGGCCCCAGAGACGGCCAACTACCGCCCGCTCCACAATTAGGAACGAAATTAAAACCGCGCCTTCCGTAGTCCACATTACTTAATCGAGCTAAAGTGGAGAGCTCGGCCGCACCGGGGTTCAGCAAA
This sequence comes from Schistocerca cancellata, assembly GCF_023864275.1. Taxonomy (NCBI): domain Eukaryota; kingdom Metazoa; phylum Arthropoda; class Insecta; order Orthoptera; family Acrididae; genus Schistocerca; species Schistocerca cancellata. Next base: position 718,996,336 of record NC_064629.1, read on the forward strand.
CTTGCAGAGGACGCGCACTTTCGGCAAAACAAATCAGAAAAACAAGAGTACTTACAAATACGGACGCGGCTGATAACATATGAGTCAAAGAGAAGTTGTAGTAAAGTTGATATAACGGTACTGTAAACACAGAAAAATCTAACATGCTGGACAAAGGTTTGTGGAAACATAAATGCAGTAACTAAGAAGGGGAGTAGCTCAGTTCTAACGTCTAAAACAGAATATTTTAAAATATAGAGGTGTTTGCTCTCCTACAGAACAAGGTGGTTTATCTTAAAAACTACGCATTTGTGTACAATCGTTGCTTGAAGGTCAGCGAATCTAAAGATAAAACCAAAAGTTTCTGTTGCTTAAAGCAATACATGCAGTACTTAACAAAGTAATACTCTTAACGCCACAGCGACGAAAGAATGGACACGACCTACACTCAAGCCAATAGTCCGATCACCGGCTTGCGCCGCAGATTTTTCCTTTTATAACTTAGTACTGCAAGTGTTTATATAAATACATCATTAATACCTCTTCTTAATCTGTTGGTCATGTTTGTCGGTTACACGATACTATCTTTCTTTCTTTCTATATTATTGCGGGCTGTCAGCGGATACAATTTGTCTCTCTTCAGTCACCCCAGAGTAATAATTTTAAAAACATGGTATAAAAGCTGGACATGACAGCTGACAAAAATAAACGTTTTGTACAATAAAAAGACAGAACGTCAATTGCATAAGTTAAAATATAAAAAGTTGATTTGATGATTGATTAAAATACAGACACAGATGATTGGAAAATGAATGTCGCACACGAATATATAAAAACAGATGGGCAGTTGGATAAGGCAAAAAGAGGAAGGCCGAAGTGTTGACTGATTAAAATAGATACATAGATGAGTGAAAAGAGGGACTGCCACGGATAAAAGTATCATGGGAACGGAGAATTTATATGTAGTGCATAGGAAGCTGTTTGTGTAGGTGGATGTTCGGAGGAGGGATTCGGGAAAAGTGGAGGGGGATACAATTCCGAACCAAGTCTTAGAAAGCGGGTGGAGACGATTGTACAGGAAGGGAGTCCTGACGCAGAGAAGGGTGGCAGGTATCTCCTAGATCTGGTAGGACGGGTATATATCATGGCGAATTTCATGGTCGGGTAAGAGAAGGCGATTAAAGTTTCGTTGGGAGAGGACGCGAAGGGTGTGGAGGTGTAGAATTGGGAGAATGTGGTGGTAGAGACGCGACGATACTATTTCTTCAGACTTGCTCGTAAAGCTAACTCGTGAAACAGGGATGTGAGCCACACCCGCATCGAATTCGCGCGGCGGATTAACGACCACTCATCTGAACACCGGCCATGCTGAGTGTGGATTTAAACGGATTTCCACGCGCTTTTAGGCAAATGCTGAGCTTTTCCCCAATCAGAGTCTCAGAAAATACGTTAGACAAACAGTTAAAATACGGTAACACACAGAATGAAGTCTGCACGATTTACAGACAGATGGTGCACACCTCATCCCTCCTTTGGTTTACGTGATGAGTGTGGTGACGGCCACAAAATTAAATTTTGATAAAATCATGGAAACAGCAGACTTTTTACGACGGGATAAATGCTAGGGTAGAGTGACAAGATATTTCTTTCGTCAGTAGTTTTGTTTGTTGGAAAAAATCAGTAGCCAGTTGCATAAAAGAAATTTTATGAGAATGTAGGTGTTCTCAGCAAATTTCGCTGGTGATGCCTTCTCGGGTTATCAGCCAAGTCAACGCGTCGTTCTGACAACGTTTCGACAAGTTTACTACTCGTCATCTTCAGGCGAAGACAAGAACAATATGTCGTACAATAATAAAATGCGATAATGCAAAAAGAGCTCGTTAGCGCTTACATATGGATCATAGTACACATATAAATACGGTATAAGGACACCAAAAAATATGCAGACATTATGCAAGAACTGGTGCTGATCAGCTTAAGACATGCCTATCTACAGGTTGGTCTCAGAGTGGGGATAAAAGTAAGAAAAAGTTATAAAAACAAAAACCTATGCAACTACAGTTGCCATACAACATATACGAAAATGTAAGCGCACACAACTAGGGTATTTACCAACATATAAAATCCTACACATTAACGATAAATAAAATCAGAAATAAAGACTACAAGTGGCACTATGGATGAGAAGTTTAGAAACTAATCGCCGAAACAGGTGTAGTGAGGTCAGTGGTGTGCTAGCAGGGAACCTGTCGGCGAAAACGAAGTACAAAGCAAGAGGCCAGAAGCTGTAACTGGAGTAAGTGGGGAAACAATTCTCAATCAGTAGTTAATATGAAGGGTCAGAAAATGATTCTAGAGGAAAGAGCGTAAGCACAAATGTACACTTCTGTTATAGTGAAATAACTAGTACTGCAATGTATGCCCGGTCACAAATACGATTCGTGAAACAATTTTGACTGGCGACATTCATACCAATTGTATGGTAAGCTCTAGGACACATCGGTGGAGTGGTGTAGAGAGGCCAATAGCACCATGCGGCCAGCAGAAATAAAAACTGATGCTCTCTAATACAGCTATAATTATAAGTACCTACCATCTCTTTGTCTTTAAATTTTTAAACTTTAAATTTTCTAGTATTATTATCTAGATTGTAATTATTTGTGGTATATTTTTCTGTACACACACACACACACACACACACACACACACACACACACACACATATATATATATATATATATATATATATATATATATATATATATATATATATATATATATAAAAAGTCAAGAGGCTTGAGGTCAGGAGACCGTGGATGCTATGGAACTGGTCCGCCTCTACCAATCCATCGGTCACCGAATCTGTTGTTGAGAAGCGGACGAACACTTCGACTGAAATGTGTAGGAGCTCCATCGTGCATGAACCACATGTGTCGTACTTGTAAAGGCACATGTTCTAGCAGCACAGGTAGAGTACCCCGCATGAAATCATGATAACGTGCTCCATTGAGCGTAGGAGGTGGAAGAACATGGGGCCCAATCAAGACATCACTAATAATGCCTGCCCAAACGTTCACAGAAAATCTGTGTTGATGACGTGATTGCACAATTCAACATTACCTTCCTTCAATTTGGCCAACTGGCGCTAATCGAGGAAATACAGTACATACTGACGAAATTAAAATGAGCTCTAACATGGAAATTAAGCGTTTCCGGACACATGTCCACATAACATCTGTTCTTGATTTGTGTGTGAGGAATGTTTCCTGAAAGTTTGGCCGTACCTTTTAGTAACACCCCATATAACTGCTTTTGTGTAACTTGTTGCTGATTTTTTTTCAACAAATATACTTGCAGTTGCTGAAGATGGATGAAGTACTAAATTTTCTCACTAGTGTTTGGGTCGTTATCCATGAAGCACCAATTTTAGTTTTTCAGATAAATGACCTCTACGGGTGGTACAGTAGATACATCTACGTGTTTTAAATCGGGTTTAGCCGCTAGAGCTCGGCCCGCCTCTACCACTCTCGATGCTGACTGCGCGTGAACCCCCTTCAAACATACTCCAGCCGCTGCCTGGTCACACACTGTCCTAAACTCTCCCCTTGCCACCCACGACGCATTCCGTGCGCCGCTGGAGAAGTCCGGTGTGTTCCCGTGACAGCTAGCAATTGCGGCCTGGCTCTTCGTCTCTGTCACTAGAATGGCCCACGACGCGCCTGGGACGCTGTTCCGTTCGGGTTGAGTGCTTTTTTGGTCGACAGCCACGTCCTATCTACAGAGCAACATCGCCCGGGCCCCCGCAGCCTTCTAGGTTCGTTCCCGTTCCGGTCAAATTCTACAACACGAACGTTAATTTCACCAGTAGGTACACGAAACGAAATTTACTGTCCCATTGCACGAATACAAGTATCTGCATCTACACCTAAATCTACACTCTGCAAACCCCACAACGGTTTGTGTGGAGAGTACCACAGATTCCATTGTCAATTCCCCCTCCCCTGTTACAATCGCGAATAGTGCGTGAGAAGAACGACTACCCATAAGCCTCAGTATGAGCTCAAATTTATCTGATTTCCTCATCCTGCTCTTTCCCAAGGAAGAAGAAATAAGTTAGTTACTCAATTCTTCTACGGAATGTGCGCTCTAGGAATTTCGACAAGAAACTTCTCCGTGATAAACAACGCCTCTTTTTATTGTCTTATACTCACGGTTTACTAAGCGACCCTGTGACGAAATGTGCCGCTCTTTGTTGTATTCTCTCTCTCTCTCTCTCTCTCTCTCTCTCTCTCTCTCTCTCTCTCTCCCTCCCCTCCCTCCCTCCCAATAATCCAACTTGTTAAGTGTGCCAGCCTGATGAGAATATTCAAGAATTGGTTGAATAAGTGTTTTGTAATCCACTTCTTTCGTAGATTAATTTAATTTTCTCCCATTGAACCCCGCCTGACACCTGCTTTTCCTGTAGTTAGTTTTGTGGAGCCATTCCACTTTAATCCGCCCCGAACGGCTACTCCTAGGTATTTTAGTGTCTTACTGTTTTCACGGATTTAGCGATGGGTTTTTTTTTTCGATAGCGTAATCTAACAGCAAGTATATAAGGTGTGTTCTTTGGTATTTAGACAGACGTTAGCAATTCCGTTTTTGGAGTGTGTAGCTGCAGTCAGCCCACACAGTTACTGGCCATCACGTCTTTGATGCGACGCCTTGTGTCAACGGAAAATGCAGGTTTCTTCCACGTTACAAACAAAATTATTTTTAAAGGGGAACTTTACGTGTCCATCCGACACAGCGGTCACAGATTGCTCTAGTGCAGTGTTTCCCAGCCTGGGGGTAATTACCCCTGAGGAGTAAAATGTAATTCTTTGTAGGGTAAAAACGAAAGCATGAAATTAAATAATTTTTAAAAGACCATTACTATTATTATTTCGAAAACTGTACTACTTTTTACATACTTTACCAATAATTACGCATTTTTAAATACTAGCAATAACATGTGACAAAATGTGGTAGAGGTTACAGCTAGTGAAACTAATGTATAAACATCATCTTCCTCACAAGGTCCACCCACTACACACATACTTCTACTTTGTACAATGCGCCTATGACAGAAACAGACATATTTATACACCTCATATGCTTAAATATCTCATGAAAATGCATCCTCCGAGTTTTAGGTAGTTCGAGCAATAGACCATAAATTGCTTCTTCCTTCACTTCATAACAATAAATGAAATAACTGACAGCAAAACACAACAGTAACTAGGTAATGGCTGCTACACTGCTGTAGAGCCGGATTATTATTATTATTATTATTGTTGTTGTTGTTATTGGCAGTGCTCAGACACTGAACATTGGCAGCCTGAAGTCTTCCAGTTTCTGCTAGTCCAGAAATAAGGTGTCCATCAATCAAGTGAGGTACAAGCAGTAGGCTCAGAGTAGTGCAGACATTTTAAGTTAGTTAACTGTTAGGTCTGGTAATCAATTAGTAAAACGCACGCCTAGAAACGAAGAGGTTGCGAGATCGAATACCGATCAGACCACGAATTTTTCAGTCTGCATTTTAACCTGTCCTTTAACGACGTAATGAATCGCCAGAAATGCCACGTGCTTCGGATTTCAAATTAAAATGTAGGTGCCCTTTCCCCAGTAGGATAAATGAGGTAGGTTAGGGCCACGCAAGTCGCCTCATGTCCCGGAATGTTCATCAAACCGTAATAAAGAGTCGTAAGTCATGACAGGTTTGGCCACCGTCTTACCGAAAGTGCAGGCCACCTGTAGTGTGCTGTATGTGATCAAACCAATGCACACGATCTGACAATACATTCATATATCACAGAAGGGGACGTCTGGTGTGGAGCCGTCAACATGACACTTGGACGGTCGGAGAGTGGGCCAATGTTCTTTTCACAAGCGAGACCCGATTTGGTATGGACAGTGATTCTCGACGAATTCGCATCTGGAGGGAACGTGGAACACTATTTCGGGACCCAACCATTATGGAATGAGACTGCTATCGAGAATGATCCCTAGTGTTGTTGGCAGGGATTGTGTTGACCACTCTAACACGTATTCAGGATACTTTACGGTTAAATTAGCAAGGTTTTACTGCCGTCAGGTATCGTGACGAGATATTGGGACCTCAGGTGCGGTTGTTGCGAGATGCTGTGGCCCAGACTTCGTATTGCTGGACGATAATGCGCGACGTCAGAGAGCACGGTGGTTGACGTTTTCCTGGAAACGGAAGATATTGCACGCATGGCATGGTCTGTTCGCTCTCTCGATTTGAATCCATTAGAGCACGTGTGGGATGCACTAGGGACTCGGGTTGCATCACATCAGCATCCACCAACCGCTCTCCAAGAACTGCGAGCAGCGCTGCAGGAAGAATGGGCGTTATTGCCTCAACATGAGACTGATAACATCATTCTGAGAATGCCCCGTCGTTTGTCAGGCCTATATTGCTGCCAGATGTGGTCACACCCGATACTGAGCGCGTCAGCCAGTTGTCGGAATATATGTGTAAATCCGTTAAGTTGGAAAAACCGAAGAACATTTTTGTCTACCACCGAGCGAGGTGGCGCAGTGGTTAGCACACTGGACTCGCATTCGGGAGGACGACGGTTCAATCCCGCGTCCGGCCATCCTGATTTAGGTTTTCCGTGATTTCCCTAGATCACTCCAGGCAAATGCCGGGATGGTTCCTTTGAAAGGGCACGGCCGACTTCCTTCCCCATCCTTCCCTCACCCGAGCTTGTACTCCGTCTCTAATGACCTCGTTGTCGACGGGACGTTAAACACGAATATCCTCCTCCTCCTCCATTTTTGTCTACCGTTATGCATGTTGCAGTTGTTTAGTTCTGTATACTTTATATTGTTTCTACTTTACTATAACCTAATTACACTGTTTTGTGGCAAAATAAAAAAATGGTTCAAATGGCTCTGAGCACTATGGGACTTAACTTCTGAGTTCATCAGTCCCCTAGAACTTAGAACTACTTAAACCTAACTAACCTAAGGACATCACACACGTCCATGCCCGAGGCAGAATTCGTACCTGCGACCGTAGCGGTCACGTGGTTCCAGACTGTAGCGCCTAGAAGGCAAAATAAACGCAACCTTGCAAAATTTCTTGTTTGTTGCTTGAATTTTGGACACCAATGTAGACATAAACGAATACAAATTACTCGTAAGACTAATGTTATCTGTCTCTCCCAAAATGCATTCCCCGTTTTCTTACTTTTGTCCTATATTGTATCAGCTGGATGTAAACATTTTTACACTTCTCTGTCCACAACTACAAGGCATCACACTTAACACGGGAAGCAGATATCAAAGTCTGGACGTGACACCTTTGGTGTAATTCACCATTAATATCATGGAAGAAATTCGTCTCTGTAGGATAACACAGTGAATTAACTGAGTAAAATGACTGGCTCGAAGGGGATGAAATCAAAGAAGATGTAATGAGGTGAAATGGTATTACAAAAAATCATTCAGAAATGCTGATCCTGCAATGTCATTAACATTCAGCGACCGGTTCTCGTTTTACCATTGCATCTTCGTTCATTTCATTCCCATTAACTCTATTCAACGTATTTCAGCGAATTCATTTCGGATGATATTTATCCCTACAGCAAGGTAAGTCATGGCCTTTGACCAAATCCTTCCTCCCAGTAGATCTGTCCCCAGATATTCCGGGGGACAATCGCTGGTTGTAGTGCTCTGAGATAGGAGAAAATATCAGGGACAACGAAAGTCTTGGGTCAGGTGTGGGAATGCACTCAGATAACCTAATAAGTAAGGTGACTGCTCGCGAAATGCAGAAAATTTGCGTTAGAGTTCTGGTCGACCACAAATTTACCATTCCTTAACGACATAATCACAATATTATGAAGCTTGAAGCACTGAAGAAATATCTGTTTCGTCAGCTTACCGTATATTTGAAACATAAACGAGACTATTCTACAGCTGTATCGGGTTTATCCCATGCCAAATTCACCCACATGCCGTAGCAGCTGGAGCGACTCTGTGATGGTGAGAGGGGGTTGTTAACAGCCGTGCCAAAACATGTGACACGCCGGTTGGTAACGCAGTCCACAAAAACAGCCGCTTATCCCCGGTTCCTCCTGTAGCCGTATTTAAGCCCGACGGGAGGATCTAACACCAGGGCGTCGCTTCCGCTGAGTCAAAGTTCGAACAATACTGAGGATTTACGGGACAGCTCGCAACTCTGCTACAGACGTCAAGCGGCGCCAAGGCCACTAACACTGCACGCGCCTGCACTGCAGAAAGTACCGTGACGCGTCCTCAGCTCTCCGTGTTACGCTTCCGGTTGCCGGTAGCGGTGGTGGTGGTGGTGGTGGTGGTGGTGGTGGTTGTGGTTGTTGGAATGTTTAAGGGGGGACTAAACAGCTAAGGTCATCAGTCCCCCATTCCAAAAACAGGCGAGACATAAATGCACGAAGCAAGTAAAACCCCAAGGGGAAGGAGACTCCCCCCAGGCCCTAAAAGAACACAAATGCGGTAACGAACACTACAGACACGAAGAGTACAGATGAACACCAGACAAAGAAAAACAGAAGAAAAGAAGACGGCCGGAGACTGGTTGACTGACCACGACTACAAAAAAGGGGAAAGAGTCAACCAACCGACTACACACTAAAATCTGCAACCAAATACGAGAGACTCGAGGACAAGAGACACACAAAGGGAAAGGAGCAGGACCTCCCTAAATGGAACCATAAAAAGGACTACCACGGATAAAATGTAAAACGTCATCAGCCACGGAGGCATTGTCGCTTAAAACCAAGGGCAAAGTGCGCGGGAGATTAAAAGACTGCCGGAGGGTGCGAGTCGGGGACACTCCAATAAAATGTGGGCGACCGTCAGCCGGGACCCACACCGACACAGGGGGGGATCCTCCTGACGCAAAAGATGGCCGTGCGTCAGGTAGGTATGGCCGATGCGGAGCCGACACAGGATAACAGAGTCCCTGCGAGAAGACCGCAGGGAGGAGCGCCACACATCGGTCGTCTCCTTGACAGCCCGCAGTTTATTAGGCGCTGTCATGCCTCGCCATTCAGCAGACCACATCCCAAGCACCTTACGGCGCAACACCAGCTGCTGATCGCGAGCCGTGAGGCCGATTTCCAAAGCTGGGGTGTCGATCGCCCCTTTGGCCAGCCTGTCAACACGTTCGTTCCCCGGGATGCCAACGTGACCTGGCGTCCAAACCAAGACCACCGAACGACCAGAACGGGCAATGGCGGAAACAGACTCCTGAATAGAGGACACCAAGGAGAAGAGGGATAGCAGCGGTCGATGGCCTGAAGGCTGCAGATGACGATGGACCTACCAGAGCAGAAACGCATATGCTCAAGAGCGCGAAATATGGCCACCAGCTCTGCAGTAAAAATACTGCAGCCAGCCGGCAAGGAGCGCTGCTCAACATGGGCAGCGTGAGCAAAAGCGTAGGCAGTGCGACCATCAACCAGGGAACCATCAGTGTAGACAGTCTCACAGTCCGAAAATGAGGCGAGGAGCGCAAGAAAACGGCGACGGAGGGCCACAGGCGGAACCGAGTCCTTGGGTCCCTGTGCCAAGTCCAGACGGACGGACGGCCGGGACAAACACCAGGGAGGCGTAGGTGCACGGACCCGGAAGGGAGGCAGAAGAGGGAATGACCCCAGTTCCGACAGCAGGGCCTGGACGCGGACAGCTACGGAAAGCCCAGACCTAGGTCGCCGTTCGGGCAGATGGAGGACCATGGCAGGGAAAAGCAGGCGACGATTGGGATGGCCTGGCGAGCAATGCACGTGGACAGCATAGTCGGCGAGCAGTCGATGGCGGCGAATCCGCAGCGGGGGAACCCCGGCCTCCACCAGGAGACTATCCACTGGGCTGGTACGAAAAGCGCCAGTTGCAAGCCGAACCCCACAGTGGTGTATGGGGTCCAACAACTTCAACACTGAGGGTGATGCAGACCCATAGGCCAGGCTCCCATAATCAAGCCGGGACTGCACAAGGGCTCTGTACAACCGCAGCAGCGTGCAGCGATCTGCACCCCAAGACGTGTGGCTCAGGCAGCGGAGGGCGTTGAGGTGCCGCCAGCATTTTTGCTTCAGCTGGGTAATATGAGGTACCCATGTGAGCCGGGCATCAAACACGAGTCCCAAGAAGCGGCAAGTGTCCACCACTTCAAGCAGGTGGCCGTCGAGGTAAAGTTCAGGATGAGGGTGGACCGTCCGACGCCTGCAGAAGTGCATAACTCGGGTCTTGGCTGCAGAGAACTGAAAACCATGAGTCAGAGCCCATGATGCTGCCTTGCGAACGGCGACTTGCAGCCTGCGTTCGGCGACTCCCGTAGTCGTGGAGCTAAATGAGATGCAGAAGTCGTCGGCATACAAAGAAGGAGACACCGACGACCCCACGGCTGCAGCCAGACCATTAATGGCCACTAGAAATAAGGAGACGCTCAACACCGAGCCCTTCGGGACCCCATTTTCCTGTATATAAGATGAACTAGAGGCGGCACCGACTTGCACCCGGAAAGAGCGGCGCAATAAAAAGGTTTGAAGAAAAGCCGGGAGCCGACCACGAAGACCCCACTCATACAACGTGGAGAGGATGTGATGCCTCCATGTGGTGTCATACGCCTTCCGCAGATCGAAAAATACAGCAACGAGATGCTGACGTCGGGCAAAGGCCGTACGGATAGCAGATTCCAGCCGCACCAAATTGTCCGTGGCAGACCGGCCCCGACGGAAGCCACCCTGGGATGGAGCGAGGAGACCGCGCGACTCAAGGACCCAACACAAACGCCGCCCCACCATACGTTCGAGCAATTTGCACAAAACGTTGGTGAGGGTAATGGAACGATAGCTGTCCACCGCCAGTGGGTCCGCACCGGGCTTCAAGATGGGGACAATAACACCCTCTCGCCATTGCGACGGGAACACGCCCTCGCTCCAAATGCGGTTAAAGATGGTGAGGATGTGTCTCTGGCAGTCCCTGGAGAGATGCTTCAGCATCTGTGCGTGGATGCAGTCCGGTCCTGGTGCTGTATCAGGGCAATCGGCGAGGGCAGCGAGGAATTCCCTCTCGCTGAAAGGAGCATTGTATGTCTCAGAACGACGCGTGCGGAACGATAACGGCGTCTGCTCGGCTCGCTCCTTGAGAGTGCGAAAGGCGGGGGGATAAGTTGCAGTCGCAGAGCTCTGAGCAAAGTGCGCAGCAAGGTGTTCAGCAATGGCGGCAGCGTCCGTGCAGACAGCACCGTCCAAGGAGATCCCAGGGACACCCATAGGGGTCTGGTGTCCATAAATCCGCCGTATCCGGGACCACACGAGCGAGGGGGAGACACGGGAGCCCAAGGATGAGACATACCGCTCCCAGCATTCCTGCTTACGCCTTGTAATAAGACGACGGGCGAAGGCACGGAGCCTCTTAAAGGCGATGAGGGTCTCGAGAGACGGGTGCCGCCTATGACGCTGGAGGGCCCGCCTACGGTCGCGAATAGCCTCAGCAATCTCCGGCGACCACCAGGGTACAGCCTTCCTCTGAGGGAGTCCAGAAGAGCGGGGGATGGCAGCCTCGGCCGCCGAAATGATTGACGTGGTTAAGACACGGACCACCTCGCCAATGTCACCCTGTGGGGGAGACTCAACGGTTGCCGCGGAAGTAAAACTCGGCCAGTCAGCCCTGTGGAGAGCCCAGCGGGGCAGGCGCCCAGAAGAATGACACTGAGGCAGTGACAAATAGATGGGAAAATGGTCACTACCACACAGGTCAGGATGCACTCTCCAGTGGAGGGATGGGACAAGTCCAGGGGTGCAAAGAGAGAGACCGATGGCCGAGAACGAGCCATGGGCCACACTGAAATGCGTGGGAGCACCGGTATTCAAGAGGCTAAGGTCGAGCTGAGCCAACAAATGCTCCAAGGCACGACCGCGGTCATCGGAGACAGTCCCACCCCATAGAGGGTTGTGGACATTGAAATCGCCCAGCAACAAGAAAGGTGGCGGCAGTTGGGCTATCAGAGCAGCCAGGACATGCTGCGCGACAGCACCATCTGGTGGAAGGTAAATACTGCAGACGGTAATAGCCTGTGGCGTCCACACCCGAACAGCGACAGCCTCTAAAGCTGTTTGTAGAGGTACAAACTCGCTGTGAAGAGAGTTAAGGACATATATGCAGACGCCACCAGACACCCTTTCATAAGCTGCCCGGTTCTTAAAATAACCCCGATAGCCACGGAGGGCGGGGGTTCGCATTGCTGGAAACCAAGTTTCCTGCAGAGCAATGCAAAGGAAAGGATGAAGGCTGATAAGTTGGCGGAGCTCAGCTAGATGGTGGAAGAAACCGCTGCAGTTCCACTGGAGGATGGTGTTGGCCGTGGATGGGAAAGGCGTGAAGGGACTGGGGAGGCAGATTACGCCTCCTGGGCCCCTGCTGCTACTGAGTCACCACCTGGACAACAGCCATCTATTGCGACCGAGGGACTGGCGAGATCCATGTCCTCAGCGGACGCCAGGATCTCCACCTCATCCTCAGACGCAGAGCTTGTAGGAAGCGGTGGAATGGGTGCCACCGCAATGTCGGTAGCCTTGGGGAGTTTCTTCTTCTTCTGTTTCTCGCGCTGTGCCTTTGGTGGTTCAGGCTGGGAGGGCGGCACTGGGTCAGTCTCAGGGACAGACGACGACCGTGTGTCCCGACGACCAGGGACCGGCGGTTGTTTAAGCCACTTGCGGCTGTCGGCCTTGGTACCAGTCGGAACTTGAGAAGGGAGGTCCCCAAGGGACCCCTTCCTTACGAGAGTAGCCGAAGAAGTCTTACGCTTCTCCGGCTGGGAAGGGGGAACTGATGTCCCCGATGGTTGGGGGGGGGGGGGGGTGTTGCTCCTGAAGTAGATGGAGCAAGAGCAACAGTGGGTTTAGTGCCCCCCACCATCAAGGGGGCAGGTGTGGGACTTCGACTCTGAGAGCTGACTGGAGCGGATGGAACTGTAGCAGGAGTGACAGTTGCGGCATAAGAAGCTGTCATGCGCACTGGATGAAGCCGATCATATTTCCACTTCGCCTCAGTGTATGTCAGGCGGTCGAGAGTCTTTATATCCATGATCTTCCGTTCCTTCTGCAGAATCGGACAGTCTGGCGAGCAAGGCAGATGGTGCGCACCACAGTTCACACAGATTGGAGGCGGGGCACAGGGATGATCAGGATGGGATGGTCGACCGCAATCGCGACAGACGAGGTCAGAAGCACAGCGTGAAGACATATGGCCAAACTTCCAACACTTGAAGCACCGCATCGGGGGAGGGATATATGGCTTGACATCACAACGGTACACCATCACCTTGACCTTCTCAGGTAACGTGTCACCCTCGAAGGCCAAGATGAAGGCACCGGTGGCAACTTGACGATCCCTCGAACCCCGGTGGACGCGCCGGACGAAATGGACACCTCGGCGCTCCAAGTTGGCGCGCAGCTCGTCATCGGACTGTAAAAGGAGATCCCTGTGGAAGATAATGCCCTGGACCATATTCAGACTTTTATGGGGCGTGATAGTGACGGAGACATCCCTCAGCTTAGTACAAGCGAGCAAGGCCCGCGACTGGGCGGAGGATGCCGTTTTTATCAACACCGATCCGGACCGCATCTTGGACAAGCCCTCCACCTCCCCATACTTGTCCTCTAAATGCTCTACAAAGAACTGAGGCTTCATGAATAGAGAAGATTCCCCATCAGCTCTGGTACAGACAAGATATCTGGGCGAATACGTCTCACTCTCATTCAATGCCTTTCGTTCCTCCCATGATGTGGCGAGGGAGGGGAACGATTTGGGGTCATAAACGTTACCTTTAAAATGGGCCCTCGAAGGCTTAGAGACTGCTGGTGGCTGGCCACCAGCAAGAGAAGATGTGCCACGCTTCATTGCGTGTCATCCACCCTGATGCCACCTACTCCGACCAAGGGCCCTCCCCACGGGCGCCACCCAGCCACAGCAAAGGCCACCTGGCAGGATGGCCATTGCCCGGAGTCCCGATGCCCCAGGGAGATGGGCATCTACTCCTTGGCATACGTGGGGAGTTAACGGCGCAGGCATCAGTAGAGCGATCCCTGTGTTGTCAGGGGGCTACAACCAACAGGGTACATGGCGGCCCCACCACAACGGACTGGCTACCGTGCTGGATCTGAGGTGCAAGAAGGTCCAAGGTCGTCGTCACAGTTAAAAGCAACACTGCAGAGTGCAGTGTGGTAATCGCACCCAGGGACGTATCCTCGCCCAAGAGATGGAAAACGAGCGGGACACCATTGCAACGACGAAAAGCCCGGCTAAAGGTGTCAATGCACGACGGATACAGTGCACCATGTAAGGCGCCCTTCCCCAATTGGCTCGCTCTTCGGAATAATTTAGAAAGATAGAGGTCAAACCCGAGAGGGGACCATCACATAAGGCCGAAACAGTTGAGACTCCTTTTAGTCGCCTCTTACGACAGGCAGGAATACCGCGGGTCTATTCTAACCCCCGAACCCGCAGGGGGTTTGCCGGTAGCCATAGCGAGTTGCTCATTACTTAAAATACTAATACATATTATTCGTGCATACGTCTTCGTTCCCCCCTTTTATATTTTGTAAAGACACTAATTTTACCCATGCACTAATCTCTGTTGTCACGTTTGTTTATAACAGTGTGTTCATCCATTAACTTTATTACGATTTGTAAGAAATTGCTTGTGGTCTTAAAAGGGTTTAAATGTAAGTTATCGTATTTTAATTCACAATAGCTTCCTTGAACATTCTTTATTTCTCATTGTTTCCTTTCTTAGTCTGTGGCAACCTCAACGTATTTCCACCTATTGGCCGTTTATGCCGCAAGCGTACATCGACCTCTGCGCGCGGGCCACCTGCCTTGTTTTCCTGGTGTAGCTGCTCTCCGTTTCCTGTCAGTCGGCATGCAGCGCATAACATGATCTGTCATTTTATTTGATTGATTTATTTGGGTTTTAACCATTATCACTTGACAAGCCCTGATCATAAGGGCCAGCGTATTTAATCTACATCTACATTTATACTCCGCAAGTCACTCAACGGTGTGTGGCGGAGGGCACTTAACGTGCCACTGTCATTACCTCCCTTTTCTGTTCCAGTCGCGTATGGTTCGCGGGAAGAACGACTGCCGGAAAGCCTCCGTGCGCGCTCGAATCTCTCTAATTTTACATTCGTGATCTCCTCGGGAGGTATAAGTAGCGGGAAGCAATATATTCGATACCTCATCCAGAAACGCACCCTCTCGAAACCTGGACAGCAAGCTACACCGCGATGCAGAGCGCCTCTCTTGCAGAGTCTGCCACTTGAGTTTGCTAAACATCTCCGAAACGCTATCACGCTCACCAAATAACCCTGTGACGAAACGCGCCGCTCTTCTTTGGATCTTCTCTATCTCCTCCGTCAACCCGATCTGGTATGGATCCCACACTGATGAGCAATACTCACGTATAGGTCGAACGAGTGTTTTGTACGCCACCACCTTTGTTGATGGACTACATTTTCTAAGGACTCTCCCAATGAATATCAACCTGGTATCCGCCTTACCAACAATTAATTTTATATGATCATTCCACTTCAAATCGTTCCGCACGCATACTCCCAGATATTTTACAGAAGTAAATGCTACCAGTGTTTGTTCCGCTATCATATAATAATACAATAAAGGATCTTTCTTTCTATGTATTCGCAATACATTACATATGTCTATGTTAAGAGTCAGTTGCCACTCCCTGCACCAAGTGTCTATCCGCTGCAGATCTTCCTGCATTTCGCTGCAATTTTCTAATGCTGCAACTTCTCTGCATACTACAGCATCATCCGCGAAAAGCCGCATGGAACTTCCGACACTATCTACTAGGTCATTTATATATATTGTGAAAAGCAATGGTCCAATAACACTCCCCCGTGGCACGCCAGAGGTTACTTTAACGTCTGTAGACGTCTCTCCATTGAGAACAATATGCTGTGTTCTGTTTGCTAAAAACTCTTCAATCCAGCCACACAGCTGGTCTGATATTCCATAGGCTCTTACTTTGTTTATCAGGCGACAGTGCGGAACTGTATCGAACACCTTCCGGAAGTCAAGGAAAATGGCATATACCTAGGAGCCTGTATCTAATATTTTCTGGGTCTCATGAACAAATAAAGCGAGTTGCGTCTCACACGATCGCTTTTTTCGGAATCCATGTTGATTCCTACAGAGTAGATTCTGGGTTTCCAGAAACGACATGATACGCAAGCAAAAAACATGTTCTAAAATTCTACAACAGATCGACGTCAGAGATATAGGTCTATAGTTTTGCGCATCTGCTCGACGACCCTTCTTGAAGACTGGGACTACCTGTGCTCTTTTCCAATCATTTGGAACCTTCCGTTCCTCTAGAGACTTGCGGTACACGGCTGTTAGAAGGGGGACCAAGTTCTTTCGCGTACTCTGTGTAGAATCGAATTGGTATCCCGTCAGGTCCAGTGGACTCTCCTCTGTTGAGTGATGCCAGTTGCTTTTCTATTCCTTGGACACTTATTTCGATGTCAGCCATTTTTTCGTTTGTGCGAAGATTTAGAGAAGGAACTGCAGTGCGGTCTTCTTCTGTGAAACAGCTTTGGAAAAAGGTGTTTAGTATTTCAGCTTTACGCGTGTCATCCTCTGCCTTAATGCCATCATCATCATCATCATCATCATCATCATCATCATCATCATCATCCCGGAGTGTCTGGATATACTGTTTCGAGCCACTTACTGATTTAACGTAAGACCATAACTTCCTAGGATTTTCTGTCAAGTCAGTACATAGAATTTTACTTTAGAATTCACTGAACGCTTCACGCATAGCCCTCCTTACGCTAACTCTGACATCGTTTAGCTTCTGTTTGTCTGAGAGGTTTTGGCTGCGTTTAAACTTGCAGTGAAGCTCTCTGTGCTTTCGCAGTAGTTTCCTAACTTTGTTGTTGAACCACCGTGGGTTTTTCCCGTCCCTCACAGTTTTACTCGGCACGTACCTGTCTAAAACGCATTTTACGATTGCCTTGAACTTTTTCCATAAATACTCAACATTGTCAGTGTCGGAACAGAAATTTTCGTTTTGATCTGTTAGGTAGTCTGAAATCTGCCTTCTATTACTCTTGTTAAACAGATAAACTTTCCTCCCTTTTTTTTATTTCCTATTTACTTCCATATTCAGGGATGCTGCAACGACCGTATGATCACTGATTCCATGTTCTGCGCTTACAGAGTCGAAAAGTTCCGGTCTGTTTGTTATCAGTAAGTCCAAGATGTTATCTCCACAAGTCGGTTCTCTGTTTAATTGCTCGAGGTAATTTTCGGATAGTGCACTCACTATAATGTCACTCGATGCTCTGTCCCTACCACCCGTCGTAAACATCTGAGTGTCATATATACTGATAGCATATTTCCATTGACAAATGTCAGATAGCTTCATTATTCGTTTCTACAACATGAAATTTTAGTAAGTACTAGTTTTTATTCTTTTGGTTATGTTTTGTGATATATGTGACATTCACATCCCTTCGTGGGGGTCTAGTCTCTGTATGACGCATAATTTTGGACACGTGTGTTTCCCAGTTTGTTGTCACGGCTGTTACATTGTCTTCAGGTTACACGTATTTCTGAAGAAGACGCGTTTACATCCGTTGAAACCATTGTCAAAGATTGAATAAAACCATCTTTTGTTTCAACTGGTCGGTTGCTTTGGATTCATTTATAGTTACAAATGTGTGGCGCCTTTTTCGGTGAGAGTACGGTCTCGAGGACTGATCGGCCCCAAGGTGCGCGCGAGTCTCGCATTGCAACACTGGCCTCCAAGGTCGCTTGATCTCACGGTATGTGATTCTTTCTTTCTACCTCCCCTCCCAACAGTTTTCGGTAAAGTACGATGACGAAGCAGCCGTTGTCGTTACCCGGAAATCATCCGCAGCTCGTGGTCTAGTAGTTCTAGTGGCTAGCGTTGCTGCCTCTGGATCACGGGGTCCCGGGTTCGATTCCCGATCGGGTTGGGGATTTTCTCTGCCCGGGGACTGGGTGTTTCTGTCCTCCTCCTCCTCCTCCTCCTCCTCCTCATCATCATCATCATCATCATCATCATCATCGTCATTTGTGATAGTGACTAGATTGGATTGTGAAAAAAATGGACTGTGTAAAAATTGGGACTTCATATGGGCGCAGTTGAGCGCCCCACAAACCAAAAATCGGCGTGGTTACACGGAAATCATTCGCTTTCGAGCCACGGGTGGAAGCACTTCCAAAACGGCTATGTTTGTAAACGGTTCGCGTGCCGCCGTGGTTAAAGTATACCGTGCATGGCAAAACGTAACACCGAAAAAGTGGCGCTGACGCAACTGTCATGCACTACGGACCATAGATGAAAGCGGTAAACGACAGCTGAGGAGATGTGTAGGGGAATAGACGTACAACCATAGAGTAAACGACCGCCCAGATGAAGTAAAGGGCTACCATCAGTGTTTCCAAAACGACCGTCAGCGAACATTGCTGCGTTTCCTCCGCGGCAGACGCCTGGTTCATGCACTCACGCTAACTGGCGTTCGTCGCCGACGGAGGCTGGAATTTGCACGCCAATACTGCTACTGGACGTCCACAGAGAAGCGACATATGGCCTTTTCAGGCGACTCTGGTTTTATGCTCCTTCGGAGATATGGCCGTTGGCGTGTACGGTAAAACGACCGAATGGCATTCCTTAGGCGATCTCGTCATTCTGGAAGGCACAATGCATCGAGAAAAATAAGCATATCGTTGGAGACTATGTCCATTCCTACGTGCAATTTGCTTTTCCTCGGCACGATGGCATCTACCAGCCGGACAATGCAACGTGTTACACAGCTCGCGGTGTACATACGTAATTCGAAGAGCACTAGGATGGTTTATCGTACTCCTCTGGCCACCATACTCCCCGGATTTAAACCCAATCGAGAATCTGTGGGACCACCTCGATCGGGCTGTTAGCGCCGTGGATCCTCGTCCGAGAATCCTAGGGCAGCTGGCCACAGCACTGGAGTCGGCATGACTTCACATCCCTGTCGGTACCTTCCAGAACCTCACTGACGTACTTACCGTACGTCTCGCACTGCAAAATTCAGTCTTTAGACAATTTGCCACAGTAATGTGAATGGACAGTGTGTATTCACGCATATTACGACGGTTGTGCGAAAGAGTTTCGTGCTGACCTTATTACATTCACTCACAGTGGTCACATTATTGTGACTAGACAATGCATATTCATGGATGCTGAGACAGTTGTGCGGACAAGTTTTAGCTGACCGTATTACATCCATTCATAGTTTTCATTTAAATGAGAAATAAATTTATACTGTTAGTCGTGATAAGCTAATACGTTAGTCAAATATCGAGCTTCATATAGCATAGGCAAACTGTGTAACTGCTTAATGCCATATAGTGCCTATATAATCACATGGCATCCTTGCACTTCATTCCTGGCTTTTGCATGGAAAGGTGCCCCGCAATCTGGCAGTTTCGGAGTGTTATTTTTGATCGCTAAGTCGCACTATTTAAACGGCTGGATTAATTTTAGCCAACGTTGATATCGGAAAGATAACCTAGTTGTGTTAACTCCGAGCTGAGTCCCACCAGCCAACCACACAGATTTTTAAAACGCTTTTCGCAATCGTTTAGAAACAGAGCGACTGCTCCACATTCTTCGCTGAAACGCGACCATCTCTCCCGCTTTGCACTTCGCAAAACCTAAAAGCGAAGTATCCTGTGACGACAACATCAATGAGTGAAAACTGGAACCAGTCAAACCATGCAAATAAAACAAACACCGTCCGAACAGACCTTGAAGGCCCAACTGTACCGACCAGCCGCCGTGTCATCCTCAGCCCTTAGACGTCACCGGATGCGGTTATGGAGTGGCATGTGGTCAACACACTGCTCTCCCGGCCGTTGTCTAACAGGTGCGGATACTTCTGAATCGAGTAGCTCCTCAATTGGCCCAACATGGGCTGAGTGCACCCCGCCAAACCATACATATACCTGGGTTTAACAATTTGTGTCGGTATGGAATGGGATGATCTTGTAGGCTCAGTCGCGCCTAAAGCAGACGACAGGTGTCGGTTGATTGCTAAGATATTTGGAAAATGCAGTCTACAAAGGAGATTCCCTACAAAATAGTTGTGCATCCCGTCTTCGAATATTGCTCAAGTGTGTGGGACGCATACTAACAGGAGATACCGAACGTACACACAAAGAAGAACAATACAAGTGGATACGGGTTTGCTTGACCCACGGAAGAGAGTCACTGAGATGCTGCAAAACCTGAACTAGCACACAGTTGAATACGAGGGTTGGAACTTTTTATTTTCAGCTCGTACAAAATAGATACGTGTTTCTAAGTTTTACTGACCTTCAAGGTAGTCAGCAGCATTGTGATAACCAGTTGCCAGCGATGTGGAAGTCGTAGGATACTCTTAGCAGTGCCAGTTGCGTTGACATTTCGAGCGACGCGGTCTATTGCCCGACGAATTTGTAGCAGTTCTGAAGCGAATGCCGTGAAGTATTTCCTTCAGTTTAGAAATCAAGCTGAACTCACGAGGGCCTGAATCAGGGGAGTGCAGTAGGTGGTATAGCACTTAGCAGCCCCATCAGTCAAACAAATCAGTAACAACTTGCAATGTTCGTCCTTGAGCATTGTCCTGCAAAATGATAGTCAGGTCCTGCAGAAAGTGTCATCACTTCTGTCTCTATGATGTTCGTTTCTGGAACACGACCTACGACCAGCTTAGAGACAGAAGTGATGACACTATCTGCAGGACCTGACCATCATTTTGCAGGACAATGCTCAAGCACGTACAGTGCAAGATGTTACTGATTTGTTTGACTGATTGGGGCTGCTAAGTGCTATACCACCTATTGCACTTCCCTGATTCAGGCCCTCGTGAGTTCAACTCGATTTCTAAACTGAAGGAACTACTTCACGACATCCGCTTCAGAACTGCTACAAATTCGTCGGGCAATAGACCGCGCCGCTCGAAGTGTCAACAGAACTGGCACTGCTAAGAGTATCCTATGACTTCCACATTGCTGGCAACTGGTTATACACAATGCTGGTGACTACTTTGAAGGTGAGTAAAACTTTGAAACACGTATCTATTTTGTACGAGCTGTAAATAAATAGTTGCCACTATTAAAGTTCCAACCCTCGTATAAACGCACAGTGAGAGCGGAAGCGAAATTGCAAAGGTAAAGAAACAAGCGTTAAGTGAGGAATAAAGGAATGTAGTACAACCCCCTGCATATCAGCCCGTGGCAAAAGCAAAGACAATGTTATGCTATATATAGCACGCACAGAGGCGTTCAAGCAATCCTAATCACCGCGCTTCGTACGCGAATGGGACGGGAAGAAACCTTAACATGTGGTACGATAGGAAGTACCCACAGCCATGCGCTTCCGAATAGTTTGCGAAGTACAGATGTATATGTATCACAAGTGTTCGGTATCTTCGCCAATGCGCCATCTCGGTTTGTAAATAATTGATGATTGTGATAAACTTATTTCTGATGTCTCTTGAAAACATTGTTAGGAATTTAAAGCACAATCTTCATACGAAAAGCCTTTAGACGATATAACATCTAACTGCAGAGGAATGAGTTTATATACGGAAAGAAGGTGCAAATATGCTAGGGTTGTCCAAACGCTCTTCTACCGACTTTCTACTCTCGTATGCGAAACCAAATGGCTCAGAGCACTATGGGACTTAACATCTGTGGTCATCAGTCCCCTAGAACTTAGAACTACTTAAACCTAACTAACCTAAGGACATCACACACATCCATGCCCGAGGCAGGATTCGAACCTGCGACCGTTGCGGTCGCGCGGTTCCAGTCTGTAGCGCCTAGAACCGCTCGGCGACTACGGCTGGCGTCAAGATATGTATGTTGCAGTAAAACTCTATATGGTGAGAACGTAAAAATGCTTAGATTTGCAGATGGTAAAGCAGAGCTAGATAGATCTGAAAACAGGCTCCAAAAGAACCAAAAGGCCATTTCCAGAAAGATATAACATGAAAATAAATAAGAAAAAGACCGAAATTCTTGTATGTGGCGTGAGACGAAAGTGCTTCCTCTCAACACAGAAACACGTGAATGTATCTAGTGCAGTGAAAGTCCTGTGTCCTGAAAGCCTGACACATATACACTTGGAAGAACAAGAAACAACAAACAAACCTGACCACTGAAGATGCTTTAGAATAAAGCAAAACGGGTTTGGTCTGAAAAAGACTTTCATTGCAGCTGCTAAAGATGATAATTTACCTCTATAGCTTGTAAAAACTAATTTGGAGCGTTGCTTTATATAGTTCTGAGACGAGGACAGCAGGCTGGACAGAATGGAAAAGACTATCGGCTTTTGAGACATGGTGTTGCAAAGAAGTCTTTAAGAGTTCGTGGATAAGGAAAATGATAAGCAACATAGGAGAGAAAATATCGTCTTTAAGGACTATCAACGAACCGAGGGACCGATGGGTCGGGCACGCATACAAACATTGTGAAATTAATAGAAGGAAAAATGCTTGAGATGAATGAACGAAGAAGGCGAAGACTGCAGTACATCAAGCAGATAAAACAATATCTAACATTGACACCATACTATGAACTGAACAGGACTGCGAAAGGTAGAGAAAAATGGAGAACGAGAATTGCTGCCGATAATCTACGGTCGCAGGTTCGAATGCTGCCTCGGGCATGGATGTGTGTGATGTCCTTAGGTTAGTTAGGTTTAAGTAGTTCTAAGTTCTAGGGGACTGATGACCTCAGATGTTAAGTCCCATAATGCTCTGAGCCATTTGATAATCTACGGATTGAAAACAGAAGAACAAGACGCAAAATTTTAGACCTTTCAACGTAGATTTCACTTTTTAATTTAAAGTAAAGCTATACATTTTCTCCTTTCGTTAGACGCTTAACGATCTCCACTGTGGACACTAAATAACTGTAACAGTGCTTCTATGTGCTTCGACAACCTTGTTCCACTCTTTCAAGTTGACACCACTCGGCGGCTTGCGTATTCATTACCTACCACAGCGATCGCGCCGGTGAAAGGAGACCTACAGTCCACCGTAGAATACGAACCATATTTTGTTCCGGGCGAATCTTCACATCAGTGACAGATGAAGTTAGGTTGAAGACAGGCTAAAAAATTTAGTTTGGGAATCCATTCTGCGACCTCTGTTTCCAAACACGCGGTTTAATATTAGATCACCAGACCCGATCACAATTACTAATGTTATTGTTTTGCAATAGGTTAACTGAAACAGTTAGGATGCACTGCCAGGAAAGACGAAATTGAAAAGCAAGATGACCTCCTGCCGAGGAAGGAGAGGACGATTAAAAGTAGTAATCTGGACACTACAAGAGCTAAGGGACAGGGAGGGAGGGAAAGGGAAAGGTGGAAAGGTAGAGAGAAAGAGAGAGAGAGAGAGAGAGAGAGAGAGAGAGAGAGAGAGAGAGAGAGCGAGAGAGGCGTGGACGAACTTCCGGTGCCATGCGGACTGCGCGCCGTATGTGCGGTGCGCGCGCCGCGTGTCCATGAATATTCACCGGCTCTCGTCCTCGCCGCACACCGGGTGAGAGGAGCAGCTCTCCATATGCACCCGCTTGTCGCCCTAATTTTAAACCACTTTCGATCACGCCCAGTGGCAATGAATACTTTGTGTAGGCCACAGATACCGCGGAATATATTACCGAGGACCCTACTTAAGCGTATGGCTGGGCCATCAAAGTACAGGGTGACAGTTATCGAACTATATGAAATAAAATCGTCGTAACTTATGGACGATTTGCGTTAACACGTTCAAACTGCTCGGTTGGTCGCGACGCATGATGGCCATTAGTATGATTTGGTTTAGCGATGAAGCCATTTTCATTTGGATGGGTTCGTCAACAAGCTAAATTGTCGCATTTGGGGAACTGAGAATCCGCATTTCGCGATCGAGAAATCTCTTCACCCTCAACGGGTGACTGTGTGGTGTGCAATGTCCAGTCACAGAATAATCGGTGCCATATTCTGGCGGTACGGTGACTACCGAACGGTACGTAAAGATCTTAGAAGATGATTTCATCCCTATTATCCAAAGTGACACTGATTTCGGCAAGATGTGGTTCATGCAAGACGGAGCTCGACCCTATCGAAGCAGGAGAGTGATGTCCTGGAGGAGCACTTTGGGGACCGCGTTCTGGCTCTGGGATATCCAGAGGCCACAGGCAAGCGCCTCGAATGGCCGCCATATTCTCGGGATCTGAACTTATGCGACCCTTTTTTGTGGGGCTATATTAAAGACAACGTGTACAGCAATAACCCCAGAACCATTGCTGCCATGTAGAAGATCATAGACAGCATCGATGTTCCGACACTTAAGCGGGTCATGCAGAATTTCGCTGTTCGTCTGCGCCACGTCATCGCCAATGACGACAGGCAATCGAACATGTCATAACCTAAATCCGAATATCTATAATGACGTCTACATGTTGAATGAAGCGTGTAAACGCCGTAGTTTGTAACTAATTTAAGTTTTTTTTTTCATATAGCTCAATAATTGTCTCCCTGTGTCCGGCATCCACGATGATCTTTAAACACTCACATAACCCATTTTTATCTAAACAATACTCATTTTATCATAAATACCGTGTAACTAAAAAAGTACATTTTCAAGCCAAATATTCTTTTTAATCATTTCAACATGTTAATACATATTTCTATTACTTGTATAAACATTCATAACTAAACAATATAATGGAAGACAACATGCTCTTTACTGCCTTGGGTTTTAACATGGGAGAGTTAATCCCACTGTTTTCTTATTTAACAACTCTGATTATTTTGACAGACAATTCATAAACTTGTCACTCTTGATCACTGTCCCAAACTTCAGTTCCAGATTCATTTTCTTCTGCTCCACCAGTCATTTCTTTGAATATTATAAAAATACTCAAGAAACTGCAAAGGGATAACGTCAATCATGCGTGAAACATCCAGTAGTTTCTCAGATTTCATAGGAGGGACGTCCATATATGCTTTCGGCACTTTTTTTTTAATATTTATTCGTATGGCTAGGGCACCCCGTCGAGCAGACCGTTCGCCGGGTGCCGGTCTTTCAATTTGACGCCACTTCGGCGACCTGCAGTCGATAAGGATGATAGGATGATGACGAGGACAGCACAACACCCAATCCCTGGGCGGAGAAAATTCCCCAACCCAGCCGGGAATCGAACCCGGGCCCAGAGGATTGACAATCCGTCACGGGGACCATTCTTTTTTTTATTCATCTTGTTCGATATTGTTCGCTGCGTTTGCTCTGGGCGGATGTCACAAGAGATCCGTTCAAGTTGATCGTTGATTCTTGGACTCAGTTTTTTTTTTTTTTATTACAGAGAGCACGCAGCCCTCTGACCGAACACGCTGAGCTACTGCGCCGGCGCCATTCAGCTACCGAGGGCGGACTCGGCACATTATGAAAATGAGGGACTCAGTCTTTCATATTTCACCATTCCACTGTTACTGGGCGAAACAGAGACCCATTTTGACTGGACAGGGAACTCAACTACCATGTTTTCTGCATCCCGCTACAGTGCTGCCATCACGCCTCAAGTTCTTTCACGCAACATAGGGACCTGTCTCTGTGACAAGTCCTCTTTCTACACCAAACGAAATTTCAACACTTGCTTAGTCGGGGTAAAAAACAATTGGTGAACAAGTCGCATTTTAGAGCCAATAGATTCCGAATCGCGTGAAAACAACAACTACAGTAATAACTCATACTCCAAAAATGAGAAGTCTCCTTTTTAATCTCAACGCGTCAATTATTATGCTTTTAATTACCACGAAACCGTGGTGCATGAATTGATAATGAAATTTTCTGACGGATTAAAACTGTTTTCTGTTGTGGATTGGCAAGACAGCCAACCCACTATGAGGAAGCCGAAAGGCACGCGTTTAAGCTCACGCAGGCTGGTGTGAGGTCTGGAACAGGACAAGGGAATTATACTAGCGAAAAAACGTACGTAGCCGCTGGAATACTTAACTTTAATCCATAATTGGTGAACATCGCTCTTGACGGTACATGTTTTACAGCATCAATAGTAACTGGTAATGGCGCCTTGCTAGGTCGTAGCAAATGACGTAGCTGAAGGCTATGCTAACTATCGTCTCGGCAAATGAGAGCGTATTTTGTCAGTGAACCATCGCTAGCAAAGTCGGCTGTACAACTGGGGCGAGTGTTAGGAAGACTCTCTAGACCTGCTGTGTGGCGGCGCTCGGTCTGCAATCACTGATAGTGGCGACACGCGGGTCCGACGTATACTAACGGACCGCAGCCGATTTAAAGCCTACCACCTAGCAAGTGTGGTGTCTGGCGGTGACACCACATTTTCGAACCGATATTCTAAATTTGACCCATGCCAACCAGTCTACCGACGGGCATTTTTTTTTTTTTAAGGTAAGGCGCGAATAAAATGTTTTCGTTCGAAGGCCGTACGGTCCAGAATCTTTGTGATAGTAACGCAGTATCACCGTGAACACTGACGCAATCATCCCACCGGCGCAACAGTTTGGAGATACCAGTTTGGTAAAACACCGTGACCGGCTGTTGAAGTCCGTAACTGCCTTCTGCACATTTTCGTCCGATAGGAATCGTTGACCCTTCAAGACTTTTGAGGGACCAAAGGCGTAATAATCGCACGGGGAGAGATCAGGAAATAGTGTCTCCCACTTGAGCTGGCGTAACTTCAGCGTTACTATGTTTGCGATATATGGACGTGCATTGTCATGAAGCAGCAGTACCCCTTGTAGCAGTTTCCTGGACGTTCAGTCGTAATTGCACACCGCAATTACAACACTGTTGCACAATAACGTTCTCCAGTGACGAAGACACCGGGTTTCACCGAGCGAGGTGGCGCAGTGGTTAGACACTGGACTCGCATTCGGGAGGACGACGGTTCAATCCCGCGTCCGGCCATCCTGATTTAGGTTTACCGTGATTTCCCTAAATCACTCCAGGCCAATGCCGGGATGGTTCCTCTGAAAGGGCACGGCCGACTTCCTTCCCCATCCTTCCCTAATCCGATGAGACCGATGACCACGCTGTCTGGTCTCCTCCCCCAAACCAACCAACCAACCAACCAACACCGGGTTTCTAGAAATCGACAAACAATGGGCCCCGTAAGCAAAGAATAGGGCGAGCATCACCTATCCAGCAGATGGCTTGCTCTTTAACGTCTTGGGACGTGGGGACGATGATGACACCACTGCATCGTCGACACTTCTGACTCCGGTTCCCAGTGGTGGCACCCGCTCTCGTCGCCTGCAACAATCCGCTACTGAAACGTGTTGCCTTCAACGTTGAAATGCATTCGGTGCTTCAGACAGACAGCCATTCGATTTGCTTTTTGTTCTGCTTTCAACGCCCACTGGCTGCAGACTTTACGGTAGCCTAACTCGTGACGGATAACGTGTTGCACGCTACCGAAGCTGATGTCGAGATCCTTTGCTGTCGCACGAATGGTTATGCTCCGGTCCGCCCTCATCACATCACCAATCGTCCACTTGTCCTGATGGATGACGCTGGCCTCCCAGATCTTTGCGTCGAATTGTGACCAACACGGAACTTGGCGCAGCATTCCAAATGGTTCAAATTGGTCTGAGCACTATGCGACTTAACTTCTGAGATCATCAGTCGCCTAGAACTTAGAACTAATTAAACCTAACTAACCTAAGGACATCACACACATCCATGCCCGAGGCAGGATTCGAACCTGCGACCGTTGCGGTCGCTCGGTTCCAGACTGTAGCGCCCAGAACCGCACGGCCACTCCGGCCGGCGCAGCATTCCAGAACCGTGGTTTTCTATAGACATGCTGCCCCATATACAGAGGGGTCCAAAAAAATGTATCCACTATTTAAAAGTTCATAAATGGCAAACTAATTGACAGTTGTCTCGTCTTTGGTAGTGTAACAGTTTGTAGTTCCGGCAATCGCCACACAAGCGTTGTATTGCGTTGTTTTGTTTTGTCAGATGACAGTCTCCAGATAGTGTTTTGTTCCTAGCTGCACCTAGTTACTCGAGTAAACATGGCTGGCGCAAGGCTTACATTCGATGAAAGGAAGTCAGTTTTGAAGTGGTATTTTAAGTACTAAAACATTCATGAGGTTCAACGGCAATGGCGAAATGAGTATGAAACGATTGATACACGCAATGAACGAGGACGACCCAGATCGTAGAATGGAGTACTGCGAGTGGTTTACTAACATGGTACGCAACGATGAAGAGTTTGCAGAGAGGATTGTGTGGTCTGACGAGGCACAGTTCAAATTCAGTGGTACAGCAAATCGCCACAATTGCATCTACTGGGCCGCCGAAAATCCGAACGTCCATGTAGACGAAGCCGTGAATATGGCAGGAGTAAATGTGTGGTGTGGGTTGTCTTACCGGGGATTGATTGGGGCATTCTTTGACGGCACAGTTACCGGTGAGGTGTACCTTCAGAAGCTTCAGACATCCATTTTACCTGCCATCCGAGACTTGTATGGAGACGGAAGAGTTTACTTTCAACAAGATGGTGCCCCAGCCCACTACCAAAATCTTGTTAGGGCGTATCTCGACGAAAATCTACCAGGAAGATGGATAGGCCGTAGAGGTGCTGTGGTGTATCCACCACGTTCTCTAGACCTAGCTCCACTGGACTTTTACCTGTGGTGAACACTGAAGTACGTCGTTTATCGACAAAAGCCACGCACATTGGATGAACTTCGAGAATCCATCGTACATTCATGTGCAAATATCCAACTGAACACGTTGAAATCAGTAGTTCGTGCTGCAGTTCGGCGCCTTCGTTTGTGTGTGGATGTTAATGGTGACAATTTCGAACACCTACAGAGATATCTTTAAGTTGGACTTTAAGCTACACTTTCACCAAAAATGAGACAACTCCGTCAATTAGTTTGCAAGTTATGGACCTTTAAACAGTGGATACATTTTTTTTTTTTTTGGACCCCTCTGTATATTCTTCATTCTCCGATGGATGTCTAACGGTGTTTGCTCTTTGGCAGCCAGGAAGAGAATAACAGCATGCTGGTACTGTTTTGAATCATTTGGTAATAACGTCGCCATAGAACACGTTTCCGCGCTGACCGCACGCACGTCGGAAAGACACGTCGTGGCTTATATACCCGCGCCGGAGTCACGCTACGTTGCATACACGCTGCAACAACGCCCTCAAACGGTAAAATTTTCATCGCCCCTACCAAGTTTCTTCGTGGCGAAACATCTGAATATCTTATTCCATCTAATGCTGCGCTCCAAGTTCAATCAAGAGGATGTGTCATCAGACCTCAACCGACCAGCAAAATTCGTACATCGGACATAAGAAACATTATTCACAAGTAAGGTTGGAACATGATGCAGATTTGCACCGTAGTATGGCAAGTGTAACTTGCTGAATTGCCATAGATGCCAGTGTTCTTGTACGGAATGAATGATTTTAGACTGAAATAAAGCCAGACGTTGCACAGAATGGAAAGACTGGATAGGAGATTGAGGTAATGGAGGTAATTGCTTCAAAGTGTCAGACTACATCAATAAACCCAGCAAAAAGAAGAATATTTCTAATGGTGACAGTTAACTTGAAACGTTATTAACCAGTATCAGTACGTCAACTAAGTGAACGACTGTCGTCTACGTAGCTCCTAAATTTGTGACTTTTTGTTTTAGGCTCGCTCTTTTAATTACTATTATACGTGTTGTGGTGTTGTTATGGTCTTCAGTCCTGAGACTGGTTTGATGCAGCTCTCCATGCTACTCTATCATGTGCAAGCTTCTTCATCTCCCAGTACCTACTGCAACCTACATCATCCTGAATCTGCTTAGTATATTCATCTCTTGGGCTCCCTCTACGATTTTTACCCTCCACGCTGCCCTCCAATACTGAATTGGTGATCCCTTGATGCCTCAGAACATGTCCTACCAACAGATCCCTTCTTCTAGTCAAGTTGTGCCACAAACTCCTCTTAAACCCCAATTCTATTCAATACCTCCTCATTAGTTATGTGATCTACCCATCTGATCTTCAGCTTATACGTGTAACTGAAGTGAAAACTCATAGCGAATTTCAGTTAATTCGTTTGTAATGTAGGGTCTACAATTAATAACCGTACAAAATTCGACTCCAGATAACCAATTACTGTTTCACGATAGTGGCATCTGTACACAGAATCTTTGAGCTTCAAAGACAGTGTAATTCCCCTAAGGGGAACGAGAAGGTGACGGTCGAAAAAACTCAATTTTTATTGCGGTATTCGAATGTATATATATTGAAGAATTATTCCCCAAAATATTACGCGCGAGTTCCAAAAAGTAATGATTCCGTGAGCGTTTGAAGCTGAGCGTGCACGGCAAGTCTCGGCGTTATCGAACCGGTTGACAAGCCGTTATCGATGCCATCACCCCTATTTATACTGATTTGATGGCTCAAATGGCTCTGAGCACTATGGCAGTTAACATCTGAGGTCATTAGTCACCTAGAACTTAGAACTACTTAAACCTAACTAACCTAAGGACATCACACACATCCATGCCCGAGGCAGGATTCGAACCTGCAACCGTAGCAGTCGCGCGGTTCCGGACTGAAGCGCCTAGAACCGCTCGGCCACACGGGCGGCATACCGATTTGAGTAAACCTGATTTGCGAGAGCGTTGTTTGGGTGATTTTACTCAAAGTGTGAACGAAAGTTTCAACAGTCTCATTTGGAGATAAGCTCCAAAAATGACCTCCGACCGAAGCGAAATTGTCAACATTACTTCAAATTTGGCTGTATGTCTATTCAAATCAATATCTGCGCTGAAATGCGCCGATTCTGTGAAGACAGAGACGCCAGCGACGATGCACTCGGCGATGAAAAGGGCTTTGAATACGAAAATGGTGGTTTATCAGGTCAAAGTAACAGAAAGCCGCCACCCACTAGCTGGGGCGATTGTTATGGACCAGGCATAGATGATATCTCATAAGTTCCAAGCTTTGTCCGTTTTTTATACCATAAATACTTGTCGAATTTAAACGCCTTTTTCTCACAACCATGGTTTTCGGCATGGTTGTCGCCGCCCACGCTATAGTTTTCATCTGATTTTAATGGTTTCTGGTCTCCCTTGAAAAAAGTTTTATTCTCTTCAGTTTGCCGTAGTCGATGTTTTTATGTTATTTAGTATTTTTTCCGCGAAAAATGAGGGGTTCAAAACCGACAATTTTTTTCAAATGTCTATAATTTCGCCAAAAATATTTTTTTTCCAGTCCCTATGATAAACTAGAATTACGTCTGTAAGGATCAGGGTGATATGTTAATTTCATGTTTCAGATAAGCACAACGGAATTACAGCGACAACCGTCGATCTACCTACTTTCGGAGCTGCCTCGGGAAACTCAATTACACAGAGAAAATATTGATATTTTCCAATAAAAAAAATACCAACACAAACTTCACTGCATGCTTTGTTCATTGCAGCGAACCCCAATTGTCTACTACATTCCAGTACGGAAAAAATCCAAAATCTGAGCAATACTTTCGTCCGTCACCATGTCGTTCCCCCTTGAGACAAACAGAAATTTATGGCAATCTGCGTGACAGTCAAGTCTGATAAGATTTTCCGTCTGTGAGCGTCAATTGCTAACGTATTAAGGATTAGACGACAGACTGTAGGTTCCATTGTAATACACTGAAATCGGAGGAATCTATCTTGCTTAGTAAAGCAACGTTTCCATGTTAAACTCAAGGTTAATTACTGACATTGGTTACTGTTAAAGTTTCTAAAGAGAAAGTTCTCCGAATATGTGACTGCATTTTATTGTCGGCCCGCAGTCCTCACATAATTCAATGACGCAAGCACAGTAGCAGTGTTGCCCAATCCTGGGCCTTGGCAGAGGATTTAGATGCGGGTCGTACGCAACAGGCACGAATGAAACTTTGAATTTACCGTCTCGTCGACAAAAAGTTCATCAGAGTCGGAGCTTAAGCTCCGACTGGATAGTATGTGACAGAAATTTTCTCGCGATCATTTTGGTCAATCGTTTGAGCGGAGCGAAAACAAGATTCCCTTGAAATTATACGACAGTTTTTTGTCAGAATTTTCATGGCCACGAACAGCTGCTGCTAGCTACGTAAATGAAGTAAGAGTATCAAAAAATATCAAATCACAGCATAAATTGGAACTTCTCTGCTTTCTCTTAATCTATATACTCTTAAAATAATAGAATATATTATACTTCATGCTTTCTGAACAAAATGTGAAAATAAAAATAAAAAAACTGAAATATAAAATCGGGCGAATGCTTTGTGAAGTGATTTGTCTAAAAATATGTAATAAAGTAGATTAGAGAAACATTTTGCGCGCCTTTGCATCACGCCCGAAATCGTCGACTGCAAATGAGATGCTCATACGATAGGGGCCACTGAGTGATATTTCACCAAACGCCCTCTAGAAATCTTTAAAATTCTAAGATTTTAAGCTAATCGTCAAACTTTAAATTCTCACTCGGTACCTCATTTTCTGTACATGTACAGAATCTTAGAGCTTTGCAGTTCTACGGGATATATGTCTGATGGAATTTAACCCAGTGGTTCTATTACGTCAGTATCGTATGAGCATCTCAGTTACTGTACAAGATTTCGATCATCATGAAAAGGAGCGTCGTATGTTCCTCTAGTACATTTTACTTTTCTTTTTGGAAAAAAAATTCACAAAACATTTGACCGTATTTTTTCCAAATTTTTAAAAATAATTATCTCTACATTGACCGGAAGTGAATTAGGTTACTTCGACTTCCATCGTGAGAAATAAGGTAAGACTGAATTATTTGAAACAAAATATTGTTAAGAAAATAGGTCTCTGTTGACTACATCTAAGTCGCTAACGTAGGAAGTTCTTCCCTGCACGGCAGTTCAACGATGAACGTTGTGTGAAGTTTAACGTTACACGTGCCACGATGTCTTGGAAGCTTTATACATGCACGGAGTAGTCGGCCAATAGAGGCAGCAAATATTTGCTCGCCGACAAAGTTATACACAAACTTCCGTGGCTGTTCTACTGAAAGGCATTACGGCCGATTTTTTAACGATTAATGAACGTTAAATCGAGGTTACTTTTCAACTGAAGTGACCTTTCGTAATACGTGCATCTGCCTTAACAGGAAATAAATGTTACGTAGTATCACATGATAAAACAGACAACTATTTCTCTCTCGTGCACTCTTGTACCGGCATTAAAAAATTACGAAGCAGATGCGCCTATTAACGCAAGATCTACACCAGATTAAAAGAAGACTGCCTTCAATATTTAAAGACGTTTCCGGAGTAGAGGAAACGAGTATGGGAAGGTGATATAATTCCTTTAAGCATTTCCCATCGAACACAATCAAAAATCGGTTCACAATGGCGAGGCTTTCTTTTTTTAGTGAAGACTTATCATCAAGAACACTTGGCTTCTGAATACAATAAATCACACAAGAACTGAACTGAAATTGCTGCGGCAGCTAGGTAGTAGAATAAATCAATGTACGGCTACTATGGACCATGTAACTGCTAACGACATGTTATTCCTGGCCGTCTTCAGCAACAATAACTTACATAGTTTTCCACATATCACTGATCAAATGCCAAAGTATGATTTACTGTGGGTACATCCCAAAAATTTTCACTTTTCGAGTTGAAAACCAAGTTGTATCACGAAAGACAGATGCGATAGCGGAACAACTTAGGCGGTAAAGCTACCACAATAAGACGTACAACACGAAAGGACATAGAAAAGAAATGCTAAACCAGGTCAAAACACATTATTCACAGTACGGTCGTTACAACATTTCGTTAAATTTAAAATTGCGTTACTAGATAAAATTGTTACTGTGCTTCATTAATTTGCACAGCTGCAAGCTACGGGTTCAAATGGCTCTGAGCACTATGGGACTCAACTGCTGAGGTCATTAGTCCCCTAGAACTTAGGACTAGTTAAACCTAACTAACCTAAGGACATCACAAACATCCATGCCCGAGGCAGGATTCGAACCTGCGACCGTAGCGGTCTTGCGGTTCCAGACTGCAGCGCCTTTAACCGCACGGCCACTTCGGCCGGCTGCAAGCTACGGTTTCATGTAGTTTTATAAGATCTATCCTGATTTAACCTATTGTAGTAATATGTATGCTGTTGCTCTTATCTGCCTTTTGTATAAACAAAGTAGGTTCAAGTGATGCACAGCTCGTGAGGAAATGGCCCATGGCGTTCTTTGGGTGTATTATTTATCTTTGTGTCTTGATAACAACACTCACTCTACTGTTTTCATTAGCACCTATCGCGTAGCTCACATTTAACAGATATATTTGCTTCTCCTTGTATACAATACTATTCAGACGATCTAGGCAAGTAACAGTGAAGTATTTTTCTCAGGAGACAAGAAGTACCTTATTTGGACTGGTGGACACCTTACTTTTTCTTCCCTTATCATACCTGAATGTTTTAAACCACTTCCCAATAGGTTTTCTCAACTGCAATTTGCTTTTCGGTTATAATGCGTTGATGACCACTTTACGTATATCCTAACGAGCGGCTAATTGTGAATTGTGATTATCCTTTTTTAAACCTCTATTATGAGGACGCATAAAATGTTTAGTGGTGTTACGCGTGACTGAATTAGTTTTATATCTTTGTATTTAAAAAGTCGTAGTGAGTTTACCAGTCAGGGAAGATGAACTGAGTAGATGTCACAAATGGAATAGTTTTAGCGCTGACAGAAACGAAAGAATTTCAACGTACCAGACACAAGTAATGCGATCATGGTGATAAGAAATGAGGTAGATGGGTTAACATTTGTAACTAAAGCACATAAAAAGTAATTTTACTACGTCAAAACTGAATAAGCTAAGGAGATATTCCTCGCCTCCCCGCCCCTCGCCTCCCCCCTAGGGCGGCCGGTGAGGCCGTGCGGTTCTAGGTGCTTCAGTCTGGAACCGCGTGACCGCTACGGTCGCAGTTTCGAATCCTGCCTCGGGCATGGATGTGTGTGCTGTCTTTAGGTTAGTTAGGTTTAAGTAGTTCTAAGTTCTAGGGGACTGATGACCACAGATGTTAAGTCCCATAGTGCTCAGAGTCATTTTGAACCCCCCCCCCCTACCCCGCACCCCCTCCTATCTCTCTCTCTCTCTCTCTCTCTCTCTCTCTCTCTCTCTCTCTCTCTCTCTCTCTCTCTCTCTCTCTCACATACCATCCCGTATCTAGTAATGAACCCTAAGGCGCCACATACAAATTGTGGCTTCCCTCAATTTATGACGCTACCTCAGGCCACGAGTTATTCGTAAGCTATTAAGAAGGACATATCTGTCTAAACTGGTTGAGCTGCTGAAAATTCTACGCGAGTATTTTACTCTAACAAACTTAATTATTGAAATTTCCTGGCAGATTAAAACTATGCTCAGCAATACGTTCCCGGGCCAGAAGTGTTTACACGTGTTATACCATGACCGCGAAATAGACGAAAGACAGCTGCCGGAAATCAGTGCGGATCTCCTGCATTTGCATTACAAAAGGGGAAATGTTAGTGGTAGAAAGAGACATCTGGATTCCTTGATGTGTTCTTTTTAGAGTTCCGTACCTCAGTCAGTGAAATCGTAGCTCTTACAGGATTACTAAGTTGTCCATCCGTCTGTCTGTCTGTCTGTCTGTCTGTTAAAAGTCCTTTTCTCGCATGAACAAGTAGACTAACCGAGTTGCAATTTATGTCACATATTTACGTCCACGGTCCCTTGGCATAGTAAAAAACTGAAGCAGAAGGCAACACAGTATACACTGAGGTGACAAAAGTCAAGGCTCTGGCTCTGAGCACTATGGGACTTAACATCTATGGTCATCAGTCCCCTAGAACTTAGAACTACTTAAACCTAACTAACCTAAAGACAGCACACAACACCCAGCCATCACGAGGCAGAGAAAATCCCTGACCCCGCCGGGAATCGAACCCGGGAACCCGGGCGTGGGAAGCGAGAACGCTACCGCACGACCACGAGATGCGGGCCAAAAGTCAAGGAATAACTATATTCACACATATATAGATGGCGGTGGTAACACGTACACAAGGTATAAAAGGGCAGTGCATTGGCAGAACAGTCATTTGTACTCTGGTGATTCATGTGGAAAGGATTCCGACGCTACTATAGTCGCACGACGGGAATTAACAGACTTTTAATGCGGAATGGTAGTTGGAGCAGGGACATTCCATTTCAGAAATCTTTACTGAATTCAATTTTCCGAGAGCCAAATTGTCAAGAGTGTGCCTAGAATACCAAATTTAAAGCATTACCTCTCAACACGGAGAACGCAGAAACCGAAAGCCTTCACTTGACGATCCAGAGCAGCAGCATTTGCTTAGATTTGTCAGTGCTAACAGACAAGCAATACTACGGGAAATACCCCCAGAAATCAATGTAGTAGGACGTACGACGAACTTATCCTTTAGGACAGTGTGGTGGAATCTGGAGTCAATGAGCTATGGCAGCAAACGACCGATGCGAATGCCTTTGCTAACACCACGACATCGCCTGCAGCACCTCTCGTGGGCTCGTGACCATATCGGTTGTACCCTAGACGACTGGAAAACCGTGGCCCGGTCAGATGGGGCCCGATTTCAGTTTGTGAGAGGTGATGGTAGGGTTCGAGTGTGGCACGGACCCCACGAAGCCGTGGGCCGAAGTTGTCAATAAGGCATTGTTCCATCTGGTGGTGGCTCCATTGCCGTGTCGGCTGTGTTTACATGGTATGGACTGGTCCTCTGGTCCAAATGAACCGATCATTGACTGGAAATTCTTACGTTCGGCTACAGCGAGACCATTTTCATCCAAACAGCGGTGGAATTTATACTGATGACAGTGCGTCATCTCATAGGGCCACAATTGTTCGTGATCGGTTTGAAAAACACTCTAGACAATTCGAGCGAATGATTTGGCCACCTAGATCGCTCGACATGAATCCCATGAAACATTTATGGAACACAATCGAGAGGTCAGTTCGTGCACAAAATCCTGCACCGGCAATATTTTCACAGTTATGTACGGCTATATAGGCAGCATTGCTCAATATTTCCTCAAGGGACTTCCAAGGACTAGTTGAGTCCTTGTCACGTTGAATTGCTGCATACCAAATTCGCTTTCGGGCAAAACGAGGAGGAGGAGGAGGAGGAGATTAGTGTTTAACGTCCCGTCGACAACGAGGTCATTAGAGACGGAGCGCAAGCTCGGGTGAGGAAAGGATGGGGAAGGAAATCGGCCGTGCCCTTTCACAGGAACCATCCCGGCATTTGCCTGAAGCGATTTAGGGAAATCACGGAAAACCTAAATCAGGATGGCCGGAGACGGGATTGAACCGTCGTCCTCCCGAATGCGAGTCCAGTGTGCTAACCACTGCGCCACCTCGCTCGGTCGGGCAAAACGAGGTCCAAAACGATATTGAAAGGTGTCTCATGACTTCTCAGCTCAATGTATCTTGACACTCGCAAACTCACTCATCAAAACCTTAAGATACTTTCCGTTGACCTAGATTCATGAAATTTGTCAAGAAGCAATATTTCACAATACGACTAAAGTAAAAAATCCGAAAATTGTTAATTTGTAATTAAATCACGAGAAAGAGTATGTTTATTGTCATTTGTTATCTGACAATCTGTCTGTTCTTGTGTTAAGACCCCATTTTTCTCAGAAATGGGTAGACATATCTTTTTTTTCGATAGCGACAACAGGCGAAAATCGTCGAGGTTCTCTATTCCGGGATGGATTGAACTATTTATATACGTAATTAAGTTTGT
Organism: Schistocerca cancellata; assembly: GCF_023864275.1. Taxonomy (NCBI): domain Eukaryota; kingdom Metazoa; phylum Arthropoda; class Insecta; order Orthoptera; family Acrididae; genus Schistocerca; species Schistocerca cancellata. The sequence continues at coordinate 719,034,232 of NC_064629.1, forward strand.
ACGGAACCCTCGATGCGCAAGCTCTGCTCGCACTTATTTGGATTTTTGTAAGTATGTACACTACTTCCGCAACTAACTCGTGAAATGATATTCCAGAACGCGGAAACATGATTTTGAATATATCGTTTAAATGTAGTTCGTCCGAGAATTGAAAGATTAACACCACTTGCCACAGACCGGCGATCACCCCTTAGTTACTAGCGGTTCACACAGATGTGTGTACCTCTCCTAGTCGATATGCCTCTTTGTACAAGGTGTTTGAAACGCTTTGGCTGAAGGACTTGAATTCATTAAAGTACTTTGAAACAACAATCAAATGTTTATGTTAATACTACTGACATTCACCAGTACTGTGAGAGAACTATGAAATTTTACAAATATGATACATCTAAGACCAGAGCCATGGGGCGTGAAAAGTAATGAAAAGTCGTGAAACACACATGATGAAATGTCAAAAAGGTTAGAGGGTTTAAGAATTTATTAGAATGAAATAACGGCTGACTACCGCAGATCTATTACGACCGTAGCAACGAGAGTGTTCTTTTTCTTCAGATTTCTGCCTTTATACATCTAATTTTCTTTGTTCCATAGCTCTGGTAGTAGATTCACGAATTACATTTATAGACTTCATGTTTGTCTCGACTCTCCATTTCTACATTTCTGTAGAAAACAAACAAATCGAGTGTGTCTACATACACTGGCCAAATTGCGAACTATTCTCCGCTCGAGGACTGGGTGTTGTGTTGCCCTCTTACGTCATAATTGACATTACACTACAGAGATGGTTGTATGGGCAAGCACCCTCTCCTCCAAAAAAAAAAAAAAAAAAAAAAAATTGCTGACTATACTTCAGCACGTCCGGCGTGAGAAAGAGGAATCAAGGCTAATAGTGAGGCGGACGCATTTACAGATATGGACAGAGGTACATGTTGCCCTGCAGTAAGATATATTCGTACCGGCAACACCTCTGCCATACAACGACGACTACTTGCAACGGCCTATTCCATCATCAGTATTGCCCGGCCACACCGCATTATTACCATTTACTGCAGCCACATTGCAGAAATGTTAACGCCAATACTATTACGGTCGCACAATGCCGTAAAATATGTCCCGTGTAAACACACCTGAAGACATTGCCAAAGCTGTAATCGGAATCCCTGATTACAGAAGGCGCTATGCGGTTTGTGAACATCAGAGCGAAAACACTGCTCGATGCGGAGCGAGACCCGGCACTACGCACTGCCTTGCTTTGGTTACGTATTTTCGCCTTTCCATTTTTAAGCATCAAAGGAAGTAACACGAAAGAGCTGAAGTACGGAAATCGAAGAACAAATTTTATTTCCTTGGCGCCGCCTTTAAGCGTGAAACTACAAATTGTTATTCTTCTAAATTCTTCATTTGTGTGGCAGTTATTATTCTGTTTTCAATCGTTATCTACGTGTACAGGAGGCGGCGGAGAATGAAGAGCTGACGACAACCGCTCAAATACGGTCCGCTACAGTGGACTGGAAAGCACTGAGGAGCGAATATTTTCGAAGCGGAGAGAGGGACCTGTTGCTCTTCGCTATAGGGAGGGTTTTATGAGGGCGTAATTCTGAGCAGCGCCCCATCTCGCATCAGGTCCGTTATTAGGGCCGACTCGCACTTTACCGCTGCTGGCTGCAGTCAGATAAATCAGTGGGCGCATACGACACACACGTTCTGATTCCATCATTTTATTCGAGCGGAAGGAAACGTTCGCTCGTTGTTAGCCGTCGGAACTCTCTTCCCCGTAAAACGGCCTCAGAGTTGGGGAAATCGCCCGCAGTTCTTTCGCTGCCGATCTGTTTCCTATGGGAATGCATTCCGTTCCATTGACCTGGTGTCGCCGGCTCGGGGATGGTTGGCTAGCAGGGATATCAGCCCTCTAGGATACGCCTTTGTCAACTTTTTGAACTCATCTAGGCTACAGCTTAATTTCAATCTGGTGATCCGTCGTCTGCGATGTCGTTGGAGGCAGTAGAGTAGCTCAATTTCGACAAGGATGTAATTGAAAAATATAACAGAGAATCTACGTCAGACTATCCGGATCGGGATTAGAGTGTCCACTTCCTGTAGATAAAGAACACACTGTTTGTTCACTATTTACTCTCCACTCCCCGCTTCGTTGTCAGTAATTAGTCCGTAGGTTTTCAGAGGACCTTTCTCAAGAGTGAGCTGCTTCTGTTCTTACTTTCTTGTGCTCCATCTCCAACATCCGTAATGAACAATGAGTATTATGATTTTGTACAGTCTCGTTCTCTCTTGGCACAACCCGAACGCTCCGTTTATACAGAACCTGGAAACATCCACCTGTGCTGATTATGGCTTTAGTCTCAGTTTCAAAAAATTGTTCAAATGGCTCTGAGCACTATGGGACTTAACGTCTATGGTCATCAGTCCCCTAGAACTTAGAACTACTTAAACCTAACTAACCTAAGGACAGCACACAACACCCAGCCATCACGAGGCAGAGAAAATCCCTGACCCCGCCGGGAATCGAACCCGGGAACCCGGGCGTGGGAAGCGAGAACGCTACCGCACGACCACGAGATGCGGGCTACGGTAAAGGAGAGAAATTTGCTGTGTCTAACACTGATTTCATATTTACAAAATATGCCAGTTATTTTTGTTAAAAGGTCACTGTAAACATTCGTGTTTCACATTGTTGTACTTCTCTTTTCGTGAACTACTGAATCGCATTAAGAAACAAAATATCGTTAAAAATAATTTGCTTTATTCCTGAGTTAAATTTACAAGTATTAACCTCGCAACAAGTTACTCGCCTCTTTCCATACTATCGTTTGTTTTGTTATCTTAGCTCGTTTGTTACACATTATGGGTGTTCACGATACGTGGACATCATGCGGTCTCGTGCTGCATAAGGTAAATTCCTGAACGAGAATCGTTCCATGTGTCCTGACAAACATCTTAACAACACGATAGTCCCAATATACACGTGTCAACATCTCTGCCCTAAAACGGGGATTGCCACGACGGGTTAGGGAGGGGGAGAGGCGGCTCTGTGACCCTCTTATTTAAGCAGAAGTGCGCGCCAGGGTCAACGACGCTGAAACTTACTGATACATTAAAACCGTGCGTGGTATGCGAACACGAACTTTTATTCCATTCTGAACTCTTGTCTTACGGCCGTACTCCACAATGGATGCAGCTAAAACAAGTTGCTGTAATATGTGAAAATTTTTATATACTGGGAGTCAAAGGGATGCCAAGTAGAGCTAACATTGCCATCTAAAATAGTTTCACATTAGCATGAAACCTTCTAAGCCTTAAATTACAAATAAGCGGGCAGCTAAAGAAGAAAATTACAATACCTACCTACAGTCACCTTAAATTGAGAGTCATGACCTACACAGGCCAAACGTCGAACGTCTAGCACGACAAGGTGTGTGTTTAATCCACGACGATTGTATAGGTCGGTTACGGTTTAGAAAAGATAAGTTAGTTAGTTACACAACTGTACAGTCGCTTTTATATCGTTCAAGTAAGAAGCGACATGATTGTCTCATTTATTTCTTAAATTCATCTAACTTACCATTTGCGGTATACTATCTCCTACATAGAAGTATGTAACAATCACTAAAAACAACTTTAACTGCAACCTCCATATTTCCTTCTGTTGTTTCAATAAGGGCTTTGTGAAACAGACAAATTTTTAATGCACATCATTCCAATCATCATACCAACTTCCTCCATTTCCTTTACAAATCTTGTCATAGTAAGCTAACTACAACTGATGTCACCGTATACAGGGTGAAAAGTATTTAAACCGACAAACTCTGGGAGGTTGTAGGGGACATCAAAACAAATATTTTTCCCTAATGTCATTTTTTCCTATGAGGATTATTTAAACCGGTAGAGGCCGTATTACGCTCTTCAGTTGTAGGCAACTGCTGTCCACCAGTGTAGTAGTGCATTGTCTCTGTTTACTAATAGAGCGATACACCTGGAGTGAGTACACTGATATGGTTGGTGCGTACTACGTAGCGCACCACAACGGACGAGCTGCACAGCGGGTTTATCAACAACAATATCCTAATCGCCGTATCCCGCATCATACGACCTTTGCTGCTGTGTACCAACGTCTGCGTGAGACCGGGTCATTTTGCAGATTACCTGGACAGGGACGCCGTCGCACGGTAAGAACGCTGCAATTTGAGGAAGCTGTCTTGCAGCATGTGGAGCGGAATCCTTCAATCAGCACTCGTGCAATTGCACGTAACATGGGAACGAATCAGACGAATGTAAGAACAGTCCTTCGAGAGCAATTGTTACGTGCATTTCACATACAGCGTGTCCACAACCTGGAACCAGTTGATTATCCACCCACAGCACAGTTTTCGCAGTGGTACCTGGAACAGTGTGAAATGCATCTTACATTTCCATCCTCTGTTGTTTACCGATGAAGCAACGTTCGGGCGTGATGGAGTCTTCAACATGCAAAATTCGCATGTTTGGAGTGAGGATAACCCACATTCCACAGTTACGAGCGCTCATCAAGTGCGGTTCTTCGTTAATGTGTGGGTCGGTGTTGTTGGGGACTCATTAATTGGGCCGTATCTGCCACCTAGGCCATTAAATGGCAGGCACTATTACAATTTTCTAGCCAAAGCATTGCCAGAATTGCTGGAAGACGTCCCGCACCCTACAAGACAACGCATGTGGTTCCAACATGACGGGCGCCGGCACATTTCAGTCGTCGTGTGCGTCGATTCCTGAACCGACGATTCCCAGAAACGTGGATTGGCAGAGGTGGTCCTGTTCGATCCCCAGGCATGTCCCCTCTGGACTTTTTGTGTGGGGAGAGATGCGCAACCTTGTTTACGCAACACCCGTTGCATCAGAAGAGGATCTGGTTGCCTGGATAGTAGCAGCAGCAGGAACAATTCAGGATACTCCTGGAGTTCTTGCCCATGTCAGACAGAACATGATCCGACGGTGTAACCTTTGTTTACGTGTCAATGGAGGCATTTTTTAAAATCTACTATAACTGAAATTGGGCTGTGTTAATGCGTTGTCTCTTGGTCATAAAAAAATGGAAAAGTGTTTGTTAGTTTAATAATTTGCCACCAAAGAAATCTTCCTCTACCGGTTTAAATACTCCTCATAGGGAAAAATGACATTACAGAAAAATATTTGTTTTGATGTCCCCTACAACCTCCCAGAGTTTGTCGGTTTAAATACTTTTCATCCTGTTTACATCTCTTGCATTCGCCATGTTGACTGCAGGCTCTTCGCGAATGTAAACTCGTTCACAGTAATTAATTATTATGTTCGAGAAAGCACTTTTTCTCTAGACATTAATGTTGTAACCTTCACGTGATTTTAATTAATGACTGCACATTCCTAAAAAATATATTTTTTATTTCATAATAAAAGGGAAATGTTATGCAATTTGCATAATTAAAGAGTTCTGCCCTCCGAAGACGAGCTCAGTCCAGTGGTGTGTAATTACAATTACAATATTAATTTGAAGAAATTTTGACTGTCGGTAGTTATTTACGTCTTAACTGTGTGTTACTGGAAGCACGTGCCTTCTCAGTCATTCAAACATGACCCTCAGATAGTATACAATGCTTTTTACGTGTTGGATTGACACAACGTTGGATTCCTACAAAAGAAATCTGCCAAAGACGCCGTTGCAGCAGGTGTGTGGTGGCGGTAATATCCCCACACCGTTCTGTACATGTGCAGGCCACCGAAACCGCTGTGTACAACATTATGAATGCAGGTTTTGTATGGATACGACCTCATAAATGTATACTTATCACGGCATTTTCTTCGCCATTCTGCACGATCGCTTACACACGCGCAGCACCTGCAAATGAAGGCTATAATAAACTTCGGCAGTGTTTTGTGGCACTTAGCTCGTTTCTGCAACCAAAGGGGAAGAAAATTTGCATCGTCGCTACCTTTTTCATGCTGCACATTAGAGTATCGTATGGAAATCATTCGCTTCGGCCGCAACAGAGAAATCATTGTTACTTCGTACGCGGAGACTTCTGTTTTCCATTGTCGAGGATTGGTTTATTAACAAGTCCCTTCTCAGTTACCCCTCTGCCCACGAGGTTGATTGGAAGGACGTTAACAACGAAGCCAGATGGAATCCCACCCGGGTAGCACGTATCACGGAGTAGGCGACCCCTCCAATGCTGTAAGCGTAACGGGCAAGATGGATACACTAGCTGAGTAAGACCTGAGCTACATCGCACATGCGCAGTAAGGCAAATAGGGTGTGCCGATGGTTTTCCACGCCTACCTTCTAGGTAGAGGGTTCATGATTACAGAAGCTCATTGCAATTCATTTCTAAGATTCTTGGCCGGCCGCGGTGGCCGTGCGGTTCTAGGCGCTCCAGTCCGGAGCCGCGCTGTTGCTACGGTCGCAGGTTCGAATCCTGCCTTGGGTATGGGTGTATGTGATGTCCTTAGGTTAGTTAGGTTTAAGTAGTTCTAAGTTCTAGGGGACTGATGACCACAGCAGTTGAGTCCCATAGTGCTCAGAGCCATTTGAACCATCTAAGATTTTTGTTGAACATATCCGAAGAATTACTCTATAGAAAATACTGCAACCAGCCAAAAGTTGTTTAGAAATGATTTTATTGTCCGTTACTAGTTTCGGACTGAGTCCATCATCAGACGGCAGCGTTGGTTTTTTGGCAAGTTCTACATTTGTTCCTAAAATACAATGTTTTGTGATTACATAGTTTACAAAAGGTTTTACATTGTATATAAACTCTATACAGCGTACTTACTTCATGAAAAGCTCTTCCTTACATATTATGAGAGATAAGTTTGATTCTCTTTTTCGTTCTATGAGCATCACCTAAACACAAGATGGCGGATGTATTTGTTTACATCGGCCGTTATTTGACGTGCCAAAGAACATGATGTGTGTACAGATATGGCACACTTTTGGAGCTAATGCAAAGACACTTCTTCGTACCACAGATCATTTTCAAGCTGCAGGTAACAGCCAAACTAAACTGTTCTGTGTGCCCCAAATTTTATACTGGCCAAACTAGTAGGAGTTTCAAAAGTACGATACCCAGAACACATAGATACTCTCAGGCTCAACAACCTAAATATATTAACTTCCGCTGCTCACTTGGCCCAATACAGAAACACAGAGATAAGCATCAAAGAAAACTTAGAAATATTAAATATTGCAGAAAAAGGAGTACAAATGAATTTGTTGGAAGAATTAGAAATATACAGTCACATTCACAGTAAACCAGATTGCATCCTGAATGACCGACTAGAATTAAGAAATCAAATGTACCTCCAAAATTTCATACAACTCTTATAATTTGAAATGATAGAAATAATCGACCGACAGACAATATTCTTCATTGGCCATTACCAGCAGCATCGAAACCTAAATAATTAAATGCATTGCTCTAAAATGATCTCTACTACGAAGAAGTATATTTGTAGTAGCTCCAGACGTAAGCCGTATCTGTGCGCATATCACGTTCATTGTTACATCAAATCAGCGGCCGATGTAAACAAATTTATTCGTTATCTTACATTTAGTTAAGGTTCGTGAATCGGCGTGGATCGAACAAGAGAATCAAACTTCTCACTTATAATATATTAAGATGGGCTTTTCATGATGTAAGTACAATGTATAAAGCTAATATACAATGTAATACCTTTTGTAAACTATGTAATCACAAATACTTTGTTATATTTTAGAACACAAATGTAAAACTTCTCAAGAATCGGCGCTACCGTCCGACGATGGGCTTATGCCCGAAAGTAGTAACGGTAGAATAAAATCATTTCTAGAAACCTTGTGGCTGGTTGCAGTATATCCTACAGTGTAACTTACGAAAACAGTTGCGGTGTTCTCTAATCATAATAGATAAAATAATATCCAAAGAAAGTATACTGAGTTGCATCGATCAGTTTGGCGCTTAAACCACCGACAAACCATGTCCTGACGCTTCCAGCAGCGTCTTCAGTCTTAAGCTACATTTATTTTCTGCTGCATGTTACCCAGATCCTAGTCGCTGTGCTCTCTTTGTGATTTTGTTTTCTCTGAAATCGGAGCTACGCTGCAAGCCTGTTTTACTAATCAGAGGCTACAAAGGACAATATGAAGTTTCTGAAGCAATGTCTTAACGGCTACCATTAAATCTAAGAAATTCTTGGCAAAGAGCTTACAAATCGATGGAAAGTGCTACGAAAAAGATCGCATTATTTTAAACGTCGCCTACAATATGCGTAAATTTTTTAAAAAATCGTTTTCATTCTTTACTGGCTCGGCCTCAAGTACATCTGAGAACACTCATTTTCTAATAACAGCATGCCCAGGATCGTACGTCCTCACGCGTTACTGAAAGGCGGAAGCCTGAGCCAAACGAAGCCTCCCTTCCTCAGCGGACTGTTCTCAGGCTGTTTATCCACCCGTGCGTAGGACTGCGCGGCTGTCCGCCACAATTTACGTTACAAACGACAAGGGCGCTGCTCGCAGGAGTGATGTGGCGTGGGGAAACAAAAGTACTTTTTTTTCCTCGTTCACCTAAATCACTCGAGACGACGACCAGCCTGGTTCTTTTTGAAAGGCCAACGGTAATTCCTCCTCCATTCTTCTGAAATCTGAGCTCCGTATCTTACGGCATCATTTTCTATAGGTTGTACGACCGTAAAAACCAAACACAGACCACAATAAATACAACTGATATGTCTAGGATGAGAACATGAGCTACTTCTCTGGTTTACGTTACACCCCAACATACTAGGGCAGTTCTGGTCTTGCTTTCGCTATTACACACAAAATTTGTCGCGCTGCGCAGTGGAGTTAATCTAAGGTTCAAAATGGTTCATATGGCTCTTAGCACTATGGGACTTAACTTCTCAGGTCATCAGTCCCCTAGAACTTAGAACTACTTAAACCTAACTAACCTAAGGACATCACACACATCCATGCCCGAGGCAGGATTCGAACCTGCGACCGTAGCGTAATCTAAGGCGGAATACTCTTAGAGCGTAGCCTGGTGAAAGGAACAGCAATAACCATTGGGTGTAGCCGCACGCACGATAAATAAACGCAGAACGGACCGATCTACGCGAAGCCAGCAGTCAACTCATTATATCCACCAGAAGTCAGCAGGAACGCCTAGATCCAAAATACAGGGAGTGGAGAAAAATATGGAAACACCACAAACACAACGCACTGCCATGCCTAATATGGTGTTGGAAAACTGTTGGCATTCGAAACAGGTCCCAGTCGTCTCGGAATGGATGTATACAGGTCCTGTACGGTTTTCAATGGAGTCTTGCACCATTCTTTCTGCAAAAGAGTGGCAAGATCAGGTGACTATGGTGGAGTGGATAGCGATCACGCACCCTTCTCTCTGAAGGAAATCACAAAGACTCAATAATATTTGAGGTCTGGTGACTGTTGTGGCCATGGGAGATCCGACAGTTCATCCTCGTGCTCACGAAACCAGCCCTGGACAATGAGAACAGGAGCCCTGTCGTCTTGGAGCACAGCATCATCCTCGGACAACAAACACTGTATTATGAGATGTTCCTGACTAGTCACATAATCCCTAGCAATTACGATCTTGCGTAGCTACCATGGGTCCCATGGAATACCATGATACAGCTGCCCAAATCACCACCGAATCTCCTATCATGACTCTTGGGACGTAAAATCGTCCTGAAGTTGGAAACAGAATGAACGTCTAACCACACGACTTTCTTCCATTACTCCATAGCCCACGCTTTGTAGCTTCGACGCCACGTTTTCCTGTTAAGGGCCTTTGCTTCATTGATGAGTGACTTCGAATTACAGCTCGTCCTGCAATTCACTGCTTATGGAGCTCCCAGCTGACAGGGTTCGCGAGTGCAACATACAGTTCAGCAGTGACTTTTGCAGCTGTCAACCCCTTGTTTTTCCATCATAGTCCTTATGAATGACCGTTTGTCACTATCACAACACACACTTCAGTTCACGGTGTGACTTTGAGGTTGATGTTTTCCGCTTTCCCTGTATGTGGTATAAATATTTGATACGGCGGCTCTTTGAAACACAAAACTCTTCGGCTCCCTTAGTTACGGAAGCACCCACCATAGGAGCAACAGCAATTTGTCCACGTTCGAATTTGGAAATTTGTGGTAAGGACTATGGGACCAAACTGCTGAGGTCATCGGCCCCTAGGCTTACACACTACTTAATCTAACTTAAACTAACTTACGCTGAGCACAACACACACACCCATGCCCAAGAGAGGACTCAAACCTCCGACGGGGGGAACCGCGCGAACCGTGACAAGACGCCAGACCGCACGGCTACACCGCGCGACCACGTTCGAATTCACTTCACTCCAACATAATGCACTCTAAACGACACAGAACACTGATCTGACCCCGACTCACATTTCCAATGTATTGGTGATATTGCACAGGGGCCGTCTGTGGTCAAATACAAGTGCAGCCTGCAGGCTTCGAGAGCATCTGCATTTGTTTCATTCATGCGTTTCTCGCGGTGTTTCCATACTGCTGTGTGTCACCTGTGACCTGATGTGGAGAGAGTACAAAGCATACAATAGACCGTCCACACACATCTCACGTTTCGCTGTTTAACGTAAAAGCTGCAATGGACGGATCTAAGAAGATAAAAAAACCGGCTTTCAGAAAGAAATTCTAAAAATTACAGTTTGTGAGAGGTGATTAATGTGTATCAAATGAGACAATTAAGCGATAGTTTCTACGTTAAATGCATGTGCGGGGTACGTGTACTCTACGAATGAATGCAAAAGACTCAATCGACACGACATAGCTGAGCTGCTCGTTTGACAATAAAAGGCTGCCACACACGTGTTCAAAGTGCTGCTCTATATATATACTAAGATACCATCTTAGTATATATATAGTTAAGGCTCACCGGCCACTTGACCATCTTCTTCTACGGGAATCGACAACGCGCCGCGAGTAGTCAAGTATAATGGGCGGGGGCACTACGAATGTAGTGCGAGACAATACGTTGAGAATGTGGGTTTCGCAGGAGGCTTGCTAGAGATAAATCCCTGCAGTCGCGCTATCCTCTGTGTCCTCGGTGGCACAGATGGATAGAACGTCTGCCATGTAAGCAGGAGATCCCGGGTTCGAGTCCCGGTCGGCGCACACATTTTCATCTGTCCCCGTTGACGTATTTGAACGCCTGTAAGCAGCTAAGGGTGTTCATTTCATTGCAAAGTGCTGCTCGCCGACCTCTATGGCGTAGTACGGGTCTCCAAAGCAAATTTAAAGTCACTGCGATGAATTTTTCACTCAACAGCACAGTGCGTTTTCAAGGAACTGTCAAACTGTGACCAGTCGACACTGATACGGGCCCTTGACTTCCAAGGGAATGCTCTTACCGACTTGCAGGCATTGGTCCTAAGGACAATGGTTGTATGCTAACGAAGGCAAAGCAAATAAAAATGTATTAATTTGCGCAGCAGTGTCAGAAATGACCCAGCTGATTTGGCAGAAAACGTTAAGGAATCAACATCGGCATACTATACCAGTGCCGCTGCTGAAATATTTTCATCGTTAGAATTTCTTCAGCCAAACGAGGAGAGGCGCCGGCGTACATACCGTAATCAGGAAATCGTTCGCCAACGTCCTGTGTTAAATTATAAACTTGCCCACATTGGCATACTGACAGAGCACAAGTTGTTGACAGTCTGAGGAGAAGCGCATCGTTGTGCTTTTCTGTGAGTAGGCTATGTGATAGAACCCGTTTCCATCTTCTCCCTTTCATTCATTCTGCTACCACGCAAACACATACCTAACAGTATCAGCTCACCGTACAAATTACTAGCCACCACTCTAAAAGAGCACACTGGTTACTTAGAAGCACTGTAGATGTTGAAGAACTGGTACCTGTTGCGTGACCCTCAATTGCTAACTTACGTCATGACAGTGATGTGGATTATGTACCAGTCGGTTTAATGGAATCTATGCAGTAACGTCTACATGAAGACGTGACAGAATGGCAGAAAGGCGCTATCCTGTTTGTACGTGCCCATGACCACAGGGTGAATGAAGCAGCCCATTTTGTTGTGAAGATATTGTTTATACGCAGGGCCACAGCCACCAAAAATTTCGTTAAAACAAAACAGTGTCTGAGAAAAATACCAAGACTACTTTTATCTCAAATCGTCCACTGGTTGATGTATCAGCCGCAACGATGGAATGGAAGCAAAGATTGTCGTTTGCAGATCTCAATATCAATTATTTGTCGTGCGATTGACGAATTTCGAATACTGTGTCGTTATCAATCATACTAATATACGAGGGTGTGCTGCGAAGAAATGCCTCTCATTATTTTACGTGAAAACTCAAGGCTTTTTAAATAAAACGTTTTTAACATTCTACATATTTATTCTTCATGACTACATATTTGTTTCTCAACATAGTCACCCAAGCGACGAACACGTTTCTCCCAACGTGAGATCAGTTTTTTGATACCGCCATTGTAGAACGTTTGACTCCGTTGACGGATCCACTACCTCACCTCTGCTTGCACCGCTTCATCACTATCAAAGTAAAGTCCTCGAAGGTGTTCTTTAAGTTTTGGAAGCATATGAAAATCTGATGGTGCCAAGTCGGGACTGTATGGAGGATAATTGATGACAGTGAATCCAAGTCGTCGAATTGTTGCAGATGTCACAGCGTTTGTGTGTGATCTGGCATTGTCGTGCTGATCGAGAGGGTGCTACATGTGTGGACGAACTCTCCGAATTGAAAACTCGATTACAGCACGCTATTTCTCGCGCACCTACATAGTTACGTCACACACCGCTATCTTACACGCTACAATTCGGAGCCCTACATCTACATCTACTCCGCAAGCCACCCAACGGTGTGTGGCGGAGGGCACTTTACGTGCCACTGTCATTACCTCCCTTTCCTGTTCCAGTCTCGTATGGTTCGCGGGAAGAACAACTGCCGGAAAGCCTCCGTGCCCGCTCCAATCTCTCTAATTTTACATTCGTGAACTCCTCGGGAGGTATAAGTAAGGGGAAGCAATATATTCGATACCTCATACAGAAACGCACCCTCTCGAAACCTAGACAGCAAGCTACACCGCGATGCAGAGTCTGCCACTAGAGTTTGCTAAACACCTCCGTAACGCTATCACGCTTACCAAATAACCCTGTGACGAAACGCGTCGCTCTTCTTTGGATCTTCTCTATCTCCTCCGTCAACCCGATCTGGTATGGATCCCACACTGATGAGCAATACTCACGTATAGGTCGAACGAGTGTTTTGTAAGCCACCTCCTTTGTTGATGGACTACATTTACTAAGGACTCTCCCAATGAATATCAACCTGGTACCCGCCTTACCAACAATTAATTTTATATGATCATTCCACTTCAAATCGTTCCGCACGCATACTCCCAGATATTTTACAGAAGTAACTGCTACCAGTGTTTGTTCCGCTATCATATAATCATACAATAAAGGATCTTTCTTTCTATGTATTCGCAATACATTACATATGTCTATGTTAAGAGTCAGTTGCCACTCCCTGCAACAAGTGTCTATCCGCTGCAGATCTTCCTGCATTTCGCTGCAATTTTCTAATGCTGCAACTTCTCTGCATACTACAGCATCATCCGCGAAAAGCCGCATGGAACTTCCGACACTATCTACTAGGTCATTTATATATATTGTGAAAAGCAATGGTCCCATAACACTCCCCTGTGGCACGCCAGAGGTTGCTTTAACGTATGTAGACGTCTCTCCATTGAGAACAGCATGCTGTGTTCTGTTTGCTGGTCTGATATTCCGTAAGCTCTTACTTTATCAGGCGACAGTGCGGAACTGTATCGAACGCCTTCCGGAAGTCAAAGAAAATGGCATCTACCTGGGAGCCTGTATCTAATATTTTCTGGGTCTCATGAACAAATAAAGCGAGTTGGGTCTCACACGATCGCTTTTTCCGGAATCCATGTTGGTTCCTACAGAGAAGATTCTGGGTTTCCAGAAATGACATTATACGTGAAAAAAACATGTTCTAAATTTCTACAACAGATCGACGTCAGAGATATAGGTCTATAGTTTAGCGCATCTGCTCGACGACCCTTCTTGAAGACTGGGACTACCTGTGCTCTTTTCCAATCATTTGGAACCTTCCGTTCCCCTAGAGACTTGGGGTACACGGCTGTTAGAAGGGGGGAGGGGGGGGGGCGCAAGTTTTTTCGCGTACTCTGTGTAGAATCGAATTGGTATCCCGTCAGGTCCAGTGGACTTTCCTCTGTTGAGTGATTTCAGTTGCTTTTCTATTCCTTGGACACTTATTTGGATGTCAGCCATTTTTTCGCTCGTGCGAGGATTTAGAGAAGGAACTGCAGTGCGGTCTTCCTCTGTGAAACAGTTTTGGAAAAAGGTGTTTAGTATTTCAGCTTTACGCGTGTCATCCTCTGTTTCAATGCCATTAGCATCCCAGAGTGTCTGGATATGCTGTTTCGATCCACTTACTGATTTAAGTAAGCCCTCTAACGATAGACGGCTGCAAATATATAGAAATGAAGAATAAAGACGTAGAGTTTTAATAACGTCTGTTTTATTTAAAAAGTTTTAAGAGTTTTCACATAAAAAAATTTGGAGACAGTACTTTCCAGCACGTCCTCATAAAAGAGTACTACATTACTCTGCAGAACGAATACACAAAAACAATAATAATTTCTGTCGCGCTAAATCACAGAGTCGCAATCCCACAGTAAGTTTCAGATTACTTGGAGCAGCGGGTGAAACGTAGCAACCAACTTCACTGCAGTTTGGTAGTCCACGGGATCTAATCGTCATTCAGTGGCTTGAGTATGTATACCTAAAGAAACTTATGTACTCTCTTCATGGACGAAGTGAGGCCATTATCAAGGTTAGAGACGGTGTTACACGGTATTCATATGGTTTCGGCTGGGGGTGACTAATATTTGGCCGGTGGGCTTAGTGGTTATAAGCAGCATAATACAAGTACCTTTGCGAATTACCCTCATCGCAGAGAGTGCATAATCTGCCTCTGCGATCTTTCCGAGAATAAAATAGGATACGCCCAAAGCAAGTTAGAGGACGTGGGTTTCCGTTTATAATCAAAGTGGAAGTGGCGCGTCAAATGGCTGTTTCCTTCTTGAAGGCCTGATTTCTACGCCATCCTAAAGACGCACTTTGGCGCCGAACCAATACCGTACAACATCTGTGGGCGGAAAATAGGCTGATGGGGGCGACGCAACGGTCTATACATAAAACTAACACCTGACAGAACTCATCAGTCTTGCAAACCGTGTACATCACATACACAGAGTTTGTTCCCTGAGACGAATTTAATGTACAGAGAAAGTATGTCACAAAGTTAGAAATCAGTGAAAACAGCTGGAAGATTACGTATCCATGGTCCCGGAATATTCAACACGTGAATTGAATCAAACGTGCCTGGGGCTACCTTAGTCTCCGTACACCCTCTAACAATTATAAGCCAAGCACTCTCTGTAAGCTGTGCAATACAAAGCACATGACTCCTGGTACCTGTGAAAACTCATCAGTATTTACTGAACCAATCGCAGTCAATTTACCATCTGCTCATTACTCTGAATTGAAGTTCTCGATAGAAATAATGTAATTATATTCAGTGTTTACGTCACTACATTAAGTATTTATGTCATCATTACTTTCAAAACAATACTATTATCGAACACACTTTCGAGGAAATAATTGCAGTACATTAATGACTGAAAACTCTAATCAGCTGCAACTTAGGATGTGTGCAGCAATACTGCAGAGAGGTGACGTACACTGGTGAAGTCTCCTATGTTTCGTGATGACTGGGTGTTGTGTGCTGTCCTTAGGTTAGTTAGGTTTAAGTAGTTCTATGTTCTAGGGGACTGATGACCATAGATGTTAAGTCCCATAGTGCTCAGAGCCATTTGAACCATCTCCTATGTTCATATGTGACCAGAAAGGTCTATGTTACACTCAGCTCATTCGTACAAGAGCCATAATGGAAACTTGAAAGACAGTCACAATATGCATCGTCGAGGTCAAGGGTCCGATATCAGGAAGAAGGAAAACAGAGCAGAAAAATCTATCTCTGGGAAAGATGTTTGTCATGCCGTGATAGTCCGGCTTGCACCGAGCATGTTGATGCGAAAGCGATGCGTGTATGGAACCTGTAAACAGAGGAGGTTCTCCAACAACGAATGGTGGCTATTGGAACGGACTGTGAGAGCCCAGCAAGAGGTGTCAGCTACACCATCCGCATGGACGTAAAGGAACGTAAAAGTTTTTTTTTTAAGTGTTGGTTCAATACTTGAGCACGCCAAAGAGTATAGATTTTCCTGCATCGACGGTTCGACGTAGTCTGCTTAGTACACAAACGCCAAGCGTGATCGATTACAGCGCCACAAGCCGTCTCGGCTTCGACGTGTTGGGAGCTAAATGAACAACAAACGCTACGTCAGGGATATTTTAGATTCCGAGGTCTTTCACCCTCCCCCCTCCCCCAAGCAGGAAAATTTCATATAAAAGTTAATTTATATTATCTTACAGCAGTTATCAAATGTGTGGCTATTGTAGAACAATACGAAGTTGCTGGCAAGTTGTGTTGCTAGGAGAGAGATATGCATCAAACTCTACTCCAAATTTCTTAAAGACGTCCTTCACCTTGCTTGCCTACCAAAGAGCCCTCGTTAAGACAGAACTGTTTCCTGGCTAACAACATGGTGCACGAAAAATTGCAAATCACTAGACTATTTCTTACATTGTACTCAGAATCTTGAATCCGAACTTCTCAATCCTTGGCATTTATCGTTATCCCATCTGTATGTAGCGTTTCCTTTATCAGTCGCGACACGGTGGGTTGGTCTACCCCCCATGGCTCCCATCTCTCCCTCTGTACAATCCACCTGGCGGAGACTGGGCCTTCTCAAACGCACCCCCCCCCCCCCCTATTCTAACGGACACGGGGAGTTTAACATGTTTCTTTGCCATTTATGAAGGCTGTGATCCACAATTAGCGGAAAATACACAGAACTGGACTAAAATTGCTTTATAAATCTTGAAGACATGTTTCTCAGCTATTTATTTTGCTTTCATGTACTTTTTAGTTCTGTCTCCCTCCAGTACACTACATTGTTTCACTATACGTTCGTTGTGTACCCCCCTTCTTACAAATCTTGGCCTTCACTCGAAGGATAATGCGCTATTTATTTGTTGGGTATTTTAGTCCTTTTAATGGGTGTTCCGCTAAAAATTTTCCAGTAACTAATTACCCACCGAGCGAGGTGGTGCGATGGTTAAGTCATTACACTGACATAACAGAGGAATGAAGTTTCAATCCAGACTGGTTTCCCTAAAAAATAAAGGTAAATGGCTAGATGGTTCCTGTGAAAACGATACGGCTGATTTCTTTCTCCATCCTTCCCAATCCGATCTTTCTCGAGATCCCCAATGACTTCATCGTCGATGAGACGTAAACCCTTGTCTTCCTCCTTACTACAGAAATCACGTTTTTGGAATGAAAACTTTTCACAACGAAGCATCATAATCTTAGCTGAGTACCTAATGTTGCCCGGGTATGTATTTACTCCAATTATATTAGTCCAGTTCCTCCTCCATCCACTCTATCTCCTCCTCCTCACTCAGTCCATCCCCTCCCTCTGTCTGGCCATATCCCCTTGCCCCCTTCTACCAAGTTAGGCTGAAACAGATCCGATGGTTTAGGAGGAGATGCAGACATACACACACAATTACTTACATCCACTTATATGACACGTATAGATGAAGAAAATCATTGGAACGTCAGTAACAGTAAGAAAATATTGGTATTTTAATTCGTTCGTGGTACTCTGCATGTGTTTTAACCTTTTGATATACACCAACAAAAATATTCCTAGGCTCTAAGACACTCAACATTCCTTAGGAATCCACGTCACAACTTAAAACTGGATGAAAGAGCTGGACTCTTAGCAGAAATCTGTGTTTTACGGAAAACGCTAAACCGTTCAGACTCGAACTCGGCAACTTAACAGTTTTTACACACTAGATCAACCGCTTCGTTGGCCGAGATTTACTTAGCGTGTTCGGGCGGCAAATAGGAACCAAGGAAGTAGTTGGTCTTGGTTGCTGTTCGGTCTGCTGGCGATAGCACCAAAGCGTTGGCGGTGGGTTGGCCTTGGGATACCGCTCCTAGTGTGGACTCCGCGTCGAATGTTCGTTAATTCCGTAGCAATTTGCTGTGTGTGTGTATAACGGGTGTGCATTTATTCAATTTAAAAATACTGGAGTATGGAGTGGACTACGGAACAGCTTTAAAGCTAATAGTGTTTGATCGTGAGCGGTGATATATATGGGACCCTAAGAACTGCAGTTACAAAAACAAATTGAAAAGATTATACACTTGGAGGGAAATAAGTGAGCCGTTAGAAAATATTCAACACGATGTGAAAAAGACAATGGAGTCTCTACTGACATCTTTTCGCCGTGAAAGATAAAGAGAAACAAACAAAACTGAATGTTGTGCCTAAAAGAGGTGTCATTTTTGGAAATTTCAGGGTCTACACAATCCAACACAAATTCGAAATTTGTAATTTTCATTCGGAAAAAATATGAAATAGCCCGTATTCCAATTCAACTTTAAGGTCAGACAATTTTGTCCCACCACGCTGCTTCCTACTTTTTAAATGTGAGGTTCTTCACTAATGTTGTTTTTTCTTCTTCTCCTCTTCCTCCTCCTCCTCCTCCTCTTTGTCATCATCAATTTCTTGCAGTAAAATAAATGCTGCACAAGCGACGATTGCTAAGTCCTCTTCTTCCCTCCTATTATCGACCGGTGAAACAGTAATTTAAACGCTACTTTATAAAAATAACAAAATGGGAGCAATCTCGACAAGTTGTCAGAGCCAGAGACGAATCCCTTGGTCCCAACCCCTTGGTTTGGTGAGGATGAGAGGCCGGACGCCAATAGGTTGGCGACCAATGTTCGGTCGAATCCATTGGCTGTCGTTCGTTGGCCTTTGTTGGACTAGTGTGCACGCGCCTATAAGGACCACAAAAAGGGTACTGTGAAAGGGTCAGTTTAACCCACACTCGAACTCGGCAACTCTAAACGCAGGCAGTAGGACAGCCCTGGATATGAATCGACGCTGGTGGTTGTGTTCCTGCCCCTAACTGAACTCGTCAGCCCTTTGAACGGCAGCAACTCGCCAACTTCTGTGCAGTCATACAGTATTTCTTTGTTGTTCAAGTTAGTCATCGAAGCGAAAAATGTGGCAGAAAGTCACGTTTCGTAACCTATTTTTAGCGATCGAGATAACATAGATTTAACCTGCGATGGTTATGAAGTCGAACCTTATAGAAGAGTTGTAGAAACTGAAGAACGCGGATGGCGATGATGTGGTGAAAGTTCGCGGTGTTTCGTTAGATTATTCACAGCAGGCAGCGAAAACTTATTTTCGCGTTTGGAAGGCAATCATGACCGCACACCGGTTCCAGAACAACTGTTAAACAGGAGAACGTTATTGAATTCTGTTGAAATAACAGCCGAAGCTTTGTATGAAAGACTATTAAAGCTTGCACGCACTGTAGCAGACGATAGTCAGACAACCGTGAACACATTAACGAGGAAGGACGTGTGATAAATTCACAACAACATTACTCACGCACGTTTGAAGAGTAAGCCGAAACTGCCAAAATCCGCGATGTAAATTCAGGTTGCATTATTGCAGATGGAGGTGACAACTACAAACGGCAAAGCAAGATAGTCATGTTTTTCAACCGACTTCAATCTATAATACCTATGTCAGCGGGTAACTATATTGATGGACAGTACTTTTCAATATGTAGCGAAACATTTTCTCCAGTTACTCACGGTCCGCAATTATACCGGAGCTTCTTACTTACTATTAGTGTTCAGCCTTATAAAAGATAAGAAGAGGGAAACATATTTGAAAATTATACGGTGTCTTCAAGATGAATGTAAGAAGAGGCAACTGTCTTAACCTAAAATCGGTGGTAACTGACTTCGATAGTCAACCCATGAGAGTATGACGGTGCCTTCCCATCATTCAAGATTACTCGTAGGTTTCATTCGGTTCGAGCTCTGTTAGTAAAATTGTAATTGTTATTTTTAAAAAAACCACGTTACTGCTGACAGATAAACGGCATTAATTAGTATACAATATACTTCAGGTTAACTGTACACCAATCATGCTACAAAGTGTTGTGTACATTCCTCAAAAAGCGAACCTTAAACTTCTGTCTTTTAAATTTCCACTAACATTTTTTCTGCATATTTCAGGTAGCGAAAAATGCAAACACCTGGTCTGGATTCGATGTAAAAAGACCAGAACAGCGAAAGGGCCAGTGGTTGCATTACATCTGTGGGCTTAGTTACTTAAAGCCTCAAGATGTTCCTGACGCCTTTTCTGACTTGGTCAGCATACAGCCACAACTCTAAAAACTCGCCAAATTTGCCGATTATGTAACTGAAAATTATATTGATGACGAAGATGCGTTATTTCCTCCTTATGTTTGGGCAGTATATTGCGCTTCCCTGTGAAGAACAGCTAACGCTTGTGAAAGCTTTCATCTCCGTTTCAGTGTTTCGTGTGAATCTCCTCACCTAAACATCTTCAACTTCGTAACACGTCTGAAGCATAACGAACTGATACCTATATAAGAATCGACTCTGAAAAAAAAAAGAGGAAAAAAATGGCCACGTCACCAAAACGTACTCAAAGCCAGGAAGAGACAAGCTATCTTACAACAGAAATTAAATTTCTCAGAAATGGTGAAATTGGCAAATTAGAATTTGTAAAGTACGTTCCGTGCAAAGCAGCCTTAAGCAGATCATATGAATAAAAGAGTAGCTGTTTTCGGGAAATATATTTATATGTGAAATTTGTAACAGAATTTTTGTGTTTGAGTATAATTTAGTTTCTCTTATATCTTGTTCATTGGTCCCGTATTTACAGTACTCTTTAGTGCTGCTCAGGAAGCGCTTTCGAAAGGTAGAAGTTGCCGAGTTCGGGCGAGACGGTTAAACCAGGTGTTTTAACTACCAAACATGTCCATAAAGAAAAATGAGAACAATAACATAAAATTATTAGCTGACACCAGATCTTTAAACTCGAAAAAACTGAGTCCCTGTGTTAAAAAAAAAAGAATCCTGCCCATCGATCACGTTTCGACGCAAAGAGACTCGGCAGGAACGTGCTACATGCAAGGCTGCTGGAAAGAGACATCTGCTCGTAAGCGTGCGGCACGAAACTTACGAGCCACCCTGTGCGCGGAGCCAGGCACGGCAGAGGTGGAAAGCAAAGGTTAGGGGGGAGCCCGGCGGCGCGGGCCACAAATTCCAACAGCGTAGCGTCTCGCCCACGTCTTCCCGAGGATTCCGCTTTATTTAGCCTTGAAGACGCATTAGCCAGCCACGTTCTCAACTGAAGCTGTTGCGCGTGTACATTAACATATAGTCCAAAACAAAAAAAAAAAAACAGAAACAATAAAAGAACACAGCAGTGCACCATTTCTTCCCCCGCTATTAAGTGCAAAGACTGTGCAGCACAATAATCGACTTAGCGTACCGCAAGAGAATTTTCCAGACACGTCCCATCCGTGAAAGATAAAGGAGGTAAACAAACGCTTCAAAGAGTGAAGAAGATAGAAAGAAGATTGGGTAACGTCCTGTCGACATCGAGGCCATTATAGACGGAGCACAAACTCCGTGTCAAGGATGGGGAAGGAAATTTGCCGTGCCCCTTCAAAAGAACCACCCCGGCATGTGCCTGGAGCGGTCTAAATCTGAATGGCCGGACGCGGGTTTGAACCGTCGTCCTCCTGAGTGAGCGTCCAATGTACCACTTCGCTCGGTACTTGCTGTGGAGGAACTAAAAACAGGTTAAATGTAGTGATACAATTCCGGTACTACAACTAGCTTTCTTTTCCGCTGTATTCTTAAAGCACTCGTGACGAACTTCGGACTGACTCTGGAAAAAAGCTTAGGATGATTCCTTCCGGCATTCAAGGGACGTGCCTACACACGACCCGTCCACAAAGTTCCGAGACTTATTTTATGCCTGGCGTATAAGCGACGTTAGCCCAGTAACTATGGTGGCAGCTTGAACTAACAAATTTATAAATAACAAATGTGCATTCGATCAGTCAGTCGAGAGCGGGCAGCGCTAAGTAGATGACGTGCGGCTGTAGTGTGTCAGCATAGTTGCGTCGCAAATATCAATAGAGCAACATCTCTAAATCAAGTGTTCAATACATTTTCCAGTAAATACTGAAGAAGAGAAAAGTGTGTTCAGAGTTTATCCCGTACACTTTTAACTCCCGAACAGAGAGAACAAAATCAACATCGCCCGGACGCCGGTCGCCACTTGACTGATATGCAGTACACAGACAGTCCCTTTCTGAGGAAAAAAACGTCACGAGTGTCGAGGCTAATTTATCAATACGAACCTACCACAGAACGACAAAGTGCAGAAATTCATATTTAAAGTCAGTTTTTTGATGGTATAACCGACATATAAGCCAATGTGTTGCGAGAGTTGAACTACATCCCAAAGAAGGACTGTTCTGACACTTTCAAGTGGTTGTATTAATGTTCTGTGCTTTGCACACAAGGGAAGGGAGTCTATGCAGAACACCTGAAGCATTAAAACACCATACCAACGTTTCTCTACTTTTTAATGATCCAGTCTCGAAACGTTTTGGACTGACAGGGGTATATCTCCGCCAGCAATGATATCGCTGTTGATTGGATGTTTGATAAAAAGAAAAGAAGTACAATATCCGGATTCTCTGACGGTTTAAGACAGAAATTGTAAGGTTATGTAATTTAGTAAAACAAATGTAGCAGCAATTAAGACACAAAATAGGACGTTCATCGTACAGACTACAGCAGCACATCACGGAAGAGTCATCTATTACTTGAACAAGTCCGAAAAAGAAAGAAATGAGACAACAGAGAAAATATTAGTTGTATATGTACTGCAGCAACACCATACTACATGCAACAGAAAAAGACCTCTACATTTTACCCTTTCAGGTAGTTCCGTGAGACGAACGAATAATCCCAGAACTGAAAATTATGGCAAAGGAACTTGACTGCCAGTGAACGCTCTTCAGTTTACTGTCAGAATTCATGGCTGAGCCTGAAATTACTAACACTTCGCAAAGTTCAAATGGCTCTGAGCACTATGGGACTTAACATCTATGGTCATTAGTCCCCTAGAACTTAGAACTACTTAAACCTAACTAACCTAAGGACATCACACACCCCCATGCCCGAGGCAGGATTCGAACCTGCGACCGTAACAGTCGCGCGGCTCCGGACTGAGCGCCTAGAACCGCGAGACCACCGCGGCCGGCACTTCGCAAAGTCTAAAATATTTCTTGTTGCTATAATGTAGAGGTTGTAAGCATTAGTCCGTTTAAGTTTATTCTGTTGCGATAAAAATATTTCGATATTGTAGTCATTTCGGGTGTCGCAGATGCCCAGCTGTCCTATCTTATTGAAGTCCTTAAAACAGGAGGGGTAATAATGAGAATTTAAGATCTAATTCACAGCTATATTTGAGTTGCATCGTGGGCTGGAATCCACGTTAAGCTGTACGTCCCCTATGGCTGGCTAGGTGTCAGTTCGAAAGTCGGGGGAAGAGAACAGTATACCATCACTGACAGGACCATTCCTAGTAAGGCACTATGGAGCTCAGACCAATATTCGGGTGTGTAACAGCTGTACTTTTACTTCACGTCTATTGGATTTCCACCGTGTCACCAATTTTAAGCTGTCATCTATACCACACACTGTAGGTTATGGAAGGAAAAAGTTGTTGAATAGCTTGTTCTTGCAGGTTGCTTTCCTTGACTTACTTCTCTAAACAAAATGAGAGCGAGAGCACTGGTGAAGTAAGTGGTCGGTGAGGGAGTTTTAGACATCTACGTGTATTTGGGAGCTTACAACTGCATACTGAAACACATGTCTTTCTCTACCGTTTGCTGAGCCAGAGGCAGTAGAGCTAAACGTGTGGATATTTTTACCATTGTGGACGGGAAAATTACCTCGCTGGAGAACGCTGGATAGGAAATCCGACATCTAAAACGGTACATCGTAATTTGTTCTGCTACCTAAAAACTATAGCTGCTGTACCTAAGTATGCAATTTTGGGGCCTGAAATATAGTGATGAAATAAAAAATTGGAATATGGTGTCTTTTTATAGTTTCTTCTCCTCCTCCTTCATTACCAGTTATTAAAACAACAGACCCTGATATGACGTACATAAGCCTGTTTTAGTCGTAGAATGCGCAAGAGCTTGTGGAGCTACTTAGAAGCATATAAATTGGAAACACCAATCTACACACTCATGCAAATAATGCTTCTCATTGCCTAAAGTGTGCTTTACCCTCTAACAAAGAATGGTTCAAATGGCTCTGAGCACTATGGGACTTAACATCTGAGGTCATCAGTCCCCTAGAACTTAGAATTACTTAAACCTAACTAACCTAAGGACATCACATACATCCATGCCCGAGGCAGGATTCGAACCTGCGACCGTAGCAGTCGCGCGGTTCCGGACTGAAGCGCCTAGAACCGCTCGGCCACCACGGCCGGCACCCTCCAACCGAATGAGTTTCCTTTTGCTAAAATGGAGGAACGGATCAGAATCCCGTCTTCATTACTGATACCGATGTAAAATGACAGTAACTTTAAGTAACTCTGTTCCGAAATTGAGAAAAACTTAGTTGGTTAACATTTCAGCCAGATTCACGCACAAGAAGATATCTGTTCACTGCTATCACTCTTTCCTGGCAAGTCTTAAAAGCTCTAAAACGAACAGTATGACGAATCATCACAGAATGAAAAATAAACAAAATGGACAGAGGTCGACGAAGAAGAGGAGGAGGAGGAGGAGGAGGAGGAGGAGGAGAAAAGGGTGGAGTTTAGCGCCATGTCGACATCAAAGTCATCATCAGACATGTAAGTACGTTAATTGGATAAGCATGGAAGACTTCACTGGCAACAGTCTTGTTCAAAGAACAATCCCAAGTGATTTAGAGAAACCATTTAAAATAATAAAAGTCCTGTGTTTCACTAACGATTAGAGTTTAGCGTCCCGACCATGACGATATTATTAGAGACGGGGGCGCAAGCACGGGACATATACATACAAGCTTGGGGAAGCATCGGTGAATGATCTTCCATAGGTCCATCCCGGCATTTGAGTTAAGCAAGTTACGGAAATCACGGAAACCTACATCTACATGGTTGGACGGGGACTTAAACCGCCGTCCTGTCGAATAGGACTCCATTGTCTTAACACTGCACTTCCCCACTCGGCTCTTGTGTTTTAATCACAGAGCCAGGTCGCTACTATGTGAAGCAAAGAAAATGAGCTATTCTAATAGCATACATTAGTTTTAGACATCCAAGAGAGAAAGAGAAGGAGAGGAGGGTGAGGGAGGGACACCTACTTTCACAAAATTTAAAGTAGTTTCGTAGTAGGCGCGTTCAGCTGAAATCAGAATGGCGTACTGCTCTGGAACGAGTTTAGACATGCAAAGGCAGCGCGAGATATTTTGAGAAGCAGAGACTCTTTCGTGCGGGTTGTAATATACGGAGCTAACTGCGTAGCCAGTTTCGAACCAGCTGCAAAATCAGCCCAAGGGAGTTCGTAGAACGAGGAATACTCGTATCTTTTAGGTGGACTAACATCGTGGAACAGTAACCACTGAGAAACTTATGCCGCACTTAGTTGTAACAGACAATGTAGCGGGTTGTTTCTGACTCTTCCGTTTCGCAAAGAAACGCGCACACACACACACACACACACACACACACACACACACACACACACAGTGTCCCTGGGAAGCACAGCAGTCACGTTATCGTACTGCACGACACAGAATTTAGGAATGAGTGACCTGTCACATGATGTAAGCAGCTGGAAGTATGCCTCTGCGGCCCTCAATTCTGCACATTTTGCGGCGAACCATTTCCAAGTTTGTGAAACAACTATGGAAATATCCACGGGAGTACGT
This sequence comes from Schistocerca cancellata, assembly GCF_023864275.1. NCBI lineage: Eukaryota > Metazoa > Arthropoda > Insecta > Orthoptera > Acrididae > Schistocerca > Schistocerca cancellata. The sequence goes on from NC_064629.1 coordinate 719,060,320, forward strand.
ATTCGTTTTACTCGCCTTTCACGTTCTTGATATGCGCAATAAGTTTAAGGAACCACCAAGTGCTATGTAGTAGGAAGCGGTCAATTAATGGCTTCTGCGCTAGAGTCCACGGTAATTTCATTTGACTGGTGACACACATACAAATCATGAAGTTTTATTTTTCTTAGGCTCTCAAATTCTATCAAAGTAAAAAATTTGGAAATTTGTGGTGAGGTCTTATGGGACCAAACTGCTGAGGTCATCGGTCCATAAGCTTACGCACGACAACACACACACACTCATGCCCAAGGGAGGACTCGAATCTCCGACGGGGGCAGCCGCGCGGTCTATCAAAGTGGATCTCGGAAAGTTTATCAATCAAATATAACCAAATGGAGTACTACTGTTCCACTCACACAGACTTGGTGATGGTGAAACATGGAGCAACAACGAGGAAGGTAGGAAGGACCGTGTGCTATTTAGCAAGTGGTACGCCACAGCCTTCACCTCACCTAGCTTGTCGACTGACAGCAAACTGCGGGGAGCAGAGTTTAGTGCAGAACCACAACGAACTTTATCATTTTCCTTGTACCACCATCAGAACTAAAAGTATGAGTACAAGGAAGATATTGGTACGAACTGGAATCGAAAGGATCACCACTGACTCAGCAAGCCAAAAAGTTTTCAATTGCAAGTATGCCGCGCGTTATACCATGGTATTCTAATTTTCAGCACGAGTTAAGTGTTCAGGTACCCCATACACATAGATGCTACGAAGAATAGTACAAATTACTTTTGTATTAGATTCTGTTCCTTGTCTAAAACTTATTGCAGTACCAACAATATTTTACCACACACTGGTGACGTGAATGTTATTTTTAGTATAATTTATATTTGAAGATGAAATGTCATGTTTGTGGTTCTTGTTTTTATGTACAGGTTACACAGTGGTTCCCTGCCTGACCTGCCCTCACACTTTTTACTGAGTTATTATAAAAGAGTAGATTTTCCCGCTGTCTTTGTCCGCCTACTAATATTTTTTCAGTCCGCTTGTCTTTCATCGCCCTAGCTGGCTTACACTCGACGTGGTTATTAGTACAGCCACCCAACTGTATTACCGCCTCAAGTTCGTGCATTTGCCTGCCATTTCGCTTTCAAAGACCGTGTAAGTGTTCCTGAAACTGCTTCTTTCTCAACTACTTTCTTTCTCTACAGTTTATACTCAACGTGTTTCCATCTATCACCTTCTGCACGTCACTTATTTTTTATTCTGCGTCGGTATTCAGATTTACGCACTACGCGTGAGAGCGTCCTTTGTTTCTGACATAAAGAGCGGAGGGGAGAAGGGGGAGGGGCCGTAGGAGGAGCCTAACGTGGACACACTCCAATGCTTCGCAGCAAATTTAGGATCACGGAATGAGTTTCTCCTCAAGTATTTCTGTGTAAAGGGAGAACTCATTTTCAACCGATTTAAAATTTTTAGTGCCCGTATGTAAGAAGAATTAAAATTTGAAAGATTTTGAAATTACAAACTTATAGATAACACATACACATTACATGTGGAATGATGAGTAAAAGAAAAGAAAAAAAAAACACTATCCAATTTGCCATCCCTCACGCCACTACTACAATCGAGACGTGAAAATAACAGATAAGAGATACGAGCAAAACTCGGCACTGCACGCTCACGTGTTTTAAAAGACTTGATAACAACTGTACTACCATGTATACCAGGCGCAGGCCAACTTGGTTAGTGTTTTTTTCGTTTTCTTTTCTTTTGCATCCCGTAACCGTTTCTTTCAGATGAAAGCAATTTATGTGAGGGATAACAACATACCGTCTCCGACCACTATAATGTTTATTTACCTCAGGAGATTGGCTGCGTTTCGGAGTTACAAATCTAATTTTATGGAACACAAGCTGATTTTAATTCTTTACCTGTTTCACTTTGACTAACAATTGCAGAAAACATTATATCCTGTTCTAAAACGAAGTATTCCTAAACTTTGCTATCTTCCAGTAGCTTCCGCAATTATCCTATCAGTTTCCCCGCCGCTCTGCAAAGAAAGTTCATATCACCTATGTACTAAAGTTAGCAATAATGAATTAAAGAGGATCTCACATTTTTCTAAGAACACTATTTGTGTTTTGATCAATACCCAAATATGTTTCACCACAGTTGGGGCATCCTCAGTGGTTTTTTCGTTTTATTGCATTTCTTTTACATTATGTGTGTGCGCGCGCCCTGTGGCTGCCAACAGAAATCAGCTTCAAGTCTAAACTTTATTTGCCTGATAAATGTGTAAAAACCAAGTACAGATCAGGATAAGTCAAATACAACAACTATGAGATGGCGTATTAATTTAGACTTGCGGTTAATTTTCACTGGAAGCCAAGGAGCACACAAAGATACTAGAAAGAAAAGACCCACTGAGGGTGCCACAACTGTTATGAAACCTGCTGGGTATTCAACGAAAAAAAATTGTGACTTGCAAAACGGCGGACCCTCTCTTCAATTCAATGTTTTGGTTAGGTGACATAACAGCCATCAAGTAACTGAAACAAACGCATTTTAACCATCAGCTGTTTTTATTTGAACCGGTTTCTGTCATGGACCATCTTCACATGATATAACGCGAAAAAAGATTAGATGAATACATGAATCACTTTGTTTTCTGGCTGGCAGAAAATCCAAATCGTCTTGAAAGGTATAAGAAAAGAACACAACATATTCAAGTGGAACAGAGATGTGCTCAACACAACAAAAGTTAACCTAATGATGTGCAGAATATAAGCCAGACACGTCTTCACTAGTCATCGGGGCTCAGTTCGAAGCGGGACTCATCACTGAAGACTATTCTACTTCAGTCAGTGAGATTCCAGGACTCGGAAGTGTCTGGAGACGCCCCGAACTGCAGTGGGATATCAACCAGAATGTCGCCCGCCATACGGCCCTGGGGTGTCGTTTCTTTTCATAGCAGGACACCTTTGGTTGCCATCCGCAACACCCTTACAGCACAGCGGTACGTCGACGTTATTCTACGCCCAGTTTCGTTGTCCTTCATGACAAGCCATCCTGGGCCTACATTTCAGCAAGATAATGCCCGCCCGCACACGGCGAGAGTTTCTACAGCTTGTCTTCGTACTTGCTACACCCTACCTTGGCCATCAATGTCACTGGCTCTGCCCAAATAAGAAAGTTTGCTGTATTACGTGCAACGTCCTCTAACCAGCTTGGAATTTTGACGATCTAATGCGCCAGTTTGGCACGAACTCCCTCAGGAGAACATCCAACAACTATCAGTGCCAAGCAGAATAACTGCTTGCATAAGGGCCAGAGGTAGACCAACGCATTATTGATTTGCTAAGTTTGTGACACTATTTTTTCTAAAATTTTAATCATTTGTTTGTCTGCACATGTACATCACATCTACCAATTTCCGTCCCATTCGGGTAATTCCTTCATGGTGTATCTTTCTTTTCTTCTTGGAGTTATTTTCAAACGCCATCGCCCAAAAACTTTTCAACTTCTATGGGATCAATACGCTTACTGAATTTTGGAAGCAAATAAGAGACTCATCAAAAATATCATGACACTTTAATAATAAAGGAAATACGCTTCTGTACATGTCCACGATCATAATGAATTTTCGACAATAATACTAACCACTTTACAAGCTGATTAGTACTGTCTACATCTACATCCACGTCCACGTCCACGTGATTACTTTGCTATTCACAATAAAGTGCCTGGCAGAGGGGGTTCAATGAACCACCTTCAAGCGGACTCTCTACCGATCAACACGCTAACGGCGCGCGGGAAAAACAAGCACTTACATTTTTCTGTGCGAGCCGTGATTTCTCTTATTTTATCGTGATGATCATTTCTCCCTATATAGGTGGGTGCCAACACAATGTTTTCGCAATCTGAGGAGAAAACTGGTAATTGAAATCTGATAAGAAGATCCCGTCGCAACGAAAACCGACTTTGTTATAATGATTGCCACTCCAATCCACGTATCATGTCTGTGGCACTATCTCTCCTATTTCGCGATAATACAAAACAAGCTGCCTTTCTTTAAACTTTTTCGATGTCATCTGTTCGTTCCACCTGATGCGGATTCCACACCGCACAGTTATACTCCAGGATAGGGCGGGCCAGAGTGGTGTAAGCAGTCTCTTTAGCAGACATGTTGCACCTTCTAAATGTTCTGCCAATGAATTGCATTCTTTGGTTTGTTCTACCCACAACATTATCTACGTGATCGTTTCAATTTAGGTTATTTGTAATTGTAATCCTTGTTGAATTTACAGCCTTCAGATTTGTGTGACTTATTGTGTAATCGAAATTTGGCGGATTTCTTTTAGTACTCATGTGAATAACTTCACACTTTTCTTTATTCGCGGTCAATTGCCAGTTTCCACATCATACAGATACCTTATCTAAATCAATATGCAACTAGTTTTGGTCATCTGATGACTTTACAAGATGGTAAATGACAGCATCATCTGCAAACAATCTAAGACAGCTACTCAGATTGTCTCCTATATCGTCAATATAGATCAGGAACAATAGAGGGCCTATAACATTTCCTTGGGGAACGCCGGATATTATTTATGTTTTACTCGATAACTTTCCGTCTATTACTACGAACTGTGACCTTTCTGACAGGAAATCACGAATCCAGTCGCACAACTGAGGCAATACTCCGTAGGCACGCAGTTTGGTTAGAGGACGCTTGTGAGGAACGGTGTCGAAAGCCTTCCATAAATCTAAAAATATCGAATGAATTTGACATCCCCTATCGATAGCAATCATTACTTCATGAGTATAAAGAGCTAGTTGTATTTCATAAGAACAATATTTTCTAAATCCATGCTGACTATGTGTCAATAAATAGTTTTCTTCAAGGTAATTCACGATGTTCGAACACAATATATGTTCCAAAACCCTACTGAAAATCGACGTTAGCGATATGGGCCTGCAATTCAACGGATTACTCCTATTTCCCTGTTTCTCTAATGTATTTTATTTCTCACTTTTAGACAACTCATTTTACAAAACTTACCTTTTTTCAATTTTTATTATTTTACTACTAGAATTGTTACCACTGCCTTATTCATCACGTCATAAGAGGTTAGCATAGTGCACAAAGGGAGGCTCAATTGTGGCTGGAGGGCTGGAGGTCACGGTTAACCCTAGATTATTGAACTCCCGTAAAATTTACAATTGCAGTTTATACCAATTTGCGATTCTCGCCAATCTGGTGTCGTCAGTACAGAGTGATAAACAGGTCATTTGGTACTTATTTTGTACGTAGCATACCATTGGAAACCTTACAACTGTAATTAACTAGTGAATAAACTATAAATTATGACATCCTTTGAATAAAATAAGGAGTAGTAAAATTTTACGATCCTTTAGCAACAGTGTAACATTCCCTCCCTCCCCCCCCCCCCCCGCCTCCCCCCCAGCACTTTAATTTTCTAGGGTTAAGATGGGGTTAGCACTTCGAGAAAGCGAATATTTCCTTTAATTTGCTTGCTAAATGCTGGCGTCAAGATGGCCAAATAACGAAAGAAATAAAGAGCTACTAGGAGAGAATGGAAGCCCCCAGATAAAAAATATTTAAAAAAGAAAAATATAAAAAAGTAGGTAAGTGCCAAATCCACAGCTGGAGCCCATTCGGCCCAAAGGTTTTTTCGTCACTTATCGCCCCATTCTGCTCTGGCAATGATGTGTTAATATGGAACTTGCGAACTGTAGGGCTTCCTGTGATGGCTCGGTAAGCCAGTCGAAGCCTGAAGAAGGGAAAGGCATACCATTTCCAATAGGATCCTATCCAGTAAAGCACTGTGGTGGTCAAAATTAACCTTAGGTTTAAATTTAGCTTTACTTAATCACGCAACACGTACTAGGACAACAGGGTTTAAAAATCCAACAGTTACAAGATAGAGCTGGCTACTGAACAATAGTAGGGGAAGACAGGGAGCGGCAAACACGATGTTTAGAACAAAGACTCATACTAGCAGGCGGACATCAGGGAGGACCAACGCCGACTTTCAGCTCTGGCGATAATGGGTACTAAAAGTGTGAGCCAGACAGCGAAGCAGCGGCGGCGGCAGTGGCTGCCTCGACCACGGCTCCACGCAACCGGTTATTCAGGTCTCCGTAATGGGAAGGAGGTGTGCGGGATTCCAGGACAACGGATCGTCAGGCGATGGGGAGGGCGCACTTCTCACACGTGCTGCCACTCCTGGCTGCCTATGCACTCAGGAATGAAACCCACCGTCCTTTGTTACAGGCCAGTACTCGCAGCGCTCGTTGATGGCGTAAACACACGCATGGGATTCTGTTACAAAATGACATTGTATTATGCTTCGAAACAGTTGCAGCAGAAGGAGTTGCCGGAGGTCTTTGGCACTGCGATCTCGGGCAGATAGTTTGTCCCCGACGTAAAAGAAAGCAGGTGTTGACAGATGTGAAAATTACCGAACTATCAGTTTAATAAATCACAGCTGCAAACTACTAACACGAATTCTTTACAGACGAATCGAAAAACTGGTAGAAGCCGACTTCGGGGAAGGTCAGTTTGGATTCCGTAGAAATACTGGAACACGTGAGGCAATACTGACCTTACGACTCATCTTAGAAGAAAGATCAAGGAAATGCAAACCCATGTTTTTAGCATTTGTAGACTTAGAGAAAGCTTTTGACAATGTTGATTGGAATACTCTCTTTCAAATTCTGAAGGTGGCAGGGGTAAACTACAGGTAGCGAAAGGCTATTTACAATTTGTACAGACACCAGATGGCAGTTGTAAGAGTCGAGGGGCATGAAAGGGAAGCAGTGGTTGGGAAGGGAGTGAGACAGTGTTGTAGCCTCTCCCCGATGTTATTCAATCTGTATATTGAGCAAGCAGTAAAGGAAACAAAAGAAAAATTTGGAGTAGGAATTAAAATCTAGGGAGAAGAAATAAAAACTTTGAGGTTTGCCAATGACACTGTAATTCTGTCAGAGACAGCAAAGGACTTGGAAGAGCAGTTGAACGGAATGGACAGTGTCTTGAAAGGAGGATGTAAGATGAACATCAACAAAAGCATAACGAGGATAACGGCATGTAGTCTAATTAAATCGGGTTATGCTGAGGGAATTAGATTAGGAAATGAGACACTTAAAGTAGTAAAGGAGTTTTGTTATTTGGTTAGCAAAATAACTGATGATGGTCGAGGTAGAGAAGATATAAAATGAAGACTGGTAATGGCAAGGAAAGCGTTTCTGAAGAAGAGAAATTTGTTAACATTGAGTATAGATTTAAATGTCAGGAAGTCGTTTCTGAAAGTATTTGTATGGAGTGTAGCCATGTATGGAAGTGAAACATGGACGATAAATAGTTTGGACAAGAAGAAAATAGAAGCTTTCGAAATGTGGTGCTACAGAAGAATGCTGAAGGTAAGATGGGTAGATCACATAACTAATGAGGACGTATTGAACAGAATTGGGAAGAAGAGGAGTTTGTGCTACAACTTGACAAGAAGAAGGGACCGGTTGGTAGGACATGTTCTGAGGCATCAAGCATTGGAGGGCAGCGTGGAGGGTAAAAGTCGTAGAGGGAGACCAAGAGATGAATACACTAAGCAAATTCAGAAGGATGTAGGGTGCAGTAAGTACTGGGAGATGAAGAAGCTTGCACAGGATAGGGTAGCATGGAGAGCTGCATCAAACCAGTCTCAGGACTGAAGACTACAACAACAACGACGCAAGAGACACACAGTCTTCAAAATCGTGACGCCACTGGAATTTCCACGTGCTGCTATGAGCGAGTGTATCCGCAGTACTACGATTCGGGAGGAAACTGTCAGTGAGAGCGTGAATTGGCTAGGGCAGCAACGTGTTAACGAGATGATCACCGTCCACTAGAGCGGATTGAAGCAGTGAATACACAGGTCACAGGGCAATAAAGCGCTCGCCAATTCACCGCTTAACAACATCCGGTGAGTGGCCATAACAATCACTTACACGTTAAGAGGGATACAAAAGACACCACTCCACACGTGTACCACCGCTGGCTCACTTCACAAAACACAGAGATTAGCACGAACTCAAAAGCGGAACAATAGGACGCTCGAAGTATGGGAAAAGACGCATGGAACGATTACTCGCGGTACACTGTGGTACACGTTATGACAGGGCACGAATTCGTAGAAACCACATGAGGCTCTGCATTCCAGTTTGTTAACGGGCGTCGTTCACATAAGTACTGGGGGTATTCTTTTTAATATGAGGTGAAAAGGGCTTCCTACACTTTCGCCGTTATCGCTCAATGGCAAACTATACAGAAACAGATTGTACGAGTTTTGTCTTTTTCTTCCTACATCGTCCTGCCAGTATTCAGTACGACAATGAATGCCTGTATTCGAAAATGAATGCGTGTATTCGTTATATCTGTGATGTTCTTATGCACAGCTATCTTGGCTGCGTGCAGGTAAGCCCAGAGATTTTCACACCCACTGTCTTAACAGTCTTATTGACGTACACTGTTCCCCATACCTCTCATCGACCTTAAAGCTCTTGCCTGAACAACATGGCAAAAACATCCGTTCCCATCAGGGCAAAATTGTTTCTGTCCCACGCCATCGTTCAGCCACTTTCGTGAAGGCTTTCCCATTAGCAGGGATGCGACTAAGGAATAACCTCCCGCGCAATATTAGTGAACTGAATAACATTTCCAGCTTCAGAAGACAATGACATATCTAATAAAACAACAATTATTATTACCCTTTTACATCCTTCTTTCCGATCAGGTCTTCATTTCCCAGCATTCTTAGCTGGTGTAGTCTCCTTAAATGTCTTACCCCAGAACACGCTATATCAGAAAAATCTATTTTGTAAAGCTGTAAATTCTTTTTATATCTGTCACTATCGTCATCCTCATCGTAGTCGCTATTAGTAGTAGTAGTAGTAGTAGTAGTAGTAGTAGTAGTAGTAGTAGTTGTCGTTGTAGCACAAGTACTGCTAGTATTACGAGGGGGCGTTGAATAACTAATGCAATACATTTTTTCTCTAGGCCAATTTCGGTTGAAAAAATGCAGAATCTGTTGTAGGACATCATGGAATGTTCCCGCTTCAGCCCCTACAGTTATGATACGTGCCGGCGCTTTACGTAGCCTTCTAAATGGCGTTTCTAACGAAGGTGCGTTCCAAGCAGAGCGCTGTCATTGGGCTTCTTTTGGCGAAAAACAAGAGCATCGCGCATATTCATGCGAGATTGCAGAATGTCTACAGAAACCCAACAGTGAACAAAAGAACGGTGACTCGGTGGGCGAGGCATGTGTCACCATGGCAACAACCCGCGCAAACCTGTCCGATCTCCCGCATGCCGGCCGGCCCCACACAGCTGTGACTCCAGCACTGTTGAAACGTGCGGATACTCATTCGAGGTGATCGACGGATCACAATCAAAGACTGGATGTCTCTGTTGGTAGTGCTGACACATTCGTCCACCAGTTGGGGTATTAATGGTGTGTGTCCACGGAGTTCCTCATCCACCCTACATCCCTGATCTCGCACCTTCGGACTTGTTTGCTCCAACGAAGGATGCCCTCACGAGATGCAGCTCGTCGACGATGGGGACGTTATTGATGCAGCAATGCGTTGGCGCCGATGTCGACCAGTAGAGTGGTACCACGCGGGCATACAGTCCCTCCCAGTAAGGTGGCGTAAGGCCGTCGCAGTGAACGGAGATTATGTTGAAAAATAGGGTTTTGTAGCTAAAAGCGTGGGAAATAATATGGCGTACTGGACTCCTGAATAAAACCAACCTGCTTTCAGCAAAACATGTGTTGCATTACTTATTGAACGCCCCCCATTGTCAGAATTATTCTCTCACATTGTCACTATAGACACTCAAATCGCTTTAATACTATTCTCGTATAAAAAATTGTTATTTCTTAGAGAACTATGATGTAAAAGAAGATACTGTATGTGTGAAAGCCTGGTCCCATGTAAGAGGGGGCCTTATGGCCCTAATAAGATTAGGTTAAATAAATAAATAAAAATACAATATGTATCGTTCACGAGCCGCATCAGAATACATTGCTGGCCATTAAAATTGCTACACCAAGAAGAAACGCAATGATAAACAGGTATTCATTGGACAAATATATTATACTAGACCTGACATGTGATTACATTTTCACGCAATTTGGGTGCATAGATCCTGAGGAATCAGTACCCAGAACAACCACCTCTGGACGTAATAATGGCCTTGATACGCCTGGGCATTGAGTCAAACAGAGCTTGGATGGCGTGTACAGGTACAGCTGCCCATGCAGCTTCAACACGATACCACAGTTCATCAAGAGTAGTGACTGGCGTATTGTGACGAGCCAGTTAATCGGCCACCATTGACCAGACGCTTTCAATTGATGAGAGATCTGGAGAATGTGTTGGCCAGAGCAGCAGCCGAACATTTTCTGTATCCAGAAAGGCCGGTACAGGACCTTCAACATGCGGTCGTGCATTATCCTGCTGAAATGTAGAGTGTTGCAGGAATCGAATGAAGGGTAGAGCCACGGGTAGTAACACATCTGAAATGTAACGTCCACTGTTCAAAGTGCCGTCATTGCGCACAATAGGTGACCGAGACGTGTAACCTATGGTACCGCATACCATCACGCTGGGTGATACGCCAGTATGGCGATGACGAATACACGTTTCCAATGTGCGTTCACCGCGATGTCGCCAAACACGGATGCGACCATAATGATGCTGTAAACAAAACCTGGATTGCATAAAAAGTTCTCGGTTTACTTGCCGCGTCAAATTTGCATAAAATCCCAAGCTTTCGATGACTACCTCCGTCATCTTCGTCAGGGGTAAAACTGACTGTCGTGGACCGGTGAGGCTTCTGCTTTTATAAGCAGTGGACGGCTTCTCATTGGCTGGATGACGTCACGGTAAAACCGATGCGTACTGAGGTGGCGGCCTCTATATCCATAGATTTTGTTTGCGCGCTTTATCCAGCGTTGCTTGCAGCGCCATCCATCGCAACAGGCGGAGAACTGCGAGGAATGTAAGAAGTCTCCCTCTGCGCTCTTTCTATATCAATTGCGCGCTTCCATGCATTGCTGAGTGCATAACCGGAATCTCTGTTGAAATTATTTTCACAGAGTCTAATTTCAACTGCTTCTCCGATGACAGAGTCCCAATAGTTTGAAGCGTGAGCAAGTAGTCTTGTTTCATCGAATAAAATCTTATGTTTATTTAACAAACTGTGCTCAGCCACCGCTGATTTTTCTAGATACCTGTATTTCAGGTGACGCTGATGTTCCACACTGCGATCGGCGACAGTTCTTATAGACTGGCCCACATAACTTTTGCCACACTCGCAAGGAATGCTGTAAATTCCCGGTACTCTCAGGCCAAGATTATCTTTCACGGGTCGCAGCATTTCCTTAATCTTCCTGGGTGGCCGGAAGACTGGTCTGATTCATTGCCGGCTCAGGACTCTGCCGATCTTGCTGGTCGTTGCACCGCAGAATGGTAGCCGCGCGATGTGTTGGTCCTCTTGATCTGTTCGAACAGCGTCCTTTCTTGGTTTCTTCGCCAGAGTAGATCTGATATCACGACCAGAATAACCATTTTTTTATGAATACCGTCGTCAGATGGTTAATCTCGGAGCCGAGATGATCCTATGGATATCTATGGATATAGAGGCCGCCACCTCAGTACGCATCGGTTTTACCGTGACGTCATCCAGCCAATGAGAAGCCGTCCACTGCTTATAAAAGCAGAAGCCTCACCGGTCCACGACAGTCAGTTTTACCCCTGACGAAGATGACGGAGGTAGTCATCGAAAGCTTGGGATTTTATCCAAATTTGACGCGGCAAGTAAACCGAAAACTTTTTATGCAAGGACTCCGTCGCGAAAGACTTCGTAGTCAAAACCTGGATTCATCCGAAAAAAGTACGTTTTGCCATTCGTGCACCCAGGTTCGTTGTTGAGTACACCATCGCAGGCGCTCCTGTCTGTGATGCAGCGTCAAGGGTAACCGCAGCCATGGTCTCCGAGCTGATAGTCCATGCTGCTGCAAACGACGTCGAACTGTTCGTACAGATGGTTGTTGTCTTGCAAACGTCCCCCATCTGTTGACTCAGGGATCGAGACGTGGCTGTACGATCCGTTACAGCCATGCGGATAAGATGCCTGTCATCTCGACTGCTATTGGCACGAGGCCGTTGGAATTCAGCACGGCTTTCCGTATTACCCTCCTGAACCCACCGATTCCATATTCTGCTAACAGTCATTGGATCTCGACCAACGCGAGCAGCAATGTCGCGATACGATAAACCGCAATCGCGATAGGCTAAAATCCGACCTTTATCAAAGTCGGAAACGCGATGGTACGCATTTCTCCTCCTTACACGAGGCATCACAACAACGTTTCACCAGGCAACGTCGGTCAACTGCTGTGTGTTTATGAGAAATCGGTTGGAAACTTTCCTCATGTCAGCACGTTGTAGGTGTCGCAAACGGTGCCAACCTTTTGTGAATGCTCTGAAAAGCTAATCATTTGCATATCACAGCATCTTCTTCCTGTCGGTTAAATTTCGCGTCTGTAGCACGTCATCTTCGTGGTGTAGCTATTTTAATGGTCAGTAGTGTACTTTGACAATACTCCAAGAACATGAGCGTGCTTGTGTGACTGCCCAAGCCACCTGGCCTCGGCTACATGAAACCGCTCTCCTATTAAACCTGCACAACTACATTCTGTATGAAGAATAGATTATGCAGTGAGTTTCCGATTCAGAATTCGCATTTGAATGATGGTTATTTGTGAGAAGATGGTGTTAAGCCTCGTTTAAGAAAGAGAAACACCCATCAATAAGTGTCAGGATTGAGAATGGCAGAATCGTGGGCTGTCTAGACTGCAGTTGTCGATCCTGGATCACCTTGGGTTGTCAGACGTTGACCACTGCTGCGGTTTCCTTGACGTGGTAGCAGAGACGAGAGCGCCGGCAGTTTTGCGCCCAGCAACACTGGCGCCACGCCGTCTTTTTAAACGCGTCCCGTCTTTGCTTGCAGCATCACGATGGACGTATCCATGTCTAGAGACTCAGGAGCTCGGTCGTTGGCAGACTACACTGAAGTGACAGAAGTCTTAGAATACGTCCTAATGTTTGTCGGACCTCCTTTTGCCCGGCCTAGTGTAGCAACTCGACGTGGCATGGACTTAATAAGTCGTTAGGTGTCCCCTGCAGAAATACTGAGGTATGCTGCCTCTATAACCGTCCTTAATTGCGTAAGTCTTTCCAGTGCAGGATTTACACACGAGTTGACCTTTCGATTACGGCCAATAAATGTTCGATGGGATTTATATCGGGCGATCTGGGTGGCCAAAGTATTCGCCCGAACTGTCGAGATGTTCTCCAAACCAGCTGAAAACAACCGTGGCCCGGTATCATGTTTGCAAACATGAAGTCCATGAATGGCTGCAAGTAGTCTCCAAGTAGCCGAGCATAACCATTTCGAGTCAATGATCGGTTCAGTAGGACCAGAGGACTCAGCCCATACCATGTAAACACAGCTCACCCCCATTAAGCAGCCACCATCAGCTTGAACAGTGCCTTATTGACAACTTAGGTCCATGGCTTCGTGGGGGCTGCGATATACTCGAACTCTACCATCAGCTCTTACCAACTGAAATCGGAACTCATCTGATTAAGCCAAGGTTTTCCAGTCGTCGAGGGTCCAACCGATATGGTCAAGAGCCAAGGAGAGGCGCTGCAGGTGATGTGCTGTTCGCAAAGACATACGCGTCTGTCGTCTGCTGCCTTAGACAAATTTTGCCACACTGTCCTAATAGATACGTTCGTCGTACGTCCCACACTGATTTCTCCGGTTGTTTGGCTCAGTGTTGCTTGTCTGTTAGCACTGACAACTCCACGCAAACGCCGCTGGTATCGGCCGTTAAGTGAAGGCCGTCGACCACTGTGTTGTCTGTGGCGAGCGGTAATCCCTGACATTTGGTATTGTCGGCACATACTTCACGTTGTGCATCTCGGAATACTGAATTCCCTAACGATTTCCGAAATAGAATGTCTCATGCGGCTAGCTCCAACTACCATTCCACGTTCAAAGTCTTAATTCCCGTCGTGCGGTCATAATCACATCGGAAATCCTTTCACATGAATCACCTGAGTCCAAATGACAGCTCCAACAACGCACTGCCCTTTTACATCTTTTGTAGGCGATACTATCGCCATCTGTATACGTGCATATCGCTATCCCATGACTTGCATCACCTCAGTGTATGCCTCCGAACGAGCCCTAATTTCTCTTATCTTCGTGGGCCTTACACGAAATGTACGTTGGCGACAGTAGAATCTTTCTGCAGCAAGTTTCAAATGCCAGTTCTCTATATTTTGTCAATAGGTTCCCCGTGAAGGACGTCGTCTTCGCTCCAGGGATTCCCATCTGCGTTCAGGAAGCATCTCCGCAATACTCGCGTGTAGATCGAGCCTACCGGTAACAAATCTAACAGCCCACCTCTGAATTACTTTAATGACTTCCTTTAATCCGACCTGCTGGGGATCCCAAACAGTCTAGGAGTATTGGAGAATGGGTCGCACTAGTGTTCTATACGCTCTCTCCCTTACAGTGAACCACACTTTCCTCAAACTCTCCCAATAAACTGAAGTCGACCATTCGCCTCCCCTACCACGTCCCTTACGTCCTCTTTCCATTTACGTGTCTTAGTTACAGCAAAGACACGTGCTCACTGAGTACATACGGCTATGTTCTTCACTTTTTAACATCTATTGACACGTGACGATTAATTTATCACTTCAGTTTATTGAGTACCGCGGTCGCGTATATCACGTTGGCTAGTGGTGCAGCTGTATATAAATAAACTTTACGAAAATTTCAAAATTTTGTAGCACAGGTTAAGTGCATGACAATACGAAAATGATTAGGAGTATGTAACTGCATATTAACTCAAGACATCGAGAATCCCTTGTACAAGGAAGCAATCAGAGCCAATAAATGTCATCCCATGAAATAAAGGAAGATTGGATACGATCCTGGGTATCTACCTCCACGCAATTAGCATGCGAGTCTACAAATCACTAACAGTAGTTGCTAGTGGACTGTTAATAATAAATTTCCGACCAAACACAACACTCACAAGTCAGACCAACGTACAAGCTAGGGGGAGTATAGGTACTCATATTTAAAAGAGGCTTGCAAGTTTCTCAGCACCTGTGACAATGGAACAACCGCTGTGGAAACGAGGGACAGAATCTCGGGTAATAAATCCACCTTTATGTACCGATAGCTGTTCAGATTCCCTCGGGAGGAAATGATATCGCATGTAGTATCAAGTTCCACCCCGATACATGACTCAACAATGCATGCTGCCAAGCTGCAGTCACAACGGTACAGCCTAACGCGTAGGCGACAACTTATGCTTCTCGACAGGAAAAAGCAGACCTAGTGCGAAAACTTTAGGGGAGGCCGGGGCGGAATGGACTACCGGGCTAGAATGGTCTCGATCGTCTAATTTCGTCTTGAGGCGCTAGGGTGCGCTCAGAATGAGAAATGTTCAGCAAACCATTGTCTGTTACCGTTTAGTAAGGTTGCAAATGTTCTCGCGCGCGAGTTGCGTAATCTGTCTATAAAGGTGAGTGAATTCGCTGTTCTATTATTACTTTCCGGACCATTTCCGACTAAGGTAAGTCTATCGATTTTCTTCTTCTTCTCCTTCTCCTCCTTCTTCTTCTTCTTCACAAGCAACGTTTAGTCCATCTAAATCAGCATTTTCTTAGCTACATTTGTATACAATGCAGTTGGAAATAATTATTTACGGTGGTTACTGAATATTTTCTCAATAGACATGTGTTTTTGGACGGAATGGTCTACTGATATAGTCTGTTCCTCCCCAGTCGCCTTTTATTCTTTATTTGACGAATTCTACGGAATGGTTCGCCGTTCTTGTTTGCAGATGGTACGTCACTGAGTACGGAAAACGGAGAGAGAAAATCATTCCACAAAAAACGTGGAAAAAAACTGTTGAATCGGTAGTTAATAAAACAATGGCCCACGAAAAACACATCGAAACAATTTTTCGTTCCTTTGACTACTTTAAAACTATAAGCAAAAATGAAAAAGGGCAATCCTCTTTCAACAACTGACAAAACCTGCAATAAAGACGAGTGCGTTTTCAATAAGGAGGATAGGTCACCGAAACTAAAAAAGAAAACCTGAGTCCACACTGCACGGGGCGGAACGAACTTAAGACACTTCTTTAGTTTATTGATATAACAAACGAAATATTTTATGCTATCTTAATTTGCAAATTTTATTACAAAAATATTTAAACAAACGGTTCCTAATTTTTCTACCGTTTCTTTCGTCATTGAGACCTCCAAAATATGCTCTAAATGTTAGTCGGACAGTTCCGCCTCGATCTCCCCTACCTTTTAGCTACTGAGAACGACAGGGCAGGCATACAGACGCCTTTCCAGTGTCATATGGTTTGCTGTTTCCGAAAGAGCGTTACAAAAATGCTCAAGTGGGTATTGATACATGAAATATATTGCACATCACATCAGAGCTTTTAAAAATTTTAGAACGTACGTTTTGAAAAACGTGATAAAGATACCGCCCTCGTACACTTAATGATAATGACGGTAAAATTAGACAAGCTGTGGTTTTTATACAGCGGCTTACCGACAATAGCGCTTCCCTCATACCAGAAGAAAACTGAATATGAAGGGACAAATCATACTACTACACTATGTAACCGCCCTCAGTTCATCGTACGATGCCTTGCGGAATGTTCACGTAGATGAAATACCAAGGAATACTTCGGAATACGACAGACACTCTTTCACTAATTACAAGTTAACTTCATCAGCCAGGAGGCGTTTTAGCTCCGTTCTATAATTCTTAACATTGTGTCACATCAAACATGATTGTATGAAACGACTGCTTTCTCTTACAAAACACCTCTAGAAAAAAAAGGTTTAAAGTGTGACGCCCACTCTACATCGAGATCACCATGGACGGAGCACAAGCTATGTCTTTTCCGTAAGAAAAGTTTCCGTCATTTGCCAGAGGTGCGTTGAGGGAAGAAGGGAAAACTTAATTTTGAACAGCCCGACAAAGATTTGAACTCTGTTCCTCTGAAATGTAAATAATACAACAGTTCTATGGCCTGGAGATTCTCCGGAGGAGAAACTGTTTCGAACCTGTTTCCTCTGAAATAATGCATCAGTTAGTTTCGCTTTCGTGTTGCAGGGAAGTATTTTAACTCCAAAAGCACCTCGCTCAAATGTACACGTAACATAATTCCTAGACAGCGCAAGCAGGATCGTGGATGAAGCTGGAGAAAGCATTATAAGTAGGATTCTTGGCCAAATCTAAGTAAATATTTCATTCATCGCAGTTTCCCGCTCTTAAATTGGATGCCTGAATAATTTTCACGTTCATTTGGCATCGCATGATTTGCAAAATAAAAAAATAGGAAAGAGAGAGAGGAAGATTAGGTTTTATGATGTCGATGTCAGAGAGGGGCATGAAAGTATATCGGCGTGACTTTATTGAAGGTGCTATTCCGATATTCGCCTTTAGTGATTTAGGGAAACCACCGACGACGAAATTCAGGATGACGTACGAAACAATGTCCAGTGCCTTAACAATTGCGCCACATTACCCGTTAATATGAATTTTGCGTTAGTAAAATGTGCTCTAGTGGTGTAAATACAATAGGACTGAAAGGAAGAGCAAGAAGGTCTGAGCAGAGACAACGAGAAACTTCACCAAGGCTGTGGCAGAATCGTTATACACCTACCTAACCATTTGTGCAAATGATATGTATATGCAGCCTTCAAACTCAAGTTTTAGGAATGGGTAAAATTGGAACTTTTAGCTTTTGCCGTAACAATCTACACAGCCAAAGTCAAAACAGGCATGAGCAGAAAAACACGCAACGCAACTGCATTATCTTATCAGAGTAGGTCGCGCATAGATAACATGACATTAAGCATTGGGAGAGTGTTTCAGAGAAAGCTTTAAAACGTCCCTTTTCTTCGCTTCAGAGACAGCGGCAAAATGAAGATGTTCTATCGAATCCCAGAGGTTCTTTCATCTTCAAATAACTCACTTTCTTTTTCAAGCACTGCTAGTGATATCCTCCGTATGTTTAGTGGTACTGGGTCTTTAATAGAGTTTTCTGCGCCATGAAGGTCCTAACTTATTTTTAATAAATTGTTAACTTTCACGTACCGCTACTGAATTACAGCGAATCCTCAGTACTGAAGAGTATGCAGATTGTCACATTCGGAAGCTGTAGGACTTGCTTGTTCTGGGCGACATACCCATGGTGGTAAGGCATTAACGTTTAACGACGTGGTTATCCCTATTCAGCGATTCCTTTGCTCATCGTCAAAACTAGACCTGTATATATTACGTCCCCAAAGATCACGCTGTTAATGAAATGTTAAAACATGACGCAATTTTTTTGTCTCGATGAGATAATTTAAAATTATTTATTCACCGCATATGAAAAGATTAGTTCTTTGTGAAACTTTGGACCGATGACGAAAACCGTGGAAAACGGAAACATGTACACCATAAGTGTAGATCCAAGGGGAGGGTCATGGAGTCGTGCTCCCCCCACCCCCCTCCCAAAAAAACACAGTAATAAGGGTGTCTGTATTCTTACATATAAAAATTTCCAAATTTCTCAGTTAACTTCCGAAGCACATTCTAAGAGAAAGAAGAAAAAAACAAAAAAAATTGACGCACCACGAAGGAATTATCTGAATTGGACGGAAATCCATAGATCTGATGCACATGTACAGATACATTATTACAACTTCAGAAAAATTGGGTTATTTATTCAAAAGCAAGAGCTTCACAAATTGAGAAGTCAGTAACGCGTTGGTCCATTTCTGGCCTTATGCAAGCAGTTATTCGGCTTGATATTGATTAATACTCCTGTCGAATGTTCTCCTGGCGGATTCTGTCCAATTGACGCGTTAGATCGTCAAAATCCCTAGCTGGGTGGAGGGCCCTGCTCATAACGCTCAAAGCGTCTTCAATTGATGAGTGATTCGGCGTCCTTGCTGGCGAAGGTAGGGTTTGACAAGCATAAAGACAAACAGTAGAAACTCTCGCCGTGTGCGGGTGGGCAGTATCTTGCTGAAATGTAAGCCCAGGATTGCTTGCCATGAAAGGCAACAAAACGGGGCGTAGAATAATGTCTACGTACCGCTGTGCTGTAAGGGTGCCATGGATGACAACCAGAGAGGTTACGAAAAGAAATGGAACCCCAGACCACCACTCCTGGTTGTCCGGCAATATGGCAGGCAACAAAAAAATGGTCAAATGTGTGTGAAATCTTATGGGACTTAACTGCTAAGGTCATCAGTCCCTAAGCTTACACACAACTTAACCTAAATCATCCTAAGGACAAACACACACACCCATGCCCGAGGGAGGACTCGAACCTCCGCCGGGACCAGCCGGACGGGGCAGGCAACAGTCAGGTTGATATCCCACTGCTGCCCACGGCGCCTCCAGACACGTTTTCGCTGCTCAGCGGGGCACAGTTAGAGGCATGGCTCATCACTGAAGACAATTATACTCCAGTCAATGAGGGTCCAGGCTGAAGACGTGTCTGGGGCGGTGGAATACCAACTTGACTGTCGCTCGCCATAAGGCCCGCCTACCAGGAGTAATGGTCTGGGGTGCCATTTCTTTTCATGGCAGGACCCCCTTTGGTTGTCATTCGCCGCACCCTATCAGCACAGAGGTACGTCGATGATATACGTCCCGTTTTCTTGCCTTACACGGCAAGTCATCCTGGGCTTACATTTCAGCAAGATAATGCCCGCCCACGGTGCGAGTTTCTACTGCTTGTCTCCGTGCTTGTCAGACCCTACCTTGGCCAGTAAGGACGCCGAATCTCTGCCCAATTGAGGACCCTTGGAGCATTACGGGCAGGGCCTTCCAACTAGCTCGAGATTTTGACAGTCTAACGCTTCAGCTGGACAGATTTCGGCGCGATATCCGTCAGGAGGACATCCAACAATTTCATCAATCAATGCCAGGCTGAATAATTGCTTGCAGAAGAGTCATTGAGGGAAGCAACACGTTACAGACTTCCTCTATTTGTGAAGCTCTTGCTCTCAAATCACCATTTTTTCTGAAATTACAGGGCTATTACAAATGATTGAAGCGATTTCATAAATTCACTGTAGCTCCATTCATTGACATACGTAGAAAAACTCATAAAGTTTTGTTCGGCTGAAGCTGCACTTCAGGTTTCTGCCGCCAGAGCGCTCGAGAGCGCAGTGAGACAAAATGGCGACAGGAGCCGAGAAAGTGTATGTCGTGCTTGAAATGCACTCACATCAGGCAGTCATAACAGTGCAACGACACTTCAGGACGAAGTTCAACAAAGATCCACCAACTGCTAGCTCCATTCGGCGATGGTATGCGCAGTTTAAAGCTTCTGGATGCCTCTGTAAGGGGAAATCAACGGGTCGGCCTGCAGTGAGCGAAGAAATGGTTGAACGCGTGCGGGCAAGTTTCACGCATAGTGATGTGAAAGATTCAGTGTTTAAACCTCCTCTACCAAGAAACGTGCCAGAACTGCGAGCTCGCATCAACAATGCTTTCGAACTCATTGATGGGGACATGCTGCACCGAGTGTGGGAGGAACTTGATTATCGGCTTGATGTCTGCCAAATCACTAAAGGGGCACATATCGAACATTTGTGAATGCCTAAACTTCTTGAGTTTTTGTATGTGTGTGCAAAGCATTGTGAAAATATCTCAAATAATAAAGTTATTGTAGAGCTGTGAAATCGCTTCAATCATTTGTAATAACCCTGTATAATCAAATGGTTCAAATGGCTCTCAGCACTATGGGACTTAACAGCTGAGATGATCAGTCCCCTAGCACATAGAACTACTTAAACCTAACTAACCTAAGTACATCAGATACATCCACGCCCGAGGCAGGATTCGAACCTGCGACCGTTGCGGTCGCGCGATTCCAGACTGAAGCGCGTACAACCGCTCGGCCACTCCAGCCGGCTGAAATTGTAATCACTTGTATTTCTGTACATGTGCATCAGATCTACGGATTTCCGTCCCATTCGGATAATTCCTTCGTGGTGCGTCGTTTTCTGTCTTAGAGTGTCTAAGGTAGCATGAAAATCGCGAAAGAATTTTAGGAAATTACAAGCTTTGTTTGACACATTCTGGTCAAACATTCTACAAACAAAAAATCAGACACACAGTCCGTGAGTCCACACGTAGAACCAGAAAAGCATATGACGTTGAATGAGGCAATACGGAAAGAGAAAGACCGTCCTTTAAAATAAAAATAAAAAAAAACGAAATCTTTCGCGAACATAGGCGAAAAGAAACAGCACTCCCCTCCCCTCTTTTAATTTACACACTGGAATTGTCTTTGTTTGCGCAACTGTGTTCACAATGCTTAGTACTGGTAATGGTATACATATAATGTATGTCGTGTAAATTACGACGTTGTCGAATCGAAGTTAGGGAGTTGCTTGCAGCTACATTCCTTAAATTAATTACATAACACACGTACTTTTCAAATTTTTGGAAAAATGGTTTTAAAATTTTGTATTTCTCTTAACTACGACTTGTTGGAAGTTATTCTAAAGCGATGTACTAAGCACTGATCTAAATAAATTTTTATTATAATATTGAAACATTTTACATAGTCATTGTTTTCGTGAAGGCATCTGCGACATGTTAAACGTGTTTAAGACTGGGGGGGGGGGGGGGGGAGGGGGAGAGGGTAAGCTCTTCCCCTCGCCCCTTATTCCACAACAAGTGAACCCTGGATCCGCATGCAGACCACAACTTGACAGAAAATTACAGTTTAGTAAGAGTCTAATACTACGTAGCTAGATTCAGGAAGCAGTGTGTAGAATATTGGACTAATAACCAAAAACGGAAACATCTCAAGTTAATGACGAAACCATGTTTTATGAGAAGTTCTGCCATCTTGGGCTTTAACAGGACGCAGATTAAACTCATAGCAGTTATAATGACTGGCCATGGGAACTTCATGAAACACACGCACACACGATGGTTATAGAGAAAGGAGCTAAGTGCAGACTGTGCAGTGTGAGGGGATGAAATCACACCACATTTAATCTTCCGCCGCGAAGCACTGTATGCCAAACGACAAAAAATTCTTTGGTTACCAATTCCCGAAAAGACTGTGTGTAACAAAGATCCCGTTGCTCTACTATTACTTTCGTATGGAACTGGCTTGCTTTGCTAGAATGACAGGGAAAGAAACCGCACAATAAACTTAGTTTCAGCGCGGGCAACAGGGGTCTAAGACTACTGTTGTTTTGTCTCCCTGACAAAATAAAATCAAGAGTCTAATACTGTATCTACTTGAAACACATCTGGCAGACAGCAGGCACTTGTTACAGATGACACTAAAACGTAACACGGTTTTGCATTTTTCATCTTATGAAAAAAAGCTGCCGATAACCAAGGGGTCGTGGCATAGTCCTGAGCAATGATTTTGTTAAGTCAGTCCGTGTACGTAATGCACGGAGGCCCGTCATTCTATAAGAAACTTGTACGCCCATAGAAATGGTTATTCTCTGTAGGAAGAGAAGTAAATGGAGGAAATAAACAATGCAGTACGCTGCTGCCAAAGCCCCGCATGTAGTTCATCAAACGAGCAGCCCAACCAAGTTTACGTTGTGCAAAGGTACCTACAGCAGTCGAAGAAATGGAATACGTATGGAAGAATATACTCATCCTATCAAGGGACATCTGATAAGTGGAAGAAATTAGACTGGAAACTTCAGACAGTGCAATGTTTGCTCGCTGCTAGCAAATACGGCGTCATATACATGTTCTAATCTAATGCCAGCTACAGCGCTAAATATCTTGAGACAATGAGTTCTGAAACAGTGAGTAAGGACACTAGTTACTGCTGTTACCTTTCTTTTTCCGTTGAGTATAGCAGCTGCGTGCCACACTCGCCGGTTTACCTTTCCAAATCGTTTCATTTTCCATACTACTTTATCTCGCTACTAAAAACCGTCATACCAAAGCATACTTTTATGACGTATTCGAGCACTGAACTCCGAGCTGTAATAAAGAAATATTTGCAAATACAGCTCGTCTCTGAATTCAGTACATCTGTCACCGCTTAGAACTTTAAGGTCAGATACGATTTATTAACTCATTTCTTTACTCGACGTAATTAACTACCTGTTTAAGAAATTGGCGAAGGAATTAAGGATTCCATTTAGAAGGAAAAAAATAGTCGTGAAATGAAAATTATTATGGAGGGATTTTACAATCTAAATAAAATTTACTTTATACCATACATTTGGTCAGTTTACGTTAAAATTTAGTAAATGTCATCAATAAGTTTCCGAATTTGGTGAAGAACCTCGTGCTTTGGAACGAATTCTGCATACCCACGTATCGATCAATTACACATTGGGCATTAGCGAACAAAGAACGACTAAAAATTTTAACTTTTGCTTGATAAATCTTAGTCTGCACACCTGGGAAAGTTCGCTACTTCCTGTCGTGTATACTGCAGGATTTGTAGTAAATGCACTCAAAACTACTTATAACTTGGGGAGTCATGTGTCTAATTCAAACCCCTGATATTCTGCGCAAAAAAGGAGTGAGAAAGAGTGAGAGAGAGAGAGAGAGAGAGAGAGAGAGAGAGATGGTGCAGTGATTGATAATGCTGTTTGGGTTCAGTGCTATATTCTCCAAGGTTTAGTACTAGTACAGTAGTAGGCGCTACAGTCTGGAGCCGAACGACCGCTCCGGTCGCAGGTTCGAATCCTGCCTCGGGCATGGATGTGTGTGATGTCCTTAGGTTAGTTAGGTTTAATTAGTTAGTTCTAGGGGACTGATGACCTCAGAAGTTAAGTCCCATAGTGCTCAGAGCCATTTGAACCATTTAGTACAGTAGTACAAGGAAACAATACAAGCGAACACACAAAAACCATGACACCAGGCGCCCGAAAAGTGCCCTTTTTTCACGATATTTTCCATTTCGCTGACAGCAGAGAACTTTAACAATTGACAATAATCTTACAAATACACCATTTGCATATCTTTTCTTAAAATCTTAATATGTGAAAGCTCTCCCATTTTCTGTCTGTGATGGCAGCTTTCATTTCACTACTGACTAACCTACATCTAGTAGCTGAAAACACACCATTAGAAACAGGGTTTTCTATGACTGTATGCCTAAATTAACAGCTGCTCAAATGTACCACATTGCTATTGTTTATCCAATACAACCAGGATCCAACAAAACCCAAAATAACATTGCTTCGATTTTTGATGGACGGGCTGATGATCTGAATGACTTCTTGGGCAGTGTCACCAGAATTCTTTCATCCACAGCACCAAAACTCTGCACGCGGTCCAAGTGTAATTATTACAGTGTATAATTTCTTTAGATCGATAACAATTTATCATAAGGCTTTATAAAGCAGGTACAGTACCATACTGAAAAGTACTCACTCTACATTTAATAAATTGTGCTTCCTTATCAGAACGAAACCTGTCCCTTGTTTACGTCAAGTAGTCTATGTTTGCTTGCAGGATGACTCGTATTGCTAATCAGATCAGTAAAACGTTCAACAAAGTTTCTAACACCACTTGAAAGCATAAAAAATTCAAATATCTGCAGTGGTTAAGACACTGTTCTTTTATTAGGGATTCACTCACTCTCCCGCGAGTGCGTATCTGTATGGCCCTAATATTGTTTTTTTTTTCACTTTCCCTAAACGTATTCAAGCAAAAGTGAAATAATAATAATAATAATAATAATAATAATAATAATAATGTCTAGCACAAACTGTACTGTATATTACATTTGCAATAATGTATTTGTAACCAGGATATTACACTGATAATTTACAATAAGCAAAATAATAATAATGTCTAGCACAAACTGTACTGTATATTACATTTTCAATAATGTATTTGTAACCAGGATATTACACTGATAATTTACAATAAGCAAATGTGTGGATCTAGATGGGCAGCGAAATTCTGCCGCAGTAGAACTTAATTTTCTGTCAGTAACCTCGGCATGTAAACATTGCACTTAGGCCTACATCTCTTCCTTAAAGCTTTAAACTATTACTAGGTCCGGCTACATTAGAGGGGGTAGATACCACAGTTTTTAGTATTTCCCTAATTGTTTGGCAAACTAGTTCCAGTGATGTTTCTTTGGGGTGTGAAATTTCTGAACAGTCGAGCGCACTGACTCCGTATCATTCTCGTCTCATTGGCGCTGGCGCCGTGGGGCACGCCGTTGCCCGGCAACGCAGCCGCTTCGTTTACATCATTCAAGAGACAGATTTTATAGAAGCTTATTTGAGGAGTGCAGCTTACCTGTTTTTTCCTTTATTTCGCACAAAACACTGAAGAGAGCTGGCTTCATACGGTGACAGTTAAGTGT
The DNA here is from genome assembly GCF_023864275.1 of Schistocerca cancellata. Lineage (NCBI taxonomy): Eukaryota > Metazoa > Arthropoda > Insecta > Orthoptera > Acrididae > Schistocerca > Schistocerca cancellata. The sequence goes on from NC_064629.1 coordinate 719,085,823, forward strand.
GTGTTTCCTGCAAAGAACAAAAGCAATAACCACAAAATTCAGAGATGTGCATAAATTACAAAATTAACAACAAAAGAACTTTTTTTTAACAATACGTCCAATGCGATTTCCATGAAATGTTCTGTAGCAACGACCAGGTATGCGTAAATTTCCCACAATAAAGGAAAATCACAGCTTTGTGATGATTCTTAAATGCAATCTACCATCAAATGTGCGGAATAAGCTCTTAGTGAAAGTGCTTCGCGATAGGGCTATGTGATTGGGTACAAGTTGTTGAACTAATCCATTCACGAAAAGTTTGGAGACGCTGCTATAAACATAGCAAAGTGTGATATTTGTATGTAGCATCCCTGTCTATTCCGTTCTGTTGGAATTCAAAACAGTATATACTGTAACTGCCGGTACGGCATGTTTAGTACGAAAGCAGCAAAGAATTAACGCGTAACTACAAGACCAAAATTGTGAAAAATTCATGGTAATATAACGCATAATAGAGGTGCTGAGTTTTTAACAAACTTATCTGAAGGTGACAATCCTGCCAAGCCACCGAAGTTTGTAATAAGTAAGCTAGTGAAAATATTAGTCTCTGATTAAATTGAGATGTGGGATATGAATGTCTTAGACGGTATGTGAGACCGACTCAGTAATCATGCATCGTTTAGAGATTCTATAAACAGAACAATGCGCCACATTTTAGCAATTTTTGAAAGTAAAGTGTTAGTTTCAGTACCTGGCCTGCGCTTCGTCCAACGACTGGTCCGTGATATTCATTATCTGCTGCAAAATTTCGCCAATATCTTGTTTCCTAGTTTCTTGGTCTGGCGTTGTTGGTCCACCGTGATTTGGATCCACAGGTTGCATGCCATAAGGCTGGGGCATCATTCCGACTTGAGAAGTCACAGGGTGCATCATTCTGCTCTGATCGTCCATAATATTTTGACAGTACACTCCTGACCGCGACCCTCTTCTGTTCGAACTCTCCTTATTTTCAGGCCGCCGCCGCTACGGAAAAATAGCGAGCGACACACAATAGCAACGATACCTCTCCTCGCGAAGTCTAACAAGAACTGAGGTTCTAGCACCTCAGCCAAGCTCCAGCGTTGCTACGCTACAGCACGACCCCGCCACTCTCCCCTCCTCACCTCTTCGTGCTATCCCCACCACCCAGCTGTACCACGCATCCGTTCGATTACATCGCGCTTCCCTCACGTTGACTCTGTAAGATGAAAATGCAGCAAGCGGGTCAGGACGTTTTTGCTCATAATCGTTTTCCTCTCCCTCTATACATTTGTGTTGGTGCTAAAGTGGACACTTATTAATCTATTCCCCGCTTACAGTTTTAATGTTATACAAGTTTTACAGCAAATTTCACCGCAATATGAACCATTGAAAGCGACCAATGAAGAAAAGAGTTTAATTCCTCTAAAAAAAAAAAAAGTGAAACGAAGAAAAAGAAAACTGCCAATCGTAGCGAATACGGGAGGTGTGTCCGCGAGCCATTCACATTGGCTATCATGGTATCTAGAACTGCCGATTGGTCACAGCGAAACTACAGCGTCACTTGTGGCTCTCAGTTCACAAAGAAAGAATGTTAATAAAGTCTTGTTCTTATGAATAGTTAAAGTAATATTTAGTAATGAAATTGTGCCTTTACTTCAATTTATCCGCTGTTTTGTGGTGCAGCCTACACAATCACATGTATTTAAGAGATTTTATAGCTGAGAAAGACTGCGTTGTGTTGGCCTACGTTTAATGAACATAGTCAACACATGAAGACAAGGGCTGACCTAACCTGGATTACACGTTTCGTGTTGTGAGTGTTGGTCAATGAGAATAGTAGGAGGAATTGGGCAATAATAAATCTGTGAAATCAGCGTCGTGGTAGTTTACCTAGTGCCCGCCTACTTGCGCGGCTGATTCAAATTCGTAATGAACAAGTTATTCTCACGACAATTTAGGGAATCATTTACAGAAGCTTTGAATTATTTCTCTACGAGAAAAAGATCATATATACTTTTATATAAATATCTCGTGCAACTAGCGATTATTTGGACTAAAGAGCAGTTTTTCATAACCAGTGCAAAATGGAACACCGTAAGAAATTTATAAGTACAAGTAAACAATATAGAATGGCAAGGCGTTCATGATAACTGAACGGGAACCAATACATGAAAAGCAGCCAGCGTAAAACGCTTTCTCCTGAGTTATTTTATGTGAGTAGAGATGGAAGAAGTGATGAGAGGCTGGGGTTTTGGGGGCTGGTATGATGTCTTGAAACTGCGCACAGATTTACATAGTGAATCCTTGCCTCTAAAAGAAACCCACTTTCTGGCACGTATATCTAGTGGAAAAAAATCATTCCTGATGTTACGGGTACTCACCAGCTATTAATCATTTATTTGTCATTCGACCATTTGCTTGGAAACTACAAAGAACGCAAGTCAGGGTGCACAGAAGGGTTTTGGACCCTGCTCTTCCCGAATACAAGTCAGTGTATTAACATCAGCTTAGACACCTCACTTGGTATATGATTTGAAAAGAAAACCACATGTGCCTAGCCTCAAGTAGCTTACATCATGCACAAAAAATATAAACCATGATGTTACATTACAGGTCTGTAAAATGGTAAACACATGAACGCATTAAATTACACTTCTGAAAACTATGAACATACAAACACATACCAACACTTATCCTTCACAACTGTTCTTCACTGAGGGTTAAACAGGAAATCAACAGCAGAAACATTCTTGTGAAACAACACACCCAGCGGAGATGGTACATTTGTTAACAGATTAAAAAGTAATCAACAGTAAATGAAGATCTAGTATTTCTGTAAGCGAACATATTCATTTACACATTACAAACACTTATCAACAAGAATTGGTTTTAACTCTGCTTTAAAAGTTGTTTCCTTCTCCAACCTCCTTACATACGTTGGCATTGTATTATAAAGTACTAGTACTCACTGTTCTGCCAGGTGGTATGATAGAGACACATGTCATGTCGTATCACTTTTGGACCACTTTCAGCCAGTGTAGTCGCTTCAGATACTTTTTGCAGAATGCTGTGCCTGCTTGCCATACTTGCGGCAGGTGGTTGGCATAATGTTTATGAGAACTGTTTTAGGATTTGTTCTTAACATTACATACAAAAACCAGATCAGTTGTGTTATATTTTGACCACAGCTTTTCAACCTGAAGTATTGGGAGCAAAACCAGATGTAACACAATAAATGTGTAATAATACAGCAAGCTGCTTTTTAGCAACAAGGGAAGAACCCACATATGAATGTTTCAGAGCCATCTGTCAGTTATTGTCCAACTAACTCAAGTACTTCCAATGATTATTTTGTTGATTTAGATGATGTTCCATTTGTGCAAAAGCTTGGTGTGGTTATATGAAGTAAGAAAGATAGTAGTAGTAAAATGAAGAAGCAATGATCTTAATGTCATTAAAATTGACAGAGATATTCAGTATCATTTTATCACCTGATGAAGAAATAATGCCCATGCTACATTGTCAAATAAAGACTGTCAACTAAGGATTTATTACTAATTTAATGTTCTTTACCTCTAGATATTACCAGTAGGCCTAAATGGACCAATCTTAATATCCCATGCAGTATTTTTAGAAAAGAAATTAATATACAGTGTGTTATTGGTTCTACTAAAAGCCAAAACTATCATATATTTATGAACGGCCTCATAACTAGGAAAGGGTCATTCTTGCCATCCAGAAGCCCATAAGAAGACATTTATTCATTATACTATGTAATAAGTGAGTAAAGTGAAGTAAATCAATCAAGAGTTTTTCAAGATTTTTGCTACCAATGTTTCCCCTTTATATTCTATGTATTTATTTATATACTATATATATAGCCAAGTACACCCCAATGTTTATTAAAGTATCATGTAAAAATTTGAAATAAATCAACCAAGAACTTTTTGTGATTTTTGTTAAGAATATTGAACAATGACTGGTCTTTATATAGTAGTATAGATGATACCACTGTAGCTCATACATCTTTGGATCCAATATGTTCTTGCTAATTCAATATGGAGTGCCGTGAAGTTGTCTGTCTTATAACTATGGTCACTGCTATTTGTTTGCAGTTCTAAGTTTACTCATGTCATTAACACACATTTGTATATTTATTTGATAGATTTATTTCATCCAAGGATCATCTTACAATGATATAAAGGCTATCACACAAATACAATAAACATCAATAGCTCAAAATATAGATATACACAGAATACTTAAATATGATGTATAAGGATAGGACAGATGGTCGGCCGTTGCCTTCATGAAGTGATGCTCTTGGCACTTGGATGAAGTGATCTGTTGTTGTTGTTGTGGTCTTCAGTCCTGAGACTGGTTTGATGCAGCTCTCCATGCTACTCTATCCTGTGCAAGCTTCTTCATCTCCCAGTACCTACTGCAACCTACATCCTTCTGAATCTACTTAGTGTATTCATCTCTTGGTCTCCCCCTACGATTTTTACCCTCCACGCTGCCCTCCAATACTAAATTGGTGATCCCTTGATGCCTCAGAACATGTCCTACCAACCGATCCCTTCTTCTGGTCAAGTTGTGCCACAAACTTCTCTTCTCCCCAATCCTATTCAATACTTCCTCATTAGTTATGTGATCTCCCCATCTAATCTTCAGCATTCTTCTGTAGCACCACATTTCGAAAGCTTCTATTCTCTTCTTGGCCAAACTATTTACCGTCCATGTTTCCCTTCCATACATGGCTACACTCCATACAAATACTTTCAGAAATGACTTCCTGACACTTAAATCTATACTCGATGTTAACAAATTTCTCTTCTTCAGAAACGCTTTCCTTGCCATTAACAGTCTACATTTTATATCCTCTCTACTTCGACCATCATCAGTTATTTTGCTCCCCAAATAGCAAAACTCCTTTACTACTTTAAGTGTCTCATTTCCTAATCTAATTCCCTCAGCATCACCCGACTTAATTCGACTACTTTCCATTATCCTCGTTTTGCTTTTGTTGATGTTCATCTTATATCCTCCCTTCAAGATACCATCCATTCCGTTCAACTGCTCTTCCAAGTCCTTTGCTGTCTCTGACAGAATTACAATGTCATCGGCAAACCTCAAAGTTTTTATTTCTTCTCCATGGATTTTAATACCTACTCCGAAATTTTCTTTTGTTTCCTTTACTGCTTGCTCAATATACAGATTGAATAACATCGGGGAGAGGCTACAACCCTGTCTTACTCCCTTCCCCACCGCTGCTTCCCTTTCATGTCCCTTGACTCTTATAACAGCCATCTGGTTTCTGTACAAATTGTAAATAGCCTTTCGCTCCCTGTATTTTACCCCTGCCACCTTTAGAATTTGAAAGAGAGTATTCCACTCAACATTGTCAAAAGCTTTCTCTAAGTCTACAAATGCTAGAAACGTAGGTTTGCCTTTCCTTAATCTTTCTTCTAAGATAAGTCGTAAGGTCAGTATTGCCTCACGTGTTCCAGTATTTCTACGGAATCCAAACTGATCTTCCCCGAGACTGGCTTCTACTAGTTTTTCCATTCGTCTGTAAAGAATTCGTGTTAGTATTTTGCAGCTGTGGCTTATTAAACTGATTGTTCGGTAATTTTCACATCTATCAACACCTGCTTTCTTTGGGATTGGAATTATTATATTCTTCTTGAAGTCTGAGGGTATTTCACCTGTCTCATACATCTTGCTCACCAGATGGTAGAGTTTTGTCAGGACTGGCTCTCCCAAGGCCGTCAGTAGTTCCAATGGTATGTTGTCTACTCCGGGGGCCTTGTTTCGACTCAGGTCTTTCAGTGCTCTGTCAAACTCTTCACGCAGTATCGTATCTCCCATTTCATCTTCGTCTACATCCTCTTCCATTTCCATAATATTGTCCTCAAGTACATCGCCCTTGTATAGACCCTCTATATACTCCTTCCACCTTTCTGCTTTCCCTTCTTTGCTTACAACTGGGTTTCCATCTGAGCTCCTGATGTTCATACAAGTGGTTCTCTTATCTCCAAAGGTCTCTTTAATTTTCCTGTAGGCAGTATCTATCTTACCCCTAGTGAGATAAGCCTCTACATCCTTACATTTGTCCTCTAGCCATCCCTGCTTAGCCATTTTGCACTTCCTGTCGATCTCATTTTTGAGACGTTTGTATTCCTTTTTGCCTGCTTCATTTACTGCATTTTTATATTTTCTCCTTTCGTCAATTAAATTCAATATTTCTTCTGTTACCCAAGGATTTCTACTAGCCCTCGTCTTTTTACCTACTTGATCCTCTGCTGCCTTCACTACTTCATCCCTCAAAGCTACCCATTCTTCTTCTACTGTATTTCTTTCCCCCATTCCTGCAATTGTTCCCTTATGCTCTCCCTGAAACTCTGTACAACCTCTGGTTCTTTCAGTTTATCCAGGTCCCATCTCCTTAAATTCCCACCTGTTTGCAGTTTCTTCAGTTTTAATCTACAGGTCATAACCAATAGATTGTGGTCAGAGTCCACATCTGCCCCTGGAAATGTCTTACAATTTAAAACCTGGTTCCTAAATCTCTGTCTTACCATTATATAATCTACCTGATACCTTTTAGAATCTCCAGGGTTCTTCCATGTATACAACCTTCGATTATGATTCTTAAACCAAGTGTTAGCTATGATTAAGTTGTGCTCTGTGCAGAATTCTACCAGGCAGCTTCCTCTTTCATTTCTTAGCCCCAATCCATATTCACCTACTACGTTTCCTTCTCTCCCTTTTCCTACACTCGCATTCCAGTCACCCATGACTATTAAATTTTCGTCTCCCTTCACAATCTGAATAATTTCTTTTATTTCATCATACATTTCTTCAATTTCTTCGTCATCTGCAGAGCTAGTTGGCATATAAACTTGTACTACTGTAGTAGGTGTGGGCTTCGTATCTATCTTGGCCACAATAATGCGTTCACTATGCTGTTTGTAGTAGCTTACCCGCATTCCTATTTTCCTATTCATTATTAAACCTACTCCTGCATTACCCCTATTTGACTTTGTGTTTATAACCCTGTAGTCACCTGACCAGAAGTCTTCTTCCTCCTGCCACTGAACTTCACTAATTCCCACTATATCTAACTTTAATCTATCCATTTCCCTTTTTAAATTTTCTAACCTACCTGCCCGATTAAGGGATCTGACATTCCACGCTCCGATCCGTAGAACGCCAGTTTTCTTTCTTCTGATAACGACATCCTCTTGAGTAGTCCCCGCCCGGAGATCCGAATGGGGGACTATTTTACCTCTGGAATATTTTACCCAAGAGGACGCCATCATCATTTAATCATACAGTAAAGCTGCATGCCCTCGGGAAAAATTACGGCCGTAGTTTCCCCTTGCTTTCAGCCGTTCGCAGTACCAGCACAGCAAGGCCGTTTTGGTTATTGTTACAAGGCCAGATCAGTCAATCATCCAGACTGTTGCCCTTGCAACTACTGAAAAGGCTGCTGCCCCTCTTCAGGAACCACACGTTTGTCTGGCCTCTCAACAGATACCCCTCCGTTGTGGTTGTACCTACGGTACGGCTATCTGTATCACTGAGGCACGCAAGCCTCCCCACCAACGGCAAGGTCCATGGCTCATGGGGGTGGGGGGGGGGGGGGGGGGGGGTGATCTAGGAAAACCCAAATCAGAATGGCCATACAGAGCAAAACCCATGCTCTCGAATATGAGGCCAGTACTTAAACAGCTGCACCATATCATTTTGCTGGTCACTATTACACAATGTTCTTTGACTTACACATAAATATCTTCTGATAACTAATAATATAAAAACACAGTTTTGCTCTTCCTTACCACATTAAAGACACTGGTTAATGACTTCTGGGTCATAAAGGTGTTTCTACGCCCACTGCGATAACTCCAGCAAGTTCGGACAACCAATATCTGGACCACCAACACTTCAGTATGCTTTGTGGTTTCTTCCTGTCATACTCTCTGTCCACCTGGGTGGTGGGGACTGCAAAAACAGTGATCAGTGATCTCATATTGATATGCAACATGATGTTATAGTTAGTCTCTTTCATTATTATTCACTACTCTGAGTCCTCCAAGTGATCTTTAGTTGTGCAGTATGCATTAGTTAAGGACAATGTTTTACCTGCCTTTTTTGGACAGATATATTCGAGTAATGCCTTTCATTTTGTTGGGCAATTTATTACACAATTTTATTCCCATATACAAAATACTGATTTGAGCTTTTTGTTTATTTTTCCTTGGTAAATGCGATTCAATACTGGCTCTTTTTCTGTAATTACATATAGAACTATTAGTGGAACATGTAGTATATTATCCTTGCTATGCACCACAGATTGGTAAATGTAATCAGTTGGTGCACTAGGTATGCCCAGTTTTTCTAAATAGCTCTTTACAATGAGCCTGGCCACTATTTGTAGTTATTATTCTTATTGGCCTTTTCTGCAGTATAAGGAGGGTAATGTAAGCATACTCAACTTTTATTGATTGGCGACTCCATGTTGTCTTGTGCACTACGACCAGGTAACAGGTAGTCAGTCTATGTGATTGCTGTAAGCTTAGTGACAACAGTGCATCCCAATTTAAGTTATACAATATAGCACTGAAGATGGTCACCCAGTGACAGAAAATCGATTTTGCAATAGTAAAAAATATACGACCAATGCTGTCTCTTTTTTCAAGCATACTCAACTTTTTAAACAACAGCTTTCATCGTGCCCTTGTGGAGCTGTGTGTCAAGATTCGAATACCCCTTTTCAGTTATGTAAAAATTTCTTTTAATTGCCTATTACTTTTATTGTAAAAGAACTATTACATAAGATACAGGGAACTGGAAGTAACCAAGTAAGCCACCTTCCGAGGAGCATACTTCAAAAATGATTCTCAGTGCAAAACATGCACAGAACTCAGTCTCTGGGAGAGTTTTGTTTCATGGTCTTTCCAGTTTAAATCTTGATCACCATCCATTCTCCTAAAAGTTTTGTACATTGTACTCTTCCTAATTTATTTCTGCCCAGTACCAGTTGGAGACCATGGTTTTGATTCATTTTTCCAAACTGAATGTAATTTATTTTCTTCACATTAAGGATCAGCTCATTGGCATTGAACCATGAATGCATGGACTTAAGGACTTGTTGTAGCCAGAGATTTCTTAACATGGTGCAGTATTACCCTAGCGTCATCTGCAAACAACATGATCTTAGCTACAGTTTCTGAGGACTATATGTCATTTACATAAATAAGGAGCAGAAGGGTACCTAACACACTTCCCTGTGGTACACCTATTTTGACTTTCTTTGCATCAGATACTAATCTGATTTTATGTTTAGAGTGAGCTGATGTGAGCTAGGCAACCTGTGATCTGTTTTGCAAATGTGGTTGAAACCACTTGTTTTCTATCCCTTTGATCCCCATTACTTGCAGCTTATATAAAAGAATTTCATGACTAATGGTATCAAAAGCTTTAGAAAGATCTAAATGAACTTCTATGATACTACTGTTATTTTATAGGTCTCTAATTATTTCACCTGTGTAATTCATTATTGCTGTTTCTGTATTTTTACCTGTTTGAAAGCCATGTTTGTTATTATTCAGTAGCCTATTGTCAGTCAAATAATTGGTGATCTTTCCAGTACTTTATAGAATGCTGATAATAGTGATCTGGGTCAACAGCTTTCAACTTTATGCCCATTACCACTCTTTACTGAAAGTATCACTTACAAAATTTTTAGTCATTACCATATTACCAGTTCTTTGTCATTCACCAGCCATGGCTGGACAGACAGTGTCAATTTTGCAGTAGTATTACCACATTAAAATTAATAAAAAAATTGCGATTCAACCTATGATATTAAGTGGATACTATAAAACATTTATTTAAGAACTAGATTACAATATACATTGCAGTAACAAGTCAATCATTTAGTAAAATAGCAAACTTGTTGTTTTCATTGGCACTGTGTAGCAGTTCTGGTAGACACTGTTCTAACAAAGACAAGTATTCTTCTATACTGTACAAAGATAGTTCATTTAGTACACACAAAATTTTAGTTCTAAATTATATGACTGAAAATCCTTAGGTAGAGCATTAAATAATTTTAGAGCCACCATTGGGAAGCTGTTTTGTGTGTTAGTTAATTGACATCTTGGCCTGTCTATACTGTCCTTATAGCAAGTTTTGTATTGATGAACATCACTTCTCATTCTGTAAGCCTCATGATTTGTCTTTGTGTGAACAAGGCAATTGAAAATGTATTGGCTGAAAACAGTCAGAACATCTAATCTGGAAGAAATTGGTTTGCAGCGGCCATTCTTTTTGCTTGAGGTAATGATCCTCATTGCTTACTTTTGTAATAAAAGCACATCCTTGCAGCCTGCAGAATGGCCCCACAGCAACAGCCGGTAGCTGATGTGACTGTGGAACATAGCATAGTATACTGTTAATAGGTACTGGTGTAGTATAACACTTTTCAGCTTCCTCAAGAGGTATAGGACTCATGAGAGTTTGAAACATACGTGTTTAGTGTGTTGTTGCCAGGTTAACTTGGTATCAATGAAAAAGCACAGAAGTTTAACAGCTGCTGTGTCACCCAGTTCTCCAGTATTACTTAGGCTGCATATCATCCTCTGTGTTTTCTGGTCATTAATTTTCATCTTGTTCATGATGAACCAAGCCTTGGCCTCACTTCTGCTTGTTGAACAGCTTGAAGTACGTTCTCCCAGTCTGAGAACAAAGTTGAGTCTTCTGCAAACTGCAAGGTGTCCCCATTGGAGCCTACGTCATTATAAAATTAAGAACAACAAGGGCCCTTTTACTGATCTCTGTGGCACACTATGTTTTAGCTTCATTTCACCTGATTCTGCTCCTTGCACTGATACAATCTGTCATCTGTTATTTATGTAGGATTCAAGAGTTTGTAGAACAGCTCCCCCAATACCATATGATTTTAGCTTGCTGAGCAGGACCTTATGTGAGATACAATCAAATGCCTTACTAAGGTCACAGAGCACCAGTGCTATAGACTCCTTGTCTTCATAAACCTGGGTTATATTTGTAACTAAGTCAAATACTGTTGTTGTAGTTGACTTGCCCTTCCAAAAGCCGTGCTGTGTGTAATAAAAGAGGTTATTTCCTTCACAATAACTTAATACTGTAGCTGATCTGTCATTATGGACTCCATCACCTTAACTAGCACTGGTATTATAGATATAGGCCTGTAGCTTGACACTTCATGTGGATTACCTTTTTTGTAAACTGGTACTGTGCATGCTACTTTAAGGAAGTCTGGAAATTCACCAGCATGGAGGCATTTATTTATTGCTACTGACAGTGGTTGAGCAATTTTGCAGACTATAGTTTTTAATATAGTACAGGACATGCCATAAATCTCAGGGCTCCCTCAGTGTTTGTAGTCTTTTAGTATTTTTATTATGTATTTTGGATACACTCACTTCCAAATTACTGTGCTGCATTTAATTCCAAATTTCATGGCAGCTGCAGGATCTGTTCTGATGACAGGAATTTCACCTACTGTGCTTTCTGCTATGTTTATAAAATATTCATTAAATTAATCTGGGGTGCAAGAAGTAGAGCAAGAGGTGGGCTTTGCCTATGTTGATTAATCAGATCCCATGTGCCTTTCAAGGATTGTGAGCTTCTTCAATAAATCTGGCATTGCTTTCCATCTTTGCTTTCTCTACTTCTTTTCAGTACATCCTTTTGGCCTATAGATAATTGCAGTATAGTCTGTCCTTGATGCCAATATCTCCAGTGGCTTTGACATTTAGTAGTCATACAGTGCCTTTTATTTTAGCCAATCTGGATGTATACGAGCTCTTTACTTTCACTGTTTTCTGTATGTATTTTGATTTGGCAGTCAGATATCTCTTGGGTTTTAGTGGAAAATTTTCATCAAATTTGGCTTTAAGAGTCTGGAACATGGGACTGAATGTATCATTTGATGCCAATCTGTAGAAGACACTGCAGTTCTGAAATCAACTAAATTTTTCTTTGTAATAACCCTACTTCTGAAGACATGATTTGAATGCTGTCTGGGAATTTGTTGAGTACTTACTGAGTTTGTCCATAGCTTCATGACTACCGCACTGTGATCTGTAAGCATAGGGTCAACCACATTTACTTTGTTGTCACAACTATTTAGGTCTGTAACAACTGCATCAAGACAGATATGTCCTCTTGTTGGTAAATAACCTACAAACAGTCCATAGCTGCTTACTAAGTTCATAAAACCTCTCTCTTTGTCACTACCTTCTCCAATATGGATGTTGAAGTCTCCACATAAGGTGGTGTTTGCTCCTAGGCACATGAGATGACACAGACAGCTTTCCAATTTGTTGATGATGTTTTCAAAATTGCCATTTGAGGAATGGTACATAGAAACAACAGTTAAGTTAGCATCCGTGGGGGAACACTCCCTCATTAAATGATAACCTGACAATATGAGCTGGGGGCTTTGCAATTTTTGAAGCAGTACAGATTATAAATGACACTGGTACCTGAAAGGCAAGAGAGAATTTATGTTTCTGCTGGTTATCTGCACATAAGGGGAATGGGATAGCTGATGCAACAGTGAAGGAAGCATTTACCAAATACACTTGGTCTCCCTAAATCCCATAGTACTGTATTGTTACTAGATCTGCATCATTTACCGGTTGTGACTGGATGGGCTGCATCAAGATTACATACGAGTTTTTACAGTCTTTCATATGACATGTAAAGAAAATTTCTCACAATAAGGATATACTTAACAGATGAAAACAACATTATTTTGTACAACAAATTTGGTCATTTGAAAAATTCTCCAATCGAGTAGAATGGATGCTGTTTCAAATCCTGTGCAATTTTCCTTTTGGATAATCCCAGCAATAGACACTGCAATTCTTGAGACAGTATGTTGAACATTTTTAGATCAACCATTGGAAACCATGTTCCAGACAATCAACGGCTTGGTATATCAATATTCCTCTTGTTGTGGGTGTCATAATTACATATTTCTTGCCTCAAGCTGGAAGGCCTTTGATTTTCTTTTACACTGGTGAGGCATAAAAACACATACTGGCTGAAAATGGTCATTATTCCTAACTGAGTGAATACAGGCCTAGGTTTGCAGCCCTCCAATCTTTTGCTTAAAGTGATGATTCAATAGCTTTTTAGCATTAATATGTTCTTGCAACCCAAAGAGTGTCCCCATAATAGTAGGCTACAGTTAATGTAGCTATGAAAGAGTGCATAATACACTGTTATAAGGTACTGGTAAGTTAATACACCCTTTAGTCTCATGGGTGAACTTGGAGCACACACACACTGTATGCTCATTCATTGATAATGCATGTCAATCAGGAATACCAGCAGTTTGACAGCTTCCATATTATCCTGCCATCCAATGTTGCTGAGGCTGCATACCAGATGATGTGGTTTTTCTTCATTCATTTACATTTTATTTTTGACAAACCACTCTTTGATGTTCTCAAAAAGCATATCTGTTGCTTGTAGAGCTTGTGCAGCAGTTTTTCCTTTGGCAAAGAAGGTGGTGTCATCAGCAAACTGTAACATGTTGTTGTTACAACCTATATTATTGACAAAAATAAGAAACAGGAGAGGTCCTATGACAGATCACTGGGGAACACCATGCTCCAATTTTTGTTCTTGGGGGCTTGCTCCATGATTGATACTACCTGCATTTGGCTTTCAAGATAAGTTTGAAGAGTTGGCAGAACAACACCTCCAATACCACAACACTTCAGCTTATTAAGCAGTATCTTGTGCAAGATGCAGTCAAATGCCTTGCCAAGGTCACAGAGTGTCAGTGCCATAATTTCTCTGACCTCAAACTGCTGCCTTATCTTTGTAATTAAGTCAAGTACTGCTGTACCTGTTGACTTTCCTTTCTGAAAGCCATACTGTGTGTGCTGGAAGAGTTTATTGTCTTCATTAGTAGTATAGTAGTAGTAGCAGTAGTAGCTTTATTCTTCTGTAGATTTCTTTTTACAAGAATATAGGACATGTCAAAGTATTTACAAGTTTAGTCCAATTTAAAATAAGCTAGTTCATATACACATACATTTACAGACTTCTAGTTAGAGACAATCATTAGATTTACTCCTGGTATACAATACTTTTTTTTTACAAGTAACTTATTAAATAACATAATGCCACACTGTTCACACACTATACACACATTGTTTCATAACACTTCACTCACTATACACACAAACGCACACACACTGGTGATCTCTGGGCCATTCTCCGTACCACAACTTCCCATTTGCTATCCTGATAAACTGAGTCAGCATCCCTCTACAATGAGTGAGATGTTGAGCTCAGAAAGAGGAAGAGATGTTAGTATTATGCAATGCATAGCTTGGGGGTAAGTTTTTCTAGAAAAGGTAAAAAGAAGGGGAAAAAACATAGTGTGAAGGTGTTATGTGGAATGCTGGATGTTTTATAATCATTATTATTATTTATTTGTATAACATTTTTTTTACCAAACCCTTGCTCTGTTTTATCTAAGTAAACCTTCAATGTATAAAATGTATTGCATAACAGGTACTTTTTAGCTACCTTTTTAAATAAGTGTATTTTTGGAATTTCTTTGATCTCTTTTGGTAATTCATTGTACAGTTTTATTCCTTGGTAGAAAATGCTGTTTTGAGTTTTATGTATTGTAACTTAGTATCCTGTGTTTTATCACAGACTCTGTAACTTTAGCTAAAATTGGAATTATTTAAATCAGTCTAAAACTGAACACTTCAAGTGGTTCACATTTTTTGTAGACTGGTATAGTATGTGCCACTTTCAGGAATTAAGGGAAGACACCAATGGATAAACATTTGTTGATTACCATGGCTAGTGGTTGAGCAAGCATTGGAATAATTTTCTTCAGGACTGTGCAAGACATGCAATAGATATCTGCACTCTCTGAATGTTTATATGAATTCACTATTTTTGCAATGTCCGTAAGGTGCACTTTGCTCAAGTTTTTAATAATGCAACAGCTGTAGGGTACAAGTATGAGTCTGGAATTTCACTTACAGTATTTTCACTATCCCAACAAAATACTGTTTCAAGACATCAGGATTACAGGAATTTACAGTGGAACTAGGCTTGTTCTTGTGCTCATTTACCAGATGCCAAGCTTCTTTACATGGATAATGAGACTCTTTGATGAACTTGTCATTGTATTTCTTTTTTGCATCCTCTACTACACCCTTTCTGTAAATTCACTTGGCTCTGAAGTAGTTACAATGAAGCAGCTCCTTAGTTGAAAGATCTAAAGCTATCTTCATCCAGTCTCAGAACATTATGACATGCACTTTAATTTATCTAGCACAGGTATTCACCACACCTTCCATGTAATAGGTTTTTCCCTTCCTTGTGATTCACCTACAGGATTCTTCTTGGGGATTATTGGGAACATGTCATCAAATTCTTATGTTTTGGAACAGACAATCAAATGAATCACTGGCCCACATTTTTGCAATTTTCTGTTGCCAGTTTACACCAGACAGTGCTGCTTTTAGGTCATTTGGTCTCTCTTCTTTAATAAAACTTCTTCTGAGAGTGTTATGTGCTTGGTTGCAACTTAATCGCACTCTTCATACAAACATACGTACATACATACATTAATCCTTGTTCCATAGATCATGAATACGACATTTCGTAACATATCACTTTAACATAAATTTTCTTTACACAAAATTATTAATTAATTTTTTTACAGTTACTACTTCATATCTAAGAATTCATTTATTGAGTAGAAGGAGTTGTCATTCAGAAATTCTTTTAATTTGCTTCATACTGAGTTCCATTGCTACATTACTAATACACTGTGATCTGCAACCATTGGTTCAGCTACACTGATATTATAATCCCAAGTACTGTGACACTGGCCCTTGTGGGGCCCATAGCTGTTTATTAAGCTCATAAAGACCCTCTCTCTAATACTTCAACTACGTGTATGTACATGGAAGGCACCACACAACTCAGTTTTAGACTTAAGGTATGTAAGATAAGATGAACAGTTCGTCATCTGTGCAATAAAGTTTTCAAAGTTACCATCTGCTGAATGGTTTACAGAGATAACAATGACATCAATATTTGTTGACACTATTGTAGCCAGTTCAAGATCCAAGCCTGTACAAAAGTACCTTCTGCTTCAGTCAGCCAGTGCTCACAGATACATAATGCATTTTGTTTCACTTCCTCTATAAAGAATGATAAAAGGTCCACGTTGGGTCTTAAACATTGCAGAATAACACTTATAATAACTTAATGTGTATTAGTGTCAGCATTAAGATCCTTTGTGTGTGATAATCCAAGGCCCCGACCTTCAGTTTCAGACTGTTAAGGCAAGACATGTTAGTAGAGTGAATAAAGGCTGAATATGTAACACTGCTGTGGTGGAATAATTTTGACACACCTATCAGCTACTTTTCTGTTAGGTTTTTATTGTTCTTATTTTCCATTTTGTGACATGCTAACATAGTTCTTTTTTTGTCAAAGTGGGGATCATTGTAAAAAATGTTACAATAGTGAAATATTGGGTTACTGTGAGTTGTAGTGTTGCAGTAGACTGTACTCTGTGATATTTTGAAATAAATATTGGAATGTTCCCATTAGGTGACTGGTGGCTGTCTATAACTAAAACTATAATATCTACTGGAACATGAATTAAATGCTTTTCATAATTCAGTCATTCACTCTTAACTGTAAAATTATATACTATATAATCTCCAAAAACAGTCAGATAACCATATTCTTATTTGTTACTCCTACAAAAATGATTAACAGTATGGCAGATTATCAGGAAAAAGTCAGCAACGATATCATTTTAATTGATATAACTATGGATTCTTGGTGAAACACTGTATGTTGTTTTAAGTAAACAGTTTTTTGCCTTTTTTAACAAATCTTTATTATTTTTTGTATGGTTTTGGAAGGCCATACATAAAATAATAAAGTTTTGTGAAACAAGGCAAAAAATCATTTCGTTTAGTTAATACAAGCAAGTTTATCATACCTCAATCAGTTCACAGATACACAAAGCAAATATATCCAAATAAATATAGTAATTCCATAAAAATTCGTAGTGAGCTAGAATTTCTAAAACTTTTATTGTGTGTATAATATACTTACAAGTGACAATGGTAAGGTGGATGTAAGTGAATTCAGTAGCTGGCATTTCAAATACTTTTTCCTTAATCAAATCAGAATGTATTTGGATTTCTTTATACCTTAGATTCTGCTTTGAAGAGATAGCTGTCCCATGATGTTTATAATGAGATATGAAGAACTGCCTAGAAGAAAATCAGGTATATTTACAGTTTCTATTTGCTTTTTTAAATTTTTTATTTATGTGGATAACATCAACTTTTAAGTCAGAGTCTAGTATTATTTCTATTTCTTGTAATTTGTTGGTTAGAGATTGAAAATTATGATGTGTTATATGAAATTGGAGGAAGTTGGTTTTATTTTGCTTATTATTACTACTACTTTCTGATGAACCACTTACCTCAAATAACATCCTAAATCTGTTCATCTTGTGTTCTTCCTTGGTCTGTTATCTATTAAAAAATCATTCATATGGGGAAGAAGGCACATATTTCCTTCTGTTCACTTCACTGGCTAATGCTGCTGGTGTTGTGTCTTGTGTATTCATTTCCACAGGAGAGGTTGGAACTGCTGCTGCTGCTGCTGCTGTCTTCAAAGTGCTAGCATAACTTTTCCTGGGACATATTCCTTAACACTCTTTGTGTACTGTCAGTCTGAGAGGAATTCTCTGATGATGTTCCTGAGGTTTGGGACACTTCACTTCACTTTGTATGAATATTATTAGCACTTTCTGGTACTGTTGGGATTATCTGAGCTAGAGGAATGGCAGCTGAACTAGACGTACAATGAGTATTCTTCATAATTTCCATGATTTTTTTTACGGACAAAGTTTTTCCCTCCCTTTAAGATGCACACCATGCCTGGTAAAGAGTTCAAAATCCATATCCCCTGTGTGTAGGAAGAATGAGTTCCGAAAGGCTATGCAGATTTTGTAATAAAGTCTGTTTGCTTTCTCAATCTCTTTGTTTACACAGGAGAAATTACGAAGGTTGTATCTGTGTAGAATTCCTAAAACAATCATTATTTGCTTCTCCAGTAACATCAGTGTTTTCCTTATGCATCTTGTGGCTCCTTTGAGATCATTTTTATAAACATTGTTGGCACCTGCTATTAATACCGTACACCATTTGTTATTGGAACAGTTCCTCTGCCCTGATTGTCAGAATACATAAAGATTTTAAAACATTTCATCAGTTCTTTACATAAAGATGCCTTGTTGCTACTAATTGCTTTCATCTTATTTGCTGTAGGTGGAATAAATGAAGGCTTATTGACTGCATTTAGTGATGTGAGTGATTGTTCTTTGTTGCTCTTGTGTTTGTTATTTACCTCCACTATTATATTTCTTAATACTCTTTGAATTAGGTATATTTGGTGTCAAAGTGTTGTATTTGGTACTTGGAAGCATGTGATAGTTAATCCTAGGCATAGTATGGAAAGTTGCCTTGCACTCATTGATCTGAAACAGTTCATCATTTTTTGACTTCATAGGAGTTTGAATAATATCCCTTAGTGAATCTTCCAGCACCTTGACGTAATTTTTGGCATCCTTTAATTCACTGAGGAGTGATTCTGTCACAGAAAGTTCCTCTCATATCTGCCTGTATGAGTAAGCATAGCTCGGGATGTGCGCCATTTGCCCCCACCTCTCCCTAGCCCCCCCCCCCCCCCTCATCCACCCTCCGGTCCCCTCCACCAAACAGCCACAACATATGACAATGTGGCAATGTGGTACACCCAGTGTCATTGCTGAGCAGTGCATGCAGAGGGGCATGGGTAGGAGTGTGCATCTATGCATGGAGCTATTGAAGTAGCTATATGTTATACAACATGCACATTATGCAACAAATTTAATAATTTTTAACATTGCCATCATCATTGGTATAAGAAAAGCTGTTCCATTCTCCACTTCACCCTCTTAGGAGTTGATTTTTTCTTTTATTTTCTTTTTTACTCTCTACATTAGCTTATGATCTTCCTTGGGATTCAAGCTATCTCCATACCAAATTTCATTGAAATCACTTCAGTGGTTGAGTGGTGAAAACAAAACAGGCAGAGCTATGTTCTCATTTAACAGTATTAGTGTGGGAATATGGATTAAACATGTTAAGGATTGCATAAGTACTGTATTCACTACACTGAATAGTATTATGAAGAACATGTCAACCAATAATAGTATTTTCACACATATATTTAAGTTCAAAATTCAAAGAGTAAATAACTTTTTCAAAGAGTAAATATTTTTCCTTAATTCACATAACATTCTTCAAATCAATAAATAACTACATACTTTCTAAAAATAGCCCATGTTCTTCCTAAGGGTTAAAGCTATCGCCAAACCAAATTTCACTGAAACTGGTTTAGCAGTTTAGTCATAAAAATGTAACACAGAGAGTTACTTTCACATTTATAATATTAGTGTGGATAATTCTGTGTAGAGTGTATAGACCAAATGGATAATACCTTAACAACATTTAAAAAGTGAGTCTTTTGGTTCAGGTGGCTTTTGGAATACATAAAGTAAGCAAGAGTTGTGTGTCTACAAGAGAAAGCTAACACATAGGATATAGAAAACTACTGGCCTGCCTCTGCTGTCACTTTCCCAAAAGCAATACAATCAGCTATAAAAGATAGACTAAAGACTTTAAGATATCACTTCAAGAATTAAGTATGGGTAGTATTATTGTGTGTGTGTGTGTGTGGGGAGGGGGGGGGGGGGCGTGGCGTGATTCATTACTCAAATGCATTATAAGGTGCTTATTAAGGTGTTTACCAATAAATTTGAATCAGTGTGTGTGTGGGGGGGGGGGGGGTGTAGGTGGGCATGCCCAGTGGGGATCTGAGTTGTGAAAGGGGGGGAGAAGGATTTATTTACTCAAATGCATTCTAAGTTGTCAAGTAAACTGCCTTTTTTTATAAAAAGAGGTACAATGAAATCCAAAATTCTTTTAAGTGATTTTATGGCAATGAAGGGCACTGAGGAAAAGTATCTGCAATGAAAGAGAGCAACAATTTCTGTCAAAATGGAGGGAGGTTAGAGTGGAAGAGCTTAAAGGGATGGGAAAGTGTTTTGTAACCTGCAACATGCTGCTACTCCATGATATTGAGAACATGCTGAACTGTTGAGCTGGCCATTTCACCTACATAAAAAGCACAACAGTCATAATGAGGATACAGAGGGATGTTTTTGTATATTCAAGTTGTGACAGAATTCCACTACTCTTTGAGATGTTCAAGAAAGAATAGGCTCTCTCAGTTGCAAATGAGACTGTCTATTCTTTCTTGAACATCTCAAGAGGTTGCTGTACAATTAGCCACAAGATGGAGTGGTGTGGTTTTCACTAGTATCTGATGTCACAAACATATTGTGACCACAAAGCTGGCCATTTCATCTGTGTACATGCACGTAACTGATAGTGAGGATACTAAAGCAGACATCATATTTTTATTTAAAGAAATCATAAACATTTCATGCATTACCACCAAAGTGCTAGAGATATTTAAATGGATAATTCAACTTAAGTTAGACTGGCTAGCTCAAGATTTCCAAGTGGGAATATGAGATCAGTACAGCAGAGGAGCTGAGAACATTGTTCTGGAGCTCTCATGTAGGAACCATTGGTGTGATACAGCAGAAAAAGATCAGGAGATGATGGTAGTCTGTTTAACTTATTCTAAGCCAGAATCAGTAGTAGGATACAGCAGTAGAGGAATAGTGCTCTAGATGCTGAGGCAAGAACAGCCACATTAGTACCTAGAGCGTAGACAGTTTATACTAAGTCTTTTTGTTACGTGCTTCTGTGAAGAAATGAATAGTATCTGTGTATGTATCCATCTCGAGTGGAGTTTATTAATTTCTTCCTAAGTGTCTGAATAATTTACAAGAGCTCTCTGCCTGTGTGCTGTGCAGTATTTTCAGTGATATAGCATCTTGCCCATCTGATTTTTGTGACTTTATTTAGTTGTATCACCTTCAGGGACATGTAAAAGACACCAGAACTGGTTTGTATTTTTCTTGTTTATACTTTGTATGTATCGTAATTTTAGTAGTGTAGACTTAGGCTGCCAGTAGTTTGATTTCTTGTTGCGGGCTGTTTGTAATTTCTCAGTAACTATCTGACTGCTTTGGTTAGTACATATTTTTGTGATTTTATATAGTTTTACATAGAAGGAAATGAAAAGTGACTGTGCTTGATTTGTGTGGACACAAGGTGAATTGAACACAGTCAAGAATTAGCCAGAAGTGCATTGGCTGTATCTTTGGGCAAAAGTCAACTGTGGAAACTATCCACACAGTTGTATCCTTATGCTGTAGCAGCAGATACACTATGCTGACTATTGTTGATAATGCAGAGAGACAGGAATTCATGTGATCAAGCAAGCAAAGCAAAGCTCCAGGTTCTGGGGCTGATGGGCCAATTGGGACAGACTAACTGCCATGTCATCCCCTGCCAAAAGCATCATTGGATGTGGTGTGGATGGGTATGGGGTCACACACCTCTCTTCTGGCCATTGTCAGCTTTCTTGATCTAGGGGCTACTACTAATTATTCAAGTAGCTTCTCAGTTGGCCTCATGAGGCTGTGTGCACCCTGTGCCAATCCTCGTACCTCAGAAAAATCCCTGGCAGTAATGGAATCAAATTATATCATACTTGAACAGTTAGACACAGACACATGAGGGCAGCATTTTAGACATTCTAGTAACAAACAGATAGGAAATTTTTAAATAAATTAATATAAATGGGGTGAGGTGGAGGACAAAGTGACCATATGGCTAGCGTAGCATCAGTTAGTACAAGGGTTGTAAGAAAGTTTAAGCAAGATAAGAAACTATTTTTGCTTATAAAGCATGACAGGAAACAAATTTCACAGTATCTGAGCAACTATAGCTCTGATGAGGAAGAAGATGTGGAGCACAAATTGATAAAATTCAGAAGCATTGTACAATATGCCTTAGGCCTGTAGGTGCTGAGCAAGGTCATGACGAATGAGACTGACTGTGCTTCAGTGATAAAGTGAGCGTAATGAGAGAGCAAGCCAAGATGTGTTCAATAAATTTGAAAGTAAAATTTTGCCACCTGATATGGTCATAAATCCTAAGAAGTTTTGTTCATACATAAAATCAGTAAGCAGATCAAAATAATCTATTCAGTTGTTCAGTGACCATACTGGCACCAAAATGGAAGATGGCTGAGAGAATGCTGAGATACTGCATTTCGTATGGTTTCACTGTGAGAAAGTGTAATACAGTTCAGTTACTTAGGTGAAATAACTGTGAGAGTTTCAAATTATACAGGGATTATGCAAAAGAACTTGCTCCCCTTCTAGCAGCAGCATATCATAGGTCATTTGGACAACAAAGGGTACGAGGCAACTTGAAAACAGTGCAGTTTCATTCCTATTGTCAAGAAGGTTGTCAGATAGATAATACACTGAGGCACCAAAGAGAATGGTATAGACATGTGAATTCAAATACAGAGATATGTAAACAGGCCGAATACAGTACTGCAGCTGGCAATGCCTATATAACACAACAAGTGTCTGGCGCAGTTGTCAGATTGGTTACTACTGCTACAGAAGTGAGTTTTAACGTGGTGTTATACTCAGTGAATGATTGATGGAACACAGCATCTCCAAGGTCACAGTGAAGTGCGGATTTTGCCTTGTGACTATTTCATGACTGTACTGTGAATATCAGGAATCTAGTAAAACATCAAATCTCTGACATCGCTACAGCCAGAATAAGATCCTGCAAGAATGGGACCAACTATGACCGTAGAGAATCATTCAGTATGACAGAAGTGCAACCCTTATGCAAATTGCTGCAGATTTCAATGCTGGGCCATCAACAGGTGTCACCATGTGAACCATTCAATGAAACATCATTGATATGGGCTTTCGGAGCTGAAGGCCCACTCATGTACCCTTGATGACTGCAGGACACAAAGCTTCATGCCTTGCCTGATCCCATAAACACTTATATCAGGCTGTCCATGACTGGAAACATGTTGCTTGGTCAGACGAATCTCATTTCAAATTGTATTGAGTGGATGGATGTGTACGGTTATGGAGACCAACTCATGAATCTATGGCCCCTGCATGTCAGCAGGGGACTGTTCAAGCTGGTGGAGCCTCTGTAATGGTGTGGGTCATGTGCAGCTGGAGTGATATGGGACCCTTGATACGTCTAGATATGAGTCTGACAGGTGACACATATGTAAGCATCCTGTCTGATCACCTGCATCCATTCATGTCTATTGTGCATTCTGATGGACTTTGGCAACCAGCAGGACAATGGGATACCCCACATGCCCATAGAGTGGCTCCAGGAACACTCTTCTGAGTTTAAACACTTCCGCTGACCACAAAGCTCCCCAGACACCAACATTATTGAGCATATCTGGGATTTCTTGCAAGTTGCTATTCAGAAGAGATCTCCACCCCCTCATACTCTTATGGATTTATGGACAACCTTGCAGGATTCATGGTGTCAGTTCCCTCCAGCACTACTTAAGACATTAGTTGAGTCCATGCCATGTCATGTTGTGGCACTTCTGTATGCTTGTGGGGCCCCTACACAATATTAGGCAGGTGTACCAGTTTCTTTGGCTCTTCATTGTAATAGGCTGTGTAGCAGGTAGTGTAATAGGCAGTGTAATATCAGTGAAGTCAATCTGTTGTAAAATTCTGGACATGTCTTATGCTCACATATTATGACCTTCTTGGAGAACAAAAATCTCTACCAAAAAATCAACATGAATTCTGCAGACTGAAATCTTACAAAACTTAGACTGCTCTGTTTGTTCATGGTGTCCAACACACTGTAGACAACACTGTCCAGGTTAATGCCATGTTGCTTGACTTCTGGAAGGCATTTGATACAGCTGCACACTGTCAATTAATCAACAAAAGAGGACATGCTTTCAGATAGAACTCAACATTTTACTGTTACCAAGGCGAAGTAGACAGATGTAGATGCAATTGTGGTGATACTCCAAGTACATTCAAATTACCCAGTGAATAACCTTGGTATTTCCATAACACTGTTTGCAGATGATGCTGTTAATTGAGGAAGACCTGTAGATGATCAATGATTGGTGCAGCAACTGGTAGTTGACCCTGGACATGAATAAAAGTAACATATTAAATAGGTGAAGAGATCTACTACTGTTCAATTACACTATTGGTTGTAAATCACCGCAAACAGTAACAACTATAAAATACCTAGTAGTAACCATCTGGATCAATCTAATGTAGAATGGCCATATAAAATGAGTTTTTAGGACAAGAAGATGCCAGGATAAGATTCATTGTTCTGTTATTAAGGAAATTCTTCCATGAAAGAAGGGGCTTACAAAACACTCATTCACTTGAGTCTTGAGTATTGCTCATCATCAGTCTGGGACTCTTAACAAGATTGATTAACCAAAGAAATTGAGAAGAGTGGCATGTTTTATCAAAATTAAGAACATTACAGGCCTTCTCAACAAACTCCAGTGGCAGGTGTTACAAGAGAGGGGTCATAAATCAGGGAGAGGTTAATTGTTGAAATTTGAGAATGGTAGTACCCTAGCCAGAGACTTTTTGGTGCCTCCCATCCATCACCTGCAACTCCTTTGTTTTTGAGTTTCGGCATTTTTAGTTGTCATACATTTTTTATTTGTCCTATAAAATGAAGATTGAACATTACAAGAAAATGTTATTGTTAACGAAATTACTTAAAATAAATACATCAAGGACTATGCACTTAAAAGTTATATTTCTGCTTATCTATTTGCCATGAATAGGAAAACTATATCAAAGTAATGGAAAGAACGAGCTCAACATACATAGTGTCACATTTTGAATGGGAAGGAGGCATGTATGAGAGAAAGACACATTTCACCTTACAATAACAACAAAACAAATCAGACAAATGCAGTTTGTTCACAGAAATAAAGGAAAAAGAAAAGAATACATTTTGATCTGAAATCATGAATATAAACATCAGTCTAGGGAGTTATCAAAACACATATAAATCTTTTTGTCTAGGCCTCTTTTTGATAAAATCATCAATTATGTCATCAAAATTCATCCTGTTTACATTTCCACTTTTAATTTATAATACAGAAAATGTGTTAAGTCTTCCTTGCAAAGCAGTAGTTCAGGGATAGTTTTTAATTTTTATAAAACAGAGAATGACCTACCTACATACATACAGACATACATACATAGTCTCACACAGAATCCAACAAAAATATAAATGAATATTAAGTTTAGCCGGCTGCAGTGGCCGAGCAGTTCTAGGCGCTTCAGTCCAGAACTGCGCGACTGCTATGGTCGCAGGTTCAAATCCTGCCTCGGGCATGGATGTGTGTGATGTCCTTAGGTTAGTTAGGTTTAAATAGTTATAAGCTCTAGGGGACTGATGACCTCAGATGTTTTAAGTCCCATAGTTCTCAGAGCCAATATTAAGTTTCTAATACAGTCTCACAGTAAATGTTGATTGATAGGAAAAGTTTTAGCATGGAGTGAAATCTTTCAAGACTATCTAATGGAAACACAATCATAATCCCAGTTTCCAGTTGTTGCAGCTTGCTAAGCAGAGGAATAGGTTCATGCATTGCCAATGGCCTTTGGCCAGTATCTCCTGAAAATTCAGTAAAAGCTGCTTTTATTGCTGCCCAACAATACTGAAGAGTGTGGCAGCATTTGCGACAAGTGAATCGTCTTGTTGCTGACAAACTCTTGGTGATAGAATTTTTTTTTTTTTACCTTCTTCTCATTCAAGTTTCCTTCCAAGTATTTCCGCTATATAGTACTTGCAGAAAAGAAACTGTAGGAGTGCTTGAAGAAATCTGAGAAATGAAATTGCCTTGAGGAAAAAGCTCGAGTAAAGAAGCAAATGCAGTGATGTCACAAATAAATTGTGAAATGAATTTAAAATAAAGGAAATGTATTGATAAACAAACCTGTTCGCAAGCATTCAGCAGCATTCTTACCCAAAAGATTTAGAGAATATCCAGAATGCGGTATTCACTCAAGCCAAAGTGTTGAATCTCTCAATTATATTTTGCAGTCCTACATACTTTACTGGCACATTAAATGCATTGTCATACAACTGTCCTCTTGAGTTGTGGATGCCAGTTTGAAGGTTTTACAATCATTAAATAAATTCTCTGCTACGTTTGAAGCTTAGTATCCTGTGTTTGGTTTAAACTGTATAAATCACTCTGTAGGAGAGAATTTTCCATTCTCTTGATAATGATGATGAGGAGGAGGAGGAGGATGGAAAGGTTTGAAGGGCACACAACAGCAAGGTCTTTAGCACCAATCCGTTCTCTTGAGAAACACGCTAGTTCACAAGAGCTAATTGGTCCTCATGGTATAAGTCTGGTATAGAATTAACAATTATAAAAAATACTTTGCAGTCCAGATTTTCTTAACAGCCTTCTGCTGTCTGTATCCGAGATGATAAGAACAAACTTTAAACATACTTCAGTTGATACAGATGGTATGGTTTTACAAGTACACAAAAGTATCTACTGTCAAATGGAAACTGGACACTCCTTAACAGTGAGAAGTATTGTTTGCTCTTCTGCTCTGTAGTCACAGTCAGCAGGTGGATGGAAACACCATTTCTTCAAAGTGTAACCACATCTCCCTTGGCCTGTCCTAATGCAGTTCAGCTCTGACCAGGCTTGGCATGGAACGTGGAACCCCTCAACTTTCATTGCTGCATCTTGATCCATGAGAACACTATTGGGTGGACATTTGTTCCAGCGTTGTCACCACTAAGAGGTCACATCAAATGAACTGATTCCTTCTGAATCGATGCAGGGTGGTTTGGTGATTTCAAACGAGTTATTGGGTGATCTTGTAGGCCATTGCACAAGGGAGTGTTCTTACAAGAAGAGATCTACCTGAGAAAGTTTGCACTAATAACAGCAGCAGAAAATAGCATAATGGGAGTAAGATTTGTCATAAATAATAAGATATAGGGCAGAGAGTGAATTACAGTGAACAGTTCATTAAGAGGATTATTCTCATCACAATTAACAGAAATATCAACAACAACAGCACAGGTATACCTGCAATCACAAGCAGAAGATTAAGAGACAGAGAGATTATATGAGGACAGTGAAAGGGTAAGTCAGTACTTAAAGGGAAATGCAAATTTAATAATCATGGAGGATGGGAAACTTGAAGTAGGGGAAGGAGTAGAAAATAGAGTTTTAGGAGGAAGCTTGGTAGTAGGAATGAGAGAGGAGCAAGGCTCCTTGAGTTCTGCTACACATTTCATATTGTAATAGCATATACACTGTTCAAGAATCACAAGTCAAGGAAGTGTACTTGAAATTAGCCTGGATACAGATGACAGCTGGATTGCATCCTGATGAGACAGATATTTCTAAATCAGAGAAGCAGATATAGATTCAGATAACAATTTACTAATGATAAAGAGTAGGCTGAAGTTCAAGAAATTTCTCATCAAGAATCAATGTGAAGAAGTGGTGATTCTGAATGTAAAGGAATGGTGATGTGCATTCAAACTTCTCTGAGGCTTTAGATACTGTAAAAATGAGTACCACAGTAGGCAGTTCAGTTGAGGAAGAATGGACAACCCAAGAAAGAGCAACCCTAGTAATTGCACAGACAAATATAGATACAAGGGAGGTAACTGTGAAGAAACTTTGGGTAACAGGAGAAATACTTCAACTGATGGACAAAAGAAGGAAGTATAAAAGTCTAGGAAAGGACAAGAATACAGCAATATAAGTCACTTAGGAATGAATCAACAGGAAGTCCAGGAAAGATAAAGCAAAATTCCTGTAGGAAAAATGTGAAGGAATTGTAAAGGAAATGGTCATATGTGGGACAGGTTCAGCACATAGAAAAGTTAAAACCATTTTCAGTGAAATTAAAAGCAAATGCATCAACGTTAAGAGTGCTACCGGAATTCCACTGTTAAATGCAGACAAAAGAGCAAGTAGGTGGAAAGAGTACATTACAGGTGTCTATGAGGAGCAAGGACTTTCTACTGATATGATAGAAGAAGAAGTGGCAGACTTTGGCAATGCAGTAGTAGGGTTAGAGTTTTGGAAGACTTGCAATCAGTCAAATAAGAAGGAGGTATAGATCACATTCCTTCATCATCATCATCATCATCATCATCATCATCGTTTAAGACTGATTATGCCTTTCAGCGTTCAGTCTGGAGCATAGACCCCCTTATACAGTTCCTCCATGATCCCCTATTCAGTGCTAACATTGGTGCCTCTTCTGATGTTAAACCTATTACTTCAAAATCATTCTTAACCGAATCCAGGTACCTTCTCCTCGGTCTGCCCTGACTCCTCCTACCCTCTACTGCTGAATCCATGAGTCTCTTGGGTAACCTTGCTTCTCCCATGCGTGTAACATGACCCCACCATCTAAGCCTGTTCGCCCTGACTGCTACATCTATAGAGTTCATTCCCAGTTTTTCTTTGATTTCCTCATTGTGGACACCCTCCTGCCATTGTTCCCATCTACTAGTACCTGCAATCATCCTAGCTACTTTCATATCCGTAACCTCAACCTTGTTGATAAGGTAACCTGAATCCACCCAGCTTTCGCTCCCATACAATAAAGTTGGTCGAAAGATCGAACGGTGCACAGATAACTTAGTCTTGGTACTGACTTCCTTCTTGCAGAAGAGAGTAGATCGTAGCTGAGCGCTCACTGCATTAGCTTTGCTACACTCGCTTCCAGTTCTTTCACTATGTTGCCATCCTGTGAGAATATGCATCCTAAGTACTTGAAACCGTCCACCTGTTCTAACTTTGTTCCTCCTATTTGGCACTCAATCCATTTATATTTCTTTCCCACTGACATTACTTTAGTTTTGGAGATGCTAATCTTCATACCATAGTCCTTACATTTCTGATCTAGCTCTGAAATATTACTTTGCAAACTTTCAATCGAATCTGCCATCACAACTAAGTCATCCGCATATGCAAGACTGCTTATTTTGTGTTCACATATCTTAATCTCACCCAGCCAGTCTATTGTTTTCAACATATGATCCATAAATAATATGAACAACAGTGGAGACAGGTTGCAGCCTTGTCTTACCCCTGAAACTACTCTGAACCATGAACTCAATTTACCGTCAACTCTAACTGCTGCCTGACTATCCATGTAAAGACCTTTAATTGCTTGCAAAAGTTTGCCTCCTATTACATAATCTTGTAGAACAGACAATAACTTCCTCCTAGGAACCCGGTCATATGCCTTTTCTAGATCTATAAAGCATAGATACAACTCCCTGTTCCACTCATAACACTTCTCCATTATTTGCCGTAAGGTAAAGATCTGGTCCTGACAACCTCTAAGAGGCCTAAACCCACACTGATTTTCATCCAATTGGTCCTCAACTAATACTCGCACTTTCCTTTCAACAATACCTGAGAAGATTTTACCCACAACGCTGATTGAAGAGATACCTCTGTAGTTGTTACAATCTTTTCTGTTTCCATGTTTAAAGATTGGTGTGATTACTGCTTTTGTCCAGTCTGATGGAACCTGTCCCGACTCCCAGGCCATTTCAATTATCCTGTGTAGCCATTTAAGACCTGACATGCCACTGTATTTGATGAGTTCCGACTTAATTTCATCCACCCCACCGCTTTATTGCACTGCAATCTATTGACCATTTTTTCCACTTCCTCAAATGTGATCCTATTTCCATCATCATTCCTATCCCATTCTACCTCGAAGTCTGAAACATTACTGATCGCATTTTCACCTACATTGAGCAACTCTTCAAAATATTCCCTCCATCTGCCCAAGGCATCCACAGGATTCACCAGCAGTTTTCCTGACCTGTCCAAAATACTTGTCATTTCCTTCTTACCTCCCTTTTGAAGCCTGCTAATTACACTCCAGAATGGTTTTCCAGCAGCTTGACCCATAGTCTCCAACCTGTTTCCATAGTCTTCCCACATTCCTTCAGAATTTCTAAAATCACTGGGAGAAGTGGAAACTAAACAAATATTCAAATTAGTAAGTAGAATCTATGAGGGGGGACATAGCAATGGACTTTTGGAAGAATGTCATCCACACAACCCCAAAGATAGCAAGGGCAGATGATTGCAAGAACTATCACACAATCTCTGGTACCCTGGCCTGGCTAGTTTGAAAGCCCACCAGAAGGCATGGATCTTAATGAGAGCTGCTAGATAACACTCCCATAATCTGTGCATACAGCTGTCACTGCTGCAGTGCTGTCTACAAAGACACATCTCTCCTGCTGGCCTACATGGACTCGTGGCTGCTCTTTAAAGCCAACAGTGCAGCCATTCTGTCAGCCACTCATGATTTCACTGGGCTACAGTATTGATCTTGCTACACATCATTTTTGAATTCGCTATTGTCTTACATTTGATCTTGGTTTACCTCTGGTCTTCTTCCACCATACCATCACTGCTGTTTGCCCTTCTCTGTTATTCTTTTTCTGTTTACTTTCAGTGGCTCACTGTTAATGCCCTCAGCCAGTCAGCCAGTCCCAACTGATTTATGATCCATTTGCAGTCTTTTTAGACTCAAGTCACTATGATTGGAAATGATGTATAAGGTTAGCAATGTCACATGGATGTGAAGCTCATGGAACAGCAACAGCAACAACTGCTCCTGCAACAGGGATTGCAACAGCAGTTCTAACACCAGTTTCAATGATGGACTGAATTGTTCCAACAGGAAACTCAGTTATTGTTGGATTGCTTACAGGTTTAGGGTTTACAAACCATCCAGGTTGTGGTCACTTCCAAGGTGGAGAGGCACCCATCTGCATTTCTGCCATTTGATGACACCCAAGAGTATTGGGAAACGTATTTTCAGTGAATGAAACAGCATTTTGTGACTTTTTGAGTTTTGGATGATGCTCTCCAACAGTCACTCTTCCTTCCCTGGGCTTCCCCAGAGATGTTTTTCTTACTTAAGAAGTTGACTCCACTCTCAAATCCTGTCACACTCACATTCAAGGAGATTTGTTCATTGCTGTTCAATTACTATCTGCAAAAATTCCACATGGTCACATTGTACCATGAGTCCCATCAACACTGCAAGCAACTTGATCAGTCATACCACTCATGGGTGGGGAACTGCAAGGGATGAGTCAACATTGCAATATCACTTGCTGAATCCAGCTTGTAAAACTAGATGTGGCTTTGATCCAAGACACAGTGGTCCAACTGGTTCCAGATCTAGAAGTATGCACTGCTGCCTTCAAGCTACACAACCCTTCCTTGGATGATATTTTCAAAATTTCTCTCCCTTTCAAGGTCAGCAAATGAGAGCCTTGTGGTGACCCCAAGTGGCTTTGATTCAGCAGCTGCCTTGAGTGCAGAATTCTTCTAAGTCTTTTTCCCAACAACAGCATCATGATTTGTGAATTTTGGACATGTCAATGGCCTCTGAACAGCTTGCCACACCCCGTCAGCACAAGCAGTAGGGTTTCCTATCATGTTCTGACTGCTTCACAGCACACCCATGTGTGGACTGTCCAGATTGTTTGGCACACTGCACAAATTGCAGGCAGAATGGGCATCTCCGAACTGTCTGTCATCAACCATCAGGACAGTCAGATGCGACTCTTCCCATGCATTGTGGGACATTGGATGAACTTCAGGCAGTTGTTTCTCAGGCTGGTCTATCTGCTGCTAAGTTGCTTATCAACCTCATGATTGTAAACCAGGATGTCCATTTCCAGGTGGACACAGGAGCTACTGTTAATTTAATTATTCTCCCAACATATGCTCATCTTGGTTCCCCTAGCTTGACCCCACCCTCCCTTATGTTGGTCAGGTGTGGTGACAGTTCAGTTTCTCTCTGGGATCAACTCAAAATCCATGCTACCAATCAAAAAGGTAATACAGCTGATAACCCTGTTTTTTGTTGAGATTCATTACATCCAGAGTCAGTGCCCCGTTTCTGTCAGGCACATCCTATTCCTGTGTCCTTACAGGTGGCTCTAAGCAGGAACTCGATTGCCTCCAAAGAGCTGGGCTAAGTGAACCTGTTAAAACCAGTGCTTGGGCCACATCCATGGCAGTGGTCAAAAGCCCAATGGCTCCCTCTGATTATGTGGAGATTTTAAATTGAGAATCAATGCCCAGGCCCAGGTGGAAACTATCCCACACCACATCCGGAGAACCTCCTCATGAAGCTGGTTGGAGGTGAATATTTTTCTAAGATTGACCTTGCTGATACATATTTTCAGATCCCACTGGGTGAGGAATCACAGTGCTTTATGGTTGGCAACACCACCTTCGGTTTATACAAATACAAGCAATTGCCATTTGGAATCTTCTGCTCTGGGAATCTTCCAGAGATATCTGGAACAGTTAACCATGTCCATCCCTGCTAGTACTAACTATCTCAATGACTTAATTGTCATGGGCACTACGTATCAGGACTACCTGCACAACATTTGTGCCATCTCTTTACTACAGTGCATGATGCAGGTCTCAAGCATTGCTTACACAAATGACAGTTTTTTCTTGAGAAAGTAGAATACTTCAGACACTTGCCCACCAAAGAAACAATCCAGTCCATTGAGTGGAATGTTTTTGCCATTAACTCTCTACCCTGCCCTCTGGCTATGGTGGTTACCATCCATTGGTTGTGCCTTACAACGATTGATACTCCAAGAGGCTTGGAGCACCATCATACCAATCAACTTTGTCTGTTCCTACTGACTGCACCCCACTAGTGGATCAACCTGATCTGGAACACCCAACCTTGACATTCCCCCATCCGCACCAGTACAACTTGTGCTCCAGAGCATCAGTGGCGGTTCCCGATGACAAAGGCATGGAAGTGGAGGTCTCCTTGCATTCTCCACCCTCTCATTCATTGTTGCCCATGCCATCATTACCCTTGTCACCACACCCCAGCACTTTGCCAGGCACCCCAGTTTATCTCTCTCTCAGCTTGCGCTCTTGACATAATACTATGTGTGCTGTTGACATTCCTGGCTTGTGTACAGTTTCTCCCCACACTGTGGAAGATGAATGCGCCTGTGACCTTCAGTAACAACCATGGTGTTGCAGTGGCAAGTCCTGTTGCCTTATGTGATGAGAGAAAATACTGACATCATCTGTACGAGTTGTACACCCCAGAGTTGGCTCCTCAGTTGGCTGGCTATACTCACGTTGCTCTCATAATTGGTTTCTGTGTCTCATACACCTATAGTCTCTGAATGCGACCTCAACAAGTAACCAACCTTTGTTTTGGATTATCAACCTTTTTGTCCACCCTGGTTGATAGTCAAATGTGCAGGCCAAAACCAACACACCCTTCCAGAAATGGGGGTAAAACATGACTGCAGGGGGCAGGTGGGGGGGGGGGGGGGGGGAGGGTAGCATGCAAGAGATCCAACAGTGTATGGGGCCATAATTCATGCAAAAGCTCTGCTACAATATGCCCATTTACCAGGGTGGTGTGATACATGGGTAAGAAAAGTGAAAGAGCATCATCTACCAGCATGATTTGTACCACCTTCCTCATCTGGGTATTCTAACCATCAATATCACCTCTGAACAGTATGCAGAATGGATGGGCGAGGTGGTCAGGTGCGGGATACCACTGCGGCAACAGAACGCCTGAAACTCCAATGCTGTAAACTGGGGGGGGGGGGGGGCAATTATTTGTGACTGGTGCACCCTCTACTGCAAGTATAGTTGTGAGCACCCTGATGATGTATCTCACTGTTGTGGTGGACATCCATGCTGTATAAGGGAAGCTGGACAAGGCATCCACCAGTATCAACCACATTTCCCCAAGAAAGGGACTGATGAAATCTATGTGTGCAATATTTCATAATTAAGACAGTTAGGGTCATGGTAAAAACTTCTAGGGAGGGACCACTTGGTTTGTGAGCAGGCGTGATATTACCTCAGTGCATGTTTGATATGGGTGCTTATTGTAGGCCAATTAAATGCCATGGAGCTAATGTTTTCTTGTGAGACATCCCCAGTGAGAAGACTGCAGCAACTGGAGGACCTGTGGATCAAGTGAAGATGGAACTACAACATGGCACTCATCATTCACCACTGTAAGCAACAACACTCCCTGACGTACACTGAGCCACTCTTGCATACTTGCTCAGGACTCATGGGCAATCTGGATAATTTATCAGCATGTTATGTGGTGTCCAAAAAATTGATATCATAAAAATAATGGCTGAGAAATAGTGCCCAATGCTGTAGTCTCAGAACCACCTTGTCATGTAGTCCAGCCTTAGGGTTAAACAATGATACCAATGGTTTATGGTGCATGACAAAGTGAAATTTGGAGCCATACAGAAAAATGTAAAACTTTTTAAAACCATAAACCATAACCAGCAACCCCCCTCCTTCTCTATCTTGGAGTTGAGTTAGTATTTTGTGTGGGCAAGAAGGTCTGAGATGTAAAAGCAATCACTTGTCCTGATATGTCCGGATTTCTGCAGTCCTATACTGCAATTTATTAGCAATCTGGATTAAGAATGAGATTTTCACTCTGCAGTGGAGTGTGCGCTGATATGAAACTTCCTGGCAGATTAAAACTGTGTGCCCGACCGAGACTCAAACTCGGGACCTTTGCCTTTCGCGGGCAAGTGCTCTACCAACTGAGCTACCGAAGCACGACTCACGACCGGTACTCACAACTTTACTTCTGCCAGTACCTCGTCTCCTACCTTCCAAACTTTACAGAAGCTCTCCTGTGAACCTTGCAGAACTAGCACTCCTGAAAGAAAGGATATTGCGGAGACATGGCTTAGCCACAGCCTGGGGGGATGTTTCCAGAATGAGATTTTCACTCTGCAGTGGAGTGTGCGCTGATATGAAACTTCCTGGCAGATTAAAACTGTCTCGGTCAGGCGCACAGTTTTAATCTGCCAGGAAGTTTCATATCAGCGCACACTCCGCTGCAGAGTGAAAATCTCATTCTGGAAACATCCCCCCAGGCTGTGGCTAAGCCATGTCTCTGCAATATCCTTTCTTTCAGGAGTGCTAGTTCCGCAAGGTTCGCAGGAGAGCTTCTGTAAAGTTTGGAAGGTAGGAGATGAGGTACTGGCAGAAGTAAAGTTGTGAGTACCGGTTGTGAGTCGTGCTTCGGTAGCTCAGTTGGTAGAGCACTTGCCCGCGAAAGGCAGAGGTCCCGAGTTCGAGTCTCGGTCGAGCACACAGTTTTAATCTGCCAGGAAGTTTCAATCTGGATTAAGCTTTTCTTTGGATTGAAGGTAGCAAGGCAAGGGGGCAGAGCATAAACTATGTTTCACCCACAGATAAGGTTGATGACAAATGTCTGGCGTCTGACCAAAAAAATTCACACCTTGCATACAAAGCTGATTTAGAGGGTGTGAGACCTATCCTGGCTTTTCTGTCTACCACTCACTCCACTAAGGTTTTGGCCTCTTTTGTTTTTCTCCATGTATAAAGCTTTTAGTTCATGATCAATTTTGAGACTTAATGTCTCATCTTCAGATGCACCATAATATACTTCTGATTGATGGTTAGATATTAATTTCAGAGATCACAGCAGGTTATCAGCTGAAATCTTGTGAACACTCCCTATGGCTGCAACACCATGCAAGGTGACCCTACACCAGTGGGGGCAAGAGACAACAGGAGAAATGGATCATGAAATAAAACTGTAACTGCAACCTGAGGCTGTTCTACTACTACTACTACTACTACTACACCATGAGGCTGTGTTCCACCCATCTGCTATGATGCTTATTGAAGATGATTTATTTTTGTCTTGTAATTTTATGTGTGCTCATGCACACTTCATTTCATAGTTTTGATGGTTGTTCTGTGCATGTTTCACCTCCATTTACTCAAACCATTTGTTTCATGCAATATATGTTATTATTTCAATTATAATGTAGTGTTCTCTCATTGTTGTGTCTTCGATAATAATGCAGTGGCGTTAAGGTATTTTAGAATCTTGGACAATACACTCTAATTGATGTTCTAGCTTATGTACCTGTGACTTATTCTTTTCTGTATCTTTGAAATTTTAACCATATTGCCAGTTATTCATTTCATGTTGTCCATTAAGACTGTGTTTACTTCTTGTCACTATATGCTTTATTTACATGAGTTTTTTTTTTCTGTATAAATACTTATGGTCTTTTTTTTTAGTAAGGGTTTTCATGGGTGATGATGGAAATATACACCCAACGAGCCATCAATCTTTGTTCATCTTTTGTGTAGTTGTAGCAGTTACTCAGATATAACATATGCTGTTCTAATAAGATGCTCTTCTCAACTGTTTTCAAGAAATCAATGTTAAGTTTTATGAGTCTGTTGAATACCATACAAGAGTGCCAGCTATTGAGCTGTGGCATTAGAACAACTAGCTAAGGCACCAGACTAAAAGTCTGCCCTTGCTACTACTGGGTCATACTTTTTCCCCCTCTCCTAATCTTCCACCAAACACTTGTATTATTGCAGTGAATCATATTGCTTTATGAAAAAGAAGAAGAAGAAACAACAGTTATAATCATCATCATAATTATCATTGTGGTATATCCAGTATATGATTTAATTGAAGTACAATAAGTAATCATGATAAAATGAACATTTATCATCAACATCTTAGTCGTGTGTATCACACTGGCCTGTACTTGCTTCTAATAACGTAGAATGTATGTGTGATATGCTCATGAATATGTTGTGTTCAACAGACTTGTAAAACTTGGAGCCCAATTTCTCAGAAACAGTTGAGAAGCACATTATTCTAGAGCAGCATTTGTTACTCTGACCCTCAGCCAGCCATCATTGTTGTCTCCTGGCACTTATTGAATTATTTAAAACTATAGGTTATGCTTATATTGTCAATTTTAGTACTTGGGAGGACTGTTTTAAGGTTTTTGCTTATTACTTACTTGGTACTCTGGTGACAGTTTCATTTATAAAAATTTTGCTATGGAGAATTGTGACTAAACTTTTATTGAACTTGATACTGTTCCGTATTATAATGGAACTATGAAGTACCTAACTAATAGTAGGCGTTCACTGTTTATTGTTTGGTCTTAAATGAATGGGCCTGGCTTGTTCAACTGGCTGAGTATAGATGATGCATTTGGTATGAATTTGTAATAATAGTTCAACTTACCAGGGAATGACTGCAGCTCCTTCACATTCTGAGAAACAGGCAACTTATCAATGCTGTGATCATTGAGTGGTTTAATCACCTCCCTACTTAAGACATGCCCTAAATGCTTGACACTTGGTGCAAAAAACATACACTTTTCCAACTTACAATGTAGATTGCTGTCTACCAGCACCTGAAACACTACCTGTAAGTTTTCCAGATATTCCTCTCTGGTGACAATTAAATCATCCAGATAAGTTGCACACTTCAGGGTATGGCAAACTCTCTGCTCGATAAAATGCTGAAAAATTCCTGGGGTTGATTCAATGCCAAAAGGCAATCTGGTCAACTTATAGAGGCCAACTGGCATATTAATAATGAGCAACTGCTATGACTCAGCATCGAGGGTCATCTGCAGATAGGCATCTCTCAGATCAGCCCCACAAATAACTCCTCAGTGCAATGGCTTGGGTAAACTTCCACCTAACTCTGGGTGTTGATTGTGAATTTAAAATCACCACACAACTGTACTGCCCCTGTGGATTTCTAACCACCACTAAAGACATTGCCCACTAGCTTGATGCTATAAGTGAAATAAACTTTAATTCCTGTATACTGTCTAATTCAGCTTTGACTACATCTCTCATAGCAAATGGCAAAGGGCAAACACTGTGAAACTTAGGGGTCACAGATGGCTTAAGCTGAATGTGGGTCAGAAAAGCCCTTTGCTTTACACAATGTTGGCTCAAACAACTGTTAGCAGGGCTGCAAAAGTGACTCAAGGTCATGAAAAGGAATGACTGGTGACACTAAATTAATATGATCAACAACTCGGAAATGAAATGCCGTAAAAGCACCCAACTTCAAAATATTTGATGCTGAAGCAGAGCATACCACTAATGATGTTATTTGGTCTCCACATACTTATGTTTTGCCACCACAACCAGCTGATGCCTCAACACAATTCATTTGTGACTTAGAAGGCCACTGTTTTGTTCACTGATTGTAACCCAGCTCATGATACACAGTCAAATTGATCAACAAGGCTGCAGCCCCAGTATCAAGCTGAAACTCAACTGAGCATCCCAAAATAGACAATTGCAGCACAAGCTTATGAGCCATTTGTCAGATATATGAGACGGGCTTGTAAAGTGCATAAATAGACAATTGGTCAACATCTGAGCATTATGGTGCATAGCACAAACAGCAGTGATGTGGCCCCTGCAGTTGCACTTGAAA
This sequence comes from Schistocerca cancellata, assembly GCF_023864275.1. Classification (NCBI taxonomy): domain Eukaryota; kingdom Metazoa; phylum Arthropoda; class Insecta; order Orthoptera; family Acrididae; genus Schistocerca; species Schistocerca cancellata. The sequence continues at coordinate 719,124,326 of NC_064629.1, forward strand.
CAAACTTTATTTAAATGTGGATATTTCTACTACATGTGTGGCAACTGAGGAAAGCCCCACAATTTAAGGAACTACCCAATACCAAAGGATGAATGCTGTTTCTGTGAATTGCGAAAACTGCTGCACCTTTTGAGTGAAGGCCACCCCAATGGCAAGGAAAACTGATTCCTAGTATCTACATTTCTAATTTGCTTTACAGTGCGGCAATAAGATTGCTTTTTGACTGCTAAGGGTGACCCAGACACATCAGCCCTAGGGAATGAGACCTGCTGTGCCAGCTAATGACATACTACAGGACAAATTTAAATCCACTTCCACCATGTGGCAGTCATTGACAAAGGCTTCTTGATCCACCACAGACAGTTTATACAACTGTGCTAACTGTGCTGCACCAGCTAGAGCAGCTAGAGATGCATCACATTACTCTTAGACTTTCACTCAAAATGGCTTATCTAGAGCTAATTGAATAATTAAATTGCAGATAATGGAATCTGTGTAACACATGCCACACTGCTGCTCCTGCCATAATTCCATAAACCGATTCTCCATGATGATGCAACACAACTGATGCATTCTTGAGACAGACTCATCACCACATTTGCTACTCATTCCTGGAGTATGGGTTTAAAAGAATTAAAAGTATAAACTCACAATTTGGAGAATACGTGGGCCATAACAAGTTGATAACAGTGAGAATTATAATGTCCAAAGAACTAAACCAATCAAAACTGCACACAAACCAGAAATTTCAACAGGACATGTTGAATGTCAGGGGAGTCAAATGGGAGATACTGCTAAACGAGGAACCATCTATATGTGGCAGAATATTAACAGGTCTGGCTCCTAACTAGCAAACACATAACTGAACTGCATTGGTGGTTGCCTTATTGTGTTGCCTCAGACACTAGAGACTGTTCCCAAAACACATTGTGCAGGCATGCCCTGTTGGCAGCCACTGTAACCAGTTCGCTGACTGCCAGCATCATTGGTTTCACATCCTTCATTGCCTTGGCATTATTGGCAGGTGAAGATACCAAAGTAAGGTCCTTATATTTGTCTCAATTATTAATGGTGATAAAGTGGACATAGTACAACAAACAGAACGTTGGCTGAAACCATAAGTGAATAGCAGCAAAATGTGAACTTTCCAATCAAATATATGTAGCAAAGACAGGCTGGATGCCATTAGTGGTGGAACATTTGTTGCTTTAAATATATTGAGCAAGCAGTAAAGGAAACAAAAGAAAAATTTGGAGTAGGTATTAAAATCCATGGAGAAAAAATAAAAACTTTGAGGTTCGCCGATGACATTGTAATTCTGTCAGAGACTGCAAAGGACTTGGAAGAGCAGTTGAACAGAATGGACATCATCTTGAAAGAAGGATTTAAGATGAACATCAAAAAAAGCAAAACTAGGATAATGGAATGTAGTCGAATTAAGTCGGGTGATGCTGAGGGAATTAGATTAGGAAATGAGACACTTAAAGTAGTAAAGCAGTTTTGCTATTTTGAGAGCAAAATGATGGTCGAAGTAGAGAGGATATAAAATGTAGACTGGCAATGGCAAGGAAAGCGTTTCTAAAGAAGAGAAATTTGTTAACATCGAGTATAGATTTAAGTGTCAGGAAGTCGTTTCTGAAAGTATTTGTATGGAGTGTAGCCATGTATGGAAGTGAAACATGGATGATAAATAGTTTAGACAAGAAGAGAATAGAAGCTTTCGAAATGTGGTGCTACAGAAGAATGCTGAAGGTTAGATGGTTAGATCACATAACTAATGAGGGGGTATTGAATATAACTGGGGAGAAGAGGATTTTGTGGCACAACTTGACTAGAAGAAGGGATTGGTTGGTAGGACATGTTCTGAGGTGTCAAGGGATCGCCAATTTAGTATTGGAGGGCAGCTTGGAGGGTAAAAACCATAGAGGGAGACCAAGAGATGAATACACTAAGCAGATTCAGCAGGATGTAGGCTGCACTACGTACTGGGAGATGAAGCAGCTTGCACAGGATAGAGTAGCATGGAGAGCTGCATCAAACCAGTCTCAGGACTGAAGACCACAACAACAACAAATATATTGATATTACGTACAGAAGTTATTATTGCTTTGGAATGTGAAATAACCTGGGTGAAAGTAAGCATCAGAGATGGGTGAGCCATGGTACTCTAATACTATTATACACCACCAGCCTTGGAAAAGTAGTGGCAGAATACTTCAAAGAAAACTTGGAGAGTATTGTGTGTATATTTTATAATCATCCTAAGGTAACATGGAGAGATTACTATAGACTGGATGACTTACTTGATCAGAACAGTTGCCACTGTTAGGAATACATGTGACACTGTTACAAATGTCTTATCCAAATAAATTACTTTGGGCCATTAGGTACAGAGTCGGCAGCTCGTGGTCTTGCGGTAGCGTTCTTGCTTCCTGTGCATGGAGTCCCGGGTTTGATTCCCAGCAGAGTCAGGGATTTTTCCTGCCTCAAGATGACTGGGTGTTGTTGTGTCATCTTCATCATCATCATTCATCCCCATTACAGTAGGAGGAAGGCAATGACAAACCACCTCGACTAAGACCTTGTCTAGTACAGCGGTGCGGATCTCCTGCATCATTCCCTACGCTCCTCAGAGTATGGGACCTCATCATCATCTGACTCATGGGAGCAGGCTGCTAGGTCTTCTGCTCACAAAGAGACCCAAAATTTTTGATTTAGTTAATAGAGAGGAGGGGATCAGTGACTGTTAAGTTGTTACATACAGAGATGTGTCCATTAGAACAGTGTGGCAAAATTTGGCATTAATGGCCTGTGGTGGCAGACGACTGAAGAAAATGCCTTTGCTAGCAGCACGACATTGCCTGCAGTGACTCAGTGACTCATGACCATATCGTTTGGACCCTAGATTACTGGAAAACCATGGCCTGGCCAGATGAATCCGGATTTCAGTGGTAAGAGGTAATGGTAGGGTTTAAGTGTGGTGCAGACCCCATGAAGCCATGGACCCAAGATGTCAACAAGGCATTGTGCAAGCTGGTGGTGGCTCTAAAATGGTGTGGGCTGTGTTTACATGGAATAAACTGGGTCTTCTAGTCCAAATGAATCAATCACTAATTGGAAATCATTATGTTTGGTTACTTGGAGACCATTTGCAGCCACTCAAGGATTTCATATTCTCAAACAATGATGGCATTTTTATGGATACCAATGTGCCATGTCACCAGGTCACAATTGTTCACTGTTGGTTTGAAGAAAATTATGTACAATTCAAGTGAATGATTGGGCTACCCATCAAACATTTATTGGACATAATAGAGAGGTCAGTTTGTGCACAGAATCCTGCATTGACAACACTTTACAATTATGGATGGCTATAGAGGCAGCATAGCTCAGTATTTCTGCAGGGGACTTCCAATGACTTGTTGAGTTCATGCCATGTCCAGATGCTGCACTACAGCAGGCAAAAGGAGGTCCAACCCGATATTAAGAGGTATCCCATGATTTTTGTCACCTCAGTGTATCATCAGTGATTACAGGTCTTAAAAGAAATGTTAAGTAGCAAAATAACTGCACTTAATGAGAGCAACAAAACTAAGTTTTCAGGTTATCTGAGCAGTCAGTATCAATGTTTCATGTCTGAGAACAAAAAAGGGAAGTTGTACAAATGTCATAAATTCAAGAATATTGTACAATATGCTTTAGATGTACAGGGTGTTCAGAAATTCCCATTACAAACTTCTAAGAATTGTAGAGGGGAGTGAGTACATAATATGTTGAATAGGAACCCATCTGTGGAATTGCCATCCGACAACGCTACAGAGCATCGAAATTATAGGCACTGGCACCTGTAAATGTAAGCATATTCAATGTGATTCCTTGATGATGTTACAAACTTCCTAGCATGATGGAGAAGGATAAATTTATCAATTTGAGGTAAGGGTCCCTGTACCAGAAATGAATGAGTCAAAAGTTACAACTGAAAACAGTTCTGATACTTCTGACAGTGAGATACAGGTACTGGTACTACTGTTGCTAAGATCGTAGGGCAGGCAACTTTCAGAGGTATTACTGTGGTCCAAACAAGAAAAAAATATCCAGTAACTATTGGCTCTAAAACACATACCTAAGAGCTATGAGTGCTTGTTCATCTGTGCTACTGTGAAACACATCTCCCCGATTGAACAAGTGCTTGTAGCTCTTAAGGTATGTATTTTAGAGCCCATGTTTACTGGACATTTTTTCCTTGTTGTGGTCCATACTACCACCGTCGTTACTTGCCTACCCTACAGTCTTACCAACAACAGTACCAGTAAATGTATTCCACTGTCAGAGGTATGAGAATGGTTTTGATTTATAACTTTCAGCTCATTCGTTTCTGGAATAGGGACCCTTACCTTAAATTGATACATTTATCCTTCTGCATCATCTTGGAAAGTTTGTAACATCATCACGGAATCACTCAGTATACATGATGGACCATTATTATCCATAATGGGAAATATCTCGGGCTAGAAATGAGATACAGCAAAATGTTTTCGATAAAAGTTGTTGGTGGCAAAGAGTGTCTCACATTGCTACTATTGGCTGTGACCTTAAATGTGATTTTCAAGGTGGTTTGGAGGTTAAAGTGATTTTTTTAAATGGGGAAAGAGCAGCAAATTTTATGTATAAAATGATATATTACTCAGGGTCAAGGCAAGGTTCAGTGAAGGTCAAATAAGCAAATATGTTTTAAGTTCCTGTAGGGATTAACACAGAATAAGGGAGGGATACAACAAAATACAATATTAGATACAGAATGAAATTTTTACTCTGCAGCAGAGTGCGTGCTGGTATGAAACTTCCTGGCAGATTAAAACTGTGTGCCAAACTGAGACTTGAACTTGGGACCTTTGCTTTTCGTGGCAAGTACTCCACCAACTGAGCCAACCAAGCACAACTCTGCTCCATTCTCACAGCTTCAATTCTGCCAGTATCTCATCACCTACCTTCCAAACTTCACAGAAGCTCTCCTATAAGAAAGGATAATGTGGAGACATGGCTTAGCCACAGCCTGGGGGATGTTTCCAGAATGAAATTTTCACTCTTCAGTGGAGTGTGAGCTGATATGAAAGTTCCTGGCAGATTAAAACTGGGTGCTGGATCGAGACATGAACCCAGGACCTTTTCATTTCAAAGGTAAATGTTCTACCGACTGAGCTAAGCTTCAAAGGTCCCAAGTTTGAGTCTCAGTCTGGCACATAGTTTTAATCTGCCAGGGAGTTTCAATGTTAGATACAATTTGAAGGGACATCCCAAGGGGTGAGAGGTGAGGGGACTCACTCACTGACTTGTAAATCGATGACACACATTTTATTTACGTTGTGATGTATTTATTTTTGCCAATAAACACGCCAATTAAAACTAAAAGTTCAAATTTCCCAGCACTCTTTCCAAATCTGATGTTACAAATAGAGGTTTCCATGAGATAAAATTAGATCTTCGAATGATTGTCAATAATTACGTTTAAGGTCATGGTTATTGGTAATGATATGCGACCCCTTATGCTCCTTTCAATTTGAATCTAACATTGTATTTTGCTGTATCTCTCCTCTGTTCTGAGTTAATCCCTACTAGAACTACAAATATATTTGCGTATTTGACCCTCATTGAACCTAGCCATGACCTCAAATACTGCATCATTCTATATGTAAAATTGGTGCTCTTCCCGAATTTTAAATGAAATATTAGCATTCCTTTTTAAAGAAATCGCTTTAACCTCCAAATCACCTGGAAAATAACATTTGGGGCCATGGCCAGAATTTTAATTTCCCACAACATACACAGTTAAATCAGAGATTTAATGTACAGTGGACTAATGAACACTGAAATTACGATACAAATGCAATGCAGAAACAATATATATCAATACCATTAATATAAAAAAGATAATTATTACAGTCATTTATTTGACATAAAAGTGCTAAGCATAATTAACCACCATTTGCTTTCTAGCTCAGACTTTCACATTAGCATTCAGAAATTCTTCCAAGGAATAATAGGATTTCTGTACTAATAACTTTTGTAGCTTTTGTTTCAGTTTCCCCAGCTCCATGCTGTGGATTTGTTTCTTTCTAGAATGTTGTAAAAAATTTTCATGCCCATATATTCAGGGGTTTGTTCATTAATGTACAAGTGGGAAGCACGAAATTCCCCTTGTTTCTATTGATGTACTGATATTTAAAACTATTGTCTATAAATAACGTAGTGTTACTGTACATAAAAATAATCAGTTCATAAATATACAAACAGGGGGAACTTAATATTTTTAAATTTCTTAGTAGTGGGTGAGAGGATTCTTTTGGTTTTGCATTACACATATTTGTAAAAACAAATTTTTGTAATTTTAATATTGTAATAATTGTACTCATGTTACCCCCAAAAATAATGCCATACTTTATAAATGACTCAAAATGGCTGTGGTCAACTACTTTTCTCGTCTCCATGCTAGTTGAATGTGGCAGAATCTTCATTGCGAAGATCGGACTGTTTAATTTATTTGCTAAGTACTCTCTATGTGAAGACCAGGATAAATATGGTCCAGATGCATTCTTAAAAACTTAACACAACCTACTTGTTTCAGTTCTTGGTTTCTATGATTAATGTGAGTTTCATTTACCTTATAGTTTTTAGTTTTAAATTTCAGTAAAAGTGTTTTTACAATATTCAGTTTCATTCCATTTAGTTGGAACCAGTTTTCTAAACTGGCTAGTATATTTGTGACAGTGGAGAGAAATTGTTCCAAGTCATTGATTATGACAAGGTCAGAAGTATCATAGGTGAATAAAACTGAATGTGAATTTATGTTAACGGGCAAGTCGTTTATATAAAGTAGAAATTAAATTGAACCTTGCAGAACACCTTTGAAATAATCACCCATTCAGAGAAGGAATTTCCCTTACTTGATGATATAACTACACGTTGTTTTCTGTTTGTGAAATAGAACCTAAACCAATCTAAAGTACAACCCCCAATTCCATATATTTCCATTTTACATGGGAGCAAGTGATGGTTTACACAATCAAATGCTTCAGAGAGGTCACAGAATAATCCTGCAACTTTTCACAACTTTTCTAAGATGGAGCTGATTTTTTCCACAAACTCATTAGTGGCCTCCATTGTGCTTTTGCCTTTTTGAATGCCATATTGATTATCTGAAATCATGTTTGCTTATCTATAATTTTTTTAATTTCCATTCCCACCACTATTTCAAATATTTTTGAAAATATTGGAAGAATACAGATTGGTTGGTAGTTCCCCATATATTCTCTTGAGCATTTTTTAAACAAAGGTTTTATCTCTGCATACTTTAGGGCATCTTGAAAACAGCCTGCTTCAAGTGACTTATTAATTATTGTACAAAGGGGTTGTGCTCTTATCCTGGCAGATGATTTAATTACTTTGTAGGTATGCCATCCCACCCATAAAATTTTTGGCTGAAATTTTCTCAGATTTGTTTGTTTTAATGTTTCTAGTTTATCTTTGTGTGGTATACCTTTTTGGTAGGGTTTTATTCAAAGGTATTCTTCTGCCTTCTGACCTAAATATACTTTTTCTGTGTAAGCATCTACATCTACATCTGATTTTGATACATTTATAAAAAAGTTATTGAATGATTCTGACATCTGAGGACGATTTGTTATAATGTTATTTCCCACTTTAATTTTGGAAATATATTTACTGTCAGTTCTAATTCCCAGTTCTGATTTTACAATAGGCCATACTGCCTCTGATTTGTGTTTATGAGCCATGATGTAATTATTATTAGCCATTTCTTTTGCTGTTTTCACTACCCTTTTAGATATGGTTTTATGCTGTTTGACATAATTAATGAAATAATGCTCTTTGTTGTATTTCAATTCCTCATGCAGTTGTCTTTTTTTCCCGCTGGGTATTTTTATGCCAACAGTGATCCAATTTAGCTTTTTTGACACTTTTGTGTGGCATACTCTAGGTGGAAATATTTCATTAAATATATGTAAAAAATTTCTAAAAATGTGTTAAAATGCTCAAGATTGGGATATCATCTTGAAGTTGCCACTCCACCTCTTCTAATTTAAAGCAGAACAAATTTAAATTTTCAGCAGTAAAATGTTTTTTGCTATAAGTTTTTCTAGTGCTTGGTTCATCTGCATTAGTTATTTTGATAAATAGAGCAATATGTAAGCCTCTTTGTCACCTACAACTTTTATTTAAATATTTTGTCGTACCTCAGCTCTACCCCAAGTTATTCCCCATTATGGATTACAAAGGTCCACACCGTACAAATATATTTACAGTTACTGACACCTATAACTCTGATGCTCTGTAGCATCTTTGGATGACATTTCCAGACATGGGTTCTTATTCAAACTATTATGTACTCACTCCCCTCTAAAAGTCCTAGAAGTTTGTAATGAGGATTTCTGAACACCCTGTATATAGGCTGAGCAAGGTTGTAAGTGATGGGAATGTCTTGCTGTGGTTCAGTAGCCTTGTTAAAAAGTTGCTACAAAGGCAAATAGAGCTTCATCACAGATTTGAAAGGAATCAAAGACTTGTTGACAAACAAATGCTGAACAAAGCCAATATGAACATAAGGAATGTAAAGTGAGAAGCATCTGTTGAATCTGAAGTAATATTTTGCCTACCAAATTGATGAAAAATCCTGGGAAGTCCCAATTCAGTCAATCACTGATCATTCTGACAGTAAACAGAGGAGCACACAGAGAAAGCCAGACTAAAGAGTATGGTCTTTCAAAATTGTTTAACTGTGGAAAACCATACTATCAGTATTTCTTTCAATCATCACACAGATGCCGAAGTGACCAATAGTGAGATAAGTTGTCACAGAATATAAAATCAACTACAATCACTTAACACATGCAAGACTGCTGGACCTACTGGGATACCAGTACAATTGTATATTGACTAAGCATAAGGACTTGCTCCCTTTCTAACAGCAGTTTAGTGTGCATTGCTGGAGTAATGAAGTATTCTGAGTAATTGGGAAAAGACATAGGTAGCTCTCAGTTTCATGAAGGATTTTTGGACAGGTATGCAGTATTATAGGCCAATATCACTTACATCATTCTGTTGTAGAATTAGAAAATACATTTTATACTTATGTTTGACCTTTTCAGTGACTGAAAATCATCTCTGGAGAAATCTACATGGATCCCATAAACAGTGATCTTGTGAATCTTGACACATGTTGTTCATCCATGCAGTCCAGGAAGTTATTGATAGTGATGTCCAGAATGATACAACATTCTTTGGCTTCCAGGAGGTATTGGATACATTTACACAGTCCCCTGATAAAATATGAGCTCATGGAATACTGGGCCCATTTTGTTGTTGGATTGAGGGCAGATAGAACACAGCACTTTTTTTTTTTTTTAATTGGCAGAAATCGTCAGATATTAATTTAGCTTTGGAGATATCCTAAGGGAGTGGAATCATTCTGAAAGGTAATCAAAAATTCCTGACCAAAAGAACTTTTCCCATTGTAACAGATATTAATATTCTCTTCCATTCATAAGTGGAATGTGCCCATATGCCAGTGTGCAATCAGTTATTACTCTAATGCAGGGATGAACAGTCCATGGCCTGTGGGCTGCATACGGCTGACCATTCATCTGATGGCAGTCTGCCCCCTTAGTTCTTTTTAGTCCAGTCTAGCTGGCATTGGAGCAAGGGTATCCCAATTTGAAAGTAATAACTTGTGTCAACGGCACAATATTTTTGAACTTGCTAACCTTATCTAGTGACAATAAGGGGTTAATGGCCCGTGGTACAAGCAAGTCCGTACGCCATTGCTCTAATGTCACATTACAAATACCTATGAGAACAGAGTGTATAAGGCTTGAGCATTTTTGCCAATTATACCATATAAACTGGTTCTCAGAATTTCCTAGGAGGGTACTTGCAAGTTACTAAATGTAGTTTTTAGATAGTTCAGATGATGCAGCAATTCAGTTACACTCATATGTGGGTCATACAAGTCTACAACCATAAATGCAAAAAATCTACATTAACATATGTAGTCCACAAGTACCCATATGGCATGTGTAGGAGAGTACATAACATAGCTACATGTATATTACTTAACATTTTCCAACACATAGCAGTAATATACTATGAAGAAACAGTCAGTCTTGGTTGCAGAGATGTATTTATTATTTTTTATTGGTGAATAAATAATAAATACAGCCCTGAAACCAAGACTGACTGTTTCTTCATAGCTATATTATTTCTTCTTTTCAGATTCTGTTCATAAAAGGACTGCCAGCATGCCTTTATGTAAACTGCAATATCTTAAAATTTACTGCCATGGTCATTATGTGAAATGTAGCCTGCTGGCCATTAAAACAGCAACACCAGGAAAGATGAAAATAATGAAATTTTGCTTATTTTGTATATAAAGTATACTAGGAAGAAGACATGATTATGTTTGTAGGTGATTTGGGGGTATACAGGGTTAAAATTTAGTACATCTGTCAGAACCACCGCGAGTCAAACTTAGCTCATATGACATAAAGGTATAGCATACCACACTGCCTCAGCTGTTCGCCAGAGTTCATTAATCATAGTGGCTGACAAGTGGTGGCATGCCAGTCTCTCAGCAACTGTGGCCAGATGTTTCCAGTGAGTGAGAGACCTGGCGAATGTGCTTGACAGGGCAACAGCCAAACATACTTCATGTACAGGTGTAGTAAGTCATCACAGCACAGACAGCAATTGGGCTTATGTTATCTTGTTGAAAGATAATGTTGCAGAGTCCTATAAGATAGGGTTCAGCTACTATCCTTAACACATCAGAAATGTAACAGCTGCTGTTAAAATTACCTGCTATGAGAAGCAAGTGAGAAATGAGATTCCACATCACCATGCCAGGTGCTGGGCCTGTATAATGATGATGAATGTGTTTTGTCAATGTTCAATCTCTTCAGAGTCTATACATGTGGCTATGTCCATTGCGATGCTGTATATAGAACTGAGACAACTGCAAAGATGACAAGGTGCCATGTATGTACCTAAGGATTGTCTTTAGACACCACATTTTCAGTACACCTCTCTTACCACCACTTGAAGAGAAGCTGCAACAATGGCCACTGTGCTAGTTGTGCATGATGATCCACACTGTCTGTGCGGATACTTGTCTTGCAGCTAACATGGCCATTTTCTGATTCAAGGTATGTGATGTGGCTCCACAAACTTGCACAGAGTCATGTAGCTATTGAGATCATGTATAGTGCTGAGTATGGCCATCCTCAGCCCTCCATTCTGTGTGGCAGTCATGGGCTCCCAACTGATGGGAGCAGCAGTATCACACAATGACTACCTACAATTTTGAAGGGTCACAGTCCTGCCACTGTCAAATTCTAATGTGCTGATAGACATTTATCCTTCTTGCAGGAGGCGTAACATGATCCTCTCACAATTAATCACCATTAAATTCTATTTCTGAATGCTAAAACTGCTGTGTAATCTTTCTTTCAAATAGAGTTACTTTTACCTCATTTGTGGGGTTGCAGTGAAATACTAATCCTTTGCACATCCAGGCATGTTGCACACTTCTTGGTGTTGCAATTTTGATGGCCAAAAGTGTATGTGGCTGGAATTAATATAAATCTGGACTTCATTTGATATACAACACTTTTCCTATAACACCTTCCATGAAGGCTGTTGGCAGTTCTCTGACACATTCATGTTTTCTAATCAAATTCATGATAAACTACACAGCTCCTTTTCAACTTACTCTCTCTGTTCAGCTGATGCAACTTAGGAAGACCTCATACTAACTGACAATAATGTGTGGCTTCAGCAGCCAGAGACAGTGGTCATGTGTGTGTGAGTTGTGTTGCATGTATCTGTGTGTGTAGAAGAAGGCCTTTTGACCAAAAGCTTAAGTCTTTTTGTTGTGCCTGTCTGCAACTCAGCATCACCACTAAATGGTGAGTAGTATCTTTTTCATAATACTGTCATTATTCCATCCTGGATTTTCCATTGTTTGATAATCAAGACTTGGTTAGACAAAAGTTTTGTAGGCAATGTCATTTGGGGATAAATTTCCATTCCTAATGATTCTGCCAATGCATCTGAGGCTACCATTTCAGCAACAGTCCTATCATACTTCCTTATGCACAGTACTACTTCAGTACTTAGGATACTACTCCTCTGAGCACAAGAGACTGCATTATGTTCACTAATAAGTCACCCCTCCACCCAGCCCTGCATCCATTTTCTTCTCTGCAAAAATCAACCTGTATTTTGCACAGTCATGTACTCAAAATGTCAGTGTTTCACAAAATGGCATTAAATTTCTTATCATCTGTGGTCCATATAGTGGCATACACAATGCACACCACAGTCAATAAGTTTTGTAATGTTACTTATAATCCATCTTGATTGCAAAATGTTTATTCATATAGGTGCTATGTGGGGACGGGTTACTCTGCTAACCGAAATATCAGATCTGAAGATGGTTCTAGAGGAACCAAAATCAGTCATATGAACAAACATTTTACAATCAAGATGGATTATAAGTAACACTGTAAAACCACTGATTGTGGCTATCCCATCAGATATTATGTCTGATTTTGCAAAATAAGCTTTGTGGACACATCTCGGAAACACAGTACAATATTTGACATATCATTGTCCCTGAACTGTACTATATAGGTGTCTCTCCTGGTTTACAGCTGGAAAACTGGAATCTCCTCCATTTATTATAGCATGGCCAAACAGTTTTCTCAGAACCAATCCACCACTCTGATTCTTGATATAGGGTCAAGGGTTTCTTCCAAGTACCATGCAGATATTACTGTCATTAATAAGTGAAAGTATTTCAGGGACTGTTGCCAGTTATAGAGTTAAAAAGGACAGTAACAAAGTTTAAATTATCAACTTGAGAAAATAAAGTTACAAATTACTTTTTTGTTTGTTTATGTGTATATGCTACAATTCACATGAAAATGTTTTAAACAAAGAGCCATTGGGTGCACTTCAATAACTTTCAGATGTGTAGACCACACTTTTTTTATTATTTCCAAGAACCACTTACGTGTTTTGGCATTTCATTTTCAAAGGCTATAAAATTGTGTGTGTTGTCTGCTTTACAAAAAGGCCTTTTGGCTGAAAGCTCACATGGTTAGCAGTCTTTTTGTTGTGCCTGTCTGTGACTCACCATCTCTTCTACATGGTGAGTAGCAATATATCCTTTTCATAATACTGAAAGTTATCAAAATTAAATGTATATACCTGCAGTCATGGTACTCACTAAAATCTCTGTGCCACAGTACTGGATCAGGTGCGAAAGGGGCCAAAACACAATGGCACAACCCGCTGATGAACTGGACATGTGCTGCACCACACATATTTAAATGTTCTTCAAAACTGCAGACATGGATCTGCAAAGAAACAAAAAACTAAATATGAAATTAATTAAATAACTTTTTTGAGGTAATAATTAAACCATTGACTACCCCTCATATGGGCAAGGGTGGGTATTACCCTTTGTAATTCACTTAGGCAAACTAGTCATCTCTCTCTGGGTAGAACTACCCACAACTGCTCATGAGACTTAAAAGCAGGTTTCTCCATTTGAGTATATCTCACATGTTCTGCTACCCAAGCAGTTGGTTCTGCATGTTGTGGGCACCTGATCTATTCAAACTGAGAAGCTTACATGGAAGACTGTTCTAGAAGTTACAGTGTCTTTACTTTAAGTCCTCCACCCAAAGTATCATAAAACACTACAAATGATTAAATGTGCATACACTCTGAAAGGGAGGACAGTAGTCTTCACTACCTAATCTAAGCAATGAAAGCAACTGTGAATGGCTTATGAACTCAAGTGATGTTCATCATTGATTCTAATATTAATCATAACCTACATCTATCTGCTCACTGTACATTTGCATAGCTGATAAAACCACTCTCGTGTATCAAATAGAACCACTAACAAACATACTGAATTCTCCTGAATTACTTCTTGTCCTGACTGTTATTTCCATGAGAATCTCCATTACATGTCTTACTCCCTTCGTATTCTAATCTTCCAGGAAAATCAGCTTCAGGTTCATCAGCTGAATTTGAATTGTGTTGTTTTATGTGTGCTTTCAGTAAGATACAGTACCCCACACCTAGGCTGTACAGGGACAACCAACCTGAACACAATCTGCCATCAATCCTTGAATGGAGACAATCTTACCAAGTCAGACAAGTCAGATATCATAGCAGCATTGTAGATATCAGGTAACATTGGACCCACATGTCGTGTCAAAGCCATCATCCCATGTGTGCCATTGCACAACCTATAATGGCATCCTAAAGCCTGTTAATTGTAAATAACATAGTTTCTAGTCATTTGCAGGTAGCAGCCGATTTTCCCTGTACTTTCGCACAAAATTGAGCAATATGGCACTGAACGTTTATTCAGAAGAGTGGGTTGCAAATTCCTACACTGCCACCTATAGCCACAGATTTATGTACTCATGACAAAATCTGATTGTTTCAGCTCATATGCCCATGGTGCACAACTTTACACTTCTCTACACTAAGAGCTAGTTGCCAGGTTTGCACCTGGCTTGCTTAAGATCTAGTTGGATATTACCATACATTTGTTTCAAGTAATACTGCATGAAAGACAACTTTTTACTTTACATAAGTGTGAAGTATCAGCAACAATGACAACTGTAAAACCATTAACCTATATTCAGAACAGCAGTGGCTCAACCAAATTACCTTGGAGTGTGCCAAAAATTACTTCTTTATGTGGATGAACTCCCATCCAGGATAACATGCTGTCATCTACCTTCAAAAAGTCCTCAATTCAGGCACCAATCTGGCCAGATACAGGTACCAGTGTAGTACTGAGTCAAATGCTTTTTGAAAGTTTAGAACTGTCAAGTCTATATACTCATAACTACAGATTTAAAGACATTATCTGTAAAAAGTGCCAGTTGGATTTTATATAATTAACATTTTCAGGATCTAAGCTAGTTATCATGGAGAATGACATTTTATTTCATGTATGTCATTATGTTTGAATTGCGAATACTTTCTAAAATTCTGCAAGAAATGGGGGCAAATGATATATGAAATATTTATGGATCAGTCTTTTGCAGATGAGTGTAGATTGAGTCTTTTCCAATTACTTGAGACAGCTAACCACTTAAAGGATCTGGAATAAAGTATCATTAACAGTGAAATTAGTTCAATTGTAAATTCTGTGTGATACCTGACAGGTACTCTGAAAAGCAAATGAAATCTACAAACTCAATAACAGTTTAAAGATAAGCAAACTCATTAATGCCAAAATCATTGTCACTTGCTGAAGATGAATGGTGGCATTATTTGTAAATAAAGGAGCATTTGAAAGCATAATTCAGTATTGCTCATTGGAATGTTACTCCACTGTTACTTTTGAATCATTTCCCAATTTTTTTGGCTCTTCAACTACAAAATTTTATACCTACCATTTCCTCTTCCTGTTTCCTTTTTTTTATCCTGATAATAAGGTTTTCAAAAATCTTAAAGCAATAAATTAGGTGAAATCCTTACATTTATGTCTGTGTATCTGGAATCTGGTTCCCTTCTGTCAAAAATATTGTTAATAATATATATTGTTAATAATTTCTTGAGTGATTTGTGAGCACAAATTTGCATTGTGCACAGACCTGTGAGTGTCTGAAGACATAAAGAAGAAACAGCATAAAAATGTTTTGAGAAACAGAAGGAACACTGAAATCTTGTGGATTAATTTAATAAGAATTTTGAAGTGTTAATGAAACAGCCAACAAGAAGCAGTTAAAACAAATGTTGCCAAGGAAAATAAAAAATCTCTTATTAAATAGGTAAGTGAGACAAAGGAGAGGACATGTTGCTTAACTTGAACTACAAATACAGGAATAAAATACACAGCAGCAGCAGCTTGGCTGTTTTTCGCTCACTGATGAAGATGCACAGTAAAGAGAGAAGTAGTATATTATTTATTACACTGAAGAAATTAAGGTAAAATATATTTACTGGATCTTTTTACAGGGGAAAAGTTACAGTATATGAGGGTATAAGATTGTTGCTGTGTCTTGAAACTTGAAACGTTATTAACCAGTATCAGTACATCAACAAAGTGAACGACTGTCGTCTACGTAGCTCCTAAATTTGTGATTTTTTGTTTTAGGCTCGCTCTTTTAATTACTATTATACGTGTTGTGGTGTTGTTATGGTCTTCAGTCCTGAGACTGGTTTGATGCAGCTCTCCATGCTACTCTATACTGTGCTAGCTACTTCATCTCCCAGTACGTACTGCAGCCTACATCCTTCTGAATCTGCTTAGTGTATTCATCTCTTGGTCTCCCTCTATGGTTTTTACCCTCCAAGCTGCCCTCTGATACTAAATTGGTGATCCCTTGATGCCTCAGAACATGACAAAGATGGCGCCGATAGAGAAAGTACGTGTAGGTTCAGCTCCCAGTTATGAAGATAAAAGTAATAGTAATTGTAAATTGTGTATCAGAAAAGTTTGTAAAGGAATTCAGTGTAGAACCTGCAAGTAATGGTTTCATGAAAATTGCTGCAAGATCAACTTAAAACTCGTAACTGATGACTATTTGTGGACCTGTGAGCCGTGCATAGCAGCCACATGTGAAAGTAAATTTTCAAACATTATCAAAAATAAGGACGAAATAATCAGAATGCTACAAACCTATATTGAAGTGCTAGAAGTGAACAACGCTGTCCTCCAAGACCGATATGTTGTTGTTGTTGTGGTCTTCAGTCCTGAGACTGGTTTGATGCAGCTCTCCATGCTACTCTATCCTGTGCAAGCTTCTTCATCTCCCAGTACCTACTGCAACCTACATCCTTCTGAATCTGCTTAGTGTATTCATCTCTTGGTCTCCCCCTATGATTTTTACCCTCCATGCTGCCCTCCAATGCCAAATTGGTGATCCCTTGATGCCTCAGAACATGTCCTACCAACCGATCCCTTCTTCTGGTCAAGTTGTGCCACAAACTTCTGTTCTCCCCAATTCTATTCAATACTTCCTCATTAGTTATGTGATTTACCCATCTAATCTTCAGCATTCTTCTGTAGCACCACATTTCGAAAGCTTCTATTCTCTTCATGTCCAAACTATTTACCGTCCATGTTTCACTTCCATACATGGCTACACTCCATACAAATACTTTCAGAAATGACTTCCTGACACTTAAATCTATACTCGATGTTAACAAATTTCTCTTCTTCAGAAACGCTTTCCTTGCCATTGCCAGTCTACATTTTATATCCTCTCTACTTCGACCATCATTTTGCTCCCAAAATAGCAAAACTCCTTTACTACTTTAAGTGTCTCATTTCCTAATCTAATTCCCTCAGCATCACCCGACTTAATTCGACTACATTCCATTATCCTCGTTTTGCTTTTGTTGATGTTCATCTTATATCCTCCATTCAAGATACCATCCATTCCGTTCAACTGCTCTTCCAAGTCCTTTGCTGTCTCTCACAGAATTATAATGTCATCGGCGAACCTCCAAGTTTTTATTTCTTCTCCATGGATTTTAATACCTACTCCGAATTTTTCTTTTGTTTCCTTTACTGCTTGCTCAATATACAGATTGAATAACATCGGGGAGAGGCTACAACTCTGTCTTACTCCCTTCCCAACCGCTGCTTCCCTTTCATGTCCCTCGACTCTTATAACTGCCATCTGGTTTCTGTACAAATTGTAAATAGCCTTTCGCTCCCTGTATTTTACCCCTGCCACCTTTAGAATTTGAAAGAGAGTATTCCACTCAACATTGTCAAAAGCTTTCTCTAAGTCTACAAATGCTAGAAACGTAGGTTTGCCTTTCCTTAATCTTTCTTCTAAGATAAGTCGTAAGGTCAGTATTGCCTCACGTGTTCCAGTATTTCTACGGAATCCAAACTGATCTTCCCTGAGGTCGGCTTCTACTAGTTTTTCCATTCATCTGTAAAGAATTCGTGTTAGTATTTTGCAGCTGTGGCTTATTAAACTGATTGTTTGGTAATTTTCACATCTGTCAACACCTGCTTTCTTTGGGATTGGAATCATTATATTCTTCTTGAATTCTGAGGGTATTTCACCTGTCTCATACATCTTGCTCACCAGATGGTAGAGTTTTGTCAGGACTGGCTCTCCCAAGGCCGTCAGTAGTTCCAATGGAATGTTGTCTACTCCGGGGGCCTTGTTTCGACTCAGGTCTTTCAGTGCTCTGTCAAACTCTTCACGCAGTATCGTATCTCCCATTTCATCTTCATCTACATCCTCTTCCATTTCCATAATATTGTCCTCAAGTACATCGCCCTTGTATAGACCCTCTATATACTCCTTCCACCTTTCTGCTTTCCCTTCTTTGCTTAGAACTGGGTTTCCATCTGAGCTCTTGATGTTTATACAAGTGGTTCTCTTATCTCCAAAGATCTCTTTAATTTTCCTGTAGGCAGTATCTATCTTATCTCTAGTGAGATAAGCCTCTACATCCTTACATTTGTCCTCTAGCCATCCCTGCTTAGCCATTTTGCACTTCCTGTCGATCTCATTTTTGAGACGTTTGTATTCCTTTTTGCCTGCTTCATTTACTGAATTTTTATATTTTCTCCTTTCATCAATTAAATTCAATATTTCTTCTGTTACCTAAGGATTTCTACTCGCCCTCGTCTTTTTACCTACTTGATCCTCTGCTGCCTTCACTACTTCATCCCTCAAAGCTACCCATTCCTCTTCTACTGTATTTCTTTCCCCCATTCCTGTCAATTGTTCCCTTATGCTCTCCCTGAAACTCTGTACAACCTCTGGTTCTTTCAGTTTATCCAGGTCCCATCTCCTTAAATTCCCACCTTTTTGAGGTTTCTTCAGTTTTAATCTACAGGTCATAACCAATAGATTGTGGTCAGAGTCCACATCTGCCCCTGGAAATGTCTTACAATTTAAAACCTGGTTCCTAAATCTCTGTCTTACCATTATATAATCTATCTGATACCTTTTAGTATCTTGATATACAGCTCTACAAAACAGTAGTGCTTCGACAGTGTGTGTAGATCGGTGTTATGTACGTCGTGAAAACGTAACCGTCGACGACACCACATTTATATACAAGAAAGGAAACCCACAAGTGAATAATGAAGCCTCAACAGTGGACAAAGTTCAGTGCTTGATAAACAGTGATAATTCAAATAACAAAAACAGTGCATCTAAAATTGTAGTAGACGGCAACACGTGTACACAAAACACGCGTGGTTGCATAAGAGAAAGTTCTGATCGCATACGTAAACAAACACAACGGAAAAATAACGTAAAAATATTTGGAGGTAGTCATGCTCGCAATATTTCGATGTGCATGTCTAACTCTGCTCAAGATGGTTAGTGTATATCAGCAATTGTTAAACCAGGAGCAAAATTTGTGAATGTGGTAGAAGACATACACACAGAATGTGCTAAATTCACGGAAAAAGACTGTGTTGCGATAATCGCAGGAGCAAATGATGTTTATTGCAACGAGGCCAGCACTTTCATTAAAAAGCTACTCGTATAGCTGCAGTTATTACAGCATACAAACATAATACTAACAACTGTGCCCACGAGATATGACCTGGCAGACTTGTCTTGTGTGAACAGAGAAATTCGCCTAACGAATAGTAAACTGAAACACTTTTGCACTAAGTTTACGAATGTGACACTACTGGATACAGACAGGTATGAGAGACACTGTTTCACAAAGCATGGACTACATCTAAATCAGTTTGGCAAAAATAAACTAGCAGCAGACATTGGAAAAGCTTTTCATGAAATAATAGGCCTAAACAATAACGATTATGAAAGCAGACCAGTCATAGCCCTATCTAACGAGGGAAACTAGTGAGCTGGGCCAACTCTAGCAGGATTTGGTCCAGTAACAAAAATCTGCAACAAGTAATTAATACGCAAACGAAAGTTCACTCAAACAGCAATAGAATTAAAGACAAACAAAAGTTAACAGTGTTTCATCAGGACATAAGAGGCCTATACTGCAAGCTGGATCAGTTCACAGCAAATATAGAAGACACAAAAGGTATAAACAGTGCCCACATTTTGTGTCTAACAGAACACCACATCACTGCTGGTATTGAAGTGGTCCCTATTCCCAACTATTTTTTGGCAACGTCTTATTGCAGGAACTATATGGACAAAGGAGGAGTAGCTTTATATGTAAAAAACAATGTCTTGTTCATGGCAATAGATGTACAAAGATTCTGCTTTGAGCTACATTTTGAAGTATGTGCTATAGAGGTGCCAGACACTGTCTCCAGATTAACAGTTGTGGCAGTTTACAGGGCACCATCTGGTAATTTTAAAGTGTTTGTTAAACAATTAGATACTCTTTTGTTGTACTTAAGTAGAAAAAATAGGGGCATGGTAGTTGTTGGGGATTTTAACATAGATTTCTTGGTTAATCCTCCCTGCAAGGTGGAGTTTGAAAATCTCATGTGCACGTACAACCTTGTTCCCGTGGTTAGCTCGCCCACCAGAACCACAACCTCTTCCAGTACTCTCATTGATAACGTTTTTGTTGATCAGAGTAAAGTCAACCATATTAATATTGAAATGGTTATAAATGGTCTGTCTGACCATGATGGACAACGAGTTACTTTCAACAGCTTGGGAATTCCTCTGAGTGACACCTCACTTAGATGGAAAACAGTAAGGAAAATAAGTGAGGAAGCTATTCAAACATTCAGATCATGTCTTCAGCATACTGACTGGACACCTGTTTATCTAGCAGAAACTGCTAATTCAAAATACAATTTATTCACAAATGAGATGGCAGGTACCTTTGAAAGTGTATTTCCAAAAAAGTCATACAGAGTCCAACCTGCTAGGTCTGGAAAAAAAACCATGGCTTACTAAGGGCATCATAGCTTCCTGTCAGAGAAAAAGACAACTCTCCATAGCATCAAAGACTTCTAACTACCCTGCTCAGCTAAAACATTATAAACTCTACTGTAAAATTCTTGCCAAAGTAATTAAAAACTCTAAAAGTATGTGTATAGCATCTGAAATTACTAATCTGAAAATAAAATTAAAACAATCTGGAATGTGATAAAGAGAGAAACAGGGACTGTAAACTACACCAAAGACAAAAATATTGTTTTAACTGTTGACAACTCAGAGATAACTAATAGTGAGGAAATTGCTGAAATCTTTAACCAACATTTTTTAACTGTCCCAACACAGATAGGTTGCCATGGTTATGTAGATAAAGCTGCCTGTATAATGAAAAATAATTTTCCAGAACCTTTCAGTCAAATAAGTGTGCTTCCCATTACTGCCAATGAAATCAAAAAAATCATACAGTCTTTGAAAAATAAACATTCTGCTGGTATCAACGATATTTCAAGCAAGCTGTTGACGGCTTGCTGTAGTGAAGTGACCAAAGTTTTGTCTCACATCTGCAACACATCCATGCAACAAGGAGTGTTTCCAGACAGAATGAAATACTCTGTTGTCAGGCCCCTGTACAAAGCAGCGGATGCTACAAATGTGTCAAACTCTCGCCCTATTTCTCTATTAACAACATTTTCAAAAGTCCTAGAAAAAGCTCTGTACAACAGGATTGTGGCACACCTTGGTGACCTGAACATCATTAACAGTCAGCAGTTTGGTTTTCAAAAGGGAGTTTCAATAGATAACACAATTTTCTCATTCACAAATGAGGTTCTAGAGTCTATAAACAGCAAGAGGCTGCCAATTGGTGTCTTATGCGAACTATCAAAGGTGTTCGACTGTGTAGATCACCAGATACTCTTCAAGAAGGCCTGTCATTATGGAATTACAGGACCTGTAGGGAACTGGTTAAAATCGTACCTCGAAAGTAGGAAGCAGAAGATTATTGTAGATGTTTCAGATAGTGTATCACAATATATAGTAGACTCTGAGTGGGGAATTGTGCAGCATGGAGTGCCACAGGGATCAGTGCTTGGGCCCTTGCTGTTCCTCATATATGTTAATGACCTGCCTTTATCCATCAATAAGCAGTGTAAATTTACAATGTTCGCTGATGATATGAGCATTGTGGTGGATAATGTGTCAACTACTGACTTAGAATCCGAGGTCAATGATATCCTTAAAGAAGTTCTGGGTTGGTTTAGTATTAACTCCCTTTCATAAACCTGAAAAAAAAAAAAACAAATTTTATCTAGCTCCAGACAACCCACAAAAACCCAAAAGAAATAGTTATCACACAGAATGATCAGATGATAAAGCAAGTGTACTTATCAAAATTCCTAGACGTATACGTGGACAGTAGGCTGAACTCGGAACATCACGTTCTACAAACACTAAAATGGCTGACGTCGGCAACATTTGCTTTACGAATTTTGTCACGCTTCAATGACATTACCATCTCAAAGTCAGCTTACTTTGGCTACTTTCATTCAGTCATGTGTTATGGCATCATCTTCTGGGGCAATACACCTGCCGCAAAGAAAATCCTCACAGCACAAAAAAGAGCAATAAGAATCATTTGTGGTGTACCCCCACGAACCTCATGTCAAAATCTTTTTAAACGACTTGAAATACTGACAGCAACACCTCAGTACATATATTCACTGATGTGCTTCATAATAAATAACCCCACTCTGTATGAAACGAATTGCCTACATCATGAACATAACACCAGAAGAAAACAGGATTTCCACTGTGAGTTAAAGAACTTGACACTTATTCAGAAAGGGGTACAGTATGCGGGAATGAAAATTTTCAATTCCCTACCCAACAGCATCAAAAGTATAAGGAGTAGTACATCAGTATTTAAACGTAGCTTGAAAAATTATTTACTTGAGACTTCACTTTATTCACTAGAGGAATTCTTTCAGAGAAATAAGTAAAACCCAGATTGGAAAGATGTTTTTAAATTTTTTGACACTGTTTACTGTTAAACTAATGTAATAATGCCCTAATGTAAAAATTCATGTTTTTATCATTTCCATTTTTGGGTCACTTTTAAACCCAAAGTGGGAAGTTTTGATTACTGTTCAAGGTTAAAATAGATGCAATAATGCCCTAAATATGAAACTGCTATCTTCACATTTATGTTGACTAGTTTTTAAGCTAATAAGTATGACTTTTGTGCACTGTTATTAATACTATAACAATGTCTTTATTCTATGTATTTTATTATGTACATTGACACATTCCACATCTGAGTGACTTGCTCACATGTACAGATCTATGGAACAAGTATATAAATAAATAAATAAAATAAATGTCCTACCAACCAATCCGTTCTTCTAGTCAAGTTGTGCCAAAAACTCCTCTTCTCCCCAATTCTATTCAATACCTCCTCATTAGTTATGTGATCTAACCATCTAATCTTCAGCATTCTTCTGTAGCACCACATTTCGAAAGCTTCTATTCTCTTCTTGTCCAAACTATTTATCGTCCATGTTTCACTTCCATACATGGCTACACTCCATACAAATACTTTCAGAAACGACTTCCTGACACTTAAATCTATACTCAATGTTAACAAATTTCTCTTCTTTAGAAACGCTTTCCTCGCCAATGCCAGTCTACATTTTATATCCTCTCTACTTCGACCATCATCAGTTATTTTGCTCCCAAAATAGCAAAACTCCTTTGCCAGTCTACATTTTATATCCTCTCTACTTCGACCATCATCAGTTATTTTGCTCCCAAAATAGCAAAACTCCTTTACTACTTTAAGTGTCTCATTTCCTAATCTAATTCCCTCAGCATCACTCGACTTAATTCAACTACATTCCATTATTCTTGTTTTGCTTTTGTTGATGTTCATCTTATATCCTCCTTTCAAGACACTGTCCATTCCGTTCAACTACTCTTCCAAGTCCTTTGCTGTCTCTGACAGAATTACTCAACTGTCATCTTAAATAATGTTATCAAACAAAATTTTGAAGAGCTGACACATGCTTTATTCATATTCACATACAGTAATAAAACTAGAGAAATAGAACTGTAGAAAACTGTAAAGAAATGAGTATAACTAAAGGCACTTAAACATGCCTTTGAATTCCTTACAGAATTCCATTACAATAAAGAGAGTGTTGGTGTTTATGTCTTAATGGATTTTATCTTGCATCTGAGAAATGACAAAGAAGGGGTATGCAGTCAATACAGAACACCATTTGACATTTGTTTAATGAAAATCATGTGACGATGTGCCTAGAATATGGATGATGGAAAACTGAGATAAAGTGAGTACAAGCAAAACTTAATGGAAGTGAGGTAAATCAATGGCACCCTCTCTCAAATCCTGCATAGAATATAATTTTTTATGGTATTAGAAATTGGTCCTGGAAATGGCAGTTAATATATATACAACTTGATCATCATCATCATCGTCGTCGTCGTCATCATCATTATCAGCTATTCAACATCCACTGCTGTGTATAAGCCTGTGCTACATTTTTCCGTGCTTTATTATTTCAGCTACACACTTCCATACCTGCTCCTGCAGGTTTTCAAGCGTCATATACTCACATTCCATTAGATCATCATCATGGCCCTTTCTTATCTTTTAGAATCTTGGCAAAGAACTTTCTTGGTCCAATTAGGAAATCTTAAAATTCTTCCAAAATATTAAATTAAAGGAAGATATGAGTGACCTAAATGTGATGTTCAGGGACACCAACCTGCAGTATTTATTAAAAAAGTATAAAACTTGCACAAATACATAGAGGGAATCCCTTAAAAAACTGAAAGCACAGTACTATGTAGACAGATAAGGCATTGTAGTAATGTTACTAACATAGCCTGGAGAATAGTAACTAATGAGTGTGATAAGAGAGAGCATCTTGGATGCAGTAATATAGTGCTAAGGGAAAATGGAATGTTGGTGAGTGAGCCTAAGAAAATATGTAATGCTTTCATACAAGAATTTAGTAAGACGTGCATGGAAGAAACAGATGACTTAACACCAGCAATAAACATAACTAAAATGAGTAATTTGTTTTTCCTTAAGAGTGTAGCACAACACTATGTCTAGAAAATAATCATGAAGGTCAAAGTAAAACCAGACACTAACTGCGATGATGTATCATCTAGACTATTTGAAGAATACAGAAATGAATTAATAAAGCCACTAACACATTTAACAAACAGTTCAGATGGTTGAGAGACTTTTCTTGATCTTTCAACACTCACTGAGATTTGACTGAAGTATAAAAAGGGAGCAAGCACTGACAAAGAATTACAGGCCAATTCCATTTACCTTGACACCTGAAACATTACTTGAAAGAGTAATTCCAGACCAAATAAAATCTTTCTTCTTCAAATATAACCCAATCATGGATTCTGAAAAGGGTAATCCCCAATAACAGCAGTAGTAACTTTTTGTACTTGAGATGTTGAACAGACTGGATTTAAATAAATAAATAAAAAGTCATTGAGACTATTGTAGATTATTTTCTTATCTCAGTGATAGAAGAGATTGTGCCAGATTATATTATAAAAATGAAGGTAGATTTTAATAGGGAAATTATAACTATGCTGATGATACATCCTTTATTAGCTGGGACAGCACTGAATAGTTAGCAATCAAAAGCATTAAAGAGAACTTTGGTGTGATCCCAGAATATCTTATCATGAATGAACCCATAAGAAATAGACATAAGGCAGTTGCAATGAAGGTTTTGTGAAATTGTACAGTAATTGATATCAAGTGGACATAAATGTCAAATCAGTGTCTTTAGTTGAAAAATCTGATAAACATTAAATTCTAAGCATTGTGAAAGATGAGTATGTTTCTTGGAAAGTGCATATCACATCTGTAAAAATGTGAGCTCTAACATTTATTTATCAATATGGCTTGTAACCACAACAACTCATACTATCCTAAAATAGATCTACTATGGGTTAATCCACTAATATTTGTAATACAAGACTGCAGTTTGGGGTGAGGTATCTGAAGTCTATATGGACAGGGTATTTGAGCTTCAGGAAAGAACAGTTAAGATAATTACTGACATAAATAAACACCAGTCCTGTAGAAACTACCATTTCAAGTGTAAATTACTAATTGTGTACTCACCATAAAACAGAACGTAGAAAATGTAACAATATTATGAAAAGGAAAGTTGCTACTCACCATATAGTGGATATGCTGAGTTGCAGATAGGCGCAACAAAACTACAATCTTTTTGTTGTGCCTATCTGCGACTCAGCATCTCCACTACCTAGTGAGTAGCAACTTTCCTTTTCAAAATATTGTTACACTCCTTTGTGGATTTCCCATTGCTAGAATGTAGCAAATAGCAGATTGAATAGAGAACTCCATTATTATCGTACAAAAACAAGATACGATTATCATATGACATCAACTAATAAAAGACCTACAGATCATAGCCCACTAGCTGTAAGAAGGCATTTGTTCAACAACTTGCCTAATAATATAAACCTTCTCTATCGAAGTATTTTGAAGGACAATTTGAAATAGTTATTAATTAAAAGACATTTAGTTTCATATAGTCCTGAACAGGACTATTCATTATATGTTAGTGACAGTAAATAATTATTTGCTACTATTTAATGTACCAATTTTTGTATATACACTCCTGGAAATGGAAAAAAGAACACATTGACATCGGTGTGTCAGACCCACCATACTTGCTCCGGACACTGCGAGAGGGCTGTACAAGCAATTATCACACGCGGACACACCAGGAACCGCGGTGTTGGCCGTCGAATGGTGCTAGCTGCGCAGCATTTGTGCACCGCCGCCGTCAGTGTCAGCCAGTTTGCCGTGGCATACGGAGCTCCATCGCAGTCTTTAACACTGGTAGCATGCCGCGACAGTGTGGACGTGAACCGTATGTGCAGTTGACGGACTTTGAGCGAGGGCGTATAGTGGGCATGCGGGAGGCCGGGTGGACGTACCGCCGAATTGCTCAACACGTGGGGCGTGAGGTCTCCACAGTACATCGATGTTGTCGCCAGTGGTCGGCGGAAGGTGCACGTGCCCGTCGACCTGGGACCGGACCGCAGCGACGCACGAATGCACGCCAAGACCGTAGGATCCTACGCAGTGCCGTAGGGGACCGCACCGCCACTTCTCAGCAAATTAGGGACACTGTTGCTCCTGGGGTATCAGCGAGGACCATTCGCAACCGTCTCCATGAAGCTGGGCTACGGTCCCGCACACCGTTAGGCCGTCTTCTGCTCACGCCCCAACATCGTGCAGCCCGCCTCCAGTGGTGTCGCGACAGGCGTGAATGGAGGGACGAATGGAGACGTGTCGTCTTCAGCGATGAGAGTCGCTTCTGCCTTGGTGCCAATGATGGTCGTATGCGTGTTTGGCGCCGTGCAGGTGAGCGCCACAATCAGGACTGCATACGACCGAGGCACACAGGGCCAACACCCGGCATCATGGTGTGGGGAGCGATCTCCTACACTGGCCGTACACCACTGGTGATCGTCGAGGGGACACTGAATAGTGCACGGTACATCCAAACCGTCATCGAACCCATCGTTCTACCATTCCTAGACCGGCAAGGGAACTTGCTGTTCCAACAGGACAATGCACGTCCGCATGTATCCCGTGCCACCCAACGTGCTCTAGAAGGTGTAAGTCAACTACCCTGGCCAGCAAGATCTCCGGATCTGTCCCCCATTGAGCATGTTTGGGACTGGATGAAGCGTCGTCTCACACGGTCTGCACGTCCAGCACGAACGCTGGTCCAACTGAGGCGCCAGGTGGAAATGGCATGGCAAGCCGTTCCACAGGACTACATCCAGCATCTCTACGATCGTCTCTATGGGAGAATAGCAGCCTGCATTGCTGCAAAAGGTGGATATACACTGTACTAGTGCCGACATTGTGCATGCTCTGTTGCCTGTGTCTATGTGACTGTGGTTCTGTCAGTGTGATCATGTGATGTATCTGACCCCAGGAATGTGTCAATAAAGTTTCCCCTTCCTGGGACAATGAATTCACGGTGTTCTTATTTCAATTTCCAGGAGTGTATTTATTACATTAGTGATATGATTTCACTGATGTAAATGTACAAAAAATGTCGATGTCCAAAGCTGTAAAGAATAGGGAAAATAGCTTATCATTAACTTATCTTCCATTCATTCACCTGGCTACATGTCCCACTAACCTCCATTACACTGTGGTCATAATTATGTCTTCCATTCCAATACCAGTTTTCTCCCTGATCCATTTGTTTAGTTTCCATTCCTCCTAGTAATTTCTTACACACATCTCTCCATTGACTGCTGAGTAATCCTCAGTTTTTAGTGTTTTTTTATATTAAAAGTCCATGTCTCTATGACACAGACCAAATCTGGTCCTAAACACTGATTGTGAAATGTCTGTTTCAGACACTCTGGGAACTTATGTTTGAAAACCTTACTCAGTTTAGCAAAGTACACCAGGCCATTTTTACTCTTCTCTTTATTTATTTTGCAGTTCACCTGACTAGTATGTTGCACTGTCCTAAATATAAAAACTCATTGACTGCCTAAGTAATGTCATTGTTGATTAATACTATTATTTCAATATGTTGGTTTACATTAATTTTGTCTTATTATAACTAATTATCAGGCCTACTTTCAAACTTGCTGCATTATGATCCTTCGCTTGTTGAAGTCTATCTGTGCTTCAGGCATACAGTATGATGTCATCAGCAAAGCAAAAGTAATCAAAATATGTTCCATTAACATTTATGTATTCCTTCCCGTTTTTTACCAGTGTAAGGACATGTAAAAATCACTAAGAATTGCTAAGAGTAGTTTTGGTAATACACTACCTCCTTGTCTGACTCCTCTTTCAAATCTGAGTTTCTCACAATTCTAATGAGGTCTAATGGAAGCTGTAACAGAGATGTAAGTAAAGTGTCCAAGGAGGAATGGTCAGTATACAGGGGTATAACAGGAACCATCAGTTGAAGCAAAAAAGTCTAGTAAACATGGGCTCTAAAATGCTTACCTTAAGAGCTATGAGCACTACTCCATCTTAAATGCTGTGAAACACATCTTTTCTATTGAAAGCTCTTTGCTTTCCGTATTTTGAGAGGTGGTAGTATGGACCAAACAGGATAATAATGTCCAGCAAACATGGGCTCTAAAGAATATACCTTACGAGCTATGTACAGTTGTTCAGCTTTGCTACAGTGAAACATCTCTTCTGCTGCATAAGCACTCATAGCTCTTAAGGTATGTATATGTTAGACAACAAAATTAGTAAGGAAATGTGAGAGTAAATTTTTTTCAAAGTTCAAACAGCTGGAAGTACTCAAGCCATGGAAGTGTTGCCAGCCACCAGCCGGGAAGAATAAACACTTCAACACCTTTACTGGATCAAGAAGACAGCCACCTTGGCACTCTTAGAGAGACTGCAAGCAACTCAGCAGAAAGTGGTTAGACTAGTGCAGACCAAACTGCTTTTGTTACTACTGTAACGTTACATAAGAGACATTAGGTAGGATGGAACAACATTTAGCAAGAGTTTGACTAAGCAGTAAAAAACCTGTACCAAATTCGTTAAGCAAATGTAGATGGACTAAAGACTGCTGATGACTCAGAAAGAATAGCATAAATTCAGTCATGAAGAATGATGTCATAGAGCAGATCCTCTCCTTGGCAACATAAATACTCCATGCCCACTAGCTTTTGGCACTCAATCAGTACAATCGACGGTGTTCATGTCATTCACACTCAGTTCTGTGGTTATGGTATGGCAACATCTTTGGTGTGAGATTGTTCTAATGTTGGTCTTGCACTTCCTGCCTTACAAGATGATCAGAGATCCGAAGCCATGGCTGATGGAGTCCAATAGCCAGAACTGGCACCAGCACAGCAGCCAGCACTGATGGGTAGACTGAGCATCTATCAACACAACTCCAGTTCAGGGCAGAAGCTGCCCTAAACTCCAGTGTCAGACAGGTCTGAAGACCTACCATATTGAAGGGCCAGGTTGAGCATTCAGCATGACTACATGGCATCTGACATTGTGGTCTGCCTGAGGGGATAATGCAGGCAGCGATCTGGGAAAGGCCAGGTACTCCCCAACACAGCATGTGAATCAAAACACAAGAACATTGTGGTCACTGCCACCTCCAAGCAGAACTACTGATGGGGTGTGGCTACCTCACCAGCAGGTAGCAAAACTACCCCATCAGGGTGTCACTGACTTCTACTCTGAGCTGATGCAGCACCCTCAGCAGCCATGAATCTGCTATTGGATTCAGCCGATTCTTCTCTGGATTACGTAGCTACCAGTCAACGCAGAAGAAACAGCACCTTTCC
This sequence comes from Schistocerca cancellata, assembly GCF_023864275.1. NCBI lineage: Eukaryota > Metazoa > Arthropoda > Insecta > Orthoptera > Acrididae > Schistocerca > Schistocerca cancellata. The sequence continues at coordinate 719,154,637 of NC_064629.1, forward strand.
AGCCAGGCAGAAGGCAGGGCCTACACATTTTAGAACCCATGTTTAATAGACTTTTTTTCCTTCAAATGATAATTCCTGTCATATCCCTAAATATTGGCCATTCCTCCTGGGATGCCCTGTGTTTCCTTCAGTACAGTAACATATGTTGAATCAAAGGTTTGTGCAACAGATTTGATAATAGATATAGGTTGCTCATAATTAAAGTTCAAGTTTCACAATGCTGCAGACAGTGTACCATTGCTCAGAATGATGTCAAATTTGAACAGCATATTATCAACATGGGGGAAATGTCATGGAAAAAAATGGAGCAATAGATGGTGCTGTAAGCATCAGAATATGCACACCAATGAACCTGTGGCACACGGCTGTTTCATAGTTTGCATCCAAGATGCGCAACATGATTGTCCCCATGAAGAATTGTGCACTGCTGGTAAAGCTTTTTTACAAGAAAGTGACTGCACCAGTATTCCTGCAGAAGTATGAGACACTCAAGAGTATGAAAAAAGGCATTGCTCCAATGTCTGCTAAGGCTCAGGAGAAAATGAGCAAAAAATTTGAAAAGAGAAGTTCTTTTGAAGGGCAATATGGCAAATGGAGGAAACAAGTTAATCCGACATCTGTCAAAGATGTGGCCACAGCATTGCAGGATGGGTCGAATGGTGGTGTGAAAACATGCAGCAGGCAGAGAATTGCCCAAACACTGGACATGCCTATGAGGATGGTGTACAAAATACTATGATACATCCTGCATTACTATCCATACAAAATCACCTGTGTTCAGGAGCTGCTTCCTGCTGACCTGCTAGCAAGACAAATGCTTGCTCTAGAACTTCTTGCTCACATGGAAGTGGAAAATGAATGGCCATGGCACATTTTGTGGACAGACAAAGCCCATTCCCGTCACTAAGGACATGTCAATATGCAAATTGTGGAATATGGGCAATAAAAATCTGCACACACATCAACCAGTACAAATTTATTCTGCAAAGGTGACTGTGGTGCAGGCTGATGGCATTGTTTATCACAGGGCCATATTTTTTCAAGGAGATGAGTCCTGTGGGTCCTATTACTCATACCATCACCATCATGCTGTGAGAGTCTTTTGTACACCAACTTCATTCCAACCCTTCAACAGGATGGATATGTGGGTAGGATCATTTTTATGCAAGTTGGCACTTCTCTGCACATTTCATAGCCAGTGAAGTTGCTGCTGCAGAGGCATTTTGGAAATTTTAGAACTAACAGCCATCACCTCCCTACAGCCTGGCCATTGAGATAACCTGACCTTAATCCATATGACTTTTGGCTGTGGCGTTATCTGAAGGATGCTGTTTTCAGTGTTCCAAATAAGAAGACACGCATTGCACAACATATTCTGAATATGGCCCCTGAAACACTTCAATCTGCTATGGAACATTCTGTCTCTCAATTTCAACTTGAGGCAGAAAATTGTGGATAGTGTACTGAACATCTCCTATGCCAGCCTCACAACAATTAGTAACAGATGTTATTTTGCTTTTTATGTGGTTTTTGGCCACAGGACAATTAAAAACCGATTTTCCCATCCGATGTGATACAACCTTGCCGTGGTTGATGGGCTTACTTAACTAACAGTGTCACACCTGGTGACTACCAAACTTGTACAGTCATGTACATTGCACAGTGTGGATGGAGTAATGTGCAACTCAAACCATAGCCATAATATTGTGGTTTGTCATTTGTAGCAGACCCCATTTATGTTAAGATGGATACAGTGCCATCTACTGGCAAAATTTTCATTAAACTTTTTGTTCCATGAAGTTTCCCCCTATGTCAATAATATGCAGTTAAAATCTGATGTCATTCTGAACAGTGGTTATATTTCTACAGTGTACTGAAACTGAAACTTAAGTATGGAAACATTGTGTATCATAGTTTTTGTTCATTTTTCTTTACTTACATAGGGCCTCCCACTTTAAACTTTCCAGGAGATCATCTCAAAGAACCTAAATCCTACAACAATAATTTTTAAGGTAAAACTTGTCACTGAGAATTTTTTTGTGTGTGGGTGTGGAAGGATCACAAAAGAACCATGTTAAATTTATCCCATGACACTGCCATTGTTGAAAATTTGGCATTTTTTCATTACTGAGAGTCCAGATATTTTATTATAGGTTATGGTTCTATTATAAATTATAAATTTTCACCATTCACCACAAATTTTATCTCCACCAAGTTGTATCTCAGTCCTAGGTAATTGCACCCTCTGAAAGAGGGTAATAGGAAAAATGACCTTGAAGTATTACTCGGTTCTTTCAATTTGACACCCGTTATTGATTTTCCTACTCGGGCGGTAAAGGATAGCAGCTCACTGATAGATAACTTCTTTATAGACCAAGATAAGTTTAACCAGATAAATGCTCAGCCTGTTGAGAATGGTCTTTCTGATCATGGCGCACAGCTAGTTACAATATATGACATATCTCCATTCAGCGATACTAAACAGTCCTCCAAAGTAGTACGTTCAGTCAACGATTTAACAATTGCAAATTTCAGGGAAAGCCTACAGCAGTTAGACTGGGATGAGGTGTACCGTGAACCTGATGCCAATTTAAAATATAATTTATTTCATGACATTTTTGTAAATGCATTTGAAAACTGCTTCCCCAAGAAAATAGTTAAATATACTCGTAAGAAACCTTGTAACAAACCATGGCTTACTAAGGGTATAAAAATATCTTGTAACCGGAAAAGGGAAATGTATCTGACAGCAAGAAAGAGTAGTGACCCAGAAACTATCAAACATTATAAAAACTACTGTGTTATATTAAGAAAAGTTATTAAAAAATCCAGAAGTATGTGTATCATGTCTGAAATCAGCAACTCTGATAATAAAATTAAAACAATTTGGAATATTATTAAAAGAGAAACAGGTCAACCAAGAGCACAGGAAGACAGTATTACCATCAAATTGAATGAAAACTTTACGAACAAAAAGTCAGAAGTTGTGGATATAGTAGGATCCAGGTGTTCATTAGAAGATGCTAGGCTGTTAATGGAAGAGGCCATACCTATGCAATTTGATACAATTGAAATCTCACCCACTTCTCCCTCTGAAATTAGGAAAATAATAAACTTGCTTAAAAGCAAAAACTCACATGGAATTGACGGTATTTCCAGCAAAATACTAAAAGCTTGTTCTCAACAGATAAGTAAGATTCTGAGCCACCTGTGTAATAGCTCTCTGTGACAGGGCATTTTCCCTGATAGACTGAAATATGCTATTGTTATACCTTTGCATAAAAAGGGGGATAGATCTGATGTCAACAATTACCATCCAATCTCCCTTCTAACAGCTTTATCCAAAATTTTTGAGAAAGTAATGTATTCAAGAGTAGCTTCACATATCTGTAACAATGAAGTACTATCAAAATGTCAGTTTGGTTTCCAGAAAGGTTTTTCAACAGAAAATGCCATATATGCTTTCACCAATCAAATTTTGAATGATCTGAATAACCGCACACCACCCATTGGGATTTTTTGTGATCTCTCAAAGGCTTTTGATTGTGTAAATCATGAAATTCTGCTAGACAAGCTCAAGTACTGTGGCATGAGTGGGACAGTGCACAAATGGTTTAATTCGTACCTAACTGGAAGAGTGCAGAAAGTTGAAATAAGTAGTTCTCATAATATGCAAAAATCAGCACATTCCTCAAACTGGGGAACTATCAAGAATGGGGTTCCACAAGGGTCAGTCTTGGGTCCTTTGTTGTTCTTGCCATTCTATATTCATGAAGAGGCAAAGTTAGTTCTCTTTGCTGATGATACAAGTATAGTAATCACACCTGACAAACAAGACTTAACTGATGAAATTGTCAAAACTGTCTTTCAGAAAATTACTAAGTGGTTCCTTGTAAACGGACTCTCACTGAATTTTGATAAGACACAGTACATACAGTTCCGTACAGTGAATGGTATGATGCCATTAATAAATATAGATCTTAATCAGAAGCATATAGCTAAGGTAGAATATTCCAAATTTTTAGGTGTATCCATTGATGAGAGATTAAATTGGAAGAAACACATTGATGATCTGCTGAAACGTTTGAGTTCAGCTACTTATGCAATAAGGGTCATTACAAATTTTGGTGATAAACATCTTAGTAAATTAGCTTACTATGCCTATTTTCACGCGTTGCTTTCATATGGCATCATATTTTGGGGTAATTCGTCACTGAGGAATAAAGTATTTATTGCACAAAAGCGTGTAATCAGAATAATAGCTGGAGTCCACCCAAGATCATCCTGCAGACATTTATTTAAGGATCTAGGGACATTCACAGTAGCTTCTCAGTATATATACTCTCTTATGAAATTTGTTATTAACAACCAAACCCAATTCAAAAGTAATAGCAGTGTGCATAACTACAATACTAGGAGAAAGGATGATTTTCACTATTCAAGATTAAATCTAACTTTGGCACAGAAAGGGGTGAATTATACTGGCACTAAAGTCTTTGGTCACTTACCAAATAGTATCAAAAGTCTGACAGATAACCAACAAGTATTTAAGAAGAAATTAAAAGAATTTCTGAATGACAACTCCTTCTACTCCATAGAGGAATTTTTAGATATAAATTAAAAAAATATATTAATAAAAAAATAAAAAATAAATAAAAATAAAAAAACACAACAAATGAAAAAGTTGTTATTATTAACTTAAGTATGTTGTTAAATTAACTTAATTATGTCATGTATTGGAAAATTCGATTCGTTCCACATCATTACGAAATATCGTATTCATGATCTATGGAACTAGTATTAATCTAATCTAATCTAATCTAATCTAACTAAAAACTTATTTCATTACTCTACTAGACAGTGCTGTACTGACAAAAACAGGGTATACTTCAATTTTTAGTAAGAACCCCTATTTTCATCAGTTACTGTCCTGTCTTAGATGAAGTTAATATAATTAGTTTGTGTCACTCCACCCCTTAGTCTGCAAAAAAGTTCATATGAACGATTACCCCAAAGAAGGTGTATTTCTACAGACATTTTTTGCAAAAGTTAAAATGAATACCCTTTATACACTCTTGGAAATTGAAATAAGAACACCGTGAATTCATTGTCCCAGGAAGGGGAAACTTTATTGACACATTCCTGGGGTCAGATACATCACATGATCACACTGACAGAACCACAGGCACATAGACACAGGCAACAGAGCATGCACAATGTCGGCACTAGTACAGTGTATATCCACCTTTTGCAGCAATGCAGGCTGCTATTCTCCCATAGAGACGATCGTAGAGATGCTGGATGTAGTCCTGTGGAACGGCTTGCCATGCCATTTCCACCTGGCGCCTCAGTTGGACCAGCGTTCGTGCTGGACGTGCAGACCGTGTGAGACGACGCTTCATCCAGTCCCAAACATGCTCAATGGGGGACAGATCCGGAGATCTTGCTGGCCAGGGTAGTTGACTTACACCTTCTAGAGCACGTTGGGTGGCACGGGATACATGCGGACGTGCATTGTCCTGTTGGAACAGCAAGTTCCCTTGCCGGTCTAGGAATGGTAGAACGATGGGTTCGATGACGGTTTGGATGTACCGTGCACTATTCAGTGTCCCCTCGACGATCACCAGTGGTGTACGGCCAGTGTAGGAGATTGACGGGTGTTGGCCCTGTGTGCCTCGGTCGTATGCAGTCCTGATTGTGGCGCTCACCTGCACGGCGCCAAACATGCATACAACCATCATTGACACCAAGGCAGAAGCGACTCTCATCGCTGAAGACGACACGTCTCCATTCGTCCCTCCATACACGCCTGTCGCGACACCACTGGAGGCGGGCTGCACGATGTTGGGGCGTGAGCGGAAGACAGCCTAATGGTGTGCGGGACCGTAGCCCAGCTTCATGGAGACGGTTGCGAATGGTCCTCGCCGATACCCCAGGAGCAACAGTGTCCCTAATTTGCTGGGAAGTGGCGGTGCGGTCCCCTACGGCACTGCGTAGGATCCTACGGTCTTGGCATGCATCCGTGCGTTGCTGCGGTCCGGTCCCAGGTCGACGGGCACGTGCACCTTCCGCCGACCACTGGCGCCAACATCGATGTACTGTAGAGACCTCACGCCCCACGTGTTGAGCAATTCGGCGGTACGTCCACCCGGCCTCCCGCATGCCCACTATACGCCCTCGCTCAAAGTCCGTCAACTGCACATACGGTTCACGTCCACGCTGTCGTGGCATGCTACCAGTGTTAAAGACTGCGATGGAGCTCCGTATGCCACGGCAAACTGGCTGACACTGACGGCGGCGGTGCACAAATGCTGCGCAGCTAGCGCCATTCGACGGCCAACACCGCGGTTCCTGGTGTGTCCGCTGTGCCGTGCGTGTGATCATTGCTTGTACAGCCCTCTCGCAGTGTCCGGAGCAAGTATGGTGGGTCTGACACACCGGTATCAATGTGTTCTTTTTTCCATTTCCAGGAGTGTATTCACGGTGCTTTTAGCTTGGTGCAAGTCTTTCTACTTGACACCATTTCATCAGCTTGCGAATCATGTGTCTTAACTGTACATTTTTATCATAACAGCCTAATTTCTCTCAAACAGCGGCAATAGAACTACTGAGCTGAATGTTGCTATCCAGTGGATCAATTACTATCAACTACATTAGTGCCCTCACATCATGAGCCTCTATGGAGATGTCTGTGGATACCCACAACATTTATGCATAGTCTAGTGATTATGAAAGGCACACTGCTCTCTCCCTGTCCCTTGTCAGCCAAATACTATTTACAAAAATTTATTCCACCACCAGGATTTGAAACATTTACCTCTAAGTTGAATGCCACAACGTGCATGCCAGGCTGCAGAAGCTTCTGTCTATGACATGACTAGGTAATGATGGTGGCTGGTGCTGAAGATATCACTTATTAAAGTTGAAAAAATATGAGTAATGTAAGTGGGGTTTCCAAAAACAGTTTTGAGAATATAGACTAACTAATTATGAGAGCTCATGTTCTGAATACTGAAGGGAATAATGTTAAGAAGTATGAAAAATTTTAATACCTTACTATTTTATTTAATAAACAGTCAGGCTATGAGAAGGATATAGATGGTGACAATCACAGGTAAATGATGTTTTATCAGTGTGTTATAAACTTTTTAATTGGAAAAAGGCAGACTGTTTGTTATAGAGGAACATTAACTTTGTATAGCTGCTGCAGAATACAGCCACTCCATAAAACTTATTCAAATTGTACTACATGATACTTCCTCATGAAAAAAAGATTTTGAGGTGAATGAAACTTCCTGGCAGATTAAAACTGTGTGGCTGACAGTGACTCGAACTCGGGACCTTTGCCTTTCGCGGGCAAGTGCTCTACCAACTGAGCTACCGAAGCACGACTCACGCCCGGTACTCACAGCTTTACTTCTGCCAGTATCTCGTCTCCTACCTTCCAAACTTTACAGAAGCTCTCCTGCGAACCTTGCAGAACTAGCACTCCTGAAAGTAAGGATATTGCGGAGACATGGCTTAGCCACAGCCCGGGTGTGAGTCGTGCTTCGGTAGCTCAGTTGGTAGAGCACTTGCCCGCGAAAGGCAAAGGTCCCGAGTTCGAGTCTCGGTCGGGCACACAGTTTTAATCTGCCAGGAAGTTTCATATCAGCGCACACTCCGCTGCAGAGTGAAAATCTCATTTTGAGGTGAATATCTGATGCTGCCTTAACACAACAGTAAGTGTATAATGATGGTAAGAATTGGCATCAGAAGTGCAGAAGGTTTGAAATGTCATAAAAATTGTAAACATTAGTTGACAATAAACTACAAATTATATAAACAATTGGCACAGGGTTTTGCCATTGCCAAATGAGGGCTAAGAAATAGGTTTTATGAGTAGTGCCCCTGACATCCACATGCACATCAAAAGCAATTAAAAATTTACAGTACTGAGACACTGAAAATAAAAAACACAATTGGCTATCAAATTAATGCTTATGCATGCCTGATTGCTCCTCTCTTCAACCTCCTGTCCATCAACATGCCCCAAATAAGGTAGTTGCAGGGCATGAGATTAGATAAGTATGAAGGCTACCTCATGACTGATCAGTAGATTTGGGATAGTTAAAAGCAATGACTACCACTTTACTGTCCTTCAAGCAGAGCAAAAACAGATAGGATATGATGTGATCATGGCTCATTTTGCAAAAGTCATGACATTGTCACGCAGCAAATCCTATTCCTGTGTGTGCATATAAATTTTTAAAATTGTTATTTGGCGCAGATGGCAGAAACCAGGTCTGGTTCGTACTGTGTGTCATAATCAGTAGCTAGGACACACAAAGAGTGACAATTTTGCAGAAGGCAGAGCACCACTCATAATACATTTTCACATTGAGCCAATCTGTAATCAAGTAGTGTAAATGGCGCAGTATGACAGCACCCAATATGTCATTCTGTAAGCCCTGCAATATGGAGTCATAACATGTAACATCTGATCTCAGTCACTCCATGGTTTTCTTGAACTGACAGAAAGTGCATAGGCAAGGGGAACTGATAATATCTGAGAGAGCGTGGTGGGGACAAATCTGCTGACACCTCTGGATAATGAGGGAAAATAACAGCACTGCCAGCCAAGATATGTCCATCTTAAATACCCCCATTTCAGAAACCTCAGTCTCAGTGTCTGATGATGCCATCTGCATCTCTGATTCTGGTGGAATGCCACCCTTGTTAGTTGACAGGATAACTTAGTTGGCGAATCATGATGTACTGCCTGCTGCCCAAGTGAAGACTTCACCTCGAAGACTGTGGCCAGCTGGTTGTAATGAAACTTAGCCCCTGCACAAGCTTCCACTGCTGTTTGTTCACCTCTGCGACTGCTTGAATATGTGGATGAGCCCAGGCCATCCTCTGGTGAAGTGTCATACCAAGTGACAAAAAGACTACTGGGCAGGGCTCCTGAATACCGCCTCACTGGCTGTACATGGTACTGCCCCCCTGGGTGTATTTTGTTTTGCTGATTTGGTTTCTGGCTTCCTCTTCCATAACACCTGCCATCCATGATATCCAGTTGGCACCCTCTTAAGTGCACATTCATCTTAGAGACTGATGGGGCGAGCCACACTAGCTGCAGGTGAGTAATGGTAGCTGTGTGCCTACAGACTCCTGTTCCAGTATCTCCACAACATTGCTATTGGGTTTTGACCTACACCATGGCTGCAGACCACAAAGTGCTGTGTTCACATTCCTTTATGCTCTCAAGTGTGTGATTCAGCATGCCCTCTGCCACACCAGAGAAGCCAATTCATACTGTAAAATCACAAGCAATAAATATGTTTCCAGACAACACTGCTTAAGTGGTGCCATGACAGCCAACCATTCCAGTCCCAATTTTGGCTTCTGCACCTACAGCATCACCATCTCACTTGCTCAGCTTCCAGAAGCACTAAAATCCTGACCCTACGGGCGGAACCCTATATGCTTGGTGGATCCTCCAATGTTTGTGTACTGGGCAACAATTTGTTCCAAAACCAATATGTAGTTTCTGTTGACAGATTAAACCCTTACAGTCTGAATTTTCCTCGTTTGACTATAACTATTCTTAATTCTGTATGTCATTGCAATGGGTAGAAAATAGCTTTAATATAAAGAAAACAAGATGAATTACAGTTTTTTCATTTTCTCGCTTCAAAAGAGGGTTTGAGAGTCCCGTCAGCTCACAATGGAACCATCATTGACAAACAATCCTTCATGAGTAGAGATACTAATATACAGTTTTTTTCTCTCTCTGACAAAAAAGCCTTACATAGAGTACACATTGAATGATGTCATGATTCTACACTATTAATTGCATTTTTTCCCAAAATCTCTCATATGAGTTCCTAGGCTTTAGGTTTGAGTTTGAAGATTAAAATTCCTTCTTTTTTCTTTTATTTTGAAAAGAGCTGGGAGATGTTTGTACTCCCTGAGTAACCATTTGCTGGTACTCAAGCAGACAATCTTGACCATTGACTTGTGAATATATTACATAAGACTTTGAAAATGGTGTACTGACAGCATCGAAAAACAGCCAACGTCACAAATTTTTGCTTTACAATCTCTACCACAAATAGATCTGAGCATATTGTCTTTGTTGACTCCACTCATGAGTGAAATGTAACATCTAACCACAACTGGGACAGTTACATACATTTTTGTACCACCCTTTTGTTTGCATTTCTTTATTTTTTTTTTATTTACATGTCAAGTTCTGTAGGACCAGATTGAGAAGCAAATCTCCAAGGTCTGGAACATATCAGTACATGAAATTACAACTTAAAACTAATAACAGATAAAATAAAATGTTTATGAAACTGAAAAAAGTCAAGCCATAAGTTTAAGTAAACACAATCAACAATACAACAGGAAACAGCTTAATTTTTCAACGCACTCCTCAACAGAATAGAAGGAGTGACCCATGAGGAAACTCTTCATTTTTGATTTGAAAGCATGTGGAGTACTGCTAAGATTTTTTAATTCTTGTGGTAGCTTATTGAAAATGGATGCAGCAGTACACTAATTTGTGTGTCGAATCATCACTCACTTCAGATAGTAAAATTCACAGCATTAAGTCTTTGAATAAGATCCTGAATGTGGGCTTTTAACGACGGTTTACTGCCTATCTGAACACCTAGAAATCTGAACTGTTCACTTTCACTGATCATATGCCCATTCTGTGAAATTAAAATAGTTTTTGTTGAATTGTGTGTTAGATACTGTAAAAACTGAGTCTTACTGTTATTTAGAGTTAGTTTATTTTCTACGAGCCAAGAACTTGTGTCATGAACAGCACTAATTGAAACCAAACCAGTGCTGCACACAACATCCTTTACTACCAAGCTAGTGTCATCAGCAAACAGTAATATTTTGGAGGCACCTGTAATACAGGAGGGCATATCATTTATATAAATAATAAACATGAGAGGCCCCAACATTGATCCCTGGGGCACCCCACACTTGACTGTACCCCACACAGACTCCACATCACAGCCATTCTCAACACTGCAAATAATCACCTTTTGTTGTCTGTTGCTAAAGTAAGAGGTGAACCAATTGTGAACTACTCCCCATATTCTGTAATGGTCCAACTTCTGGAGCAATATTTTGTGGCCAACACAATCAAATGCCTTTGTTAAATCAAAAAATATGCTTATCATTCAAAACCTCACAGTGAAAAGAGAATATAGCATTTTCAGTTGTTAAATGACTTCTAAAGCTGAACTGTACATTTTATAGCAAATTATGTGATATAAAGTGATCAATTATCCTTATATACACAGGCTTTTCAATGACATCAGCAAACACTGATGGCTTAGAAATAGGTCTAAAATTGTCTACATTATCCCTTTGTCCCTTTTTATAAAGTGGCCTTACTACTAAGTACTTAAATCGTTCAGGAAACTGACCAATCCTAAAAGAAAAATTACAAGTATGACTAAATATGGGGCTACCATGTGCAGCACAGTACTTTAATATTATTCTAGGAGCTCCATCATATCCATGACAGTCCTTAGTCTTCAGTGATTTAATTATTGACTCAATCTCCCCATTGTCTGTATCACAGGAGTATTTCAGAGATCAATTTCAGAAAGGCATTTGCCAAGAGTGTTATACGATTCCCTGTAGAAACTAAATTTTGATTTAATTCACCAGCAATGCTCAGAAAATGATTGTTAAATACTGTACATATATCCAATTTATCAGTAACAGAAATATTTTTACTACAAACTGACTTTATATCATCAACCTTGTGCTGCTGACCAGACACTTCCTTCACAACTGACAATATGGTTTTAATTTTATCCTGTGAATTAGCTATTCTATTTGCATACCACATACTCTTTGCCTTCCTAATAACATTTTAAACACCTTACACTACTGTTTGTAATGGGCTACTGTAGCTTGATTATGACTACTTCTAACATTTTGATATGATTCCGCTTTGTTCTACATGTATCCTTATCCCACTAGTCAGCCACACAGGCTGCCTTTTACTGCTAGTACCCCGTTTAGAATGTTCTAATGGAAAGCAACTCTCAGAGAGCATGAGAAATGTACTAAGGAAAGCGTTATATTTGTCATTTATGTTATCGGCACTATAAACATCCTGCCACTTTTGTTTTTTGACTAGGTTTAAAAAACTCTCCATTGCTGTTGGATTAACTTTCCTATATAGTTTGTAATTGTACATGACATTTATTTGAGTACAAAAGCCTTTTAGTGTTAAAATTTGTGCATCATGGTCTGAAAGGTCATTCACCCTTTTACTAACAGAATGCCCATCTAGTGATGAAGAATGAATAAAAATATTGTCTACGGCTGTGCTACTGTTCCCCTGCACCCTAGTCGGAAAAAAACATCATATGAATATAAGAGATCTACCAACATCCTTTTTCTTGGACCATCATATAATAAATTTATATTGAAGTCACCACATATAACTAATTTCTGGTACTTCCTATAAAATGAATCAAGAAGCCTCTCTAGCTTGAGCAGAAATGCTCTGAAGTTAGAGTTAGGGGATCTATAAACAACAACAATTAGAAGTTTAGTTTCACAAAATTCAACTGCCCCTGCACAACATTCAGATATCTGTTCAGTGCAGTGCCATGGACTCAAATGGAATACTGTTTTTTACATACATTGCCACTCCCCCACCTCGCAAGGAATTCCTTGAAAAACAGCCAACTAATCTGTATCCTGGTAAAGGAAGCCTGTGAATTCTCAAATTATTTAAGTGGTGCCCCGATATACCAATAATTTCAGAGTCAGCATTTATAAGCAGTTCACTAACTTTATCTCTAATACCTCTTATATTTTGATGAAATATGCTAATTCCTTCTCTACTTAGAAACATGACATCCTCTAAAGATGAGCCCTTAGTTAGTGGTACTTCCTTCAAGCAGGTATACCCATCAACTGACTTCAATGTAAAAAAGGTGCAGCTCTAACACCAACTACCACAGGAATTTTTCCATGAGTGATCCCATCAGCACCCACTACACTGTCACCTATAAGGTTCATTTTGACTATTTCAGTTCGGTGACATTTGAAATGGGCATTTCCTTGCTATGAAATTTGACTGTTAAGTGTACAAACCCCATGAGCTCTTATATGTAGTTCTACAGATAAAAAGTACTTGCAGATCACAACTATATTATTATCATAGAAAAGAGTTTTCAAGTTTTGCAGTACACATCCAACAAGTCTGAACTTTTCTTTGCTGTCACTGGGCATTTTACTCTAGTACACATCAAATTCACAGATATATCCAGACATATCTGTGTGAGACCAAAGGTTACATCCAAATTTCACAGGCTCCATTGGATTGTAATTCATTAGGGGAGATCACCATATGCGTCTAACATTACTTTCACTGATACTCTGAATGTACTGACACATTCCACGACCCTGGAGATTTGCTCCTCAATTTGGTCCTGCGGAACTAGACGTGTAAAATAAAATAAAAATAAAATCTGGAAGCTTTAGTGTCTGAAGGTTTTCATTCACTGTTGTAATTAGAGACATACTTTACACAGTTCATACTGTTGGGAGGCACACTAAAATTGTCATTCAAGTACATGAATGATAGAATTTGTTTTACATCTCTCTTTCGTTTGCTTCAGTCATGACTGGAACATTCATGTCACTGTCACAGCACCAGTAATGATGTTTATACAGCACGTGATGATAACTGAAGAGAAGTTCAAGACCAAGAAACCTGTAAACTGTTCTTTAGATATGGCTTACATCATTTACTACAACATATACACTGACCAGCTAGAATATTATGACCAAAAAACCTGCTATCGATGTAAACTTGTCCAGGTGATAGCAGTGTCATCTGGCAAGGAATGACTGCTAGTCAGACACGCTCATGGTGCATGTAGTATCAGTGAGCATGCTGTCCGTATGTAGAGGAAGGTGTGCTATCTATCTGAGTTTGACTGAGGGCAGATTGTGATGGCCTGGAGGCTTGGCATGAGCATTTTGGAAAATGCACGATTTGTCAGGTGTTTGAGAAGTGCTGTGGTGAGTGTCTTCTACACATGGCAAAACCAAGATGAAACCATGTCCAGACATTGTGGGATTGGGCAGCTACCCCTAATTACAGATGCTGGACATCATAGACTGGGCAGACTGGTAAAACAGGACAGGCGGCGAACTGTGGCGCAACTAACATCAAACTTTAATGGTGGGCAGAGTACAAGTGAACACACAGTGCACTGCACACTCTTAACAATGGGCCTCCACAAACGACGACCCATGCATGTGCCAGTGTTAACACCATGACACTGGCAACTGTGACTGAAATGGGCACATGACCATCAGCAATGGATGTTGGCGCAGAGGCAGTGCATTGCATTGCATTGTGTGACGAATTCCAATACCTTCTTCATCATGTCAATGGAAGGGTGTAAATCCATCATGTTCCAAGAGAACAACTCGTTGACACCAGTATTACAGGATGGAGACAAGCTGGTGCCGGCTCCATTATGCTCTGGGGAAAATTCAAATGGGTATCCATGGGTCTAGTGGAGCTTGTGCAAGGCACTATGAGGGCCAAGAAGTATTGTATACTGGTTGCATATCACATACACCCTTTCATGACAATCATGTTTCCTGATGGAAGTGGCATTTTTCAACAAGATAATACACCACATCACAAGGCCAGAAGTGTCATGGAGTGGTTTGAGGAAAACAATGGTGAGTTGTAACTGAAGTGCTGGCCCCCACAACTTGGCAGATCTGAACTCAGTCAAACACATCTGGAGTGTGATTGAAAGCAGCATCTACATCTACATGGTTACTCTGCAATCACACTTGCCTGGAAGAGGGTTCATCAAACCATTTTCATACTACTTCTCTATCATTCCACTCTCAAATGGTGTGTGGGAAAAAGGAACACCTAAATCTTTCCGTTCGAGCTCTGATTTGTCTTATTTTATTATGATGATCATTTCTCCCTACGTAGGTGGGTGTCAACAAAATATTTTCGCATTCAGAAGAGAAAGTTGGTGATTCAAATAGATTTTGTCGCAAAGAAAACTGCCTTTGTTTCAGTGACTGCCATCCCAACTCGCATATCATATCAGTGACACCCTCACCCCTATTGCACGATAATACGAAATGAGCTGCCCTTCTTTGCATTTTTTCGATGTCCTCTGTCAATCTTACCTGGTAAGGATCCCATACCATGCAGCAATATTCCAGCAGAGGACAGACAAGTGTAATGTAGGCTGTCTCTTTAGTGGGTTTGTTGCATCTTCTAAGTGTTTTGCCAACAAAGAGCGGACTTTGTTTCATCTTCCCCACAATATTATCTATGTGGTCTTTCCAATTTAAGTTGCTCGTAATTGTAATTCCTAGGTATTTAATCGAATTGACAGCCCTTTTAGATTTGTGTGATTTATCGTATACCCAAAATTTTCTTTTCTTTTAGTATCCATGTGGATGACCTCGTACTTTTCTTTGTTTAGTGTCGATTGCCACTTTTCACACCATACAGAAATTATCTCTTGATCATTTTGTTATTGGTATTGATCGTCTGATGATTTTACTAGACGGTAAATTACAGCGTCATCTGCAAACAATCTAAGGGGGCTGCTCAGATTATCACCTAGATCATTTATGTAAATCAGGAACAGCAGAGGGCCTATGACACTACCTTGCAGAACGTCAGATATCACTTCTGTTCTACTCGATGATTTACCGTCAATCACTACGAACTGTGACCTCCCTGAGAGGAAATCACAAATCCAGTCACACAACTGAGACGATACACCATATGCCCACAATTTGATTAATAGTCGCTTGTGAGGAATGGTATCTAAAGCCTTTTGGAAATCTAGGCATATGGAATCGATCTGAGATCCCTTGTCGACAGCACTCATTGCTTCATGGGAATAAAGAGCTAGCTGTGTTGCACAAGAATGATATTTTTTGAATCTGTGTCGGTTATGTATTCATAAGTCATTTTCTTCAAGGTAATTCATAGTGTTTGAGTACAGTATATGCTCCAAAATCCTACTGCAAATTGAGGTAAGTGATATGGGTCTGTAATTCAATGGGTTACTCCTATTTCCTTTCTTGAACATTGGTGTGACTGTGCCACTTTCCAGTCTTTAGGAACAGACCTTTCGTCAAGTGAGCAGCTGTATATGATTGCTAAGAAAGGTGCTATTGTGTCTGCATACTGTGAAAGGAACTTGATTGGTATACTATCTGGACTGGAAGACTTGCCTTTCTCAAGTGATTTGAGTTGTTTCTCAACACCTAAGATATCTACTTTTATGTCGCTCATGCTAACAGCTGTTCTGGTTTTGAATTCTGAAATATTTATTTCGTCTTCTTTTGTGAAGGAATTATGGAAAACTGTATTTAGTAACTCCGCTTTAGAGACACCATCATCAGTAACATTTCCATCGCTACCTCACAGTGATGGTATTGACTGTTTTTTGCCACTGGTGTACTTAACATACGACCAGAATCTCTCTGGGTTTTCTACCATATTTAAGACAATATTTCATTGTGGAAACTATTAAAATCATGTTGCATTGACATCTGCACTAGCTTCCGTGAAATTTAGACAGTTCTTGGGGATTTTGCGTTCTTCTGAATTGGCATGCTTTTTTCGTTGCTTCTGCAACAGTGTTCTGACGTGTTTTGTGTACCATGGTGGATCAGTCCTGTCTATTATTAATTTATGCGGTATGAATTTATCTATTGCTGTCGATACTGTATCTTTGAATTTGAGCCATATCTGATCTGCACTTACATAATTAGCTTGGAAGGAGTTGGAGACTCTCTCTTAGGAAGGCATCAAGCGAATTTTTATCTGCTGTTTTAAATAGATATATTTTGTGTTTATTTTTAGTGGTTTTGGTTGATATGGTTTTAAGCCTTGCTACAATGACCTTGTGTTCACTAATCCCTGTATCCGTCATGACACTCTCTATTAGACCAGGATTACTTGTGGCTAAGAGGTCAAGTGTGTTTTCGCAACCATTTACAGTTTGTGTGGGCTCATGAACTAATTGTTAAAAGTAATTCTCAGAGAAAGCATTTAGTACAATTTCAGAAGATGTTTTCTGTCTTCCACAGGCTTTGAACATGTATTTTCACCAAGAAATTGAGGGTAGATTGAAGTCTCCACCAATTATACCTGTATGAGTGGGTACTTATTTGTAATGAGATTCAAGTTTTCTTTGAACTGTTCAGCTATTTTATCATCTGAGTCAGGGGGCTCATCGTCCCCATTCCCAGAATTTATGTGAATTAGGTGGTGTATGTGTGTGTGTGTGGGGGGGGGGGGGGGGCTGCATGCAGATGTGGTGCCAACTCTCTCCTGCTGCCTACCAAGGCATCACTGCTTCCATGCCATGATGTGTAACTGCTGTTATCTGTGACAAAGGTGGACATACCGGCTATTATGTAGGTGGTTATAATGTACTGGCTGATCATTGTAGATTGCTCTTAAAAACACCATTTTCGGTCACATTGTGTGATAGAATAGTCAAAAATGCATCCATTACACAATCCTTCAGTGTAAAGTGTTGCTTGATCTCTCTATTTTCCAATGCAAATTTTAAAAATGTTAGTTACGCAGTTTTGTCTTCAAAATTTATGAAAAACTTTCAGGATATGATTAATGTATTTGTTAAAGCCCTCAGGTTAAGTGGAGGGGAAGTGTGTATCATCAGCTTGACTATCAGCAAGTTTTGTGTTATTTTTCTCTTCTTGTGTTCATACAAGTTGCTTTCTGATTCTTTATCTATCAGATCAGTTTAGAAATTACTGCCACCTTCAAATTGGGTTGATTTTCTGGAGAATAAATGAAAGTATTCTCTTCTTGACTGGTGGGTGGTATGATGTCCTTTTTCTTTTGTTAGGTTTATAATTGTTGAGTTCAAATTCTTCAAGAACCTATTCTGTTTCAGAATGACTACTTTCCTCAAGTGGTATATCAGTGTTAAATAGGAAAACCTACAGGAGTGGCTCCAGTTTCTCCTCATCTTTCAACTTTCTCAGCATAATCTGCTGTGCAAAAACACAAAGGCCTAAAATGACACATTACTATATGTTCTTTTTTTATGAAGCAGGTCTCTCAAGTCCCACCAGATCATAAATGGTTAATGATTGTTCCTCACACAAGAATGGAGCCAATGTTGCCTTTATACAATACAGCAACTCAAATGGTCAATACTGGAAGAATTCTTTAGTCACATTTGACTTACAGGAGTGTTTTCTCAAATTCACGTTTTTTCTATTCACAAAACCCATACAACTGCAAATAGGTCTGATCTATGAGAGATACACAGCCACCATCAAATCCATCAGCACCAAACATGACAAGCATAGTGTTTATGTAGTTTTCTCTTTGTTTTAAGCATGGCTGGATATTTCCAAGTGATGTACAATCTTTTATCAATATGTGTAGGGTGTTCAGCATGACTTGATACACACTGCATGGCATTAATTAGGACTTAGCTGCAGTTTGACTTCCACAGATTACTTGAACAACAACAGCACCCGTCACACCATTCCCACTACAACTGCATTCTCCCAGGGACCGTTTCCATTAAAACCCTCCCTACCTGAAATTTGTCATATGTTGCAAGAGAAAAGTGGCATGATGATGTAGCATAAATGTAGAAAAGCATCTATTTACAGAGAGAGAAACAGTGAGGATATGATCTAGATGCTGATAGGAAACTAAATAAAATTGGTATCCAGTTCCATCAGTCAAATGATTGAATGGTAAATGATGCCTTTATGGTACCAAAGATGACAGATATTGTATTTTAACAGCAAACATAGTTAGGACACTTTGTTTTAATGTCACTGGTTAAAAATTAAAAATGTGATATTCTGTTACAAAAATAATCTGAAGTCTCTTTACAGTTTTGGAATGTGACTAGTCCATGTATGAGGATGAAGAATCACCTGACAATTAATATGTCAAAAGAATATAGGTGAAAATGTCAATATGGTTCATTTAACTTGTTCACAATTTTAAAATTGGTCATAATTCAGAGGAACCTGGATTCACTATTAGCACACTGAAGCTAATACATAACACAATAAAAATGTCAGTGGAAACTATAGATTTTAAAATGCGCATCATGAGTACTTACACATCAGTTTATACAACAGGTGTGGAAAATATATTGTGTATCTGCACTGCTGGAAGATTTTAGTTGTCACTCCCAGTTTAAAAATCCAGGATGCCTTTTGAAGGGCTGCTGGAGTGTTTGTACTACAATTAATATAAAGGTGCTGGACATCATTAACATTATTAGTAAGTTATGATCAAACTTTCTCTGGGCGCAGGGGGTTATGAGAGTAACTCTAGCAAACAAAACACACAATTCCATACCTTATTACCTCCAGACAAATGTATGCTTAGAATGTAGTTACATGCATTAGACAGGGTATAACACTGTGCAGCAGTAGACCAAAGTCCATGGAACAGCTGGCCAGCTTATACATGCACTGCTCCACATTAGCACACTGACACGAATTCAGGGTTAATGCAAATAAGGAATATTACATACAGAAAATAATATTTCCACATTTTAACTAGTAGAATGCATGGACTAAGTCATAGCTTACTAGCACACTATTAAGCCACCAGATTAACAAAACTGAACAAAGAGTTCAACAACCCACTTTCAAGTGACAATCACATCCTATTACTCAATGAATTGTTAAGATGAGGCACAATAAAAAGTTATGTCCACAATGGAAAATATCTTTAGTGATACTGTGAAACCAGAAAAGTTAAAGCAAAACATCAGATGATGAAATTCCATAGTATTACCAAGACACTACTAAAATGGCTTTAGAAAGGTAAGATTGTTCAGTGGGTAATTGAAACTCATCATACATAAGAACACTGATGCTACTTAATAGCAGTTACGAAAAACAGGACTATTTGGGAATTTGGCCACATAGTGTTATAGGTGTAATGTAAGAGATCTGAATCTGAGACAGCATACAGATTGTTTAGACAGGCTGCAGGGTAGAACTTTGACATGAATAAAGCACTGTCTCAGTTTTGTTATGTGTAATAAATCAATGTATTGAAGATGGAATAGGCAAATGCCTTATCCCTGTATGTATGATGATGGTGATCAAAATAGTTAGGACGCCAATGAGCCATGAACAGTATCATAAGTATATTCCATACAGGACATGGAACAGGTAACAATAGGTTGATCTGACTGCAACTTATCAAAAACTGCACAAAGACAACTGACACATTAATAGTGAAACCTCTGTACAAATACACTGTAAATATGATCAACTGATGACTGAGAGGAAGTTGACAAATAGAAATAAGAACCGGATAGCATTAACAATTACAAATCTACACAGTATCAAAGCAAAAATATATTATTTGTAAAGTTTCAATTTCCCTGTATCTTTCAGTCATTTACGCAGTTTTTTTATGTATTTGTCACTGGAAGAGTACTTTTATGTGTCACTATTTTCTTAAGTACAAACTGTTTTTAATTTTTTGCTGATTACATTTGTAACATTTCCATCCAAAAGTGAGAAAGTATCAATCCACAGAAAATACTTGAAGGACCACGAGGACGAATGATGAAAGTTCACTGAGATTAACATGGGAACTGGTAACTTATTACAGACAGTATGTAACTATGATATCATTCAGGCATGAAAGATCATAGTCCCTTAGTTATCTCAGGGAAATGACTGGGGCTGAATGAGAAGAATGATCAGAGTTCACACACCAGCAGGCAAAGGAGATCAAGGTCCATTTGTTCCCCTCCACCCATATCTGATAACTTCAGCAGTACTTGTTTTGTTTTCTGGCTTGTTGACATTCTGTGTACAATAACATAGACTAACCAGTTTAAATAGTATACACGAGTTATGTCAAATGATTTTTAGTGAAACAGACAGTGAAGAAGGGAACTGTGTACACAGTGATATGAAAAAATTGTGAACGTCAACTAACGAGATACGTAAGAATCACAGGCACTTTCGCTACAAGCGTTTTAAAGTTATAATTTCTGAGGAACCACAACGTATTACATCTAATCATAATAAACTGGGTGATTACAACAAGAATCAGTATCTGAGTGAATTGATCACCATTGTAACAGTCCAGTGGCGGCACAACAGAAATGATAACATACAGTCAAATAATCAAGTCTCTTCTTATTGTTATCATGTATGTGCACATGTTGATGGTAGCAATACATTGCAGGAGGTAATTGTTTGCCACAAAGCCTTCTTAGCATTACATGGTATTAGAAATTGCTGTGTACAAACTTTACAGAAACAGCTGGCTGAATCCATAAATCTCAGAGAGTCAAGGTAAACATGGAAAAAGGCCAAATCAACTATCTGAGGAAACTAAATCCAAAATTTATTCCTTCATTAAATCCCTGAGGAGAAGGAAATCTCATTATACTTTAAACGATTCATCAAGGGTGTACCTACCTGAAGGGCTAGATAAAGCCAAACTGCACTGAATGTAAAATGTGTCTGCCAAAGAGCATATTGTTGGTTTAACAAATTTCCATGAAATTTTTGATGTAAACTTCAATATTTCTTTTTGATACTCTTGAAAAGATAGAGGAGGAGGAGGAGATTAGTGTTTAACGTCCCGTCGACAACAAGGTCATTAGAGACGGTTGAAAAGATAATGCCATTGTTGTCATTGAAATCAGAGATATCAGTGTTCAAAAAAGAATTACTAGGTCTACTGACACACAAACTGAAGCATCATTAGCACAGAACCTACTTACAACAGGAAAAAAAAAAAACATTTGGCAAGAGGCACAAAGTTTTATTCCATCAAAAGAAACTGCCAAAAATAATCCAGAAAACATGAATAAATTGAGGTAGTTACTGTTGATTTTCAAAAAGTGTGCCTACCTGTAATATAACATCATCTGAAATAAACTATCATTGTCAAGTGAATTTCATATCTTTTAATATACATGTATTGTCAGTTTCCACCTCAGTATTTTAAACGTATGATGAAAGTGTCACCCGGAAGGAAGCAGATGACATTTGCTTTATGCTTAAACAGTTCTTTGAGAATATCCTCAGCCCAAAAGTAAAACACACAACACTTTTCTGAGAATTATGCGCAGCCCAGAACAAGAATTTCACAGTTATGCATTTTTTACACTACACAGTTCATACACTGATACAATTTGCAAACTTTAAAAGCAGTTTTACCTATAAGAGGCCATTTTTTAATGGAAGGAGACGAGGATATGAGTCTTGTCAATGTAAGACCTTACACTGGGGCATCAGATTACTTGAGGGATGTCATCAGAAATAGCAGAATCAAATCATCACCTTCCACTGTCACCAACTGAGCCACAGACATCAAATTTGAAACTTAGACAGACTTTTTATCTGGGCTTTATGTTAAAAAGTGCCTCATGCCTATATGAGTAGACTAGATTCAGTTTTTGTGCCATAGACACAAAAATGAGAAGCTTCTCATGGGTGCAGAACAAGTCAGAAATTATGATTGAAACAGACAAAATGAATCAAAATTTGTGCTGCGGCCAGGACTCAAATCCAGGTCTTCTTGCTTGCTAGGCAGAAATGCTAACCATTACACCACTGCAGTATGATGGTCAGCATTGCTGCACGAACTACCTAAGCTGAGTTCCCTCCCCAACACAAACTTCAATTCATTTTTCCCTTACATATTGTCACTACTGCCAGGGCTCTCCGATAATGGCAAGCACCCCAGCATTGGACGTAATGGGAGGGCACTCAGCTTAGGTAGTTTGTGCAGAGCAATGTTGACCATCATATTGTGGCGGTGTAATGGTTAGCATTTCTGCCTGGCAAGCAAGTCCTGGCCACAGCACAAATTTTGATTCATTATCGGTGATAATAAAAAGAGACTTAAATGTCTCAGGGAAAAATTTAATTATAAGATCTATAAAGTCAGAAATTTCTGCACAATGTTCTTGAATTTACACCACAAATGAGTCTCTTTACACACTTTTTCACCCTAAAATTTTTTGCTCAGTTTGACGAGTTACACCAGAATATAATCCCACATGACATAATAGAATGAAAGTATGCGAAGTATGAAAGTTTTTTTATATTTATATCTCCTTCATCTGACATCATTCACATTGCAAATACAGAATTGTTTAGGTGCTTCAGCAATTCTGTGGTATTCCCTTCGCAACAGAATTTATTATTGAGTTGTAATCCCAGAAATTTAACACTGTCAACCTCTTTTATCTGCACGTCTTCACATGTTATACACATGCCAGAAGGAAATCTCATACGGGTTCCACACTGCAATAATAATAATAATAATAATTTTATTGTCTTTAAGCCATTACAGCAATAGACAGTCATACACACAATACAATACAGTACAGTACATGCTATAAAAGAACAGAATTGTTAAGAACGTTACAGTTTAATATCACAGGTCATGAAATCCTTTATATTGTAGAAAGGGTTTACAACTAACCAGTCATAAAGTGTTTGTTTGTATTGTTGCTCTGGTAAATTTTGTATAGCTTGTGGAAGTTTGTTAAATAATTTGTGGCCCATAAGTTCATAACTATTAACTGATTTTGACAGGGCGTATAGATAGAGCTGTTTGTCCTAGTGCTGTAACAATGTATATTTGCCCTGTGTTTAACTTTAAGCAAGTTCTTTTTTGTGTAGATTAAAACATAATAAATATATAGGTTTATTACTGTCATGATTTTTTGTTGAGTAAACAAAGGTTTACAATGAGCCTTGTATGGTGAGCCTGTAATTATCCTAATAGCTTTCTTTTGCAGCAATAGTATATCATGCACACAAGTGGAGTTTCCCCATAAAATAATACCATAGGATATGATGCTTTGGAAAAATGAGTAGTTAGATACTCTATCATAATTTTTAGGTACACAGTGCATTAATCGCCTTAACAAATAGATTACCCTAGACAATTTACCACTAATATACTTAATATGTGGATTCCAAGAAAGTTTATCATCCAAATATACCCCCAAAAATTTAACACAACTAGGATCATCTGATGGAAACTTGTCTTTTAAATTAAATACCATCTGCTGGGTTTTGCTTTCATTAAGCAAGAACCCATTTGCTTTAAACCAGAGTGAAGCTTGCTCAATTGTCTCTGTAACACGTTTTAAGGCTATTAAGATCATTACTGCTGTTCAGAAACGTTGTATCATCAGCATATAGTACTGTTCTGGATTTAATAAATGATGGCAGATCATTTATCATTATTAGGAAAAGGAAAGGGCCCAGCACGGATCCCTGCAGAACACCTACCTTAACTTGTTCTATACTGGACATTTCTTTCCCAACACAGACGGCTTGCTTGCGGTTTTGTAAATATGATCTTAATAGCTTAAGGCTGTTACCTTTAACACCATAAAAGTCCATTTTTTCGAGTAGTAGTGTATGTTCTACACAGTCAAAGGCTTTCCTCAGGTCACAAAAAGTCACTTGAGCAAAGCATTTATCTTCAAATACTTGATGGATGTATTTAACAACATTGTCTATGGCATCAATGGTTGACAGGTTTTTCCTAAAGCCATACTGTGATCCACTTATTAATCCTATGTTATCAAAGTAAACAGATAATTGTTGGTAAATTATGCATTCTAGAACTTTTGAAAAAACTGGAACTATGGATATTGGCCTGTAACTTGAGACAGAATTTTTATCTCCTTTTTTATGTACTGGAACTACCCTAGACAGTTTAAGCTCATCAGGGAAAAAACCCTCCAGTATACATTTGTTTATACAATATGTTAGGGGGTACACTATACAGTCTATTACTTTCTTCAGCATGTTACAAGACAGGTCATATATGTCTACACTGTCTGATGATTTTAACTGTTTTACTATTCTTAACACAAAACCAGTTGAGACCTCAGAAAAATTGAAGGTACTTGTGTTTGTTGACGACCTAGCAATATTTTTTGACAGTAACTGTGATGAGCTGATTTCAGGTTTAATTATAGCACTTCCTACTTCCTCAACTGATTTAATAAAAAAGTCATTAAATTCCTGGGGGGAGATACTAATTTTGTCACTTCTTTTATCTTTGGCGACACTATTTATTAGTGTCCATGCTGCTTTGCACTTATTGGTGGATTTCTCAATACATCTGAGATTGTGTGCTTGTTTGGCTTCCACAATTGCTTTTTTGTACACATTCCTAGATCTAACATAGGCTAATTTAGCATGGTTGGTTTTCAGATTTTTATAAATATTGTACAACAACATAACTTGATTTTTCATAGTAGACAGCTGTTTTGTATACCATGTATTTTGTCTATTTGGAACTTTTGCTTTTAGGACTCTGTAAGTTACTTTGCATTTCCTTATTGGGATGCAGTCATTAAAGTGTCCCAAAAATGCTTTGAGAAACCTATCAAATAGTACCTTTGCTGGCAGATAATTGCTTAGAGTCATTTCAAAGTTTAATGACAGTCAACTAGCTTTAAACCATTTATTACTATCAGTGAAAATTTGATTAGCAGCAATTTCTAAATCTGTACTTGACTTGCTGTTTACTGCAATGTTTTCATCACCTGCAAACAAAATAAATTTAGAATCTGGGAATGTAATAGACGAGATACTGATCTCAGGTATTCCAATGCACTGTTTACTGAACCTGATAACCCGAAGCTGTCAGTAACAGAAACAAAGTACTTGTTTAAGAGGTTTGCAACACTACATGCACTTGTTATCAACGTCGTATTTATTTTTAGAGCTATCTGTTCCTCTTTCTTTCTGGCCCCACCTGTCTCTGTCCTCAAGATTTCTGGATTACTTGCTTCAATATGTTGCAGTATTCTTTGGAATACATTACAATGCTAACATCAGAGCTGTTCCTAGATAGTAGATATGACCAATTAGAATTTTAAAGGTTGACCAAAAGGAGGCAAGATTAACGCTTCAAAAGGCAAACTACTTTGGAAGCTATACGTAAGCTGTTTTTGTTGGTAATCAAGGCACAAAAACCAGAACGTCTTCCAAGCAAAGTGACCCAAATGTACTGAGAGAACATTAGAATGGAACACTGTGCCTTAAATCCACACAATTGATGGACCAACTACATTTAAAATAGTTCTTGACCAATTCCGATTTTCAAGCATTCTATGATTCACGGATTCCTGCCCTTGGTTTGGACAATGAAGTAGAAGATGACAGTGAGCATGCAGGCAACCAACCAATTGATTATGCTCCATAACTGGTAAAAACGATCTATGTTGTGATGCCTTTTTGTTTTGAAGTTAAGTGTTCGTGTCCCATCTGTTAAATGTTATTTTTATTTCTGAATATGTAATAAATGATATATTACAATGTACAAAGCTTAATAAATTTATTTTTATATCTATTTTTAAGTTTTTTATTCGACCTGAAACTTAAAAAAGCTAATACTAAAAACTGTTTTGTGCAGGACTATGATCATTCTTCCCTGTGGCCCTTAACTTATCAAATGAGTCCAGAAAGTTTTATGCTAAACCACCTGGAAAAAAAACCTTAGTCTTAATTAATAAGAGAATAGGAGAAAAGGTGCAAAACACTGTTCATTGTAATGTCTGCCGAGGGTAAGAAAAAATGTGATATTATGAACACCTCATTAACAACTACTGGTTATTTGTCATTTCTGGAAAGGTAGGACAGATGATCGTGAGGGTTTAAATGACTAAAGGCATTCTTTTGAGTGAAGCAGAGACATTAGGTTTCATTCCAGTTGCACATTGTATGATATGAAAGCCTACATTTAAATAGAAAGAACCATTTGCAGTAAAGCAGCTCTTAAGGGTATAAGGACACACGTTATCACACAATGCATTTTTTTTTTCTTTTATATCTAAACCTACCATTATACCAAAACTCAGTGGTAGCCTTTTCCAGGAAGTGCTAATCAGAATAAGAAACCGAAACATGAAAGAAGGGAAGATAAACAAAGGAATTTGATTTGTTGAAAGAACTCTGGATAAGACCAGAAGATCTGCAAATGAGAGTAATTTGAAGGTCAGCTCTTGAGTGTGTATCTTTCCAACTCCTCCCGAAAAGTTGTAAAAGTCTTCTGTTCTCTGTCACAAAAAACCACAGATCTGAAGAAGAATTTTAGAACTCAAAGAGGAGGAGAAAAAAATTGAAAATATGCACTCATAACATTACAGGGCAGCTAACACACTTGAAGGCATATCGCTTAGAAATTTCAATACACAGTTCATTTTTATTTTTTTCCTGCTTCCCTCTGAAAAATGATCTTAAAATGCATACTTTTGTATATCAGGAAACTTTCCACACCACTAGTACCATCAACATTTTTCTGCAGAAGACACATTTTTCACTCACAGTTAGGGCAGTGTGTTGTTTCATAACATAAAATCAACATAATATTGTCTCTTCAAATTAATACAAATTTTCATGTATAGAGAAGTGTCAGCAGTCAGTTAAAGTTAAAATTGCTTCAGGGTCTCTGATGTAGTTTATTGACAGCTCATTAATTTTCATGTTGCACAAATTATTTATTAATGCCTAACTAGTTTACCTAAATCTCTAGTAAACAGTTGTGTACATTATCTGATCAAAAGTATCAAGTACCCACAAACCACTACATGATGTTTAATTGATCATTAGATGTCTCAAAAAGTGGACGTGCCAGTATAAAAGAAGGTGGCAAACACTGTGTTATCAATAGAGAAGTAGTAACAGCAGAATGGATCAATTAGTTGAGCTCAGTAACTTTGAATATGTACTAATCATTGGATGTCACCTGAGTAACAAACCCATCAGGGACATTTCCACCCTTATAAATCTCCCAAAGTCAACTGTCAGTGATTTGATTGTGAAATGTAAAAGCGAAGGGATGACCACAATTAAATCAAGACCAGGCACACCTCAGGAACTGACAAACAGGGACCATCAAGCATTGTGGAGGGTGGTTGAAAATAACTGGAAACAAGTGTTTAGGACAGATGAATCATACTATCCACATGGCAATCCAATGGAAGGATTTGGGTGTGGTGAATGCCTGGAGAATGTTACCTAGCATCATGTGGAATGACAGTAATGGAGGAGAAAATGTACTTATTGTACAAAGGTGTTTTTTGTGGTTGGGGTGTGGTTCATTTATTGCATTTAAAAAAATTCTACATTCGGAAGGATAAATTGTGTTCTATTTACAGCACTGTGTACTATGTTCACTAGAGGAACAGTATGGAGATCATGATTATATGCATCAGCATGACAATGTACTCAGCAATACGGTATCATCTGCACGGCAATGGTTTGTGGAAAATAACATTCCTCAAATGAACTGGCCTGCCCAGAATCAAAATCCAAACTTGAACCCAACGGAACACATTTGGGATGAGTTAGAATGTTGACTCCATTCCAGACACCAGACTACCTTCTCTGGTTTCAGTTCTTAAGGAGAAATAAGCAAACATTACTCCACAGACATTCAGTCACTTCACTGAAAGTGTCCCCAGCATAGTTCAAGCTGTCATAAAAGTGAAAGGTGGACACACCCCATCCAGATGATTTATATCAGATAGTGTGAATGTAGATTTGAACAAACACAAGGAAGTGGTATCATAAGCAGGAAAGGACAGAATTAAACACTTCAAACAGCATATTTTATTTAAATTTAAAATTTCTCTCCTTACATATCCACAAGAATAGTAAATTCCAAACGTGGTCTAATTTCCATAATATGTAGTTATACACTCTAATCAATAAATGCCAATATTACAATGAGCATACTATTGTAATGTCAACAATTCACTTATTTACAGAAATGTTATTTGTGGATACATGAAATAAGAGCCACACTGCAATGGCATCTACAAAAGATTTTATATGGATTATGCACTTTTTAATTTTTTTTTTTTTTTTTGTCAAAAGTGACAAATTTACCTATCTGCTTAGTTCTGAAACATGGTGATAGCATGAAAAATTTTATAATATGATGCAAAATGTAAGCTTTGTTTCTGTACAGTACTCGATATAGCAGCTGTGAATTTCATTAGCTTTATTTATTCAGATCAGTTAAAAAAACTTATGGTACAAAACACAGCTTTTTGAAAAGCACTGTACATAGCTATTCAATGAGACTCTTGCATGTACTCAAGGACTCTTGTTAAAATCTCTGCCCACCCAAACTGGCTGGCTTATAGCTTACTTCCACCCTCAGAAAGAGAAAGGAGGAAGGAGTGTCATCACTGTAGTGTTACATCTATCACTTACACAGAATATATCATTATCGTGTTAACAACACAAGAAAACTTTCCTTTGGTACCATAACTTCAGCTATATGCTTTCAGACATATGATGCAAATTTCTGAACTCTTCTGTGGTGCTTATACGACAAACACAGGCAAGATGAACATAAACACTACATACAGACAATGTGCATGAAGCTATTGACAGATACTTCATCCATTAGGGCTATTCCATAGAACAGCTGCTTCTCCAACATGGTTGAAACACATCTCAACTGCTGCAAATACTGCAAGCAAGCGGCGATCTAGCGCATGCAAATGAGCAGCTGTCAATACTGGTGCTATCTGGCTGCCTTGCAACAATTTCTCCATGGAAAAACTCAGTGCTCCACCAGCTAGGACTCGCAAACGTTCCCAAGTTGTCTGCCGAATACTGCAACAATAAGAAGCAGAAGAAACTTCTAGACAATATATATTATTTCAATCTGCACAAATTGTTAGTCAAATATATCCAATATATAAAACCTACATGGTAACAGAACTTCTTGAATGAAATATGAATTCTCTCTCTCTCTCTCTCTCTCTCTCTCTCTCTCCCTCTCCCCCCCCCCCTCTCTCTCCCCCTACACACACACACACACACACACACACACACACACACACAATCACACACACACTACAGCATCCCACATTCAGAAATTCTTCTACGGAGTTGGGGGAGTTGTCAAGCAAACACAATTTCAGTATGTTTCTGAAATGAATATATTATCTTTCAAATTCTTCACAGAACAGGATAAGTGGTCGAAGATTTTTAGGTCTGAATACCTCAGTCCTAACATTAAGGTTGAATGAGGACTCATGTGATTCATTTTTCCTTCTAGTACTGTATTTACAAATGTTACTTATGTTTTCAAACTGTGGTTGTTGAACACAAACTTTATAAGGAAGTAAAAGTACTCAATGCCATTGTCAATGTGCACAGCTGTTTAAAGAAAGATTTACAAGAGATTCTAGAGTGTACACCACATGTTAACCTTATTACATATCTATGTACAGCAAACACATTCTTCCTCAACAAAAAGTTGCCCAGAACATGATACCATAACACATTAGTGAGTGAAAACAGCAAAAGCAACTCAACTTTTTGGCATTTCCAAAAGCAAAGTCAGCTTTTACCCTAATGCAAAATCTGCAGAGCTTACATTTTTATGGAGGACTATAACAAGTGACTTTCAGTTCTACATCTACAGCTGTGTCTCTTAAAACCACTGAAGTGCATGGCAAATGGTACTTTTCATTGTAACAACTATTAAGGTTTCTTCCTGTTTTATTTGCGTATGGAGCATGAGAAGAATTATTGCTTAAACACCTCTGTCATGCTTTGATTAATCTAATACTGTCTTTGTGGTCCATATTGGAATGACAGGTCGTGGCACTATATTATATTCCTGGATTCCTCACTTCGAACTGGTTCTTGAAACTAAGTTTTTACAGGATAATTTGTGTCTGTCTTCAAGCATTTCCCAAATTCAAGTTTTTAACATCTATGTGACCCTCTTCCATGAGTCAAACAATCCTGTTATCATTCCTGCTAATCTTTTTTGTCTATGTTCAATATCCTCTGATAGTTCTATTTTAGCACTGGTACCACACATTTGAATAATATTCTAAGATCGGCCACACAAGAGTCCTGTAAGCAATTTCCTTTGTAGATTGACTGAATTTTCCCATTATCCCTATTAATGAACTGAAGTCTGCCACCTGTTTTACCTTAGACTGAGCCTGTGTCATCATTCCATTTCATATCCCTACAAAGTGTTACACCAAGGTATTTGTTTAACGTGATTGTTTCTTTATTATCTACAGAAGGCATGACAATGCTCTTCTCAACATTACCAGTGACGGTAATTCACGGGCCGATGGTGGCTCAGTAACAACTGGGGAACAGAACCCTGTGAGAGTAGCAAACTCATTGTGTGAACTGATCTATGGGAAGCAGAGTGTCTGAACCCACATAAATACACGCACAGCAATATACTCAGCATGTGGGTGGTGCCGGTGGCTAATGAATAAGCACACGACACCACTCAGCACAAAGTGAAAAACGAAGTCCACGGCAGTTTAACTCCATGTGAGCACTGCCTACTCTGCTTATTGCCACTCACAAGTAAACACTCCCATCAGTGGGTCTGCCCATACAACGCGACATGTGTGTCATCCATGGCAGGTTTCTGAACTACTCCACTGCTCTACCCATGACAGCTCATCTGCCCCCAATGTGACGTTCACTGACAGGGGTACTAAAGTTTCCAACTGTGACCCTCTGATATTGTAGTAACAAGATACTACTTTTTTCGTTTCGTGAACTTTACATTTTTGAACATTTAAAGCAAGCTGCCAATTTTTGCACCACTTTGAAGTCTTATCGAGATCCAATTAAATATTTGTGCAGATTTTTTCACACAGTACTCTGTTGAAAGTAACTGCATCACATGCAAAAAGCCTGAGGTTACTATTACTATTGTTTGTCATGTCATGAATATACAACACGAACAGCTGGGCACAACACACTTCTCTGGGGTACATATGATGTTACTTTTGCATATGTTAATAACTCTACATCCAAGATAACATGCAGTGTCCTCCCTACAAAGAAATCCTCAATCCAGTTACAAATTTTGTTTGATAGCCCATACAACTGTATTTTCATTAAAAAATGTTGGTGTGGTGCTGTGTCAAGAAATACTGCATTTACCTGACTGCAATGATCCATGGCTTTCATCATATCATGTGAATAAAGGTAGAGTTGGGTTTTGCCTCACCAATACTTTCTAATTCAGTGTTGGTTGGCATGGAGGAAGTCAGTCTATTTGAGATAACTTATTATGTTTGAGCTCAGGACATGTTATAAGATTCTATAATAGATGGATGTCCAAGATTATGAAAAGTAGTTTTGTGGATCACTTCTGCTACCTTTCTTGTAGATTGAGTGTTACCTGTGATTCCTTCCATCTACTGGGCTCTCATACAGCTAAGAATTGAGAGTAATCTGTTTCATTTATTGATTTTCCTTCCTGCATTATTTCTAATGTGTTATCGGATGAGCAATTTTAGGACTCCCCTTGGTAGGTGAGGGATGTACTACAGAAATGAAGCAGCTACTCGGGTAGGAGACTGCTTGCGGAGTCCACATGGGGTCTTTTTTAGGCTAGGCAGGAGGTTGAGGAACTCTGATGAACATTGGCCAATCGACAAGCCAATAGCAAATCCAGAGTAATGACACTTCAACTGCAAAAATTTTATCAGTAAATTGTCACAGCACCTGTAACAAAGGTCCTGAATTTAGTCCCCTCCAGCAAATTTCTTGTGCTCAAATTGTTCTCAAGACTGAGAGCTGGCCAAAACCCGAAGTAGAAAGCTCAGACTTTTAGCGATTCACACAACACGCCATCTGCTTCACGTCTGCTGTGCAGCGAGCTACCTTAATTTAAGTATTAACTGTATTTTTCTTACTTGTCACTTCTTCTTCCGTGTGTTTTTGCTTTTAGGAAGCTTTAATTGTCGAGTGCTATTAATAGTATTCCATAGATTTCGTGTTTGTTTTGAATACAGTCAGAGAGAGTCCCTTTAGTCAACCATAGTGCCAGTAGTGGGGGGTAAGGTGTGGGATGCGTCACCAATAGCCTCTCCCACACAAATGTCAACCTCTCCGGCACGTGGTATCCCCTGCTACGCTAACGAGGCTCTGGCGACCGAGTTTCTCCCGGGATAAGGAGAACCCTCTACTAAGTCAACGACCTTCTAGAAGGGCGGATGAGCTGGTAGAGCAAGGGCACCCTCTTGTCCTTGAAGTGAGAAATCACTCCTAAAGACGGAAGAATCACCAAGGGTGGTCAACGGCATAGGATGCTGAAGGCAACGGGAAACCACAGCATTAAAGATCCAATGGATATCCCCAGGAAAACTCATCATGGCAGGGTTCAATGTCAAATTATCCGGAGTTTCAACTCCCCCACTCGGATCTCCGGGGGGGAGAGCCTTGAACAATGCCACAAGTAAATACAAAAATAATGCAACAATAGCAACTTGGAATGTAAGATCATTATACCAACCAGGCAAAGTAAATAATGTTATACAAGAAATGAAACGCCTAAAAATTAACATTTTGGGTGTAAGTGAAACAAGATGGCCTGACTCAGGAGAAATGACCATTGACAACATGAAAGTATATTACTCGGGAAATTCTGATAGCCAGCACAGGAATGGGGTAGGAATAATTTTAGATGAGTATGCTAGTAAATCTGTCAAAAGCATTTTACCAATCTCAGATAGAGTAATCAGTCTACATTTACAAACGAAACAAACAAATATTAATTTAATCCAAATCTATGCTCCAACAGCCGACAAAGACCAAGAAGAAATAGGAAAATTTTATGAAGAATTAACACAAGCAATAGGAACCTCAAAAAGCAGAGACATTATTATCATCATGGGAGATTTTAATGCCAAAATAGGTGAAGGAAGTGAAGGTGATCTTATTGGACCTTTTGGTTTAGGAACAATAAATGAAAGAGGAGATTTGCTGTCACAATTTTGCCAGGAAAACAATCTGTCTATTACAAACACATTTTTTAAACTCCCTAAATGAAGACTTTACACTTGGAAATCACCAAGAGACTGTAATGAAGAAGTTTGCAGAAATCAAATCGATTTCATACTTATAAACAAGAGGTACAAAAATTCTATTCATGGTGTGAAAACATATCCAGGAGCTGATATATTTTCTGATCATAACTTTTTAGTAGCAAAGTTCCATGTGAAACTGAAAGCCATACAAAAGAAACAAAAGAAGGACTATATAAATACAACTATTCTAAGAGACCCCTTGACTAAACAAAAGACTTCTGAAGAGATTAATAAGGAATTAGTTAGGATAAAGAATAATCAAACAGAAGACATTGATGGCAAATGGGAACTTATAAAAGACACATTAAATAATGCATGTAAAAACACAATGGCGACCAAACACGACAACATGAAAAAGAAGTGGATGACAGAGAAGATATTACAATTGATGGAACAAAGAAGAACACTTAAAAATAGAGATGAAAGTGAGTATAAAAGATTACATGCAGAAATACGAAAAGAAACACGGCGAGCAAAAGAAGAATGGTACAAGGAACAATGCTCTGAAATTGAGAGTTATGAAACAAGACATGATAGTTTCAACTTACACAAAAAAGTTAAAGATTTAGCTGGACTTAATAAAAAGAAAAGTACAAGTTTATTGTTAGATAAAAATGACAAAATAATTCCTGATGTTAAAGGTAAACTGGACAGGTGGACAGAATATGTCAAAGAACTATTTGAAGATACAAGAAAAGATCAAAAATTTTATGATAACATGATCGGAGAACGAGGACCAAGCATATCGAAAGAAGAAATATTACATGTTATCAACAAATCAAAGACAGGAAAAGCCCCTGGACCGGATAAGATACCAAATGACATCCTGAAACTCATAGGAATAGACCATATAGATATATTTGTACAACTGTTTAATGATATTTATAATTCGGGAATTATTCCTAGGGATTGGTTGACATCTACCTTTGTTATATTACCCAAAAAGGCTAATGCCAAAACTTGTAATGATCACCGTACAATAAGCTTAATGAGTCACACCTTGAAGATATTTCTAAAAGTTATACACCAACGAATATACAAAAAAGTAGAAGAAGGTATAAGTGAAACACAATTCGGTTTTAGAAGTTCCCTCGGTACAAGAGAAGCATTGTTTGCTTTGAACATATTAGCGCAACGATGTATGGAGGTTAATCAGCCACTATATGTGTGCTTCCTGGATTATAATAAAGCATTTGACAAAGTTCGTCATGATCATCTCATAGAATTGTTAGAAAAGAAAACACTTGATAAGAAAGACATCCGCATTATATATAACCTCTACTACAATCAAACCACAACCGTGAAGGTAGAAAATGAGTTATCGAATGATATAGAAATAAAGAGGGGTGTGAGACAAGGTTGCGTTCTCTCACCCTTATTGTTTAATATGTATTCAGAAGACATATTCCAGGCAGCTCTATCAGATGAAATAGCTGGCATCAAAGTGAATGGGCTAAACATTAACAATGTTAGGTTTGCTGATGACACTGCACTACTAGCTGGAAACCTCAAAGATCTACAATTACTTCTTGACAAAGTCGCAGAAAAAAGTGAAGAATTTGGCTTGACTCTTAACGTAAGCAAGACTAAGTTCATGGTGATATCTAAAACACACCAACAAGAAAATCTTACAATCAATAGGGAGAGAGTTGATCAAGTACGTAAAATTAAATATCTCGGAACAATTGTAAATGAGGAGATTGAAAGCTCAGAAGAAATTAAATCGAGAATAGGACAGGCCAGAAGTATCTTTAATAAGATGAAACATGCATTCTGTTCGAGAGACATTTGTTTAAACACAAAAATGAGGTTGCTAAGATGCTATGTATTCTCAAAATTACTATACGGAATGGAAGCGTGGACATTGAAAAAGAAGGACATGAACAGTTTAGAAGCTTTTGAAATGTGGGCATATAGAAGAATACTTAGAATTAGTTGGGTGTCGAGGATTACTAATCAAGATGTCCTAAGAAGAATGGGAAAGGAAAAAGAATTAATTAAAACTATTAAAGTAAAGAAGCTACAATATTTAGGCCATGTTATTAGGGGAGTAAATTACAAAATATTGCAAATAAGAGAACGAGGGGTAGAAGACGGACATCCTGGATTGACAATTTAAAAAATTGGTACAACTGCTCAACGTCAGAACTCCTTAGATCAGCCAAATCAAGATCAGAAATTGCCATGATGACAGCCAACCTTCTTAGAGGAGACGGCACATGAAGAAGAAGTGCCAGTAGTGGTAGTGTTTGTTTTCAATACAGTCCAGAGACAGGTAGTGCTAATTTCATTGTTTTCTACAAGAAGTGGCTAGCAATCACAGTTTAGTCAATAATCAGCCACCTTTAGTGAATTAGCAGTCTAGTTAAAAGTTGATTAACTGATTAACTCTCTTCAGTAAATTGATTCCTTAGGATGGATAGGATGTGTGACTGCTGTGTACGGACGCAGGAGGAGCTGGCCACTGTTCGCAAACAGCTGAACATGTTGATGGCCGCGGTCAGCCGTCTTCAGGCTGCTGCCTTGGAGTGTAGTGGCAGTGGGGAGTCTGGTGTGTCGCAAGGTACACCCCAGGTGTTACATGCTTCACCCACTGTCCCTGCTGTCGAGACATCTTCGCGGATACCGGGCGTGGTTGGGCCACCCTCTCCCCAAGGGGAGTGGCGGGTTCAGCGGCATTCGCGGCGCAGGGTAAATGTGGAGGCTGGCCGTGTGGCATCGCCCGCTCTGCCTGTGAGTGGACATGTGGCTGCTCCTTCAGCAAGGTCCGAGCAGGCACACGGGGGGAGGGGTTTATTAGTTATTGGGAGCTCCAACGTTAGGTGGGTGATGGAGCCCCTTAGGGAAATAGCAGAAAGGTCAGGGAAGAACGCCAGTGTTCACTCTGTCTGCTTGCCGGGGGTCTCATCCGAGATGTGGAGGAGGCCCTACCGGTGGCGATAGAGAGCACTGGGTGCACCCGACTGCAAATTGTTGCTCATGTCGGCACCACTGACTCCTGCCGTCTGGGTTCAGAGGTCATCCTCAGTTCGTACAGGCGGTTGGCGGAATTGGTGAAGGCGGAAAGCCTCGCTCGCGGGGTGGAATCAGAGCTAACTATTTGTAGTATCGTTCCCAGAACCGATTGCGGTCCTCTGGTTTGGAGCAGAGTGGAAGGCTTAAACCAGAGGCTCAGACGATTCTGCGGACATCTGGGGTGCAAATTTCTCGACCTCCGCTATTGGGTGGAGAAATGTAGGGACCCCCTGAATAGGTGAGGCGTGCACTACACACCGGAAGCGGCTACAAGGTTCAAAATGGCTCTGAGCGCTATGGGACTTAACATCTGTGGTCATCAGTCCCCTAGAACTTAGAACTACTTAAACCTAACTAACCTAAGGACATCACACACATCCACGCCCGAGGCAGGATTCGAACCTGCGACCGTAGTAGTCGCACGGTTCCGGACTGAGCACCTGAACCGCTAGACCACCGCGGCCGGCGCGGCTACAAGGGTAGCGGAGTACGTGTGGAGTGCACATGGGGGTTTTTTAGGATAGAGAATTCCCTCCCTAGGCCCGACAAGACGCCTCCTGAGACGCAGCAAGGTAGGATTAGGCAAAATGCAACAGGGAATAACAATATTAATGTGCTAATAGTAAACTGCAGGAGCGTCTATAGAAAGGTCCCAGAACTGCTCTCATTAATAAACAGTCACAACGCCCATATAGTACTAGGGACAGAAAGTTGGCTGAAACCAGACATAAGCAGTAGTGAAATCCTAAACTCAGATTGGAATGTATACCGCAGAGACAGGCTGGACAGTGAAGGGGGAGGCGTGTTTATAGCAATAAGAAGTGCAATAGTATCTAAGGAAATTGACGGAGATCCGAAATGTGAAATGATTTGGGTGAAGGTCATGGTTAAAGCAGGCTCAGACATGGTAATTGGATGTCTCTATAGGCCCCCGGGCTCAGGAGCTGTTGTGGCTGAGCACCTGAAGGATAATTTGGAAAATATTTCGAGTAGATTTCCCCACCATG
Organism: Schistocerca cancellata; assembly: GCF_023864275.1. NCBI lineage: Eukaryota > Metazoa > Arthropoda > Insecta > Orthoptera > Acrididae > Schistocerca > Schistocerca cancellata. Next base: position 719,192,609 of record NC_064629.1, read on the forward strand.
TTATAGTTCTGGGTAGAGATTTTAATTTGCCGGATATAGACCGGGAGACTCAAACATTCAAAACTGGTGGCAGGGACAAAGAATCCAGTGAAATTTTTTTAAGTGCTTTATCTGAAAACTACCTTGAGCAGTTAAACAGAGAACCGACTCGTGGCGATAACATATTAGACCTTCTGGTGACAAACAGACCCGAACTATTTGAAACAGTTAACGCAGAACAGGGAATCAGTGATCATAAAGCGGTTACTGCATCGATGATTTCAGCCGTAAATAGAAATATTAAAAAAGGTAGGAAGATTTTTCTGTTTAGCAAAAGTGACAAAAAGCAGATTACAGAGTACCTGACGGCTCAACACAAAAGTTTTGTCTCAAGTACAGATAGTGTTGAGGATCAGTGGACAAAGTTCAAAACCATCGTACAATATGCGTTAGATGAGTACGTGCCAAGCAAGATCGTAAGAGATGGAAAAGAGAGCCACCGTGGTACAACAACGGAGTTAGAAAACTGCTGCGGAAGCAAAGGGAACTTCACAGCAAACGGGCTATGCGAGAGGCGTTCAATGAATTCGAAATTAAAGTTCTATGTACTGACTTGGCAGAAAATCCTAAGAAATTTTGGTCTTATGTCAGAGCAGTAGGTGGATCAAAAAAAAATGTCCAGACACTCTGTGACCAAAATAGTACTGAAACAGAGGATGACAGACTAAAGGCCGAAATACTAAATGTCTTTTTCCAAAGCTGTTTCACAGAGGAAGACTGCACTGTAGTTCCTTCTCTAGATTGTCGCACAGATGACAAAATGGTAGATATCGAAATAGACGACAGAGGGATAGAGAAACAATTAAAATCGCTCAAAAGAGGAAAGGCCGCTGGACCTGATGGTATACCAGTTCGATTTTACACAGAGTACGCGAAGGAACTTGCCCCCCTTCTTGCAGCGGTGTACCGTAGGTCTCTAGAAGAGTGTAGCATTCCAAAGGATTGGAAAAGGGCACTGGTCATCCCCGTTTTCAAGAAGGGACGTCGAACAGATGTGCAGAACTATAGACCTATATCTCTAATGTCAATGAGTTGCAGAATTTTGGAACACGTATTATGTTAGAGTATAATGACTTTTCTGGAGACTAGAAATCTACTCTGTAGGAATCAGCATGGGTTTCGAAAAAGACGGTCGTGTGAAACCCAGCTCGCGCTATTTGTCCATGAGACTCAGAGGGCCATAGACACGGGTTCACAGGTAGATGCCGTGTTTCTTGACTTCCGCAAGGCGTTCGATACAGTTCCCCACAGTCGTTTAATGAACAAAGTAAGAGCATATGGACTATCAAACCAATTGTGTGATTGCATTGAGGAGTTCCTAGATAACAGGACGCAGCATGTCATTCTCAATGGAGAGAAGTCTTCCGAAGTAAGAGTGATTTCAGGTGTGCCACAGGGGAGTGTCATAGGACCGTTGCTATTCACAATATACATAAATGACCTTGTGGATGACATCGGAAGTTCACTGAGGCTTTTTGCAGATGATGCTGTGGTGTATGGAGAGGTTGTAGCAATGGAAAATTGTACTGAAATGCAGGAGGATCTGCAGTGAATTGACGCATGGTGCAGGGAATGACACTTGAATCTCAATGTAGACAAGTGTAATATGCTGCAAATACATAGAAAGATAGATCCCTTATCATTTAGCTACAAAATAGCAGGTCAGCAACTGGAAGCAGTTAATTCCATAAATTATCTGGCAGTACGCATTAGTAGTGATTTAAAATGGAATGATCATATAAAGTTGATCGTCGGTAAAGCAGATGCCAGACTGAGATTCATTGGAAGAATCCTAAGGAAATGCAATCCGAAAACAAAGGAAGTAGGTTACAGTACGCTTGTTCGCCCACTGCTTGAATACTGCTCAGCAGTGTGGGATCCGTACCAGATAGGGTTGATAGAAGAGATAGAGAAGATCCAACGGAGAGCAGCGTGCTTCGTTACAGGATCATTTAGTAATCGCGAAAGCATTACAGAGATGATAGATAAACTCCAGTGGAAGACTCTGCAGGAGAGACGCTCAGTAGCTCGGTACGGGCTTTTGTTGAAGTTTCGAGAACATACCTTCACTGAAGAGTCAAGCAGTATATTGCTCCCTCCTACGTATATCTCGCGAAGAGACCATGAGGATAAACTCAGAGAGATTAGAGCCCACACAGAAGCATACCGACAATCCTTCTTTCCACGAACAATATGAGACTGGAATAGAAGGGAGAACCGATAGAGGTACTCAGGGTACCCTCCGCCACTCACCGTCAGGTGGCTTGCGGAATATGGATGTAGATGTAGATGTAGAACATATATCAAAAACACAGAGTAGATGCCATAGGATGAGGAATGTCATTGCAGTTGACAAAAATATTGTCTCTATTGATATCGAATTTGAGAGTGACAGTAAAGTTATCTGGTCCCGTATAACCAATATAGATGAAATTAAGTTCATTTTTGGATGTTCTTATTAGCTGTCTGATTCCACTGTGAAAATTTTAGAGTAATTCAAAGAAAGTCTATGGCCACTAGCGTGGAATACCCAGCTTATGCAATATTATTTGGAGTTGACTTTGACCTACTGAGTATAGATTGGGATGTCTATGGATTCATTGCACAGGTTACAGTCAGTGCAAAGTACTTTTGAACACATTTTGCAAAATCTTTCTTGAGCAGCTAGTTAGACAGCCCAAGTGCAATGGAAATATTTTAGACCTTGTTGATACAAACATGCCTGACCTTATAAATGGAGTCAGTATAGAGACAGAGATTAGTGATCATTATTTCATCTAAGCCAATGTCGTCATTATTGGTAATAAATCAATCAAGAAGGCTAGAAGAGTATTTCCGCTAGAAAGAGCAGATAAGCAGTTGTTAGCAATCCACTTAGACAATGAACTGACATCATTTAATTCCAGTATGATGGACATAGAGGTACTGGGGCAAAGTTTCACTTAGACAATGAACTGACATCATTTAATTCCAGTATGATGGACATAGAGGTATTGGGGCAGAGTTTCAATAAATTGTAAATTGTTCCCTGGAGAATTTTGTGCCGAGTAAGCAGATTAAGGACAGAAAAGATCCAACATGGTTTAACAGTGAAATTAGGAATATGCTGAGGAAGCAAAGGCCGTTGCACTCTCAGTTCAAAAGAGGACATACAAATGATGACAGGGAAAAGTTAGCAGAGATTCATGGGTCTGTAGAAAGATTAATGCGCAAAGCACTGCTGCCATCATACGATAGCAAACACTCTTGCTGAGAACCTGTGAAAAATCACTAAGCAGGTCAAAGGCTTCTATCCTGTCATTCATCAACCACTCTGGTGCGGAAATAGATTATAGCAACAGTAAGGCTGAAGTTTTAAGTTTCACATTTAAGAAATCATTCACAAGGAGAATCGTGCAAATGTTCTGTCATTTGACCACTGCACACTCTCCTGTTAGGAAGATATGGTAACAGGCATCCCTAGTGTAGAGAAGCAAGTGACAGAGTTGCAAACAAATAAGCCGTCAGGTCTGGATGAAATCCCAATTTGGTTTTACAAAGAGTTCTCTATGGCATTGGCCTCTTACTTACCTCGCATTTATCATGAATCTCTTGCCCAGTGCAAAGTTCCAATTGACTGAAAAAAAAAAAAAGCACGGGTGCCTCCAGTATATGTTGTTGTTGTTGTTGTTCTATCCTGTGCAAGCTTCTTCATCTCCCAGTACCTACTACAACCTACATACTTCTGAATCTGTTTAGTGTATTCATCTCTTGGTCTCCCTCTACGATTTTTACCCTCCATGCTGCCCTCCAATACTAAATTGGTGATCCCTTGATGCCTCAGAACATGTCCTACCAACCGATCCCTTCTTCTAGTCAAGTTGTGCCACAAACTCCTCTTCTTCCCAATTCTATTCAATACTTCCTCATTAGTTATATGATCTACCCATCTAATCTTCAGCATTCTTCTGTAGCACCACATTTCGAAAGCTTCTATTCTCTTCTTGTCCAAACTAGTTATCGCCCATGTTTCACTTCCATACATGGCTACGCTCCATACAAATACTTTCAGAAACAACTTCCTGACACTTAAATCTATACTCGATGTTAACAAATTTTTCTTCTTCAGAAACGCTTTCCTTGCCATTGCCAGTCTACATTTTATATCCTCTCTACTTCGACCATCATCAGTTATTTTGCTCCCAAGATAGCAAAACTCCTTTACTATTTTAAGTGCCTCATTTCCTAATCTAATTCCCTCGGCATCACCCGACTTAATTCGACTACATTCCATTATCCTCGTTTTGCTTTTGTTGATGTTCATCTTATACCCTCCTTTCAAGACACTGTCCATTCTGTTCAACTGCTCTTCCAAGTCCTTTGCTGTCTCTGACAGAATTACAATGTCATCGGCAAACCTCAAAGTTTTTATTTCTTCTCCATGGATTTTAATACCTACTCCAAATTTTTCTTTTGTTTCCTTCACTGCTTGCTCAATATACAGATTGAATAACATCGGGGATAGGCTACAGCCCTGTCTCACTCCCTTCCCAACCACTGCTTCCCTTTCATGCCCCTCGACCTATAACTGCCATCTGGTTTCTGTACAAATTGTAAATAGCCTTTCGCTCCCTGTATTTTACCCCTGCCAACTTCAGAATTTGAAAGAGAGTATTCTAGTCCCTCCAGTATATAAGAAAGGTAAAAGAATGGACACGCAAAATTACAGAGCAATATCCTTAACATTGGTTTGATGCAGAATTCTTGAACATATTCTCAGTTTGAATATAATAGATTTCCATTAGATGTAAAAGTTTCTGTCCACAAATCAGCATGGTTTCAGAAAGCACCGCTCGTGCGAAATTCGGCTTGCCCTTTTCTCAACCTTCAAACTATGGATGAAGGGCAATAAGCATAGTCCATATTTCAGGATTTACAGAAAACATCTGACACAGTGCCCCACTGCAGACTGTTAATAAAGGTGATATGGAAGAGGTTTCTTAATACGTGAGTGGCCCAAAAACTTCTTAAGTAACAGAACCCAGTACATTCTCCTCAATGTCGGGTGTTCATCAGAGACAAGGGCATAACCATGAGTGACTCTAGGAAGTGGGATACAACAGCCATTATTCTCTACATACATAAATGATCTTATGGACAAAGTGTTTGCTCACGATGCTGTGGTGTTATGGAAGGTGTTGCCACTGAGTAACTATAGGAGGATAAAAGATGACTTAGACAAAATTTCTAGTTGGTGTGATGAATGGCAGCTAGTTCTAAGTGTAGAAAAATGTAAGTTAATGCACATGAGTTAGAAAAATAATCCTGAAATGTTCAAATACAGCACTAGGTAGTGTGTTGCTTGACACAATCATGTTGATTAAGTATCTAGGCAAAGTGATATGAATAGGAATGAACACTTAAGGATTGACTAGAGAAGGCGAATGGTCAACTTTGGTTTATTGGGAGACTTTTAGGAAAGTGAAGTTCATCTGTAATGGAGGCCACAATAGGTACACTAGTAAGACTCATTCTTAAGTGCTTGAAATCTGCAACAGGTCAGACTGAAGTGAGACATCAAAGCAAGTCAGAGGCGGGCTCCTAGATTTTTTACTGGTAGGTTCGAACAACATGCACATATTATGGAGATGCTTTTGGAACTCAAATGTGAATCCGTTAAGTGAAGGCAACATTCCTGTTGAGGAACACTACTGAGAACATACAGAGAACCAGCATTTGAAGCTGACTGCAGAGCAATTCTACAGCCACCAACATACATTTCCAGTAAGGACTGTGAAGATGAGAGAAATTAGGACTCGTACAGAGTTTTCCCTTGCTCTATTTGCTAGTGGAACAGGAACAAAAATGACTAGTAGTGGCACACGGTATTCTCCACCACATACCATACAGCGGCTGGCAGAGTATTTGTGTAGATGTGGTGGTGTGCTCAGGCCTTGTGCAGCACTTTTAAAATCTAAGTTCAATGAAAGTCAGTTAGCAGAGAACCACTTATTCATATTCAAGAAAATGATGTTAATTGTGTTTTCAGTGTTGAAGTTTCCTTATTAGGTTTATTATAACGCTTACACTGTCAGGAAAGAGAACTATTTCAGTACCTTAGATTGCAATGACAGTTATTTTACATATAACAAGAAAACCACCAGCTCCAATATTGATCCCTGTTGTCCACATACAGTGATTAGTCTCCACTCTGAGGATGTTGCATCATGATGAACATTCCCTGGCTTACTTAATTTGGCACTGCATTCTTTTCAGTAGAAAAAGTGAAAAGCCGTTATCAGCATGATCTCTGATACCAAATTACTTGAGATTCCCTATGCAAATTCTGTGCCATACAAACAAATGTTTTTAACAAGTAACACAAAATATCACTTGGCAATATTTTGTCATTTAATTTTTGTATATCCTGATTTCCAAATTGAACACTGGCATGTTCTATGGAGAATCTTCTGAAGCTCAAAATCAGGATCATGAAAGTTGACTTCTTATCACAGGACTTACATTTACAAATCATCTGGTACCTGTCAGAAATTTGTATTACAGTTACAATAATGTTTATGATAATAAATAGAAGTATAAAAGTGAAAATATCATTCTGGAAATAGAAATATAACTTTAAAATGATATTTCTACAGGTAAACAGCTATATGAGGTGTGTTTAGAAATTTTGTAATTTCACTGGTTGTATTAAGTCGATTCGTGCAATTTTTTTTTTTGTTGTTTTGGTAAACGTGTCTGAAATGTATCAGTACAGTGGTAGCCATATTGGATGTTTACCCTGTTGTCAGCTGTCAACAGGGGTGGTGGCAAGGGGAGGGGGGGAGGCTATGGGGGCTAGAGCTGCCCCCTCCCCCCAACAGAGTATCATATTACACTGGATAAAATGACTTCATAAATCAGCAAATATATTACTCCAACAGATTCAATCATTTTTTTATTATTATGTGGCAATATAGGTTGCAATGTATTTCAAACACATTTTAACAAAGAATAAGAGCGGCAAATAGCTTACTATCGAAACCAATAAATATCATTTAACTTAAAATGGGCGTCTTATTGTTTATTAATACACATTTTTTACCCTGGCCTCCTAAACAGTAACCAAATTTTACGAATTTGTCAGTGGAGGACCACAATTTTCCTTTTGTTTTTTGTTAAGTGATATTCCACCTCCCCCCCCCTCCCCTCCCCTGGCAGCAGACTTCTAGAATCATCCACGGCTGTCAAGGTTACATGTGTGTGCTTACAAGAGGCGATCATAGACTTGTTTTAAAAATAGATCAGAGAATTTTTACTGAATTTTGCAATAAAAATGGAATAAAATCAACAAAGTTTTGGAAATGTTGAATACTGCTTTGGATCAGTCAGCTACAAGTAAAACGTAAGTGAACTACGTCCACAATAGATAAAAGACAGTAACTACATGTTCATAATAGCCACTATGCAGAATTCTGTACGATGCACGTCAACTACCAAACTATGTCCAAGAATGAAACGGAACACTCATCTGCAGAGCTTTGTGCCGAACACAATACAGTGATTTCAACAGCTACTTGACGACTCATGTCACATAGATTACCTCCACAATGACTCCTCTGAACTGTCCCTCCAGACTGCCCTAGGCTTTCACAATCCCTGCCAGAATAGCTCAGTGTTCTCCTCTTATTTCATTTTTAATCAACTTGTCCTTCACATGTGAGTGATTTTCCTCCCAAAGCACTTGGTAGCCATCACTAGTAAGGCTACAGAATATCATCATTTTGTTCTCAGAAACATAGATCAGTTGCAATGGAAAAATTAACACTGGTGCAAATGAAATAAATATGTGATGTTGTGGAACACATTCTTGTAGAATTTCACCACACAGAAAGTATGATTACAAAGAGTAAAGACAACCATTAAGTACTGTACTGTATCTCAGTTACTGATGTGCTCTGCATCTTCCTTCAATGTTTAATGGACTGATGACATGCATGTCACTGATGCAGTTCCTGCCTCCCGCAATCACTTTTATTTAAACTTTGTAATTTCTGTAGTGTTCTGCGACTGACTTACAGAATATTGTAATTTACTAGAATAGTCTGTGTATGTATAAATATAAGAACTCAGGCAGGTAGTTCAGCTCCGCATGTACTTCATGTATGCTCAGTAAACACACTTTCAGTGTAAAGTGTTACTTCGCCATGTCAATCACAGCGAGTACAACACACAACATGCCACACTATGTTTCCATTCAGGGTATCTGAGGCGTGTTGTGCGCTAGTTTAAAGAAAAAAGACAAAGGTTTGATAATTATTACTCTGCACGATATCAAACAACAAGGGAGTTCTATGATGCTAGACTATCACCAATGACTACAGCTGACCTATGGGATGTAGATCACTGCTACATCCTGGTCGAGGGGTCTCTACAACATGCCCCAATTGTTTCATATCACCACAGGTTTCAACCACCTACCCAGGAACCAAAATCAGGAAAACTAAATGAGGGGATCATCTATGGAGATGAAACCACCACAGACGAAAATTCTCTATGGACAACAATGGCCAAAGCAACAGGAAATCACACTGATATAATCAATGAGCTCCTTAGTCCCACATCAGCGGCCACTTTACAAACCCTGATGGGAATGGTTTGGTGACATATCAACTAGTTTTTCCATCAAAGATTTTCTGTGTCCAATGAGTCATTGTCAATGCCTGGAAGAGCAGGACAACTGCCTCCAGCACAACTGGATCCAGAAGCCAGTCCTTCAGCTCCAGCACCATGGGAGTTTTTGACATGCCCAGATGTGGAAATGGCAGAAGAAAATATTCATCACCATCTCCAGCACTGGTGGAAAGCAGCATTATGCAGTAGTTATCAGCAGCTACACCTCCAGACCACATCGGCCAGATGCAAGACACTGAAGAGTTTTCCAGCCATACTAGGCATCTTTGGGGAAAAGGGATCTTATATTATTGCCCTCAATGGACAAAGATACACTGATGGCAGAGACCACATTCATCATATGTCAGACAGTTTGGACTCATGTGGTATTAACTATACCATGTGACCATTGGCCAAGCAACAGTGATATTTGTGGAGCTACAGAGAAGCCGATATAACTAGCAACAGAGCAGGCTGGAGTTAGTTTCCCTTTGGACAGTCACCTCAACCTGATCTTTGCCAGCTATGCTACACCAGTCACCTTGTTGCCACTGCAGCTGGACTCTGCAAACTTTGTCATTTCAGTCTGCTGTACTGCCCCAGAACTTTGACCCTGTCAATAGTTTTCAAAAACAGGTGATAGACTTTGATGGAAAACTCTGAACTTACTCACATTATTATCAAGTATCACTAATTGCACCTGGAACTTCAGGCATCAGTTCCTTCTTCTTTGCTTATTTTCTTGTGGATTTCAATTTTTCCTCAACACAACAATCCAGTGATTTAAATTGTACTAATGTCTCATTGCCAGTAAATACTGTAGCTGTAAAAGTGTTTGTTTATTTGCTGCATGTTATAGTTGTATGGTGAAAACCAGGAGTCATGGAAAAGCATTCTAGAAAATTATAAACTATGTTTGTCAGAGGATACCTTCAGCTTCTTCCCACGTGGAAGATCTTCCATCCTCGCAGCCTGCAGAGAAGTTTTATGACAGGAAAAAGTGCCCATTGACAGACCGATCACAGCTACAGCTGATACTGAATCCATCCACAGATAGGACAAACAAACCACACACAGTTAAGTGATGGGGAGGGATCCAGCATTAAGTTAACAAAAAGGACAGGAAAATCAACTTCTTGAACCTAGGCGAAAAAAACCAATGAAACAGCATTCCCTCATTCACAAACTCATGTAGCCATGGGCTGGTGTCGTGTGTTCACAATCTTAGTGTTAAGCGAAATACTGATGGTGGTGAATTCACACTCCTGTTTTATATTATTTAAGTTTTGATGTTGTCAAAGCTGTGGGAGTTTGTTGCTATCACAGATCTCAGATCAACTGCATGAAAAATGTAATTCTGAAATTTTCAAAAAATGCTTTTCAAATGCCATATTTTCCTGAATTTGAATTCTAAAGTGATGAGCTATCCCATGGAAGAGAGAGGGAAGGGAGACTGTTAACATACTCTACCCCCCCCCCCCCCCCCCCAAGGGACCGATCCTGTGCCTGAATATCAAGATCAAGTGAGACAACAGCTGATTTGTTTGAGCCACTTGCAAACACAGCCCTGTTTCCTGTAAAGTTACAATGGTGGTAGCCTTACAACCTGAAATTCTGAAGTGTTTATCCTGCAAACACAAGCATTGTGGTCTTTCTTGAGCACAAGTTTCAGGTCCTTTACAAGTGTCTTGAACTTTTGAGACTGCCTATGTTCCACTGCAGTACAACAGTCACTTTAGCAATGATATTTCTCTTATTACCTTACTTTTCTCTTGACTTGCTCAGCACTTTGGATGGCTGGAAATGAGGAAATAGAAGTTGTTTGTTTCCTCTGTCCTCTGACAGACTTAAATTCCCATATGTTGTGTCCAAAGGAAGCCATATAACCCATCAGGCATAAGTAATGTGAGATGTCCCAACACTTCAAGTGTGTGTGTGTGTGTGTGTGTGTGTGTGTGTGTGTGTGAGTGGGGAGGGAGGGGGGGGGGGGAGACGGAGGGGGCGGGGGAGATGGCAACTTGTTGATATCTCCTTGTATTTAGAACTAACTTGTATAGACTTTATAACATTCTAAGACTGGTAATGATCACTCAGTTTGGAATGATGAGTTTCACGCAATGTAGACCTAACTAATGAAGATTGAGCCTTACATGGAGAAGTGGCGGAGACAACTAGCAATTCAAAAGTCAATAACAACTTATAAAAAAATTTTAACCGTATTTGGAGAAGGCTAGATCGCTACTCACCATAGAGATGACCCACTGAGTCACAGACAGGCACAACAAAAAGACAGTTGCGCATTATGCTTTCCACCAAAGCCTTCTTCAGCAATGAAAACACATACACATTCACACAAGCAAGCACACATCATGCACAAACGACTGCTACCACTGCCAATTCCAACCAGAATGATAAGCAATACTAGAAGCAAGCTGCCAATGGTAGCAGTCATGTGTGCTGAGGTGTGCTTGTTGTGTGTGTGTGTTTTCTTCGATGAAGGTTTTGGCCAAAAGCTATAATGTGGAACAGTCTTTTCGTTGTGACTGTCTGTGACTCAATGGGTCCTCTATATGGTGAATATAATATTGTTGATATTTCAACCAGGAGTTTCCATTGTTTCGTAACAAAATTTTCCAACAGATAACATACCATCATGTACTACCTCACACAAATAATAGGTTCGTAATTAACAATATACTTTATCTGCCTCAGAATACTTGACTAAACTCTTTGCTAAGCAAATTATAGGCAGTACTTCATTAAAAAATAACATTTTTTATGATATTTCTGTAACCGAAATTCACATTTGCATTTAAAACATCATTTCTGTTATAACAAAGGGAAAAAAAACCTGGCAATTGCACAGTTTGAAATAATCATGGTACTAGACTCAAAATAAGTTGTCAACTACAATTCCCTCCAAGATCATCAGCTACGTAGATCTTTTGAAATAATTCAAGCAAAGCATTCTGTTTAATATAATTCATTATGGATATAAGGTAATGGCTGTTATGCTTTTATAGTAACAATTGGTAGCTTTCAACTGTAATTTTTGTCCTACACACAACTCAACCTTTTAGCATTTTAATCTCAAGAGCCATTTTACAACCTGATGATGAGAGCATTGTCGCTCAAAAGATGTTAATGAGTTGTGTGTAGGACAAAAAGTTATGGTTGAAAGTTACTAATTATTACTGTAAAAGCATTCTGTACCTCTTAATGTAGTGGCTGATAAAACTACATAATTTAGCAGCAACTACTTACATGCAGCACTGGTACAGAGGTGCTAGTATGTCCAGATGGTCTTGTTTTGGGTGTCCAAAACTGAAAAGAATTACCATCATGTAATGATTGTAGCAAAAGGAGATGTTCTAGAGAATGTGGAACTTTATAATGTTTTAGTATGTCAAACTATAACTTGCATAACATTACCTCTTTCCATTATCCAAAAGCAAAACCATTGAATTAGAAACATTATCAAAAACTTCATAGTGATGTCGATCTCCATTGTCAATCAGGAAATCAAAAACTGCTGCATCAATAAGGTCTAAAATTCTAGTACTCTTCTGTGGATTATACAAGCGTGAAGTCATAACCTTTGTGCAGTAGTTATTATCAACTTCCCACCTGCATGAAAAAATTATGATTTAGCAAAGATTTTTCACAATTAATAAAGGCATTTAAATGTTTGTTATGAAGCTATACAAATGGGCAATAAATTCATCAGGAATTCAACTTATTCTAAAAATCTGATCTGTGCTTATTCCAAAGTGATTGTTTTCAGTTTCATTAAAACAACACTTCAATTTCGGTGCTCGCACTATTACATGTTTACAAATATTTTGCTACATGAATGAATATGGAAATTTGGAGTATATTTTAACTTACGCATATGACTACTAAGTCTTTTCTTTCAGTAGAACCATCCAACTTTATGAGGGTATATCTTTTACATAAATACATACACATACAAACCTGTGGTTCTGTTGACAACTGCATTTAGGTTTGAAGTTTTCATTTACCTTCCACAAATGTTCATTGTGCTCTCCACAAGGCACACGACAAACATCCAGGTGATAGTGATACTTGTCCAATACTTTTATGAGCATTTCTAAACCTACATCCTACATGCGTACTCTGTAATTCATAATTTAAGTGTTTGACAGAGGGTCCAATGACCCACTTTCAGATTATTCATTGGCTGTTGTACTAACAAATAGCGCTTGGGCAAAAATGAACACCTAAATCTTTTTGTGTGAGCTTTCGTTTCTCTTATTTCATCATGATCATCATTTCTCCCTAAGAAAGTGAGGGTCAAGAAAGTATTTTCGCATTTGGAGGAGAAAGCTGGTAACTGAAATTTCGTAAAAAGATTTCACCACATCGAAAAATGCCTTTGTATTTTGTGATAAGAAACAAATTGCCCTTCTTTGAACTTTTTCAATGTCCTCCATTGATCCTATCTGGTATGGATCCCATACCATGCAGCAAAATTTCAGAAAAGGATGGATAAGTATAGTGTAGGCAGTGTCTTTAGTAGATTTGGTGTATCTAAGTATTCTGTCAATGAACTGGAGTCTTTGGTTTGCTTTTCCACAACGTTTTCTATGTGATTGTTCCAACTTAATTTTTTTCTAATTGAATGCTATTTAGTTGAACTGACAACCTCTAAATTTAACAGAATTTTTTTTTAGTACTCATGCGGAGGACCTCATACTTTTTATTGATCATGATTAATTGCAGCTCACCATACATATATATCTTGTCTAAATCACTCTGCAATTCTTTCTGATCTTCTGATGACTTTACTCTAGTCTAGTTTGGTAAATGACAGAATCATCTGCAAACAATTTAAGAGGGCTGCTCAGATAGTCTTCTAAATCGTTTATGTAGACTAAGAACAGCAAAAGGTCTATAACACTTCTCCGGGGGAAGGTTTTACTAGATGACTTCCATCAATCACTCAAAACTGTGACCTTTCTGAAAGGAAATCGTGGATTCTGTGGCACAAATGAGACAATACCCCATAGGCACACAATTTGATTAGAAGACACTTGTGAGGAATGGTGTCAAAAGTCTTATGGAAGCTTCAGATCTCAAGTCAATAGCACTCGTTTTCCTTGTGGAAACTATTAAAAGCATTTAAGTCTGCACTAAGTTACAAGGATCTGTAAACTGTTGACAATATTGGAGATCTTGCATTGTTTTAAATCTGGTATGCTGTTTTTGTTGTTTCTTTAACAATGTCCTGACTTGTTCTTTGCACCACAGGGATCTGTTCCATCTTTTATTAATTTACTGTTATTTGGGGTTCCTGCATTTTCTGCTGTTGCTATGCAGTGTCACAGAGTACCCAAAGGTGTTGGAATGAGAGGCACATAGACAGAGTCTTTCACAAACACAAGAAAAAGTCATATACTGTGAAATCAAGTGATCTTTTAGGCCAAAATCTCAATGCAAGAGCTTTACATCACTCACAGCCATTCATCATTGAAGTCACTCATTGTTACTAAATATTCTTACATGCAAGTATCAGTGCGACTGCCTTTCGTCCTGTTGAAAAATTAAAGACCTTTTGTTCCTGTGTTTGCGCCATCTTGACTTGACACCCACATTGGATAATGAACAAGTGAGCTAACACCACAAGGGACTCTCCTATCAGCAACCAAATGAACTTTTAGTTTCATCACAGCAACAATAGTTACTTAAGTTTCCTCTGAGTCTTTTGTGGTTGCATGCTTCAATAAACTCTTCTTGGTCTACAATCCGTGTCACTTCAAATAAAACACTTGAGCTTTCGACAGGTGTCTCCACCACCATCATCATCAAGAGTTAAAATCACTACTACCGAAGCTGACACAGTGCTCTGCTTATACAGATGCAAAGGCAGTGTCTGGAACCTTCCAGAAAGGGCTAGAGTGAAGCATGCACAGAAGGCAAGTTGGACTACTACTAGCAGCGATGTCCTGCTGCAGAACTGAGGGGTCTCAAATGGCGCAAGTGGCCAGCATAATGTCTGAAATTGTCACTCCACATATCTACAAGTGTCAAGCCTCCAGTTTTGCTTTCCAGTTTTGCTTTCACTCAATGTCAAAAGCCCACCCCCAACCTGTACACAAGAAAGTGGTCCCGAGCACTAGTTTACTTTCCATCAAAACTGGATGTTGCATGAAAGATGTGATGAGCAATATTTGTTTGGGTCAAATCCAGCTACACATTACAAAAGCAAAATTGCAGATATCTCCCATAACACCAGAGAACAGCATGTGACGACTCTTAGGAGAGATACCTGATACATTTGCTACAACTTTCATTTATACAGTCTGCGTAGAGGTAGTTTTTCTATTTACTACTCTTCTGGATGCCAGTGTGCAGACTGTCATATACATACTGATGGCATAATACCATGATACACACTTTAGTTCAGCATAGGGAATCCACTTTGTAACCCAATATTCTAAAACCTCTCTCATTTATGAAACACGTACATTCATAAAGCCAAAATGCATAGTTTTCAGAGCAGATTACAAACAACAGTGATTATGAAAACAGTGTTCCAGGAAACAAGTAACATTCTCTTTCCATTAAAATAAATTTTTTTTGAATCTGTAAATGTTCTGTTAAGGACTTTAAATCTTAATTCTTAGAAAACAATCCTCCAAATATCAGCTGGTTGCTTGGGTGTGAACACTGCCCAGCAGAACACTGGAACCACTAGGAATGCTTTTGTTTGATACTGTAGGAACCACTGACTTTTCAGACCAGCCTAATACAACTGAGGTGTGTGTGTGTGTGTGTGTGTGTGTGTGTGTGTGTGTGTGTGTGAGAGAGAGAGAGAGAGAGAGTGCTCCAGGGTGATCACCACAGCATGCCCAGAGCTCTTAGCTCCAGAACAACAGCTGACAGATCACTCCACACTTATTCATTGGCAAAGTCATGAACAACCAACACCAGGAAAACAGTAATCTCCAGCAGTCAGCAGATTATTAACTGCCACAGCATGAGGAACAGTGTGTGCAGTTGTCAGGTGTGCATTACACAAAATAACTGGGGCGATAATACATGGTGCGGTCACATTAATGCCGCTATCCAAAACTGGTGCCGAGGCAACTATGGTGCACCGCAGGCCACAAACAACAGGAGTGAACAATGGATTGGGAGATGTGTACAGTCGAATTGACGTAATACTGTTGAGAAATTGACTGATCAAATGAACCACGGGGCTACCAACAGTGGCTTCTCAATGACCATTCAGAGAACATTGCCGTGTATGAGCCCTCGCCAGACCAGAATGAATGGGTGACAAAGCACATGGGTGCAGATTGCCATGTTTCTGTGTGGGAAACGACAACAGCAGCCTCCCGCGCCCAGCACTCAAGTCTGCCAACAGCACCAGCCTGGGCAACTAGCACGATGTTTAGCGGTAGCCATTACAATGCAGTTTCTGGTGGATACTGGCTTTACTTGGACAACTACCAACCAGTATCCTATATGCCACATCCGAGATTTTGCATGCCAACTAACTGAGTGCACCGTTTTCTTGACATTAGGTCTAGCAAAAACATTATCAAATACCTATTGCAAGAGAGGCCATCCATAAAACTGCAATAGCTATGGCCTCTGGATTATTTGAGTTTCCATACCTGTCGTATGGCCTACAGAAAGTGGCGTAGACTGTTCAGCGCTTTTATGAACTTCCCGCGAGACCGCTACGGTCGCAGGTTCAAATCCTGCCTCGGGCATGGATGTGTGTGATGTCCTTAGGTTAGTTAGGTTTAACTAGTTCTAAGTTCTAGGGGACTAATGACCTCAGCAGTTGAGTCCCATAGTGCTCAGAGACATTTGAACCATTTTATGAACTTCCAACATGCAGAATTATCGGTATGTGCTGTAACTATTCATTGCACATTTTTGACATGGTTTTCACGCCTTCAGAAATACCATTTTTGATAATGTTATGATGATATGAAAATGGGTCTCAGCCCAAAACTAGTCGTCGAGTGGATAAAAAAACTTTGGACTGGTTTCTCATAATACTGATTTTCAGCACTTTATCGATGAAGTTTTGTAGGGATTGGACAAATGTTTTGCATACGTACATGATGTATTTGTGGCATCCACAGCCTCAGAAGATGAAAGACATCTATGCATAGTTGACTACAGAAATCTCGTAAGCCTGGCTAAATGCGCAATCGGTGCTAATGAAGTAACATTCCTGATATATTGGGTTTCTGCAACCAGTACATATCTGCCAGCTGAGTGCATCAATGCACTTCCAACTTACCCAGTCCTGAAAATGATGCATGAAGTGTGTCGGTACTTGGGGATAAACTTTTGCCATTGTTTTTAACGCTGAGCTACTGAGGCCCAGACACCACTCCATACCTGCCACAAAGTGCATGGTTCCATTCTTGTCACTGGACTGAAGAACTACAGTCAGCATTTGAAGCCTGCCGGACAGGTCTCATGCCAGCAACCCTCTTTACACATCCAATTACCAATGCCCCACTAGAAATTTTCTCAGACACCTCATCCCACACTGTTCGTGCTGTCCTGCAACAGTATGTAAATAGGTACTGGCAACCTCTAGGTTTATTCTCCAAGAAGGTCACAGAGAAGCAGCACTCTTGGCCACCATTTTACACAGAATTTTTATTGGCTCATGAAGAATTAGAAACTTCCAGTTCATGGTGGAAGGGCATGCGTTCCCTACACAGCATGTTTAAAAAAAAGTGTCACATATTCCTACAGGAGCTAGTTTTGGACAAAACTAGAAAAAAAAAGTTTCTGTAATTTTATGTCCGGAAACCAATATCGGTTGAAAGATGGGCTGTTAAGAGTTGCTGTATCAACCATACTCTTGTGTCTCAGTCCTGCACGAGCAGTGACTTTATCCCTATCATACGTGAAGCAGGCAAGCTCTTCAACCAGCAGACCACCTGGCTCGATAACAGTTCCGCCATTGACTTCTACAACACATTACTTAAGATCTGCAGTTCACAGTCTGCATTTTATTTACAGGTAACGCATGATTCACGAGAGATGGCAAATTATCACAATACACACAAGTAGTCAGATGCAAATCCGCCGAGAGACCTGCAGGGCCCTCACCAAGGCCAGGCCGCCGAAATCGAACATCACAACCGAGGAGACGCTTGCACTCAAGAAACTACGGGAAGACAACAGCATTGTGGTACTGCCAGCAGACAAAGGGAACTCCACTGTCATCTTGCAGCGGGTGGATTATGATGAGAAAGTACGCCAACTTCTGGAGGACCCTGCATACAGAATTCAGGAGTGTGACCCCACAGACAAGGTGGCCAAGAAGACTAGTGCTCTCTTGAAGGAAACAGGGATGCCCGATAAGATCATCGGACAACTACGGGAATAAGCTCCAGTGCCACCTAGACTGTATGGTCTGCCTAAAATACATAAGGAGGGCGTGCCCCTACGTCCTATTGTCAGTAATATTGGGGCACCTACGTACACAACAGCCAAGTACTTGGAAGGTCTCCTGTCTCCATATGTGGGGAAATGTATTCACCACATCCGCAACTCAGAAGATTTCCTGCAACGCCTCAAGCAACTGCACATCACAGATTCGGACATCATGGTTAGTTTTGATGTGGTATCGCTGTTCACCAGGGTCCCACTGAAGGACTCACTAGAACTGATTGCAGAGGAATTTGACGATGCTCTTTGGACCTGTTCAGTCATACACTGACATCCACGTATTTCATGTACAGAAACCAATATTACGAGCAAACTGAAGGTGTAGCTATGGGCAGCCCACTGTCCCCTGTGGTTGCCAACATGTTTATGGAGAGTTTTGAGGAGAGGGCATTGGAGACAGCCACATTTAAACCCACATGCTTCTTTAGGTATGTGGATGACACCTTCGTGATCTGGCCACATGGGATGGACAGGCTCAATGAGTTTCTTGAACATCTTAACTCATGCCACCCTAATATCAAGTTCACCATGGAACTGGAGAAGAATGGCCAGCTGCTATTTCTGGATGTACTAGTCCAGAGGAAAGCAGATGGATCAATTGGCCACAGTGTGTACCGAAAACCAACACACACTGATTTATATCTGCAGGCCAGCAGCTGTCACCACCCTGCACAGAAGAATGGGGTTGTGAAGACTTTGGTCCACAGAGCACGTGCCCTGTCAGACCAAGAGAATCTACCTATAGAGATAGAACATCTCAAAACAGTTTTCTCCAAGAATGGATACACGGACAGACAAATTGAGAGGGCACTCCAATCAGCCACTATACCACAGGTTCCTGAAGAAGACCAAGATGAAGCAAAGAAGGTGGCATATCTGCCCTATGCTGGCTCTATTTCTGCCAGAATCAGTAGGATCCTCCGTAAACACAATATCAAGTGTGTTTTCTGTCCATCCAACAAGATCGGGGGACTGCTGGGGAGTGTCAAAGACGACCTGGGGTTACGAAAACCAGGGATTTACAATATACCTTGTCAATGTGGCATGTCCTACATTGGCCAGACGACAAGAACTGTGGAGATCAGGTGCAAAGAACATCAGAGGCACACTAGATTAAGACAGGTAACTAAGTCAGCCATTGCTGAACACTGTCTAGAACTAGATCATGCCATGAAGTATGAGGATACCAAGATTCTAGCACAAACACCCAGATTTTGGGACAGTGTTATAAGAGAATCGATAGAAATTAAAATGGCTGACGTTCTTATGAACCGTGACACAGGGTACCAGCTAAGCAGAGCCTGGGATCCAGCTCTGGAATTGTTAAAGGAGCAACGGGGCCAGCTGCAACACTACACAAACAGAAGAACCAGAGACATGGAGATGGAAAACGAGCCCCTGACGGACTGCCAGGCGCACCAGACCGAAGTTGGAACACCCAGAAGTGGGACTGGTGGGCGCGGACCGCAGAGGGAACATCCAGAGCCGCAGAGGACGAAAAACGGAGCGGCAACACTCCAACAGGTCGTGGTGAGCGGGCGCGGACCGCAGGGGGAACGCTTGGTACCCCAGACCATAGATGAAACCCCCAGGAGCGGGTTTGGTGGGCGCGGACCGCAGAGGGAACACCTAGAACCGTGGTGGATGGAAAACGGAGCAGCAACGCTCCAGCAGGTCGCAGGGAATGGGTGTGGACCACAGAGGAAGTGCCTGCAGCCGTTGGTGGAGGGGGAAGGCCATAGGCATAAATACTGGACCAGGTCCACTCGAGGAGCAGTCTCAGGTCGCACCTGATGAAGGTCACGAGGTACGTGACCGAAATATCGTGCAAGTACGACGCCGATATCTGGCAGAACACCCGACAACCCAAGATGTCATTAGATCACTGGAAAAGCCTGAAGAGTTACAATATGCAAGCTGTTTTAAAAATTTCCCCACCGACGTTTCATCTATGGAGGAAAGCATTTCCACACCTGTGGATTTCACCAAGCTGGCGGCATCACAAAAAGATGATGAAGATTTAAAGAACCTGGTGAAAGACAAGATGGCCCTGCACTTGCATCACACTCCACTGCCAGGCACTGAGGAGCTGATATACTGCAATGAGTCAGCAGGCCGACAGTGGCCGTATGTGCCTGTCCTTCTGCAATGACAGGTTTTCAACACTCTACATGGACTCAGCCACCTGCAGATCTCGGCTACAAGGGTGCTAGTAATGTAGCATTTTGTATGACTGGGTACAGAAAAGGACTGCTGTATGTGTACTCAGACCTGCATTCCCTGCCAGAAGTGCAAAGTGATACGGCACGTACAAGTTCTGCTCAGAAGTTTTGGCATACCAGAGGCACAAATTTCACACATCCACCTGGACTTCATAGCCCCCCTTCCCAGTTGCATGTAAGTATGAGTACTGACTTTTGATGACTGACTGATACACCGGGTGGCTGTTAGTATTCCCACCGCAGACACAAACTATTGAGAATGTGGCACACGCATCCACCTGCAGTTGGATTTCATGTTATGGCTGCCCCCAGCTACTGACTATTTTTTTATTTTTTATTTACATGTCAAGTTCTGTAGGGCCAAATTGAGGAGCAAATCTCCAATGTCATGGAACGTGACAGTACATGAAATTACAACATAAAAGTAATAATAGATAAAAATAAAATGTTTATGAAGCCCAAAAAAGTCAAGCCATAAGTTTAAGTAAACACAATCAATAATACAACAAGAATCAGCTTAATTTTTCAAGGAACTCCTCAACAGAATAGAAAGAGTGACCTATGAGGAAACTCTTCAGTTTTGATTTGAAAGTGCGTGGATTACTGCTAAGATTTTTGAATTCTTGTGGTAGCTTATTGAAAATGGATGCATCAGTATACTGCACACCTTTCTGCACAAGAGTTAAGGAAGTCTGATCCAAAGTCACATTTGATTTCTGCAGTGAAAGCTGCTTATTCTTGGGAATAAGCTAATATTGTTAACAAGAAATGACAGTAAGGAACATATATATTGAGAGGCCAGTGTCAAAATACAGAACTCATGAACAGGGATCACCAAGAGGTTCATGAACTTACACTACTTACTGCCCGAGCCACCTGTTTCTGAGCCAAAAATATCCTTTTAGAATGTGAAGAGTTACCCCAAAATATAATACCATATGACATAAGCGAATAAAAATAAGCAAAGTAGACTAATTTTCATGTTGAACGATCACTCACTTCAGATACAGTTATTATTATTATTATTATTATAATTATTATTATTATTACAGGATTAATCAATACAAAGATTAATTAATAACATCATCATCTTGTGTTCCTGTTATCCTCCGCCAAGCCTCTTTATCCAGCGCATCTTCCTTGTCGATGCTGCAATGTTCCATTACTCCAAATGTGGTCTGTCCAAGAACGTCGTGGTCTTCCGTGCTTACATCTACCGGTTGGTTTCCATTCATAAACCTTCTCTGGCAACCAATGATCTGGCATTCTCATCATATGTCCATACCATTTCAATGATTTTCTTTCAGTTCTATCTATCACTGTATCATTTGCCTTCATTCTAGCTCTTACATCATTTAATGGTTCTGAGCATTATGCGACTTAACTTCTGAGGTCATCAGTCGCCTAGAACTTAGAACTAATTAAACCTAACCAACCGAAGGACATCACACACATCCATGACTGAGGCAGGATTCGACCCTGCGACCGTAGCGGTCGCTTGGCTCCAGACTGTAGCGCCTAGAACCACACGGCCACTCCAGCCAGCTCTTACATCATCATTGGTTTTTCTTTTGATTCTTGATATTCTGGCACTCCCACGCAGATAATCCATTTCCACAGCTGTTAGTCTTCTTTTGAGATCTGCATTTAATATCCATTTGCTGTTGGAAATATTCTTATCCCACAAAATCTTACATTCTGACACTTTTCTGCTTTGCTGTATTCTATATTTTACTTCTGTTTGGCCCAGTCCATTTTTATCAATATGTGCCATGAGATATTTAAATTTCTCTTCCTGTTGTACCACTTACATTGATTAGAAGTAGGTTTATATTATGCAACTTTGTATCTGTAATTACGAAGTGTTTATTCTTTGTTAGTTAAGATCACTGATTTGTGACAGGAAAAGATAAATGATCATTTAAAATAATGAAATTTTATAATATGTGTAAGTTTATAAGACAAGCAATGTGTACTGGAAGCTCGTTCATGCTTAGGGCACTTGTACTGTAAAATGTAAAAGATGTAGAGAAGTCCCTCCGCAACGTAAGTGGCTTGGTGTGATGTAAAAGGTGGTTTTGGCTGTCAAACTGGGCGGCTCCTTGGTGTGAACGGTATGTAGTCAGTAGCTAGGTGTTACATGGTACACATAAACGGAGCCAAGGGAGGCAACTGGAAGCCACTTTGCAAGGAAGTTTGCCTCAGATGTGGATTTGGCAGTCGCTTGGTACTCTCGGCAATAAGGAATAGCTCTAACACATTAAAAATCTGCCACCAAGAAGAAATTTCATAGATCAATCAAACATGAAGAGCCGTGAGTACAGTTAGTCACCATGTTGCTTGCCACCACAACTTCGCCACTGCTCCATGAACTTCATGCATACAGATATGTATGCATGGACCAGTTAATTTGTGTGAGTGATTTCAATAATAATCCAAGTGCTATAAATCTGTGTTGGGAACCATATCTTCTATCTTGATCATGAACCTATGCAGGATCCTCTCCTAAGTGTTCAGAAAAGCGAGTATCCTGTTTCAAATGAATTAATGATTTATTTATGTTTGTCAAATGTGCAAGGATTAGCAAGAGTTGAAGTTAATTAGAATTTGCTAAAGTGCTCTCAGTTTAGTGCAAAGTATTGTTTTCCAAAAAATCTGTGCAAGACTGTGTAAATGTTACTGTCTAAAATACATGCTTCACCGGTGATGAAAAAGGAACATAAGTTAAACTTATATGAAACATAATTTAGCCTTGATTACTATTGTGAACAATTTTTTTAAGTTAATTGAGCCCAGTGTTGAACAATTTGTCTTGAAAAGTAAAAACATAAACTATTAAAAGTGGAGCAAAGAATTAACTTAAGTCGAATTAAATTTTGCTACTGAAATAATCATAGGGTTTGATTAGTGATATTATACCAGTTTATGGGTCCCCACCATATTCTTCTCATATTAGAAAGACAATTGGAATATTATTGCTACTAAAGAAATCTGATATCTTTCTTTAAATGGGAGTATAAACAGTGTAATTGTGATATTATTTTTTAAATTAGTTGTTGTTACATGTTAGTTAAGTCAGAAGCCCCTCCTGGCCAATTTTAGTTCTGCATTTCTTCCAAGTAGTGATCTTGAGTGTAACTATTATTAGTATGAGTTTGGTACATTTTTGCTTTCTATGATTACCAGTTTGTGCATTATCGGTAACTACTGCTCCCCGCAGTTCAGTGTCCTGTGTCAGTTTGTACACTATGTGCTATTCAAAGGGAAATCTTAAGGAAAGTCACTTCAATAACTACGAGGGCAATCCCAAAAATAAGGTCTCCTATTTTTTTATAAGTACATTGACTTGTTTATACCTACAATGGTTTACATTAGTTTACAGCTTGAACATTTAGCTATTTTTCAACATAATCACCATTTCTGTCGATGCATTTTTGTAGATGCTGTGGCAGTTTTTGTACGTCAGTGTCATACCAGCTCGCCGTCATGCTGTTCAGGATGTTATGAACCTCTTCTTTCACCTCGTCGTCAGAGCTGAATCGCTGCGAACACAATTAATCCTGACAGGTACTGTGAGACTCTGAAAAAACTCAAACGGGCAATTCAGAACCGGAGAAGAGGAATGTTAAGAAGAGTGTACACATTCTCCATGACAATGCTCGCCCACACACCGCTCGGCAAACCGTTGCTCTCCTGCAACAGTTTCAGTGGAACATAATCACCCACCCACCCTATAGTCCTAACTTCGGGCCCTTGACTATCACCTGTTCCCTAGGTTAAAAGAACATTTGGCCAGAAAGCGATTCAGCTCTGATGACAAGGTGAAAGAGGAGATTCATAACTTTCTGAACAGCATGACAGTGAGCTGGTATGACATGGGCATACAAAAATTGCCACAGTGTCTACAAAAATGCATTGACAGAAATGGTGATTATGTTTAAAAATAGCTAAATGTTCAAGCTGTAAACTGATGTAAACCATTGTACAAATAAACAGGTCTATGTACTTATAAAAAAATTGGAGACCTAACTTTTGGGATTACCCTTGTAATACTCAATTTTCTTAAACATACATTTCTAAATTAATGTGCCTAATTGGGCTGCAACCATTCATTTTGTTTATTCATATATGAACTTTTCTACTTTCATTAAACCCCAAAGTTAAAGCCTGTTTAGTTTTTGCTGTTAATTGCAATAATTTCAAAATTATAGTCCGATACCTTCATCCATTAGATACACGCACAGTCACATTTCCCAAATCCTCTCGGAGGGTAACAGCAAGTTGTGTCATGGCAGGCTAGTGTTGTACTGTCTCATAACTGCTTTGTCATTGATGTGTACTTCAAATTTAGCATCACTATTCACCACCAGATACCCTGTTTTTGTTACACTCATCTGTAGTCCCCATCTGTTGTATTTCTGATACAATTGCCGTATCATGAACTCAAGGTCATAATCATCTTGTGCTACAATAGCTTGATCATCAGCAAAACTTAATGAAAATATTTTTACATCGTTGACAGTGATTCCCATTCCTCTGTAGCTGTTCTTCCAATTTCAGAGAGCCACTTCTACATATCAGTTGAACAAGACGGGTGACATACTGCAACCTTGTTGCAAACCTTTAATGACATTCATAGCTTCTGATAACTTTGAACATCGTTTAATCTGTACCACATTATCTCTGTACATTTCAGTAATAATGTGTAAGAGGTGATCATCCATACCTATAGCTTTCATAGCTTCCCACAGCTTAGATCTAGGGACTGTATCATAAGCTTTTGCTAAATCTACAAAGGCAATGGGTAGCTCTTTCCCTACTGCTACTGTAAATTGAAATTCCCTCAAAATGGAAAAATGGGAATAGAAAAGACACAAACTGCTATAGAGGCATTAGTGCAACTCTACAATGTGCCACTTATTTGGCAAGATAATGTTTGAAAAAATTAGGAAAAATGTTGGCCAGAGGGTTTAGGCCGAATAGATCATGTACAGATACCCTATTTATTTTACAACAACTAATGGAGAAATTCAGATACAGTTCAAATAGTAAAAATGGCAGCATTAAGTCTTTCAACAAGATCCTGATCGTGGGCTTTCCATGACAGTTTACTATCTATCCGAACACCTAGAAGTTTGAACTGTTCAGTTTCACTAATCATATGCCCATTCTATGAAATTAAAACATCTGGTTTTGTCGAATTGTGTGTTAGAAACTGTAAAAAAAAATGAGTCTTACTGTGATTTAGTGTTAGTTTATTTTCTACAAGCCAAGAACTTGTCAAGAAATTAGAGTTACCCATAATACTAGGGGGCATACCATTTATATAAATAAGGAACAGCAGTGGCCGCAACACTAATCCCTGGGGCACCCCTCCCCCCCTCTCCCCATTTGACCGTACCCCACATCACAGGCATTCTGAACACTGTGAATAATGACCTTTTGCTGTCTGTTGCTAAAGTAAGAGGTGAACTAATTGTGAGCTACTCCCCGTATTCCATAATGGTTCAACTTCTGGAGCAACATTTTGTGATCAACACAATCAAACACCTTAGTTAAATAAAAAAAAATATGCCTAGCATTTGAAATCTTTTGTTTAACCCATCCTGTACCTCACAGAGAAAAGATAAAATAGCATTTTCAGTTGTTAAATGAATTCTAAAGACAAAGTGTACATTTGACAGCAAATTATGTGCTATAAAGTGATCAATTATCCTTACATACACAGCCTATTCAATAACTTTAGCAAACACTGATGGCATAGAAATAAGTCTAAAATTGTCTACATTATCCCTTTCTCCTTTTTTATAAAGCAGCTTTATTACTTAGTACTTTAATCGTTCTGCAAACTGACCATTCCTAAAGGAAATATTACAGATATGGCTAAATATGGGGCGAACATGTGCAGCACAGTACTTTAATATTCTGCTAGGAACTCCAACATATCCATGAGAGTCCTTAGTCTTCAGTGACTTCTGACCAGGGTCAACAGAAAATGGAGTGATATCCAAGACCAGACTGACTGATTCTCATCTTTGGAACCTGGAAAATGGTAAAGGTGTCTAATACAAGTCTATGAGTTAGAAGCCAACAGAGAGGTTACCATTAGAAGAGTCAAATTCCTAATAACTGCCAAACACATACTGTAATTTAGACTGTTAAGGGAAGGCCTGTGTAGTACACAATCAGTCTCATGTGCGTTCATTGCATTGGAGAGAATCCCATGATTGTATATGCATCATTTTCAGTTAAAAACACTGAGACTCCCCTGTCACAGTGAAAGTTTATTGGAGTATTGTTAAATTATAATGTCAGTATGATTTTACTCAGTGCTGTATTTTCCTAGTTGGACACAGGAACAATAATGTTTATGCACTAGTGAAGCAATGGCTGAAACTCCTTAACATGCAGTGGCAAGCTTTGACACATAACTGAAACATGTCAATGTTTGTGACAGTGCTGGCAAACTGTAAAGCACTCTAGGTAATTTATGAAACACTCTGGAGGAGCTGCAAATTATTCAATAAAGGAAGAAAGACTGCAGATGGTGAATAAATGCAGACTGGGGACAGATGCTGGCATTGCCATTTCAAAGGAAGCATCCTGGCTATTGCCTTAATTTAGTGACGTCACAGAAAAATTAAATCTGGATAGCCATACAGGGATTTGAACACCTGTCATCCTGAATGTGAGTCCAATGTCCCACCACTGAATCATCTCACTTGGACAAATCATAGAGGTTTATCATAAACATAATAAAAATTTCATCCTTTGCAACTGAATTTATTTCTACATAACAGACATGTTTCACCTACTCAAGTTAGGCAACTTCAATGGTCTATAATGTATAAAAAGATTATTTAGTAACACATATTTTGATTTGGTATTTGTAATGATTCTTTGGCAGTTTTGTTTAAATCTAGCAATTTCAATTTATAACAATAAATCTAGCTATTTCAATTTATAACAATAAATCTAGCTATTTCAATTTATAACAATATGATTGTGTTTTTTACTTACATCTGTTTTGTGTCCTGTGCATGCACCAATTTGTTGTCCTATATGTGCTAAATGCAAATAGTACACATTTCTTCAAGTAAAGCAGAGATGCTGAGTCACAGACAGGCACAACAAAAAGATTCTCACAGTTATAGCTTTTGGCTGTGTGTGTGCGTGTGTGTGTGTGTGTGTGTGTGTGTATTGTTGACAAATGCCTTAACGGCTGAAAGCTATAATTATGAGTATCTTTTTGTTGTGCCTGTCTGCGACTCAGCATCTCCACCATATGGCGAGTAGTAACTTTCCTTCTCTAATATTGTTACATTCCATCCTGGATTTTCCGTTGTTTGATTTCTTCAAGTAAAAATTTATTTGCACATTCAGCATGGATAACGGCAGTGATGCACTGTGACATGGAAGCAATGAGGCCTTGGTAGTTCGCTGGAGGGTGCGGGCATCACATCTGTACACACAGTCACCTAATTCCCTTAAATTCCATGGAGGGGGGTGATGAGCTCTGATGCCATGTTCAATCAAATCCTAGATGTTTTCAATTGAGTTCAGATCTGGCGAGATGGTGGTGGTGGGAGGGGGGGGGGGCAGCACATCAATTGGAAATCGCCACTGTGTTCCTTGAAGGACAGTGACATTGCGCATTATCTTGTTGAAAAAATGACACCGCCGTCGAGAAACATGATCGTCATGAGCAGTGTACATGGTCTGACAGCAGTGTATGATACTCCTTGGCCACCATGGTGCATTCCATCAGCTCCACTGGACAAATGGATGCCCATGTAAATGTTCCCCAGAGCATAATGGAGCTGCCGCCAGCTTGCCTTTGTTCCACAGTATACATGTCAAAGATGGTGACATCATTGGCACATGCCTGGATCATCAGCTGTGGAGACCCACTGTTAGGGGTTTTCGGTGCACTGTGTGTTCAGACACACTTGTACTCTGCCCAGCAGTAAAGTCTGACATTAGTTTCGCCACAGTTCACTGCCTGTCCTGTTTTACCAGTTTGCCCAGCCTACGATGTCCGATATTTGTAAAGAGGGGTGGCCGCCCAACCCCATGGCTTCTGGATGTTGTTTCACCTTGGTTTTACCATGTGTTGAAGACACTCACCATAGCACTACTTGAGTACCTAACAAGTTGTGCAGTTTCCAAAATGCTCGTGCTGAACCTCCGGACTATCAAAATCAGTCAAACTCAGATAGATCGTGCACCTTCGCCATTCTACACATGGACAGCACGCTCACTGACACTACACGCATCATGCGTGTGTCTGACTAGCAGTCATTTCTTGCCATGTGACACTGCTATCACCTGGACAGGTTCATATTGATAGTACACAGGCATAGTCAATTGCTCTACAAATCATTGGAAAACAGCAGGGGTGCCACCAAAAGGAAGGCACAAATATCGATTACAGACTAAAAGAAGAATTCAAATCCAGAATGTGCTGAGACTTTTTGTCCACAAGAACCTGCAGATATGCTTCAGACAAATCAATTTTAGAAAAGTACTGGCCACCCGATATTTTCGCTAACAGTTCCTCCTCGTACTGCGCATTGACAATAGTGCTGAAGTTGCCACAATGGCGAAGTTTCCCTGATGACTTCTGAACTACAACCAGTAGAGACGACCATTCACTAGCCATAATAGGTTGCACGACCCTTAGACCCTTACAAATTAAAGTCTGTCCAATTCTGCTTTAAGTTGATCTTTCAGGACGACAGGAACAGGACATGCACAACAAAACCAAGACCGAGCCATGGATTTCGAAGGTATATGAGCAGAAAAATTCGTAGCACACACTATCCCTACCAAAAATTCCACACACAATTTTTCCAATTGAGAATACAGTACCTGATCGGACACAAGGTGAACTGGGTTGGTGGTAGAAAATCTAAATGCCTGCAAAGCAGCCATCCCGAACAAGTTCTCAACACCGGAATCAGCAACCACCAAAATAAAATGGAACAAAGCACTGACATGTAAGAGGCAGATGCCATAAAATGTTCCAACAGCACAATGTTCTCTTTGTTATAACTAGAGACCGGATTATATGCATTTGCATGTTGCACATGCATTTGCATATTTGTCTCCTTTTTACTGGTTATTGCATATTTTAACTAAAAACTAGTGACAATGCATATTTTCGCTCTATGTTTACAGTATTTTAAAAATTTTGATGGTTGGTCTCTAGCTTGACCTAGTTTTCATGTCTCACAGATTGACTGCGACCTAGAACTGTGTACATTCACTAACCGGGAGGCCACTGCATAGCGAAATCATTACAGAAGAGGAACAGGAACAGGCAGACAGAGTCAATGCTCCTGCACCCACGCTCCCGGTTAATCCTCTCCACTGTTCTACTGTATGTGTCAGCAACAATTAAATTAAAGTACGCAAGCTTTTAGTCGCCCATCCATTGTTTCAGTTTAGCTTTCTATTTATTTGTAAACAGTTGAACATGTTTACAATGTTTAGTGTGTAACATGCTGTGAACCATGCAACCCGGGGAAAAAAAAATCGTTTTGTGGATAGCTGAACACCCTGGAACATTTACATATGACAGAATCGTTCCATATTTTTGAGTTTATGAGAAAAATATTTCATGCAAAAAAAGTTTCAAAAAGACCAGCATGTCAAGACAAACCTTCATATTACAGGAATGCACAAGAAAGGTCCACGACAACAACTAGTTGCAGTAGCAGGGATTTGTCCAAAGGTAACCAGAAAAGTCAGTTTAACATGGATCTATGTGAAGCATTCATTCCTCTTCACAAACTTTCAAAGGCTTCCTTCACAAATATTGCTTAAATCAAAACATACCAGATGAATCAACATAGTGTAAAAATTACATACTGACAATTTACATACATGTTCTGGAAGAAATACGCAATTAACTCCAGGACAGCATTATCTGGATTTCAGTTGATGAAACTACAGACACTTGTGGCCCTTTCATTGCAAATATAACTGTTGGTGCTTTAAAAGAAGAGCCTTCTTCCTATTTAGCGACCTGCAAAAAACTTGAAAAAGTAAATCATTCTATGATCCCCAGATTTGTGAATGAGTGTATTAGAAAAATATTTCCCGAATCTTCTGCAGATGAAAGGGTGTTTGTGTTTATTTCAGATGCTGCTACCTATATTATCAAAGGACGAAAAGCCCTCCAAGTATTTTAACCAAATTTGATTCATGTGACGTGCTTTGCTCATGGAGTACATCACCTTGCTGAAGAAGTACGTTCCACATTTGTGAATGTACATAAACTGATTTCATCTGCAAAGAAAGTGTTTCTATAGGCTTCTGCTCGCATCAAGACCTAGAAAGAAAAACTACCAAATGTGACTTTTACCTCCCAAACCAGTGGTAACTCGTTGGGGTACGTGGATTGAAGCTGCGTTGTTTTACAATGAACATTTCGAGGCCATTAGAGGGTAGTAAACAACTTTGATAGTGCAGAGACTTTGGCAGTTTGCCAGTGCAAGGAAGCCTTTAATGATTCTGGAATTCAAAAAAAGACATTGCTGTGATTAGCACTCGTACTTCCCCTATACCTGCAAGTATTAAAAGCTTGAAACTCAAGGTTTGGCACTAAATGAATCTACTCAGTTAATGAATATAATTATTCTAGTGAACTCCTCATTGCCAGAAGTATTCCCAAGAAAACTTAAAGAAAAGTTTGAAAAATTTTTAAACAATAACTCGGGCTTTGAACCCTTGTGCCAAATCGATAGTTTTATTAATGGGATGGGTCAAGTTTTACCAGAAACAATAAGTGCCAACATAGTACCCAAATTCAAATACTGCCCCGTTACCTCAGTTGATGTATAACGGTCCTTTTTCTGTTTATAAAAATGTTTTGAGTGATTGAAGACACAATCTTACTACCGAACATTTCGAACAGTGCTTGGTTGTTTATGTTTACAATAGTAGAAAAAGTAAGATAAATTGTAAATTATGCTTTGGTCCAATAGTATTAATTAAAAGTTGATACTGTTCAAAAAAATTCACGATTCTATGTTGTTTTTTAAATAAAATATTACAGAGTTTTTGTGCATGCCCCTCTGCGTGCAATTTATCTCAAAGTTGCTACTGTACATATCGACTGTTTTGCTGTGACTCACTCGCTTCACATCCGCTTGTTACCAACAACAATAGCAAATGGACAATTCTTGAAACATGGTATGCATCCCCATTTGGCAAATTTTTAGAAAAAAATCCCAGAAAGGACCACTTCCTAACCTCTACCACAAAGTATTCAGAAAATGATATCAACGTTCTAAATGTACTGATTTTTCGCATGGCCGGCACTCTTCCTTGTAATTGATATGCACAGGTTTGACTTTTAAAATATAATTCATGCAGTAACTACCATGTTTTTTTATTATTTGATCTTGCATATTTCAACAGATTTCAAGCACTTTTATGCATATTTTAAGGTTTTTATGATGCATATAACCTGGTCTCTTAGTTATAACTGACCAGCTTCTGCATGACCATAGTCAATCTTTGCCTGAAGATTACAAGTAGTGTTGAAACATCACAGAATGATGCCTTGGCTTGGCTGATAATTCAAGATGACTTCATCAAAGCCATGATTATTTTATCATATACGCATCATGAGGTATTTGTTGACACTACCACCCAGAAACTGCAGATTTTTATAACCACATCAAGGTAACTGTAGATTCTGTGGATGAGTAAGACGCCAACTACTGAAGTGGTTGACATACTAGGTGATGGTCAATGGAAATATTTTACCAGGTTCTGGACATTAGTACCGCCAGTTCATATGTGATATATAACTCCTTCAAACATAACTCACAGGCAAAAAGGCTTGAATACATGAAGAACCTTGCCACAACTCTCATCAAACCTCAGCCAGAAAGAATGTTGAATGACACAAAAATAAATTTTGAGCTCCTGGCGTGTATTTAAAGTGTTTTGGGGATATCAGAAGAGATGGCTGCTTACACGTTAAACAAAAAGTTTGAAATGAGGAAAACCTCCTGCTCGCATGAACCTCAAAAGAAAAAGATGAGTCTTATGTTTGTTTTCTGTGTAACAATCCAGTGTGTCTTGAATACACAAATAAATAAATAAATAAAAAATAAAAAATTAAAAAATAAGTAAACAATGTGCAGAATAGTTGTGAAGTGCAGGTATTTTTCCTCACTGCAAAAATATATATTCTTTAGGTTACAAAATAGTAGTCCTTTTTTCTATGTGTTGTTTGCCACATGTATTGATAAGTGAATATTTTCTTTGTAGCAGATGATAGCTGTGAATATTATACATGGGTGTTTCTTTGTTCTTTACAAAACATCACTGTTATCAAATATTTGCAATATCGTAAAAATGTAAAAAAAAAACATAATACATTATCATATATTCAGTTTTTAATGATTTGCAATCAATCACTTAATATTTTTACTAATCCACATAGTACCAAGTTTGAAATGAGTATGGTAATTTTCTCTTAATTTTTTGATCTGAATTAAAGCAAGCTGTATAAAGCATTCATACACAGAGTTTTGTCAGCATATAGTATTTTATCAGTTGCTGTTAGTCACTAAATACTATTCTGTACAATTAGGATATCAGATTTGAGATTTTTATAAATTTAAGGGAAAAATAAAGCAAAGTGGTCTGAAGATCTCACCTCACAAACTATGTCCCAACCTCACAAGTTAAGGGTTAAGTGTAGATGGTTGCCATTTGTACTTTATTGTAAGAATTAACCCGTGGCTTTTGAAGTAGTCATGTAATGTGTGATTGGTTAAAACGGATGAATTGTAATACTGCGCTATCATAAAATTCTTTGTTTTTAATGTTTTATCAACAAAAGAAACTCGTCCAAGGTTTGTATATGTTCATAAGGAGTCTATTCCTTCATTTTCAAAGGTTAAAAGCTAATGCTTTACTTCACTTGAAAATTACCATTGTGAACGATGCCTCCACACTGAAACCACTGGAAAAAAACCCTCCATGACAGCCCATAGTATGCTACTGGATGATCAGCAGTTAAATAGCTGATAGCACAAGCATATGTGAATGAAGACTAATAACATCATGTACAAAGCATTAATTATGAGAAAGCTTCAAACAATATGGATGCGGTAATTATTGAACACTGACCAAAAGTAAACACAAAAACAAATTCCTCAATGATGTTCAGACCCAACTGGCTTTTTGCACCAATTTGTTACTGTAGATAAGAGACTGATTCTCCAATGCATGCCAGAAATTAAATAGCACTCAAAGCAACCCACTGGCTTTACACCAAAACTTACGCCCTATTTAATCTACCAGACATTTCCTATGATGCAAAAAGAATTCTTCTTATTTGTTTTCTTGCAAAGTATAAAAAGGTAACTGAATGACATTATGAAAGTCTGCTGAACAAACGGGATCGAAACATTTATGACAAGTGGTACAGATGGTGATAGGATACAAGCTACTTTCATCAGGACAACAATGCATCTGTCCACACAGTGGCTTTGCCAAGAAAGAGAGATATTTTAAGTACAAACTATTGTAAGATCTACTCCACCATATCTGTCATCTCAGTTCCGAAAGTAAATGCCATTTGTACATGCAATACAGTATTTGTCACTGTCAAGTTGAGAGTTATTTTCCATGCATTTTCATATCTACAGCAGAATGGTGCTTGCATCGAATAATAAAACTGCTTTCTTAAAAAGTTATAGTTCTTCATTGTTTCATATCCTATCATCCAATAGATACTAATTATCATTTACTTAAATATTAAGATTCCCTAAATCTCTTCCATATCATGCAATTCCCAGTATGTACTAGTTGAAAGGAATACTGCTGGGGAAAAAATAGAAAAAATAATAATAAAAAAAATCAGCTGTTAAAGTTTAACAGTTGGTCACAATTTGGTTAACACCAAAGACAG
The DNA here is from genome assembly GCF_023864275.1 of Schistocerca cancellata. Classification (NCBI taxonomy): domain Eukaryota; kingdom Metazoa; phylum Arthropoda; class Insecta; order Orthoptera; family Acrididae; genus Schistocerca; species Schistocerca cancellata. The sequence continues at coordinate 719,226,911 of NC_064629.1, forward strand.
GCACCTCCAAACAAAGCATCAGTATTTAAAACTTCCTCGCAGATTAAAACTGTGTGCTGGACAGAGACTCGAACTCGGGACCTGTGCCTATCGCGGGCAAGCACTCTACCAACTGAGCTACCCAAGCACGACCCATGACCCGTCCTCACAGCTTTAATTCTGCCAGTACCTCATCTCCTACCTACCAAACTTCACAGAAGCTCTTCTGCGAACTTGCACTTGCCCGTGAAAGGCAAAGGTCCTGAGTTCGAGCCTCGGTCCAGCACACAGTTTTAATGTGCCAGGAAGTTTCATATTGGTGCACACTCCGCTGCAGAGTGAAAATCTCATTCTGGAAACATCCCCCAGGCTGTGGCTAAGCCATGTCTCCGCAGTATCCTTTCTTCCGGGAGTACTAGTTTTGCAAGGTTCGTGGAAGAGCTTCTGTGAAGTTTGGAATGTAGGAGACGAGGTATGACAGAATTGAAGCTGTGAGGATGGGTCATGAGTAGTGCTTGGGTAGCTCAGTTGGTGAGCACTTGCCCACGAAAAGCAAAGGTCCCGAGTTCGAGTCTCAGTTCGGCACACAGTTTTAATCTGCCAGGAAGTTTCATATCGGCGCACACTCTGCTTGCTGCAGAGTGCAAATCTCATCCTGGCATTAGTATTTAGATTGAGAAAACACCAAGGATGCGAACAGCAAATTAAATTCTGGCCAAACTACGAAAATTTTGTCTGCATATGAAGTTCTGTTTATTACATCCAAATTTTACTGCAGAAAGTTAATATCCACACAAAATTAACTTAACAATATGAAGAAGACTTACCTTGCAACAGCATCAAATTTGTATGTGCGCTGCCAAGGATGTCTGTACTTCTTCAGCTTATAAGACTCGGGCAACCAATATATCAGTGCACCTTCCATGACATCTTTGTGTGCACACACAGGATCTTGAGGACTGCAGTAATAACACACTCCATATAAACATGTGTCATTACCTGAAAACAGTTACAAGTCTTAGATGGTGTCCAAAACTGAGAACTATGTTCAGTTGTTAACTAGATTTTTTATTTTGATCCATAAAATAAAAACATTTTCCATGTACACTTTCACCAGTTGTACCTACACATTTTTGCTATTGCAAAAGAAACTTAAAAGATTTTTCAAAAAATGTCGGGAAAAAGCTTCCTAGTTACTTATTTTATGTCTGCTCCTGTTATGATTGTATAATCCATAAACAAAGCCAATTTTGTTGTGAGCTGAATGTAGAAAGAATGAAAATAACAGTAACAAGAAAATCCAAGTCCTCAGCCAGGTCAGTATCCAAATAGCAGCTAAGCAGGATTTGTAAGTACTCGTGCAGCATACTATTGAAGACTGACTTGCATCAGCTACCCTAGTTCTGTGCAGCTATTGGCAGAACCTGAAGGATGAGAGTCAGTTAAGAGTTCTCAGTGGCCAATGTCAAGATGCCCTACAGGGTATTTAAATGATAGTGCAGTGTGAAATAACTGTGAAAAGCTGAGATGACCTGGAAGGAAACATGTTCTGATCATCCTTCTGGACCATCAACAAAACCTTCTTCAGAACTGGGTTACACGATGACGCCAAGACTATCTTGCATGCTATCAGAGGGAATTTATCCAAGGTTATTTGGAGATGTTGATTCAGGGCAAAACAAACAGTTTCCTGGTGGTCTAATCACATGTTGGGGCCAAGAAGCAGGCAGGACAGTACATCTGCATTGGCATGTTGGACAGTGAGATGAAAGTGGATCTTGTAGTGGTACCCACTCAAAAACAACACCTTGTGCTGCAGATGCTGCACTGTTTTATCTGCGAGCTTAGGACACTGCCTGAGTATTGAAATCCAGGGTTAGTGGTAGTCACAGGTGGAATTTGCTGCCATCCAAATACACACGACATTTCTTAACCTTATACAAATTATTGCTAAAACCACCTCCTCAGTTCTGGAATATTTGAGATGTGCAGAGTTGAACATTTTGGAGGCAAAGGCAACTGGGGACCTCGTACCATCCAACAACTTGTCAGACAAAACTCCCACAATGCTGTACTGGAATGTCAATGTCAACATCAGGCCCGGTGAATGTGGCATCAGACACGAATCCACCAAGATCGTCCTTAAGGTGGTGAAAAGCCAGATGACAGACGGCCGACCATACAAATTTGATGCCCTTCTTGTGCAGCTTATTGGGAGTGGTGTGTGTGTGTGTGTGTGTGTGTGTGTGTGTGTGTGTGTGTGTGTGTGTGTGTGTGAGATCTGTGCCACTTGCGGAAGAAACATGGCATAGCATGTGATTTTACCCAGAAATGAATGCAAATGTTTTATTAGATACCGGCATTTTTATGATTGCACAGACATGGTAGCACATGAGCACGATGCCTCTGTGACTAAGAATATGCCTCAAGTATTTGAAGCTGGGGCAAAGAAACAGCACTTTTCCAAATGAGGTTGTAAGCCGTTTCCCTGGAGCTGTTCAAAAAGGTATTCAAGATTCTTTTGATGTTCCACGTGCATAGAACCCGTAACAATGGCATTGTCCAAATAATTATCACAGTGCAGAATATCTTGAAGCCGTTGTTGTAAATACTTTTTGAAAATTGTGGATGAACACACAATGCTGAATGGTATGTTATTGTATCTGAATACACAAAACAGCATATTTAAGAATAGTAAGTCATGTGATCTATCGTCAAGTGGCAGTTGGAGATACGCAGCCTTTACTCCAATCTTTGAACAATAGTGGCCTCCATCCAGTTTAGTTAACAACTCCTCTGGGCAAGGCAATGGACAGAGATCAGTGTTAGACTGGGAATTACTAGTGAAATGAAAATCACTACACAAGCTTAACAACCAATTCATTTTTTTAATGACAACCATCGGCATTGCCCATTGACTTGTGGAAACTGTGGAAATAATGCTTTGATCCTGAAATTGCACAAGTTATGTCTGAACAGCCTCATAGAACACACATGGAAGCTGGTGACCTCTGAAACATTTGGGCACAGCAGAATGCTTCAGAGAAATGTGAGCCATATAATTACATGCATTGGTTCAAAATCTCTTTGTACGAATTGCACAGACTGTCAAGATCAGAAAAATCCACTACCTCTGACTCTAAGTTGACTTGGTCCTCTACTTTGAAACCAAAGATGGTAAATAAAGGTGCTAAGGAGGTTAGTACACATTCAGTGTTTTTGTACTTCACCATCAGTGACAATTCTCTGAGTAGAAGAATGACCCTGAGGCAGTAAGAGAGGGTCTGGCACAGCAGAGGTGAGGGTGCCCAAATGGAATTCCATAGACTGACCAAACAGCATAAAGTATGAAATGATCTTTCGTGGTGGCATGGGAGCCACTTGCTCCGCAGCCATGATAGTGTAAACCATTGTTTTATCCTCATGTCACAGCTGAGGATGTGGCTGGCAGGTCGCCTGTTGACAGAGGTGGCCCAGCTTGCTGACCCCAAACAGTCCACTGCACGATGTGGGCATCTGCTTCTGGCACGCCCACCACTGCAGTTATGACAGGACTAGAGTTTCTTTGACTTGCGTGTAGTTCATTGCAACACTGACAAGAGAGGTTCTGAACCAACCAGTTAACATTACAAAAAGGGTCATTCAACACTGACAAGGGAGGAGAACGATCAATGCAGTTAAGTCTCGCAAGGGACATTGATGATCTGGATGCCCATGAATTCAGGTGAGACTTATGAGCAGAAATAGAGGATGATGAGTCAAAATCATCAGCTGTCCACTGTTTGCAGTGGAAACTAACTGCTTTAGAAGCTTGAATGTCATTTGCAAAGGCATGCTGAGCTGCTGATGCAACCTCAAAAGATTTAGCAATTTTACGCACTTCAGCAAGACTCGGATTGGACTAGGCCAAAGCATTAGCCATGAACTCCCTTGCCAGGAGCAAGTGCACAATCACATCTCAAATCAATGGTTCCACACATGAAACTTTACAGCTCTGGCATTTGAAATAGTGCTTGTGTGCGAGACCCTATTAGTTGGTGACCAATGCTGTGCAAGATTATCCACATGTTGTTTATGACACTGAATAAACCATAGCCTTGCTGCAACAAGGTGTACCTGCTAACCATATTATTCAGTTAACAGATCACATAGATCATTGAAAGACAGGTCACCAGGGACCGAGAGAGGTTGCAATTTCTGCACCACATTGTATAACAACTATTAGAAGTCAAGAGCAATGGATTTAGCTGCCTAACAGATATGCCATAAGCAAAGTAGTACAGTTCAAAATGGTGGGGACAGACTTCCCAGATTTTCGAAGACTCATTAAGGCCACTAACAGTGGTATGGGCATAGCTGTGGCCACAGACTGACATCATTGCTTTTGCTGCTGCTTGTGCTCCTCCTGAGTTATGATCTGCAAGAGCACCTCCTGTTGTTCTTTGTGCTGTTGCTGTTGTAGTTGGAGTTGTTGCTGTCAAAGTTTTGGAAACTTGGGATCCATAACACTGTTACTGATTGTGAAGCCATAAGCACACTAGGATAAGACCTTGTCACCACTTTTATGTCCGTTCCTGGTATTAATGCAAAAACTGTAAACAAAGCAAAGTTCGAGATCTGAACACAAAAGGAACACCAATAATGATAACCAGAAAATTTAAGTCCTCAGCCAGGTCAGTGTCCAAATGAAAGCTTGGCAAGATCTGTAAGAGCAGCATAATATTAAAGACCCACTTGCAGCCACTGGCCTAGCTTCATGCTGCTAGTGGCTGGGCCCACATAATCTGTCACTCATGCCTCCAGTGATGCCTGTCAATCGCTAACTGTAACGTCTCTGACCCATTATCGATCTTATCTGCTGGCACGGATTTTAAAACTTATACATAATAGGTTGCAGTTTCTTACTTCCTGTGAATCACTTTACACAAGGAGCTGCACTGAGGATGATGAGAGAAATGATGATGATGATGATGATGATGATGATGACGATGATGATGTCATATGTGGTCCTTATATTGGTGTCCATGAAAAAGTTCTTTCACTGAAATCGTACAGGCTTTTTCAGAAGTGATGGTCAATATTCAGTGATATGACAGGAATCATCATTCAAAACAGAAAAGTCAAGTAAACATGGGATCTAAAATGCATACCTTAAGAGCTATGGGCACTCGTTCATCTTCACTACATTGAAAAATAACTCTTCTAATGAACAAGTGCTCATAAATTTAAAGGTATGGATTTTAGATCACACGTTTACTGGGCATTTTTTCTTGTTTTGGTCCATAGCACTACTTCTCAAAATATGGACAGCAAAAAGCATGCAGTATATGGTTTGTTTCACAGTATCGAGGATCAAGAATTGCTCACAGCTCTTAAGGTATGCGTTCTAGAGCCCATGTTCACTTGACTTTTTTTGTTTCGAGTGATCATTCCTGCCATATCCCTGAATATCACCCATCACTTCTGAAACTCCCTACACACAATTTCAAACCATTATGGAACTTTTTCCACCAACATCCCCCACAAAATGATGAAAGGAAAAAAAATTACTGCTTACTACACTTTTGTTGTTTGTGCAGTAAAACTTCAGCATCTGATATGACATTTTAATTTATCACTTTTTTTACTATGAACTCTATTCACAACACAGTTTGCAGACAGTATCAACATATACCACTGAATATACCTACAAACGTATATCATTGTACAACACACATTTCAGGAGACATGATGCCATATACATCAACATGTGTAAAAAACTTGCGTTTGCTTGAAATGGAGCACAAATTACACTAACTATATTGATCCAGTGTTTCATAATGAAAGTACCGAATAATTTCCAAAAAACTTTAAGCACAATTTCAAACATTTTCTAACCTTGTTCTCACTCACACGTTTAACACCACGTATTAACACTTTAACTCATTTCCAGAACAATCAGATGTCTGAAGCTGTTTTATACATGAGAGTTTGATTCTTTAAAGAGTGTATGAACTAAATAACAATGAATTTTTGTCACACTAACGTTCAATTTTGCATGAAAATATATAATGCATTGTGCAATTCCTCCTTGTTGGTCAAAGACACTGAACATAGGAGCTATACAGCACTCCAGCTGTATGTGCATTCAAGTGACATCAACACTTCAAATAGAAATCTTACACATACATGGAAGGTTTTAATGAAAACTTACATTTACAAAAAATAAATCTGATAAAAACAAAAACCTCATTAAATAAAATGCTAATAGCAGATTACAAGAAAATGTAATTTACTTTTAAATAATAAAAATTCTACACTTTGTCAGGCTGTTTGTCAGAAATACAAATAGTCTTTCGTACCTATAACAATGCACCATTCACAGCAACAACCACCCTGAGACATGTACTCAACATCAGGAGTACCACAGGGAAGTGTGAAATGACCACTCTTGTTCTCTACATACATAAACAATTTGAAAAATAAAGTGAACAGCAATCTGCAACTATTTGATAATTATGCTTTAGTGTGTGAGGAAAAGTGTCATCTTTGAATGATTTTAGGATACAGGAAAATTTTGACTGAATTTCTTTTTGATGTGATGAATGGCTGCTTGCTCTACATGTGAAAAAATGTAAGTTAATGCAGATGGGTAGGAAAAACAACACTCAGAAGTAACACTGTAAAATGACATGAAATGAAATGAGCAAGTAAGGTTGGTTGTAAGGATGGCAAATGGTCACCTTTGGTTTATTGGCAGAATTCTAGGAAAGTGTACCTCATCTATAAAAGAGGCCATATATCAAACACTTGTGCAATCTGTTCTTGATTGCTGCTCAATGAGTTAGCTAGCTAGTTAGTTAATGTTCTATAGATCATCTGAACAGTTGGCAACAGGAAGGGCATCCGACCACACCTTAGAATTAACATGCCATGTCCAATACTAATGGGTAATAATGGTAATTTTTTCTCTACTGTTAGAGGTATGGACAGCACAGTTCTTCTCAAATTGTGACAGATTACTTATAATGAATTTCACCAGTGGATATATGTGTTGTGAAAGTGCAATTAAAATGCCTAACTCCTTGCAGAGCTATCTCCATGACAAGTGTGTGAGAACACCACATATTATTCTTACTGGTCACTTCTGTGCAGTCAGTACTTTCTTTCTAAGTTGTGACTTATCTCAGAAGCTTAGTCCACAAGACATTGTTGTGCGGAAATATGCGAACTATGTCAGGAGGTTGATTCATTTATTTTCAAGACTAGCAAGTATATGAAGAGAAAAAGTAGCTGAACATAACTGTTGGAGAAGATCAGTAACACACTTCTTCCACTTCAAGTTTTCGTAAATACATACACCCAAAAATTTGGAGCATCCTGCACATTTACTGATTCCTGTTCCATGTGCTACATCAATTGAAGTGTGCGCACGAATAATGCTGTATGACACATTTTGACATTTTGTAGACTCCCCATGGAATAATGCTGTATATGGCAGTCTGAATCACCTGCTGTATTAGTTCACCTGCTCACTGTTCGAGGGAAGCACTAAACAGCGAGGAGACTTATGCAATTTTATGCCTCTGTGCGAACAATGCTGTATGTTACAAGAATGGTGGAGTGTAACAAATTGATGCTTAGTGCAAGTGGTTTGAAACGTACAAACAATGTGGGGAAAAGGAAAATTAACATTGGTAACTGGCAGGATATTAAGAGGAAAAGGCTTCATGATGCTGGATTGCAACATAAACCAAGAAAAGAAAGGAAGTTCCTGCGAAACAGACTCCAATGCAGGTGAATGGAATAACACTGTACATGTCTCTAAAAACACATGTTATGTGCACCTTCTGCAAACATTACAGTAAAAATGTGTAACATGAATAAAATTAATTATAGTTCTGTTGTTATCATCAATGAAAAAATATAATACATGATCTGAGCACTGCTATATTATTAAAAGAGAATGTGACATATGATAATCCAGTTGAATATTAGGCAGTAATTTTGATCCTTTGCATAATTCAGGATTGTATATGCAATGCAGGAGTGTGCTAAAAGAAGGATGCAAGGACATAATCCTGGAAATTAAGTTAAAACTGTACGAAAAATATCATGCCTTGACATATGACAAGCAGCCACACAAAAAAAAAGATACGACAGATGATACTTCATGGAAACAAGCTACTATCAAAAGAAGTGTGTCAATAAACATTGCCTGACAGATTCTGCATCATCTAGCGATGAATACAGCATCTTCAATGTAAACAGAAAGGGGGAATAAACACTCCTAAAGATGACTGAGGAAAACACTGCAATAGGCCATATGCCTTATCAAATGATGGTAGGGTTCTGATTCGGGAACACAAGAGTTTTCCAAAACAGATGAACCATTATAGCAAGAATAAATCCTCAAAAGAATGTCTGCACCCTAATCTCAATGTCTGCAGAACGTATCGATTGTTTACCAAAATGTTTCCTGATAAATCAATAAGCATGTCATACTATCAGAGTGTGTTTCAAACAGATTTCAATTTGCATTTCAGAACACTTAGGTCAGATACTTGCAGAGACTGAGAGTTGTTGTTTAAGAAAATGATCGCAGCTTCAGATGAAATAGAAAGGCACAACATTGAACTTGAGAGTCTCTAGCATCACGAGAAAGCAGACCAAGCACACAAAGAGCTACAAAAAGGCACAGAAATGGCTTAAAGGAACAACAATATACACGTGTTGACCTACAACAGGTTTTGCTCTATCCTACATTGGGGCACTTCATGATATCCTACCAGAGACAGCTGTCGTCATATACTTTCATGGTTCATGACACTGGTACTGCAAACATGACAGTAAATTTGTGAGATGAATCCACCACAAGAAGAGGTTCAACTGAAATAGTTTCCCATCTGCTTAAATTTGTGATGAACAATTACAATATGCTTGAAGAAGGTATGGAATGCAAACTGATTGTATGGTCTGACTGCTGTGTTGGGCGGAACAATAACTGGACTTTTTTAACGCTTTATTTCTATCTGGTCAGCTGCAAGTACTTCATGGAAATACATCAAAAGTTTTTATGTTCGGGTCATAGTTTCCTACCTTGTGACAGGAACTTTGCAATGATAGAGAAAAGAAAGAAGGTGTCAAAAGTTACAGTTCCTTCAGAAATTACTGATGTATTCTGGTTGAAGCTGTGTAATGATGATCCTCAAGGTGTAAGCGTGTGTTGTCGTCACAACGTGCTTCACCCATGGGAAAAACAATATACTGTAAAATGTGGCTGTGAACTTCAAGTAAAACATTTTCCATTACCTTCTGGTTTTCAGTTGCTCTATAACGGAGCACTGAAACATCACACACACACACACACACACACACACACACACACACACACACACACACACAAAAGAGGAGAGAGAGGGAGAGAGAGAGAGAGAGAGAGAGAGAGAGAGAGAAGGGGACAATGATGAAATATATGGAGCCAAAATACAGGCATTTTTACAAAAACCTGCAGTGGGATAAGTTGTTTTAATGTACCAATTTATGTCTCAACTTGATAACAAGCTCATGTTCTATTACTTTTTTTAAGACAAAAGTATCATCTGCAGTAAGTGCCAATTCTGGTTGTTGAATATTAAACGGAAGGTCATTTACATGTACAGCATGATTATGATTAAAGTTACACTTCCAAACTGCTGTAGAAATAACACCACTGGTCAGAATGATGTCAAATTACAACATAATATTACAGGAGGAGGAGGAAAACCAATGGCAGAACAAAAATAAATAGTTAAAAAATGTAGGAATAGATGGCACTGTAATCATCATAATTTAATAGTGGTCAACCACAAATGACAAATGAATCCTACAACAATGCCTAAGGTGTATGTTTGACATCAAACAAACTGTACTACTCAGTGTGCATGGGTGTACAGGTGTAATACTGTTAGTTATGTAAGCCCATCCACCATGACAAGGCCATATCACATCAGATGGGAAAAATCGATTTTTTATTGTCCTGAGGCCAAAAACCACATAAAAAGCATCACTCACATCGGTTTTTAATTGTCCTGAGGCCAAAAACCGCATAAAAAGCATCAATCACACCAGTTTTTAATTGTCCTAAGGCCAAAAACCGCATAAAAAGCATAAATCAAAATCAAATCGGATTATTAATTTCCATGTGACTGGTGCAAAACATGTTCAATATGCTGTCCACCATTTTCTGCAACAAGTCAAAATTGAGAAACAGCATGTTCCACAACTGATCAAAGTGTTTCCGGGGTCACATTCAGAATGTGCTGCGCAATGCATGCCTTCAATGCAGCTAAGTTTGCAGTTGGGACACTGAGCACAACATATTTCAGATAGCCCCACAGAAAGAAGTCACATGGATTAAAATCAGGTGATTGGGATAGCCAGGCTGTAGGGAAATGGCGGCTGATAATTCTAGATTTTCCGAAATTACGCTTCAGCGGCTGTTTAACTGGATTCACAATGTGTGGAAGTGTGCCACCTTGCATAAAAATGATCCCATCCACACATCCATACTGTTGGAGAGCTAGAATGACATGGTTGCACAAAAGACACTCATAGCACTTACCAGTGACGGTACTGGTAACAGGACCAGAAGTACCTGTCTCTTCGAAAAAATATGGCCCTATGATAAATGATGTTGTAAACCCGCACCACACAGTGACCATCTCAGGATGAAGTGGTACTGGTTGATTTTCCATTGCCCATATTCAACAATTCTGTGTATTGACATATCCTGTCAAATAAGTGGGCTTCGTCTGTTCACAAAATCTTCCACGGCCAATCACTTTCCACCTCCATGCGAGCGAGAAATTCTAAAGCAAAAGTCAACAGGAAGCAACTCGTGCACATGGGTAATTTTGAATGGATCGCAAAGAAGGATGTTTTGTAGGATTTTACGCATCGTGCTCACAGGTATGTCCAATGTTCGGGTAATTCTCCAGGCACTACATGTTTGCACACCACCACTTGTCTCCTCCTGCATTGCTGTGGCCAATGCTTTCACTGACGTTGAATCAGTTCGTTTCCTCCCTCTACCAGGTTGCACACCAAAAGAATCCATCTTTTCAGATTTCTGAATCATTTTCTCCAGACCCATGGCAGTCATAGGACCAATGCCTTTTTTCAAATCCTTAAGTGCCCGGAACTTCCGCAGAGTGATGTGAGCACAGTCATTGTTCTTGTAATACAGTTTTATAAGCAGAGTGCGATCCTACATTGAGACAGCCGTGGTGAATGTCACAGACGGGAAAGGAGGAAAAGCCGTGTACCCGGTGTGTTTATACCAATTTCAGTGGATCGTTTGTTGACAGGTGTTTTCATTTACGTATTCTGACACATACAGCGCCATGTATTGATCAATTTTTTACACTATCTTTTTTTACTGCCATATGTTTTCCCCCTTCTCCAATAATATTCCGTTGCAATTTGATGTCATTCTGACCAGTGGTGTTATTTCTACAGCGTTTTGAAAGTTTAGTTATAATCACCCTGTATATGGTGTCACAGGAGGAATGGTCAATATTCAGTGATATGACAGGAATGACCATTCGATGCAAAAAAGTCTAGTAAACATGGACTCTATAATTAACACCTTATGAACTATGAGCTCTTGTTTAGTAAAAATAGGTGTTTTCACAGCAGTGAAGATGAACAAGTGCTCACAGTTCTTAAAGTACACACTTTTTTTCTTGTTTGTTCCACACTAACACCTCTCAAAATATGGAAAGCAAGGAATTTGAAGTAGAAGGGATTTGTTTCACAGAATCAAAGACGAAGAAGTACTCACAGCACTTAAGTATGCATTTTAGAGCCCATGTTTACTGGGCTTTTTTGATCTGAATGATCATTCCTGTGATGACCATTCCTCCTGGGCATCTTGTACACGGAATAGGGGTGAACCCAGAATTGAACCCTGTGGGAATCCCTTTCTGATTTCTCCCCATTCACTAAAATTTTTTAACCTTCCAACATTGTTTGAATTATTCAGCACAAATTTTGCATTATGTTTGTTAAATAAGATTCAAAGCAGTTGTATGTAAATCCATCAATCACATCAAACTTGAGTTGATTTACACAATCAAACGCCTTGGTAGATCACAAAAAATTCAAACTGGTGGTGTCAGCAACCCTTCTGTAATCCAAACAGCATGTTGTGTACCACACTTAAAGATTACACAACAAATATCACGGGAGGCCACTAGCTTGGCATCTCTCAGTTCCGATCAGCAGCCTTCCGGTGGCACTTAAATTAGAACCACTTTCTGCTTTCGTACCATGTCCATCTGCGCATCATACTAGTCTGCCAATAGTGTTGCCAAACACCTAAGAGAACGCTGCTTCCACGTTGTACTGGCAGAGATGGAAATCCTTCTGCCAAGAGGTACAATGCTGCAGACATTCTCATAGTTCCAATCTTGTAATCAGGCAGTACAGTACAGTTCAGTGCCTGCCGCCAGCTAAGTATGTCTCCTACATTTACAGTATGGAGAACATTTCAACGAGTTCTGCTGAGAAGATAACATTCTGACTTAAAAGCCACTATTTATGGAAAACTAGAACAATAAAAAGGGTTATCTGAATGCATGGTGTCTGTTCCTTTGAAAGAACAGACACCATGCAGATCCCACAGCTGTGAAACACTATGTGTAAACTGAAGGGGGATGACTGCTATCGGCTGCAGCAGGACATTATCAGTGGCAACAGGCAAAAATGTGTACCGGACCAGGATTAAAACCCGGTCTAGTACACATTTTTGCCCATTGCCACTGATTCCGCTCAATGTCCCACTGCAGCTGATAGCAGTCATCCACCTTCAATTTCTTTTGGAGGAACAGACACCATGCATTCAAATAATTCATAAGCCTGGCTGGGCATGGATCCACTTCCTTCAGTGCGAATGCACAAATACGACTGACCACTTGTGGGAATCTCTGAGTAGTGAACGGGAATGTAATGGGCAGGGATTGTGGGTAGGTGGTGCTCGGTGGGAGTATGGATTGGCTATGAGGTGTACCAAGACAGTTTGTCCAGTTGCGATAATGCTCTGTCCCAGATGGTGCAGCACCCGTCTAGAAAGCAGGAGATCCGGGGTTCGACTCCTGGTCCGGTACACATTTTTCACCATCACGGCTGATTCCGCTTAATGTCCTGTTGCAACTAATAGTAGTCATCCCCCTTCAATTCACAAATAAAAAGAATGTCTGCAAAGTTACATTCATGGTGAAAATACCATAAACTGCCACAAAATAGCAAATTTATTTAGATTTCATTGTATAAGGTTTAGCAAAATCAGGCACCTTGCATCAAACAGTACCAAAGTTAAGTACAATTTTTGAAAATATTCTTAATAAATGGTATTGGTAATTTCTTACTGTGTTATCACATTTTTGTTCTAGTGCCGTCCTGTCAATTAATCATTTTAAAGTTGATAGTTATGGCATGCTGTCTGTCAGCTTTAAAGAACTATAACAGTAAAATCACTTTTATGCCACTGGCAATGTTTGGGTCGAATTAACAGTAGCATTCAGTTACAATATTCCCAACATTTGGTGACGAAGAGAAGGTTAAAACTTGTTGTCCATTTATGTCAATAACATTTGGTGACAAGACACCAGTTTACAAGTTACTTAAAAACTTTCATCATTTCTCAACACCAACAACAAGACAGTGCAAACCCACAGCATTCTCGTCATCAAGGATGACAAGCAAAGAGAAAAATTACTGGACATAACAGTCAGAAAAAAAGCAGAACAATTTTTTATTTTCACTTATTTCTGAGTGTATGATTCATTACCTTCATTTTTGTGACAACATCGCATGGCTTTTTATTCTATGATTGTTAGATTCTAGAACTGCTAATCCATTTCCTTTCCAGGAAGATTTTTGTCAATTCTGTAAACTATTCTGAGCATATTTTTTAGACATGGTCCAAACGGAACTCACCCTCCAGTCCATGCTAAACTTATTGCAACAACTCTCAGCTATCCATGAGCTCATGATAATGCACTTGGCCCAATTTGAAGAGAACAAGGATGTAGGCCACAAAGGGGAAGATCAAGGCCAGGGATGTAGCCTTTCGCCCTGCTGTTCAATGTATACACTGAAGAAGCAATGACAGAAATAAAAGAAAGGATCTAGAGTTGGATTAAAATACAATGTGAAAGAATATCAATGTTAAGATTGATTTATGCCATTGCTGTTCTTAGTGAAAGTGAAGAAGAATTACAGGATGTGTTGAATGGAATGAACACTCTAATGAGTAAAGAATGTGGATTGAAAGTAAATCAAAAAAAGACAAAAGAAATGAGAAGTAGCAGGAATGAGAATAGCGAGAAACTTATCATAATTGTTTCTTACGGAGCAGATGAAGTGATGGAAGTCTGCTACCTGGGCAGCAAAATAACCCTTGATGGATGGAGCAAGGAGGACGTAAAAAGCAGACTAGCACTGGCAAAAGGGGCATTCCTGGCCAAGAAAAGTCTACTAGTACCGCACATAGATCTTAATTTGAGGAAGAAGTTTCTGAGAATGTATGTTTGGAGCACAGCACGGTATGATGGTGAGATATGGACAATGGAAAAACCAGAACAGAAGAGAATAGAAGCATATGAGCTGAGGTGCTACAGAAGAAAGTTGAAAATTAAGTGGACTGACAAGGTATAGAATGAGGAGGTTCTCCGCAGAATCAGCAAAGAAAGGAATATATGTAAAACACTAACAAGAAGAAGAAGGGACAGGTTGATAGGACATCTGTTAAGACAGCAGGGAATAACTTCCATGGTACTAGAGGGAGCTGTAGACGGTAAAAACTGTAGAGGAAGGCATAGATTGGGATACATCTAGCGAATAATTGAGGTCATAGGCTGCAATCGCTACTCTGGAGGGGAAAAAAGGCCACAGCCACTGAAATTTACGATGCCACCAATACCTTTTGAAGCATTCAGTGGAAAAGTGAAATCGTGGAACAGCTACATCCAGCATCTGGAGCAGCACTACCTCATGCATGAGGTACCAGATGATATGGAATGAAAACATTTTTATTAGAGTATGCAGGTCCCATTGTATTTTAACTTTTTCAGAAACTGTCACCTACTTGTGAACCTGTGACTCTTACTCAAACATTAAAGAAATTCTTGCAAGTTCATGTTCCTGCTGCCAGACATAGGTTTTTTCAATGTTTGAAGAAGTCAAATCAAAGTATAATGAGTGGATTATTCAGTTACATAGACTGACTCGGGAATATAAATTTCATTGTGAAAATGATCAATGTAAGAAATATAATGCAGACTCACTAATTTGTGACATGCTTACCATGCATTCCCCAAACAATAATTAAAGAGTGACCTGCGTAGTCTAACAAACCAGTCTTTGCAAGACTGACTGCCACAGATTTGGGTATGTGAAGAAATGTGGTTAATAATAACAAATCAAGTAATGTCCATAACGAACATGTGCGAATTCAAAAACTTTCATGGATGAAATGTCACATAAATTCCTTCTTTTTTGTCAATAACAAGTCATTATGTGTAACTCTGCGAATTAACCAAGTGTCAACCAATTTCCAAATTGATAGAGGGTCGTCATTTTCAATCATTAATGTACTAAAAATTAGGAGCATTAGGGTGAACAGACTTTCAAACTTGCCTGTTCAGTTATAGTAATCAGGAGATTAGAGATGTGACATATAAACAATTTGTGAAACAGGTTATATCCATAGTTCTAATTTCAAATACAGCAATGAATTTACCAGAACTGGATCTCTTCAATGTTTTGGGCTTCACCTTTATGAAGGAGTGAATCAAATTCAAACTGACATCCTGACTGGTAAGTTCAAAAATATGACAATATTTTTCCCAAGAAACAAGCAGTATTAAAGAGGACGAGATACACATTATGCAGGAGATAAGCGTGCTGCCGAAATCTGGCAAAGTACACAACCTTCCATATGTGTTAAAAGATAAAGTAATGAAAGAAGTTTACCATCTTCAACAGAATGAGGTTATAGAAGCCATAACCAGTAGCCAATGTGTGATGTCAATCACAGTTGTAAAGAAGCGAACAGCTCACAACTCGTCTGCATAGATTTCACAGCAAAGGTTATGGCAAAGTTAGCTGATTGTGTGTACTTTGCCATGCTGGATCTTAAATACTCATATTTGCAAATCCCTTTGGATGAAGACAGAGAGAAATTTAAGGTGATAAATACTCCATTTGATGTTTCTTATGTATTACAACAGGTTAACCTTCAGAATAGCCAGTGCACCAATTTTGTTGAAGTGGCATTTAGAACAATTAATCTGGAAAGCTCCAAACGCTTCTGCAAAGTTTGGAAGGTAGGAGACGAGATACTGGCAGAAGTAAGGCTGTGAGGACGGGGCGTGAGTTGTGCTTGGGTAGCTCAGATGGTACAGCACTTGCCCGAGAAAGGCAAAGGTCCCAAGTTCGAGTCTCGGCCCAGCACACAGTTTTAATCTGCCAGGAAGTTCCATTTTTATCTCTGATTTTTAAAAACTTAATTATCCTATAAATTTCACTTGCTTCATTTGACCATAATTGGCATATATTTCACATTATGTAATATTTAGTTACAAAATTTTATAAAAACATTCATGTAACACTGAATTAAGAACTGTAATAATTTTTCATAGAAACCAGTAATGTGGATGAAAGTAAAAGATATTTGTTATTTTAGCGGTGTGACATACTTCATAAACTTTAAAAAATCTGCATTTCTAAATTATGTTCAATGACATATAATTATTTTATTTTTATAAATTTGTTTATATCAGGAGTCATGTTTTCTTGGTAACTGATCACTACAGTATGCAGGAAAATATGTACCAAAATTATTTTGATTAACTACAGGTTCTGGAACAATCTTGAACTCCAAGCTGTAATATATCACTGCACTGGGCTACATGCCAAAAGTTGTTAAGTCTTCATTTAGCTTTCATATAGGACAATCTTTGTATTGCTCTCAGGTACAGCAGTGTTTGTTTTAGAGCATCACAGTATGTTTGGTCTCTGGGCACTGTGAATCAAGTGTGCACCATGTACATTATTTTTATGTAAACTCTTAACTTTTATTTAAAAATGTATCTGAAACATCTTACTATTTTGTCATATTGTAAACAGCATTTGTTATAAAAACTATGGAAGACACTCTTTCGCAAAGTGTTTAAAGCTGAAGTATGAAGTTAGTCAAGAGCTTCTGTAAAGTTTGGAAGGCACGAGACGAGATACTGGCAGAAGTAAAGCTGTGAGTACCGGGCGTGAGTCGTGCTTCGGTAGCTCAGATGGTAGGGCACTTGCCCGCAAAAGGCAAAGGTCCCGAGTTCGAGTCTCGGTCGGGCACACAGTTTTAATCTGCCAGGAAGTTTCATATCAGCGCACACTCCGCTGCAGAGTGAAAATCTCATTCTGGTATGAAGTTAGTCATTTGTCATGTGTGAAGTGGAAATAACCCACAAAGTCTTGAAAATGTGAACAAGTATCTTCACTTGCATTTTAAAATTCTGGACCTGATCATCACCACCACCTAGACAGCATTAAGAAGTCAACTGGAGCCACAAAAACTTCAATACACATCTACACAGCAGATCATCTTATTGATGTATTTGCATTTCTTCAATAACAGTTTACATAACAAAGACTTTTAATTGGACTTAAGGAACGGCAGTGTTAGATGTGGGGAGTTGTGAAACTGATATTACTCTCTGGTTTTCTAAGAAACTACACAAGAATGCACCATGGAACACAGTGTACACAGAGGTAACATCATAACATGAGTAAACAAGTCAGGGACAAAGAAGTTAAACTTCATGAACATTAAAGCTGTTTATGCTGATGTGAGAACAATTAAAGGAACTATTTGAATGAAACAAAAGGAACAACACAACACAATACTTATTCTATGCATTAGCAATACCAATAAAAATAATGAGCTACAGACATTGCACATTGTTATATATGTGTCACTGACTTGTTTAACACGGGATTCTTTGATACTATTACCTAGAATAATACTCTAAACTAATGAACTCTCTGTAGCAATACATGGTAATATACCAAAAACATCTAAAACACCTGGGAGAACAAGGCTGCAATGATATGCAAGATACTATAGAATTGTTAAAACTATACAACAGAATTCTAAGAAAGTGAGACAATATACACAGTTCTATGAATTAAGAAGGCCACAGAATAATCTCCATTAGAGAGATATGTAAGAGAAATTAATAAAAATGACTGCACAGTATTTTACCTTCTTGGTAGAAAGTGTCTAGAAGGCTACCAGCTGCTACTGGCATCACTTCACTCCTTAAATTAATTTTGCGTCCAACCGTCAACGGGCTGCGCCTCAGCCCAAGTAGCAAGGACAGATGAAATGCAGCCACCTCAGCATTATGCCTGTCCTTGCCCGCATAAACAGGACCTTCTATTATCTGTGACCGTGAATACCTGAAATGTATTTTAATTACGTTTGCATATTTCTGGATTCAATTATTTTTGAAGTCTTTTGTGAAGGATACAGTACATATTATCTAAGGATTTTCTTTCATGCTATACACTGATTAAAATGCCCCCACACCATTTCAGGTTTATTTATTTATTTATTTATTTTTTGATTAGGGAGGGTGGGAATACAAACCCATATGAGAGTAATATTAAGTGCTGTAATTTCAGCCATAAGGTACACAATTCTTGACTCTAATGACTAAAAATAAATGCTGCATGCTACTATCAATATTAAAAGAGGGATTTACAGAGAAAGATGTAATATAAGTACTCCAGTTAAAAAATTTAAGTTAGGAAAGCTTTCTAGAAACAAAGGTCTGACAGGCAGCAAAGCAAATTCTAAATCTACCCTAAAATCATTTCTCCTGGACAACTCTTCCTGTTCCACGACCGAATTTCTAATGAAAAGCTGATAGCCTCTAAAAGGAAGAGGAGGAGGAGGAGGAGAAAGAAAGAAGTGTAGTTGCATGAACAGGATTTAAAAAATTGAGTGTTCGTTAATGTAAACTGAGTCAAACCACATCATTTCGATGAAAGGATCATTCAGATGACCTATTGAACATGTAAAAAACTAACTGGTCACAAACACTAACAGAAATAATCAAAATCTATTACTGCAGCAGCAGCAACATCATCATCATCATCATGAGTAAATCTCATTTACACTAAATTATGCTGATAATCTACTCCCATCATCAACCTAGTTCAGACAAAAAGTACAATGTAGAATACGCATCTTATAATTTTCCAGCTGTTACCATAATGAAACTACTAACAAGGGAACCACATGGCAATCAGATTTTTGACCGTTTTTCATGTACGGTATGTGAAGTTCAGAACTCAAATATTAATACGCCAAAATACACTCCTGGAAATTGAAATAAGAACACCGTGAATTCATTGTCCCAGGAAGGGGAAACTTTATTGACACATTCCTGGGGTCAGATACATCACATGATCACACTGACAGAACCACAGGCACATAGACACAGGCAACAGAGCATGCACGATGTCGGCACTAGTACAGTGTATATCCACCTTTCGCAGCAATGCAGGCTGCTATTCTCCCATGGAGACGATCGTAGAGATGCTGGATGTAGTCCTGTGGAACGGCTTGCCTTGCCATTTCCACCTGGCGCCTCAGTTGGACCAGCGTTCGTGCTGGATGTGCAGACCGCGTGAGACGACGCTTCATCCAGTCCCAAACATGCTCAATGGGGGACAGATCCGGAGATCTTGCTGGCCAGGGTAGTTGACTTACACCTTCTAGAGCACGTTGGGTGGCACGGGATACATGCGGACGTGCATTGTCCTGTTGGAACAGCAAGTTCCCTTGCCGGTCTAGGAATGGTAGAACGATGGGTTCGATGACGGTTTGGATGTACCGTGCACTATTCAGTGTCCCCTCGACGATCACCAGTGGTGTATGGCCAGTGTAGGAGATTGCTCCCCACACCATGATGCCGGGTGTTGGCCCTGTGTGCCTCGGTCGTATGCAGTCCTGATTGTGGCGCTCACCTGCACGGCGCCAAACACGCATACGACCATCATTGGCACCAAGGCAGAAGCGACTCTCATCGCTGAAGACGACACGTCTCCATTCGTCCCTCCATTCACGCCTGTCGCGACACCACTGGAGGCGGGCTGCACGATGTTGGGGCGTGAGCGGAAGACGGCCTAACGGTGTGCGGGACCGTAGCCCAGCTTCATGGAGACGGTTGCGAATGGTCCTCGCCGATACCCCAGGAGCAACAGTGTCCCTAATTTGCTGGGAAGTGGCGGTGCGGTCCCCTACGGCACTGCGTAGGATCCTACGGTCTTGGCGTGCATCCGTGCGTCGCTGCGGTCCAGTCCCAGGTCGACGGGCACGTGCACCTTCCGCCGACCACTGGCGACAACATCGATGTACTGTGGAGACCTCACGCCCCACGTGTTGAGCAATTCGGCGGTACGTCCACCCGGCCTCCCGCATGCCCACTATACGCCCTCGCTCAAAGTCCGTCAACTGCACATACGGTTCACGTCCACGCTGTCGCGGCATGCTACCAGTGTTAAAGACTGCGATGGAGCTCCGTATGCCACGGCAAACTGGCTGACACTGACGGCGGTGGTGCACAAATGCTGCGCAGCTAGCGCCATTCGACGGCCAACACCGCGGTTCCTGGTGTGTCCGCTGTGCCATGCGTGTGATCATTGCTTGTACAGCCCTCTCGCAGTGTCCGGAGCAAGTATGGTGGGTCTGACACACCGGTGTCAATGTGTTCTTTTTTCCATTTCCAGGAGTGTAGTTCAACACAACTCTCAACACTTCTCGAGAAAATCAACTCTTACATTTTCTGACGTCTTAAATATGCTAAAGAAGGCCATGTAGCTGTGTCGTAGAATGCTCGCCTGGCATATGGGGGTGGGTTTTGATTCCTGGCTGATGAAAATTTTTAAATGAAGGTGCCTGTTTTGCTAACAATTCCATGAAGTTTAAAATACATAAATATGGAAAAAAATCAGTAGCCACTAAGACTGGTAATTGTTGGCTTGTGTCTCATTTCAGTCTTTTTTTTTAAGACACAAATGAATTAATGACATTAGCTGCTAGTGGGCATAGATTAAATCAAGGGGGGAAGTTGAATATTTGTGCCAGACCAGGATTCAAACCCATGTCTCCTGCTTACTAGGCAGATGCACTGACCACTGTACCATGCAGACACAGATGTCATCGCAATTGCACTGACTGCAGTAGCATGCCTCCCATCAGATCCTGAGTCTGGATGCTGCAGTGCTCGGTGCATCTGACTACTAATCAGGAGACCCAGGTTTGCAGCCCATCTGGCACAAATTTTCAACTTTCCCCACTGATTTAATCAATACCCACTGGCAGCTACTGTCATTAATTAATTTGTGCCTTTATTCATAGTGGCTGCAGGATCAAAATGGTATTTGTTCTTACAAACATGTCTGAAAGAACAGACACCGATATTTATTATTTTTTTCATACAGTTTGAATACGAACATCATTTACATATAAAATTCATCAACTATATGCTACTTAGCAGATTTTGTTATTTTCATGATAAATGGACTTCTCCTTGTTTCTAATTACATAGCACACACAAATCTCCAGTTTTCATTGCAAATTTAAATTCTTAATTTCTGATCTTAAAAAAAAAAGTTTAAATTACGAAAAACATTACAAATTAAATTCTTTTTCATCCTTGCGTATTTCACACTTCATGGGACATGCATCTTTGGTTAAAATTTTGGCAGGACTAGGAACGAAATCTGTGGCATACATGTGGTAGTTGAGCATTCTACCATGCAGCGACATGACCAGTCGAGACAAATTGACCTTGATTTAACTTATTGTAGGTGGTTCAAAAATGTCAAAGTCAATTTTCTCGAGAATTTTTTAGAGTTGCACTGACTATTTTGGGGGATTAATATTTGAGTTCTGAACTTCACACACCATAAATAGAAAAAAAAGAAAAAAATCAAGAATCCAACTGCTGTGAGATCAAATTGTGGGCTGAAAACATTCAATTC
The DNA here is from genome assembly GCF_023864275.1 of Schistocerca cancellata. NCBI lineage: Eukaryota > Metazoa > Arthropoda > Insecta > Orthoptera > Acrididae > Schistocerca > Schistocerca cancellata. The sequence continues at coordinate 719,248,961 of NC_064629.1, forward strand.
TTTTAGAGATAGCTAATCTACTCATGGCAACATCATTCATACAACAGATCTTTTATGTTACTGTTCAGTGGCAGTTAAACACTGTTTCCCTTTACCACATTACAGTTTCAGCTAATGAGATGGAAACTGTGCAAAAGAGATCCTCTCAATGTTCATCTCCAGTGTTCTGTCAACCTTGATTAATCCTAATCCTGGTTATTATTTCTTCATTTATATTTCCAATAATCTCTTTTTCTGCTTCATTCTGTCAGCAACCACTAACACGGTGTTCTTTTTCCATTACTTTTGTTGTCTTGTCTCCTGATCATTTTCTGTTAAAGATTATTTCCTCTTTATTTCAAAGATAATTTCCAAATCAAAGTTTAGAAGTTAATTTTTCAAATTCTACAACTTAATGCAAAAGGAATAGCAACAAAAAATCCGTTCAGCATGCATTCTCTTCACTCACAATGTCTCAATATGTCAGATACTGCCATTGTCAGCTTCTTAGCTATTGGCTTGAGTAAAAAATCTCAGTACAAAGAAATACCATTGATTTCTGTAATCTACAGGGACCATTTGCAGGTATTAGTAGTAACTATTTAAACTGGCAACTATTTCTGCAGCTTTTTGAGAGGCCATCCTCCTCAATTTTATTGTTCTCTGAACCACATTTCTTCCTTGGCTGTTCATACTCACATGTATTTTCCTGTAATATTCCACTCCTTTATTTGTACACACCATGTTATCATATTGTCATCTCCCATCATGGGTCCCTGTGGTTTTGTTGACCATTTCCACATTTGTCATTTGTTGAAATGGACACTGTCTTCAATCCCATAAAATATATAATCCAAGGCTGTTTCCCATTTATAACATTTCTGCTCCTCCCTTTTTTATCCTTGCTTGCTCTCTCTCTCTCTCTCTCTCTCTCTCTCTCTCTATCTATCTAATCTATCTATCTATCTATCTATCTATCTATCTACCTCTCAGTGGTTAAGCTCTCCCTTTTTCAATTATTGTTACTGTCACTAGTAATTCACTCATCGTCTCTATCCCTTTTCCTTTCTTTCTTCCCAGTCAGTCCAATCATCCTGATTTTGATTTTCCTTGGTTGCCCTTTAGAGGAATGTGGGATGATTCCCATGACAAGATCACTGCCAATTCTTCCCACATCCCAGTACTATGTCCTCATGACCTCAATAGGACCGAGCGAGGTGACGCAGTGGCTAGCACACTGGACTCGCATTCGGGAGGACAACGGTTCAATCCCGCATCCGGCTATCTTGATTTAGGTTTTCCGTGATTTCCCTAAATCGCTACAGGCAAATGGCGGGATGGTTCCTATGAAAGGGCACGGCTGACTTCCTTCCCCGTCCTTCCCTAATCCGATGAGACCGATGACCTCGTTGTCTGGTCTTCTTCCCTAAAAACAACCCAACAACAACAACCTCAATAGGGACTGAGAGCTAGTTGCAAAATCACTTGAGTTCATAATATCCACATCCTCATTTCTTTATATGAAAATCTCCTGAGCTCATTTGTGCATTTGGAGGGGGAAGTGAGGTTCAAATCCATGTGGATTTATGTTTTCTGTGGTTTCCCTAAATCCCTTAGGACGACAAGTTCCTTTAAAAACACCACTGATTTCCTTCTACATCCTTGTTCTGTCTTAGTGTATGCTTAGTCTCTAATGACATCCTCCTCAAAGGTATGTTAAAATCTAATATTCCTTCTTTGCAGGGGGTACATGAGCACTCTGTTGTTGGATCTTCTTGGAGCCAACCTAACCTAAAATGTTTTCAAATTGTTCTGCTGTCTGAGTTGTGGCTGGAGGAAGGACAATAGCAGCAACTGCTCTCTGGAGTTACTCTTGTTGCTGATGGATTGCCATATGTAATAGCAGTGTTGAACATGCCACGAAAAACTTTATGCTATACCTGCAAATCTACTGTGTCATGAGTGCCATTACAAAATGAAAGAAATGTAACTAATCATATGATCACACACTTGTGTAACTTATTCCTTCACATTGTCACATTTGTAACACTATGAACATCAATGTGGCATCTTTACAATATTTCTAATATGTAATACTGACCCTGATCTCAAAACCTATTAAATTTATCTATCCAGCAGCCTCTCTATTGGGTTCAATGTGATATACAATAAAGGGGAAGGGTGTGTTTAGCTGCTATGTCATGGAATTAAGTCACTACATATGCAATTGATAGACTGCTGATTACTAAATAAAGTTTTAAAATTTTCAAACACACACACACACACACACACACACACACACACACACACACACACACACTGAAATACCAAAGCAACTGATACAGGCATGCGTATTGAAATACAGAATATGTAAACAGGCAGAACAAGGCACTGAGGCCTATATACGACAATAAGTGTCTGGTACAGTTGTTAGATCAGTTACTGCTGCTACAATGGCACGTTATCAAGATTTAAGGGAGTTTGAACATAGTGTTATGGTCGATCGCAAGACACAGCATCTCCGAGGTAGTGATGAAGTGGGGATTTTCCTGTACGATCATTTCATGAGTGTACAGTGAATATCAGGAATCCAGTAAAACACCAAATCTCCGACACTGCTGTGGCCGGCAAAAGATTCTGCAGGATGGGACCAATGACAACTGAAGAGAATCATTCAGTGTGACAGAAGCGCAACCCTTCTGCAAATTGCTGCAGATTTCACTGCTCAGCCATCAACAAGTGTCAGTGTGCAAACCATTCCACGAAACATCATCGATATGGGTTTTTGGAGCCGAAGGCCCACTCATGTGCCCTGGATGACTGCACAACACAAAGCTTTACGCCTGACCTGGGCCCCTCAACACTGACATTGGACTGTTGATGAGGCTGGAAACATGTTGCCTGGTCAGACGAGTCTCATTTCAAACTGTATCAAGTGGGTGGATGTGTATGGGCATGGAGACAACCTCATGAAGCCGTGGACCCTGCCTGTCAGCAGATGACTGTTCAAGCTGGTGGAAGCTCTGTAATGACGTGGGGCGTGCACAGTTGGAGTCATATGGGACCCCTGATACGTCTAGATATGACTCTGACAGGTGACACATACGTAAGCATCCTGCCTGATCACCTGCATCCATTCATGTCCATTGTGCATCCCGACGGACTTGGGCAATTACAGCAAGACAATGCGACACCCCAAACATCCAGAATTGCTACAGAGTGGCTCCAGAAACACTCTTGTGAATTTAAACACTTCTGCTGGCCACTAACAAAGATGAACATTATTCAGCATATCTGGGACATCTTGCAACATGCTATTCAGAAGAGATCTCCACCTCCTCGTACTCTTTTTGTATTTGTGAACAGGTCTGCAGGATTTACGGTGTCAATTCCCTCCAGCACTACTTCAGACATTAGTCGAGTCCATGCCACATCATGTTGCGGCACTACTGCATACTCGCGGAATGAGTGTATCACAAAGAAAGTACACACATTTTTTCAGTTCTACTTAAGACACAGTGAGAATGCATGCAAAGTAGTGCCCTCCCTTTAATACAAAGTCAAGACATTGTTACTCAGATGTAAGTCTTTCTCTGACTACAGTCCAATGAGTGAATACTGGGGTTCATTTCGAAGAAGTCCATATTATTGGCAACAATATTATATCAGCAACGTTACCAACACTAGTAACATAATATTAGAAACAACATCATATTAGCAACAAATCAAGTACATGTACTGGGGCAGCAGGGTTAGAATTCTTAGACAACTGAGCAATGGACATATTGTTCTGATCGCCCTTCTCTTGGCTACAAATACGCTTTGTGGATATACAGAACTGCTCCAAAATCTGATACAACTGAACAAAGTGAAAAATAACCAAATAGATAATGCATCACATTACAGTGTTAATAAGAGTGAATATTCTTAACATAGCCAAAATAGGTGCATTAGATCCTGAATTTCATACTTCCAGGAAAGCTTCTCATCTACTTTGAAATCTCACAAATTTAAAATTTTTCCAACTTACTCATTATTTTATCATATCATTCAAACAAAATCTCCCTTTCACAAGATTTTCACATCGGAAACTGTATGCAGTATGCTTTATCACAGTTCAGCAAGTTAAAGTGGAAAAGAAAGGTTAATGCTTAAGATCCCATTGATAGTGGGATTATTAAAGACGTAAATGCAGAGCAACTGGGACAAAAGTATGAAAGTAATCACGTGGAGACGAAAACAGAAGCAAGTAGCAGTGAAATGTCGGATTCAGGTATAGGCGACGGTAGTCTGTCAACAGAGATGGGAAGCCCTAATGCAGTGTCGTCACCAATCATGGAGTCGCCCAGACGGTATGAGCGTAAATTTAGGCCTGACCTGTCTATTGTTGGACATGCTCAAAACAACACTGAGTGATAAAAAAAACATTATTACATGAAAATAAACAATTAAAGGAAGACATTAAGCACCAGAGCGAAGATATTATGTTCCAAAAAGAAGATATTAGGCGATCAGTAGACAACCAGAAATTATTATTGCAAGATAAGAAACAATGAAAGGAAGATATTAAGTGATCGGTAGAGCATATAAATGAACGACTCAGTAAAAAGACCGATGAGACTAATGAGGCTCTAAAGAAGCTGGCTGAGTCAAATCATCAAAGGATAGATGAACTTACCGTTCGGTTTGAGGAGAGCGTTGCAGTCAATACTAAACGTTTTGAAAGGGTAGAATTGGATGTCAAAGGAGTGAAGGAAGAACTTACTAAAAAGGGTGATGTTTACGATGAGCATTTCGAACAACTGAATGAGGAAGTGAAACACTGTAAACACAGGATATCAGCTGTTGCGCTGAACCAGGATGCTTATGCACGGTGAATAGAAGAGGTGTAAGTGAGGTAGGACAGACTAAGGAGCAGGTCGGACAGCAGGTGAAGAATCAGGTGAAACCACTATTACATAATGGACACATTGCAGGAGGTAACTTAATTGGTATGCAAAATGTCTTCCTTGGCATAGGGAATTTTAAGAATTTCGAACCAAATGGCAGGTGGTATCCCAGAGATTTCTCAGATCAAGTTAAGGGCATGTTACCTGAATTACGGGATGGGTAGATCACACCATCCAAATCCAAAAACTTTTTACTAACTTACACTCATCGTTTTCTAAACACGAAATAAACCATTGATGAAATTTTCATGAAATTCCATTCAGCTACAACATACACAAGAGTGTGATGTGCTACTCACAATTAAATCCTTTTGCTAAATCATGTAAGACATCTATTAATCTCAACTTCTCACTTAATCCTAAAAGTATGCATATGGTATAAACTGATAGTTGTAATTTCATATTACTGATTCTCTGTTCACATTGTACTGGCATGCCAAACTACACCTTCACAATTTTGGAGTATTCTCTGAAGTGAAATTTTGCAAATATGATCTGGCTGTCCTTCAATTTATAAGACTCCAATTTTCTCCTACCTGATTTCTTAATTGAATTAGTTATTCAAAATGATTTATTTCAGACTACTGTGTGTATACTTGCAATAACTTAGCTGGGAAGAAATAATTGTGGAAATGATGAGTGTTTGTTAAAAAGTATAACTTTAACGTTCATTATGTACACTCCAGGAAATGGAAAAAAGAACACATTGACACCGGTGTGTCAGACCCACCATACTTGCTCCGGACACTGCGAGAGGGCTATACAAGCAATGATCACACGCACGGCACGGCGGACACACCAGGAACAGCGGTGTTGGCCGTCGAATGGCGCTAGCTGCGCAGCATTTGTGCACCGCCGCCGTCAGTGTCAGCCAGTTTGCCGTGGCATACGGAGCTCCATCGCAGTCTTTAACACTGGTAGCATGCCGCGACAGCGTGGACGTGAACCGTATGTGCAGTTGACGGACTTTGAGCGAGGGCGTATAGTGGGCATGCGGGAGGCCAGGTGGACGTACCGCCGAATTGCTCAACACATGGGGCGTGAGGTCTCCACAGTACATCGATGTTGTCGCCAGTGGTCGGCGGAAGGTGCACGTGCCCGTCGACCTGGGACCGGACCGCAGCGACGCACGGATGCACGCCAAGACCGTAAGATCCTACGCAGTGCCGTAGGGGACCGCACCGCCAATTCCCAGCAAATTAGGGACACTGTTGCTCCTGGGGTATCGGCGAGGACCATTCGCAACCATCTCCATGAAGCTGGGCTACGGTCCCGCACACCGTTAGGCCGTCTTCCGCTCATGCCCCAACATCGTGCAGCCCGCCTCCAGTGGTGTCGCGACAGGCGTGAATGGAGGGACGAATGGAGACGTGTCGTCTTCAGCGATGAGAGTCGCTTCTCCCTTGGTGCCAATGACGGTCGTATGCGTGTTTGGCGCCGTGCAGGTGAGCGCCACAATCAGGACTGCATACGACCGAGGCACACAGGGCCAACACCCGGCATCATGGTGTGGGGAGCGATCTCCTACACTGGCCATACACCACTGGTGATCGTCGAGGGGACACTGAATAGTGCACGGTACATCCAAACCGTCATCGAACCCATCGTTCTACCATTCCTAGACCGGCAAGGGAACTTGCTGTTCCAACAGGACAATGCACGTCCGCATGTATACCGTGCCACCCAACGTGCTCTAGAAGGTGTAAGTCAACTACCCTGGCCAGCAAGATCTCCGGATCTGTCCCCCATTGAGCATGTTTGGGACTGGATGAAGCGTCGTCTCACGCGGTCTGCACGTCCAGCACGAATGCTGGTCCAACTGAGGCGCCAGGTGCAAATGGCATGGCAAGCCGTTCCACAGGACTACATCCAGCATCTCTACGATCGTCTCCATGGGAGAATAGCAGCCTGCATTGCTGCGAAAGGTGGATATACACTTTACTAGTGCCGACATTGTGCATGCTCTGTTGCCTGTGTCTATGTGCCTGTGGTTCTGTCAGTGTGATCATGTGATGTATCTGACCCCAGGAATGTGTCAATAAAGTTTCCCCTTCCTGGGACAATGAATTCACGGTGTTCTTATTTCAATTTCCAGGAGTGTATTTTAGACTTCCTGCCCAGTATCCGTTTTCAGGCAGATTGTCTGAAGGGCCTGATGTTAAAATAATTTTGGAAAGTACTTTTGGAACTCACAAAATAAGGAGTTGCCCTGCCACACTTGTCGGGCTGAGGTGCTAAGTCGTGGGCTCTGTAGGGTGGAAATGGGGTTTTAGAGTGTTTCACTAAAGTCAGGAGTTGGCAATTCTTCATGATAAACAAAGTTACTTTTCAGATATGGAAATATTACAAGAATCAGAAGTTTTAGTTGTTCTCTAGTTTTTTAGGTCACTTGCCTTTTAGTGACTGAGCAAGTGGCTGACAGGAAGAAACATTTTATATCAGATCGTAAATCCATTAGGTAGCTGGAAGCAGGGGATGGTGTACGCACACACACACACACACACACACACACACACACACACACACAAAACTGGGTAGGTGGGGCGAATGGGGTGGGGGGCGATGAGTGCCTTAGGTTTAGGCCAGGAAGGTGAAGGATGTGTTATAAGTATAGCTTCCATCTGTGCAACTCTGATGAGGTAGCAATAAGCCTCTATTGGGACTGGAGTACGTCATGCTGGGTGGATGGACTCTGCAGGTCTTGCATCTGGGTCTTTCACACGGGTATGATCCCTGTGGCTTGGGGAGGGAGTGGCATAGGCAATAGAGGTGGAACAGGGTGTTATGGTGGTTGGATGGGCAGTGGAACACCACTTTGGGTGGGGTTGGAAGTATCTTGGGTAGGATGTCCCTCATGTCAGAGCATGATGATTGATAGTCAAAGCCCTGACAAAGGACATGGTTCAGTCATTCCAGTCCAGGAAGGATTGGGTGGTAAGGGGACTGCTAGGAGGAGATCAACATCTAGAAAGGTGGCTCAGTGGGTGGAGGAGGACCAGCTGAAGTGGATGGGAGAGGAGTTGTTGAGGTTGTGGAGGAATGAGGATAAAGTGTCCTGGCCTTGGGTCTAGATTATAAAGATGCATCAACAAATGTGAACCAGACCAGTGGTTTGGGGTTTTGGGAAGCAAGGAATGTTTCCTCCAGGTGGTCCATGAAGAGGTTGGCACAGGAGGGTGCCATGAAGGTGCCCACGGCTGTGCCACAAATTTGTTTGTATACCTTCCCCTCAGAGATGAAATAGTTATGAGTTAGGATGTAGTTGGTTAGGTTTATGAGGGGCAAAGTGGTGGGTTTGGAATCTGCAGGGCATTAGGAGAGGTAGTATTCAATCACGGCAAGGCCAAGGGGTTTGAGGGATGAATCAACAGTGAGGAGTAGGGATCAAGGAGGTAAGGGTGTGGATTTTTGGTTTTGTTTTGCTTTAGGGTGCAAAAAACAACTGGGGTCATATGTGCCCAAGTCAAAACTATAGAACACAAAGACAGAGAGAGTTAAAAAACAACTATACGTGAATCCCAATTGACAGAGAAGACAGCTAAAACATAGACGTGGAGAAAGGGCTAAAACAGACACCATACAGAAACAGAGGTCCAAAACTAAAAAAGAAATGCCCTTCACCATATTGCTTTGGCGGATAAAAAGTAAAACGCGGTCGACAGCCTGCACGTCATTTGCTAACATGGCCGATAACTCAGGTGGCAAACCCAAGCAGGAAGGATGTGGAGATGGTGGAGAGCAGGGAAGCAAGTGGATGGTATCCTTAATGTGGGAGGCTAGTATTGGACAACTGGTTGGAGATGTTGGTCAACAAGGGCTGAGATTCTTTTGGTGGGGGCACTGTAACTAGCCACAATGGGGCACCCAGGATTCTTAGGTTTGTGGATTTTCGGAGGCATGTAACCTACTGACATTGAACTGTATTCCTGCTTTTGTTGTTGTGGAGATTATCTATCAGTGGAAGTTGCTAGGAGTCAATTGGGTGTAGTATATGAACTGTTAGTGGTGTACATATTCCAGTGTATTGGTCAGATCTTTAAATGTTTTTGAGAGTAGTTAGACTTCAATTTCCTGCTTTGGAGTAGTGAGAAGTTTAACAATGTCTTGCAGGTCTGAGCAAGGTTCGCAGCCCTTAGATACACTGATTTTATAGGTCTATAAGTGTAGTAGTTCAGAGAATTAATTCAGGTCCACCAATGATGCTTCTGACTGAATCTGTTCAGCAGTATGGCATGTAATTTGTCTTGCATGCTGCAGATAGGCATGAGAGCATAGCCCTTGCCACAGCTACAATTGGGACTTTTGCATCATATCACTAAGCTCCAAGGATGGATGAAAAGATTGTTTTAAACTGTAGTGAGCTGTAGTTTTTTCCTTGCAAAGAAAGGAGGGGGGGGGGGGGGGGGGTGGGAGTACCAATTTCCACGAATAAGGGCTTATCCTTAAGGCTGAAAACTCTAAACTGCGTTCATTCCAAATTTTAAAAAAAGGAAAGGAGGAAATAAGAAATGGAGAGCTGTCTATCCAAGTTATCATAGGATATTCGCACCAATTTCATTGTTAACCCGAGTCACATCCCTGCAAGATAAGACTTCCCTCCAGCAATGGAGGGTGAAAGTGACAATCTAAGTGCCTAGGCGAAGTCAGACTGCCAGCAAGTTCTAATGACCAGCTACAGAGGTTGGTAACAGAGCAGAACTACATTTCACATCATGCAACATGTGGAACAAATAGTGCAGAGCTGAGTAACACTGTACGCTATGATATAAGTTGCACTCTGCTGCTTCCCAGGCAGAGTGTTCCTGCAATGCGTCTTCAAGTGTGTGCTATAAAATGGCTTGGTTCAAATGACTCTGAGCACTATGGGACTTAACATCTGAGGTCATCAGTCCCCTAGAACTTAGAACTACTTAAACCTAACTAACCTAAGGATATCACACACATCCATGCCCAAGGCAGGATTCGAACCTGCGACCGCAGCGGTCGCGCGGTTCCAGACTGAAGCGCCTAGAACCGCTCGTGTGCTATAAAGTTTCAATCACAGTCGCTACTACTGTTTCTGTCATTGCAACTCACCTGCACAAAGTGTGTCTGCCAACATTAAGAGTGGCTACACTGTGTAGAGGACTGTATTGTGCACCAATTGGAATTAGCCTAAGAGAAGGCTGTCATAGGCTAGAAATATTGTATAATGATTTACTGAAGTTGAATATTTGTGTGTCATTGTATAAATGTGTTTTTGTAAACAGAACTGGAGCCATTTCAGTAGTTATGCTTATAGGTATTGGTACCTGATGTTCAGATGGGAGTAACACCCCTGTTTACACTAATGTCAATGGCATCTCATTTTTTGTTGTAAACATTGCAGGATGGCAAACAGTGTATTTACAGGTATTTACAACAGTTACATTTTGGTGATGAGGATAATAGGGCAAGTCTAAATTCTGATGTTCTGGAAGGATATACAGACAGACTGACTTAATGCAATTAGAACAGTCTGTGAAAGACATCAAGGATTCAGTGGTTCAGGATGCCACAGTATCAATAAATTTGGTGTAGCTGAACATTTCAGTATGTTATATTTAATTTCCAAAGTTTTTTCCAGAAAGAAAAATTAAAGAGCAATAAACTCTGTAGGGTATATTTTCAGATGGAGCAACAAATTGACAGTGTGATACAGATACTTTAGCTGCTGCAGTCCATACCTAGGTAAGGCCACTGATCAAGCTGAGCATGAACAAGAGGAAGACAGAAAAACATTGCTAGCATTCCATCTGTTTCACAAAAGAAGAAAAAATGGACAAATTACATCACCCACATGGAGTAGCATTTTACAGGAGACACAACAACAGGTGAAGTAATGCAAAGAGCCTTTTGACTTTTCAATGCTGGAGCTGAAATTTACATGCTAGTTCAACAGTTGTTTCTGGACAAGGATCCACGTGTGTTAGGCTACATTGATATTAAGAAAAACCTGTCTGAATACTCTGAAAGTAAAATCCTCATAGCTCCTGATGCCAGTTTGAATGAGCTTATGGGTGCTCAATGGCAAGGTTATCAGTGTGACGCCAGTTTGAGACATTGCACCATAGTTTTATATAGCATACAGGAAATCTTAACAAAGTTACAAGTACTATGCTCCATGTACTGACCAGAGACTGTAAATTTAATCAGAGGCTGTATGTTTAAATGTGAAAATCCTGTGTGTAATCTTTCATATGCAGATTTGCTAGTAATGGATGTGTTACTAGTACATGCTCCTGACGCCAGTTTGAATGAGCTTATGGGTGCTCAATGGTGAGGTTACCAATGTGACGCCAGTTTGAGAAATGACCTAATTTGGTTAAATAAATCAACACTTGAGGAACGATTAAGTGCAATTCAGACATTTGAGTAGACAAAAGAAATCAGAAAAAGCTTTCAATAATGGAAAAAATGAAGTTTTCAAATCAAAATTTCATGGCCCCAGTAATTTGAAAGGGAAGACACATAGGTAGCGGTACTAAAACATCTCCATAAAAAGGCACAAAGGAAAATTATTTAGAAATGCAAATCATGATAGGCAGTAAAGTAAAATCAAATCCCAAATGTTTCATTACACATGACAGAAAAGCATGCCATACATACATACATACATTAATCCTTGTTCCATAGATCATCTACATCTACATTTATACTCCGCAAGCCACCCAACGGTGTGTGGCGGAGGGCACTTTACGTGCCACTGTCATTACCTCCCTTTCCTGTTCCAGTCGCGTATGGTTCGCGGGAAGAACGACTGTCTGAAAGCCTCCGTGCGCGCTCTAACCTCTCTAATTTTACATTCGTGATCTCCTCGGGAGGTATAAGTAGGGGGAAGCAATATATTCGATACCTCATCCAGAAACGCATCCTCTCGAAACCTGGCGAGCAAGCTACACCGCGATGCACAGCGCCTCTCTAGCAGAGTCTGCCACTTGAGTTTGTTAAACATCTCCGTAACGCTATCACGGTTACCAAATAACCCTGTGACAAAAAGCGCCGCTCTTCTTTGGATCTTCTCTATCTCCTCCGTCAACCCGATCTGGTACGGATCTCACACTGATGAGCAATACTCAAGTATAGGTCGAACGAGTGTTTCGTAAGCCACCTCCTTTGTTGATGGACTACATTTTCTAAGGACTCTTCCAATGAATCTCAACCTGATACCCGCCTTACCAACAATTAATTTTATATGATCATTCCACTTCAAATCGTTCCGCACGCATACTCCCAGATATTTTACAGAAGTAACTGCTACCAGTGTTTGTTCCGCTATCATATAATCATACAATAAAGGATCCTTCTTTCTATGTATTCGCAATACATTACATTCGCCTATGTTAAGGGTCAGTTGTCGCTCCGTGCACCAAGTGCCTATCCGCTGCAGATCTTCCTGCATTTCGCTACAATTTTCTAATGCTGCAACTGCTCTGTATACTACAGCATCATCCGCGAAAAGCCGCATGGAACTTCCGATACTATCTACTAGGTCATTTATATATATTGTGAAAAGCAATGGTCCCATAACACTCCCCTGTGGCACACCAGAGGTTACTTTAACGTCTGTAGACGTCTCTCCATTGATAACAACATGCTGCGTTCTGTTTGCTAAAAACTCTTCAATCCAGCCACACAGCTGGTCTGATATTCCGTAGGCTCTTACTTTGTTTATCAGGTGACAGTGCGGAACTGTATCGAACGCCTTCCTGAAGTCAAGAAAAATAGCATCTACCTGGGAGCCTGTATCTAATATTTTCTGGGTCTCATGAACAAATAAAGCGAGTTGGGTCTCACACGATACGACTTTTCATGACGACTTGGAAAGTGTCACTTCAACCTAAGTTTTCTTTACACAAAATAATTTTGACAGTTACTACTTCATATCTAAGAATTCATATATTGAGTAGAAGGAGTTGTCATTCATAAATTCTTTTAATTTGTTTTTAAATTTTGGTTGGCTATCTGTAAGATTTTTAATACTATTTGGCAAATGACCAAAGATTTTTGTGGCAGCATAATTCACCCCTTTCTGAGCCAAAGTGAGATTTAATCCAGAATAGTGAAGATCATCCTTTCTTCTAGTGTTGTAGCTATGCACTTCGCTGTTATTTTTGTATTGGGATGGGTTATTAATGACAAATTTCATAAGTGAATATATGTATTGCGAAGGTACTGGGAATATCCCAGAGTTCCTTAAATAAATGTCTGCAAGATGATCTTGGGTGGGCTCCAGCTATTATTCTGATTACATGCTTTTGTGCAATGAATACTTTTTCTCTTAATGACGAATTGCCCCAAAATATGATGCCATATGAAAGCAGTGAATGAAAATAGGCATAGTTGGCTAATTTACTCATATGTTTATCACCAAAATTTGCAATAACCATATTATTTATTTATTTAGCATATGGCATTACATATGAACAGTGACTAGCAATAGTGGGTTACATAGTTTTACAAAAATATATTAATTTCGAAATTTATAGTTTAAAAAGTAAGTCTATAAATTAATATCTAATTTGTCGACCCATTCAAGGGCTGCCTCTGTCTCAAAGAAATCTTCAAAGTTCCCATTGTAGGCTCTTCTGGTACAGCTTGTTACAATGTGATGGATTGCCTGGTGTTCATTTCCACAGTCACACTGAGAAGATGGAGCCCTTCCCCATCAGTAGAGGTTTTCAGCACAGATGCCATGGCCTGTGCGGATCTGATTAATTGTTTTCCAGGCACATCACATTTGTTCCATATCGGCTAATCTTGTGTCAGTCTTTGGAGGGTCTGATGTTCCTCATGGGCAATAGTGTTCCACACTTTTGTCCACTTTTTGTTGATACTGAAAGTAGCTGCCTGCAGCGATTCTGCCAGTAGGACAGATGGCTGCAATAACCCTAATAGCATAAGTAGCTGAACCTAACCATTTCTGCAGATCATCGATGTGTTTCTTCCAATTCAATTTCTCATCAGTGCACACACCCAGAACTTTTGAGTATTCTCTCTTAGCAACAGGCTTCTGTCCATAGTCTATATTTATCAATGGTGTTATGCCATTGACTGTACAGAATTGTATAAACTGTATTTTCTCAAAATTTAGTCAGAGTCCATTTGCAGAGAACCACTTAATAATTTTCTGAAAGATATTATTTGCAATTTCTTCAGCTGATTCTTGCTGGTTGGGTGTGATTACTATACTATTATCATCAGCAAAAAGAACTAGCTTTGCATCTTCATGAATATAGAGTGGCAAGACATTAATATATATTAAGAACAATAAGGGACCCAAGACTGAACCCTGTGGGACACCATTCTTGATACCTCCCCAGTTGTACGACTCTGCTGGTTTTCACAGACTATCTGTACTGTTAATTCCAACCTTCTGCATTCTTGCAGTTATTATGAATTAAACCATATGCGCACTGTCCCACTCACACCACAACGCTTAAGGTGAGCCGGAATGATGAAATTGACAAAATTAACGTTTTTTGTTTTTTTATTATAAAATTATTTGGAATTTTCTGTTTAAAACAAATCAAGTTTCACCCTTCCAAGTGAATTCTAAGTGTATTTTTTATCGCTGCAAAGTTGATGCTCCGCATATACGGTTGTAGTGACTTGGTGTGTCACCTCTGACGGCGCCGCTAGCTGGCTGCAAGCGGGGTATCTTTGCGGAATTAAGACAGTGTTTTGTTTTCCAACGTTGTATGGCTTTTCTCTGTGACAAGTGTCTGTTCATATCGGTAAACATAAATGCTATACCGTGTGTGTTGACTTGTGGAGTTTGCTTTGTGTTGTTTAGCTGTTCAATTTTGGGTATTTGACGAATTTTGCTTTTACCTGTTTTACATATTTCGTTTGTGGATATCAATATGCCCCGTTTCAGCAATCGAGTGTTTAAGAAAAGGTACAATGAGTGGAAGATGAAATCTTTTGTTGTTTCAAGGGGAGATGCTGCTCAGACTGTTTCACCGACTACTCCAAATGAATGTGATAGAACTTCTTCCAGCAAGAAACTTTGCAACAGCAAAGAAAAATTTGTAAACTATGAAAGCGACAGTAATTATGTGAATGAAATAATTAACATTTCCTTGCTCTCTCTCATATTTTAAAACATAACGTATTATGCCAAGTTTGCAAAGAAAGAGGACTGGAATTGAAAATAACTTCACACATTGGTTTGGCATGTAAAATGTTATTGAAGTGTAACAAATGCGCTTCAGAAGTTTTGTTTTCTAATTCTAACAGTATTCCTCATAGTGGTAATCGTGGAAAAAAGGTGTATGATATAAATGTTAGGCTAGTATATGGCTTGCGTTGCATTGGCAAGGGCAGTGCTGTAGGGACAATGTTATGTGGAATTATGAACTTGCCAAAACCACCAACCAAGTTTGGATTTTATAATGAATTGGTGGGATCTTCTGCTGAATATAATGCTCAAGCAATAATGAAGAAGGCAGTTGAAGAAGCTGTGACAGATAATGGGAAATGTAGGGATTTCACTGTTGCTTTAGATGGATCATGGCAACGTAAAGGTCATAAACCTCAAAATGGAGTTGTGACAGCTACCAGTGGAGACAGCTGCAAAGTAATTGATGTTGCTATGCTCTCAAAACATTGTAGATGTAAGGGTAATACCAAGGATGAACATAGAGAAAGTTGTGAAGCAAATTTTCACAGTACGAGTTGAGCGATGGAAGTAGAGGGAGTGAAAGCAATTTTTTCCAGATCACAGGAGTGGTATGATGCAGGATACACTAACTATCTAGGAGATGATGATTCTAAGGGATATAAAGCTGTAGAGGAACTCAAACTTTATGGCAATGAAATACACATTAAAAAACAGGAGTGCATTGGACATGTGCAGTAGTGCATGGGGGCTCGCTTGCACAAACTAAAGCAGACATTAGGATTCCAGAAACTTAGTGATGGTAAGGCCCTTGGAGGAAGAGGAAGATTGACAGATGAAGCACTTGATAGATTGCAGAGGTATTATGGGTGTGCAATTAGGCAAAATACAAGAAGCATTGAGCATATGAGGAGAGCAGTATGGGCATTATTTTTTCATACTGCATCAACAAACGAGCACCCACAACATGCATTGTGCCCCACAGGTGATGACTCATGGTGTAAGTACCAATCAGGAAAGGAATATGCCCATAAAAAGTTTGCCAAATGCTGTAATTGATGCAATTAAGCCCATATTCAGAGATTTATCACAGCCAAGTTTATTGTAAAAGTGTTTACATGGGAAAACACAAAATCCAAATGAAAGTGTAAATAATTTAATTCGGATTAGGATTCCCAAAAGAGTGTTTGTACAGATAAAAACATTTCACTTTGGAGTGTATGATGCAGTGGCAACATACAATGAAGGAAACATTATCAAATGTGATGTGCTGGAACGTTTAGGTTTCCAACCAGGACACACCACCATTTCCACAATGCACCTAATTGAAGTAGAAAGACTAAGAGGTGCAAGAAGAAGAGACAAAAAGTCTACAACATGCAGAAAAAGGGAAGAAAAGACCAGTGAAAAGGAAACTAACACAGGAAAAGGAAGAGGATGCTGATAATCCTTCATATGGGGCAGGAATGTATTAAAAAACTTCGGAAGCCATTTCCCATAACTTTTAATTTTTATTTTTGAGGAACATTTTCTCAAAAACTGCTAACAGTATATCAATTAAATTTATACAAATATTGTTTACTTCTTTTTCTTCATTTTTATAACAAATTGTAAAAAAATATTGTATAATTCAAGAGTTATAGAAGTAAAAGTGCAAAATTTTAGAGAAAAAATAAGCATCTGTTTAAAAAAATTGTAAAACAAAAATCAATAAATATTTCTTAACATGGCATCATAACTTTGTAGAGAAATATTCACTGAACATGTAATCCAAATTTCAGAGCAATATGTTTAATTGCTTTAGAAAACTTGTTCATTCTATTTGCTAAAATTAACATGGAGGAGATGGATCATTCCGGCTCCCCTTAAGGTTATCTACAAGAATTTCATGATTCACACAATCAAAAGCCTTTGAGAGATCACAAAACATCCCAATGGGTGATGTTCGGTTATTAAATGCATTTAATATTTGATCAGTGAAAGCATATATACCATTTTTTGTTGAAAAGCCTTTCTGAAAACCAAATTGACATTTCGTTAGTACTTCATTTTTTCAAAAATGTGATGCTACTCTTGAATACATTACTTTTTCAAGAATTTTGGATAAAGCTGTCAGAAGTGACATTGGGCGGTAGTTGTTAGCATCAGATCTATCCCCTTTTTCATGCAATGGTTTAACAATGGCGTATTTCAGTGTATCTGGAAAAATGCCCGTTTCAGTGAGCTGGTACTCTGTTGGAAATGCCATCAACTCCATGTTAGCTTTTACTTTGGAGTAAATTTATTATTTTCCTAATTTCAGTAGGCGAGGTGGGTTGAATTTCAATTTTATCAAATTGCATAGGCACTGCCCCCTCTTATATATGCCTTGTATTTTCTAATGAATAGCTGGATCCTATTTTCTCTACAACAGTTAAAAAATTATTATTAAAATGTTTTCTACTTCTGACTTCTTGTTAACAACATTTTCATTGTGTTTGATAGAAACATGGTCTTCCTATGCTCTCAGCTGCCCTGATTCCCTTTTAACAATATTCCAAATTGTTTTAATTTTATTATCAGATGTGCTAATCTCAAACATAATGCACACTTCTGGACTCCTTAATAACTTTTCTTAATACAGTGCAGTAGTTTTTATAATGTTTCATTGTTTTGGGATCGTTACTCCTCCTAGCTATAAGATACATTTCCCTTTTCTGTTTACAAGATTTTTTACTCCCTTAGTAAGCCATGGCTTTTTACATGGTTTCTTATAATTATATTTCACTGTTTTCTTGGGGAAACTGTTTTCAAATATACTCACAAAAAATATCATGAAATAGGTTAAATTTTAAATTAGAATCATGTTCCCTGTACACCTCATCCCAGTCTAACTGTTGCAAGCTTTCCCTAAAATTTTGAATTGTTAAATCATTAATTGAACACACTATTTTGGAGGACTGTTTTGCATTACTGTATGGAGCTATATCATATACTGTAACTAACTGTGCATCATGATCAGACAGATCATTCTTAACAGGCAAAGTTTTTATTTGATTAAATTTATCTTGGTCTATGAATACATTATATATCAGTGTGCTGCTTTCATGTACCACCCGAGTAGGAAAATCAATAACTGATGTCAAATTGAAAGAACCAAGTACTACTTCAAGGTCAAGCTTTCTATCAGACGCTTTCAGAAAATCTACATTGAAATCTCCACAAACAATAACTTGCTTTCCTCTGTCTGACAGATAGCACAACAAAGAATCCAAGTTTTTCAAAAATAGTTGAAAATTTCCCAATGGGGACCTACACATGGCTACAATTATAAAAGTGCCATTATTTAGTTTAAGTTCACATGCACATGCTTCTATATGTTGCTCTACGCAAAATTTTTTTGTTTCCAAATTTTTCACACTATGACAGATTTTCACATATATGGCAAATCCTCTCTCCATAGTGTGTCTACTTACATGTGCTGAAAGCTTATATCCACCTACATTTACCATTTCCATACCTGTGACCATATGATGTTCAAACAGGCATAGTACATCTATTCCACCCTCAGTTTCTAAATCCTCTAAACAAACAAGAAGCTCATCTACTTTGTTTTTTAATCCCCTGATATTCTGATGCAATATGTTAACATTATTTTACACTGTGCTTTTATGTGAATTTTGTAACATACTAACATTATTTTTCACTGTACTGTTATGAGAATCTTCTGATATTTTCACATCTCTAGTACCTGCATGTCTGAACTTCTCATTAAGCTTTATTTCAATCAAACGTAGGATGACTGGACACTGATCTTAGCCTAAAAAAATACTCCCATGAGTTTCAGTGCCCCTCTTTAAAGATTTTGCTATCATCACAGCCAGTTTACCCTTCCCTTTCCTATTGGGATGCAGACCATGCCTTTGTGAAGTCCCACCTACCAATACCATCAACAGGAACCAAACCTATGCCTGACAAAGTAGCTGCCCTAAGCAGCTGATCTAGCTCCATATTGACCCTCCTGCCAGAGCTGTTCAATTGGGGCCGATCATAACGCAAGAAAACAGGAACCAAGCCAACATTTGTATGGTTCATTGCAGATGTTATTTTTACCAGGTCGCACTCAATATTTTAGTCCTGATCCCTATCAAAGATGCAAAATGTTTACACTGTCATAAAATGGGGCACAGGCATAAGTTTCCATAGAAAAACAATGCAGAAATGCCAAATATAATACATACAGGGAAGCCACTGAAGGTGATCATGAAGAATTCGAAAATAGGATATACAAAGTAGTATCAAGTTGTGCTAAAGCAGTAATGGTAGATGTTGGAATAAAAGGGAATAGTGTGCAACATGTAGATATGGGTTCTTCCAAATTATTGGATCACCTCTGTTACGCAAATTCAAGGGTACACTTCAAAGCTATAGTGATCAATAAATTCCAATAAAAGGACACTGTACAGTAAGTACACATTATGATCTTTCCCAGTACAAGCAACAATACTTGTGTGGCACAGTCTCCAATGGTTGATAACATCATAGGACTCAAACTCTTTGGGGAACTCAAGTTTACAGTGCAGGATTCAGCAAATCAAATTCACATAATGGATGAAACAGAGGAATGAGAAAATCTCCATAAGAAATGCAAACAAACTTTTTGTGGAACCCCAGGAAGCATCAAAGATTACCTGATGCATATAATCTTGAAGGACTAGACTCAGAATGAAAAAGTCAAGCAAGAATTAGATAGGTAAGAAATAAATCGAATAACTGAACCCATGATGAACAGTCGAGGGGTCATTCCTTTAGTCACAGTGGAAAAACCAAACGGGAAGCTACAGTTGTGTGATACAATCCTGAGAGCTCAAGATATAATGGCAAAATTAAGTATAGACAAGTACTATTCATGCATTGATTTGATGAACACAATCTTCAACTGCCGTTTGACGGATAAGGCCAGAAATGGCCATTAATGGACCATTTGGCTTCTACAAATGTAAAAGATCCAGCAATGCTTCACAGGTGCTAAATATGTATGAAAATTGGATAAAGTCCTAATCACCTTCTCTCCCCTCTCTCTATCCACCTCCTTCTCCTCCATTTTTCTGTCTATCTCCTCCTCTCACAGGGGCACCACAAACAATTCAAGTACTGAAGCAGACACATGCAGTGAGTTCTGTATAGCTAACAAATCCACCATCTTTGTGCTCCACGATCCCATCCTGAATCTCCAATGGTGGTGTTGAATTTTTTTGTCAGGACTTTTAAAGCACATATGAGGGAACTCGGCAACAAATTAAAAGAAGGAAGGATGGTCTGAGAATGTTCCTCATTTCATACCGAAGCATTCCTCATAAGGACACATCCCCAATTGAAGTGCTTCACAGAAGGAAGATGAGAACTCTACTTTCCCTAACAGCACCTTGTAGCCTGCAGCAACCATTGGCAGAGTGTCTGGAAGTCCAAAATGGAATTTTCAGCGAAATATTATATTCATGTGCGTATAACAGGAACAAAGTATGATACCTGGAGACTGTGGTATGTAAACTAGGAACGAGATGTAGGCCTAGTTAATAATGACTGAAGATGGTGGTACCTGCTGTAAGCATATGGACCAGCTCCAACCACAACATGATATCCTTTCCTTTTCAGAGGCTATTAACCTTTTTCATTTCCAGATGGGGCAACATGTCAACCTTCAAGGCGGATGGAGGAGTCATGGAATTTCCGCCGTTAACCAGCACTGACACCCCACCATAACCAGAACCTATGGAATTGTAGCCCAGCAGTTGCGGAAATTAGCAAGGAGGTGGATCTCATCTGCCTGCAGCAGAAGAAGAAGAAGAAGAAGAAGAAGAAGAAGAAGAAGAAGTACTTCAGATCTCTCCCTTGTGGAGGGGGATGATGTAACCCCTAGCTGCAACTCCAGCAAAACATACTTTCCTCCAGCAACGGAGGATGAATGAGACAGCTTATGCATCTAGCCAACAAGAGTTTGCCAGCAACTTCAAACAGAGTGGGCCTATGTTTCATATCATGCATAATGTGGAACGAGTAGTGCAGAGCTAAGTATCACCACATGCTAGGATATAAGTCATGCCCTGTGGCTTCTCTGGTAACGTGTACCTGCAGAGTGTCTTAGAAAGTGTGCTCCTAAGTTCCAGTCACAGTCGCTGCTGAAACTCGAGTCATGCAGCTCACCTGAACAAAGTGTATCTGCCACTGCCGACATTGCCTACGCTGGACAGAGGACTCTATTGTGCACTAATCTGACTTATTCTCAGAACAAGACTGCCACAGACTAGGAATATTCTACAACAATTTCTAGAAGTTCAGCTTTTGTATGTCTGAGTAAACATTTTTTCTGAAATAGAATTGTAGCCACTTTAATAATTGTGCTTACAGATATGCATGCCTGATGTATGGTTAAGAGTAGTGCCGCTGATACAATGACATCAATGGCACCTTATTGTTTGTTGTCAAAGTCCCACTTTGACAATGAAGTGTAGCTACAACAGATTTGGCCCAATGTCAGTAATTACACTACTACTTAGAAGGTCAACTAACAATACACTTTTCATCATATTCAGATAAAAGAAGGAAGGAATATTAGGTTTAATATCCCATCGATGACAGGGCGATTAGAGATAGAGCACAAAAGCAGACTGGGGAAGGAAATAAGACATGTCATTTTCAAAGGAACTGTACTGGGATTCACCTTAAGCAGTTTAGGATAATCATGGAAATCCTAAATCTGGTGGCCTGATAGGGATTTGAGACACTGCCCGCCAAATGAAAGACCATTATCTTAATATTGCATCACCTCACTCAGTATATTCAGCTTTGGGCTGTAGATGGTGACACCCACTTAAAGAAACTTTCTTAAGTTTTCTATCCTGTGGCTGAGCTCTGTATTTGGGTTGAAAACCATGTCGACTTGCTACTCTACATCTAATATATCCACCACCGTGGTTCTCAACATCAATACCACTTAGCAGCTGATTTTTTTACCCCCAATCCAGTGACTATCTCTCCTAGGATAGTAAACAAAAATGGAAGTTTGTTTCGTCTTCACTGTTTCTAAAACTACAAAGTATGTTCTCTTTCTAAAAGTCTGCCTTCCAACTGCCAGTTTCCACCTTTCCAACCCAACTCTCTGCTGCCTACCTATTTACTGACAGCAGCTTCCTACAATTATGCCACACCATATAAAAAATTATGGACAGTTCATAACAGACCCAGATGGCTCCTTGCTAACAGAAAGAAGTGACATTGCTAACAGATGGAAGGAATATTTTAATGAGTTACTAAATGCTCCAACTATAAGCGTCTCTCAGGAAGATGACAATGAATATCTTACTGCTGACCCATCGGACGAAGAGCCCAGCTTAGCAGAAATTAAAGAAAGCATCAAGAAGCTGAAGAGACATAAAGCTCCTGGAAGTGATGGTATAGACACAGATATATGGAAGCTCAGTAAATTTCCTTTTGTAAACTGCTTACACAAAATCATCACCAACATCTGGAAGCAGGAACAGGTCCCACATGATTGGAAAGAAGTAGTTGTGTGCCCTATATACTAGAAGGGGGACCCAACAAATTGTTCAAACTACAGAGGAATTGCGTTACTAAACACAACATATAAAATTCTGACAAATATACTGTTAGCAAGGATAAGCCCTTACGTTGAAGACTCCCTAGATGATGCCCAATGTGGATTTAGACCTAACAGATCGACTATTGACAATATATATGTCCTAAGGATGTTGGGTGAAAAGAAATATGAATTCAATCAAAATGTACATATGCTTTTCATTGATTTTAAAAAAGCTTTTGACAGTATCAACAGGGAATATTTATGGAAGTGCATGAGGCAGATTGGCATCCCTAACAAATTGATAAATTTAATAAAAGCTTGCACTTTAAACTCAAAATACAAAATAAAAGTAGCTGGCAAACTTTCTGAAGACTTTGAGGTTAAAACTGGAGTCAAACAAGGGGATTCACTCTCACCAGTTCTTTTTAACATAGTAATCAATAGAATAATCCAAAAAGTAAAGCTACTACAAATTGGAGCACAACTGGCAAGCAAAATTAACATTGTAGCATACGCCGATGACATTGCATTATTATCTGACAGTGAGAATGATTTGAAGCTTCTTACAGCACAATTAATTAAAGCCACAAATGGCACAGGCCTCCAGCTGAATACAGACAAAACAATGTACTTTATCTTATCCCGCTATCCATCAAATAATAATGTACTGCAAATTAATAACACAGCTTTCACAAAGACAAATGAATTTAATTACCTTGGTACAATAGTAACCTCTGACAACTCCATAAAAATTGAAATAGAATCACGAATTCAGAAGGCTAATAAATGCTACTATAGTCTCTTGACAGTTTTCAAAAGTAAGTTAATATCTAGGAACACCAAACTACAAGTATACAAATCATTGATTATACCAGTACTCACCTATGGATCTGAAACCTGGACTCTCACAAAAAAAGAGGAAAACAGATTAAGAGTATTTGAACGAAAAATTTTGAGAAAAATATTTGGACCCATAAGAGATAGGATCAGTGATGAATGGAGATTGCTAAATAACAATGAAATTTACAAATTATATAAAGACTCCGATATAGTGGCCAAAATTAAAGCCAAAAGACTGAAATGGATAGGGCATGTCATCAGAGCACCACCAAACAGGACCATCAAGAAAGTGACTGAAGAGATTCCCACCGGAAGACGACCTCTTGGACGCCCACGCATGAGATACTTGGACAATATTCAAGACGATCTCAGAAAACTAGGACATGACAGACAGTGGCAAATTACTTGTAAAGACAGAGCAAAGTGGTTCAACATTGTCCATTCTGCAGCAAAAAGCCTTCATGGATTGTAATGCTTAATAATAATAATAATAATAATAATAATCAGTCTTTTTCTTCAATGTATCCTGCAGCTCTTTGTGATGGCCACACCAGTTCCCTCACCAGCACTTTACTATACTTCTTCCACTTGTTACAAAACTCACACTACAAACTTAAAATTTTTCATATAAACATACTGAAATAAGAGAAATAAGGTAAAAATCTATAAGTAGTGACTGCCCAATAACTCAACTATATAGTGAATGGTTACCTTTATCCTATTATTTGTGTTGCACCCAGAACTTTCTAGTATCATTATTTAAATATTTAAGATGTAATAGTAACAAAATAAAGCACATTTCTCTTAACAATGAGACAAGCAGTCTCCCGTAAAGTGACAAACTGCACTGCAAATCTGTTTATGTCTATGGAAACCTATGGCACTCTTCATATACAGGAGCAGTGTGAAGGTAAGAAGACAGGTGAGTGACACATTCTGCACAGAGAGTGAAGGAGAATAGCTTTTGATGTCACCAGTTCGCCTTTTGTGTGCTATTATTTTGACACAATGTCGACAGCTGCATGGGGTACATGCACACATGTGCAACAAAGCGATAACGGTACTGGTAAGATTTTTGTCATTGCAATGGGAGTCCTGCGGACCTCGTAAATAATGTACTACTGCTTTTTTAGAAACTGCAGTTGTCTGCCACAACATAATCATTAGAGATAGTAACAAGAACGGCACACTCTGAAATCATTTTGATCATGGAAATTTTGGAACACATGGACGACCAAATATGATAGCAAAGAGATAGAATTCTAAAAACAGCTTGGTTGAACAAAAATGGCTGATGGAAAATTCCAGTAGCAAAGTATGCCAGTACCAGTGAAAATAGTGAGTCTTGTAAACAACAAATGAAGAACTATGTAATAAATGATTCACTGATTACTGTTTAATGACACTGAAATGCATCTGAGCAAAAGTAAAAATAAAAAACTATATGTAAATCAAGGTAGCAATCTTTAGTAATGTGTTGAGAAACAATGTTGTGTATTGATCATTTACTTGTGCTTTACATATTCAAATGAACCTTAGTAAGCAGTTGGGTATAAGTAGTCTTTTTCATGCTCATTTTATGAAATCGGAAATGATGATCACTGTTCCAAAGATGGACCTTTAGCCACTAATATTTTGCAGTGTAGCCATGAACTAAACACCTGCATAAACAAGGCATACCTTTACAAGACAGTAATTTAGTTTAGTACTTATCAAGTTGCAAGCTGATAAATTCATATTCAAGACAATAAATTCACATTATTATTTTTACCATTCAATAAAAATGATTTTCAAAGATTTATGATGGCAGATCCAATCACAGATTCCACAATAATTTATCATTATTAATCTTGGATTTGTATCTCGTAGCAGTCTGCTCACACAGACATTGTGACGTTTTCATTTGCTACCTGCATGAGACTATCAATGTCTGCAATTTTAAACATTCTGTTTATCTCTGCAATATAAAATTTCACCTAAGCCCATATTAGCTCAATGAGACTGTAATAACAATTGTACAGGAGCAGTCTATCAACATGGTGCCCATATTGTTCTGCAGTCTAATCTATTTCACAGGAACAGTTTGTGAGCTTTTGAGCAAGAACAGGCAGCAGCAGTTCTACTATCGTCTGTGACAAATTGCTGGGGCATGAACACACATGCACTAAAGTGGAAATAATCACTGAATCTTCAAAGGACGTTCAGTTACATGTGGAAAAGACAGAATAGTTACATGTGGAGCAAACAGAATTGCTCCAGACTGCAGCATCATGAGGTTAGTGTCTTTTTCTGCTGCAATCTCCCTTCTACCTGTGTTCTTAACTGCACAGGACTCTCATGGTTGCAAACATGACACATTCCAGTTTCACACAGAAGCATCTGCGCTATATATTCTTGGTAAACGAATCCACCACAGTTGTAAAATGCTTTTATTGACTGAGGTCTTACATGACAGAAGTCGCAATACACTACCGCAGTTTCGGGGTCTTAGCCCCATCATCAGGTGAATCTGAAATCGAAAGTAAACCAATTTACACAATTAAAAATGTAAAAAAATAAAATTTAGAATCTAAGAAATCAGATAAAATGACTCAAAGAAGTTTACCTAGCAGAAGCAGTACATCATGTCCATGCCCAAACACCTAGTAGACAAACATCTACCATAGATTGACTGTATAACAGCATCCCATGTATCCCAACTTTCAATTGTGGTCTGGGAAAATGCCCCTTGTTCCAAAATTGCCACTGGGAATGCATGCAGTGTACAAAAATAAAGTCACCCTAGGACATTACATGGAAGTCACGTGCTACACCAAAGTCCTTCCACTTAATGTCCTGCGTTGGTTTTATTTTTGTAGAGCACATGCATTCCCAGTGGCATTTTTGGGACCAGAGGCATTTCCCCAGGCTGCACTTGAAAGCTGGGGTTCTTTGTAGCAACAATTTTGGATGCTATGATGACATCCTGTTACTGCTAGGTAAGCTATTTTTAATCATTTTATCTGATTGTTTTGTTTCTAAATTTTACTTTTCAAATGTTTAATTGTTTAAAGGTGTAGGTTACAACTATTGTTTTACATTAGATTTCAGACACACTAGATGATGGGGCTAAGACCCTGAAACCGTGGTAGTGTATAGCGACTGTCATGTAAGACTCCGGTCAATATAAGTATTTTACAACTGTGGCAGATTTGTTTACTGTGAACATGTTGCAGAACAATTGTAGATGTCCCACAAACAGAAATTTATGCTACATAACAGGTGGTTATAATTAAACTTTCCTTATTTAACATGTTATAACACAGAAACTAATTGCCATACAAGTACCAAACTTGGTATCATTAATGTCACGGACATGGGGGAGGAGAAATAATTCAGAACCAATTAAATTGAAACACTTTTATGTGCTGCTACGGTACATCACACCATTACATACCGGTACCATTACTGCTACAAAATGGGCTCAATATGATACCTACCAGCATCCAGAAGTGTCAGAAAGGACAGCAATGCATTCTGCACAGCAGAACGAAGCATGTCCGTAGCTATGCTGGCTACCTCTCGATATGCTGCGCTTCAGATCAACACATGTGTGAATGTTCCCCTGGTATACCCTGTCTTTCAGGTAGCCCCACAATCAGAAATCACAGGGAGAGAGATCAGATGATCGTGCCGGCCAAGCATTTGGAAAAGATAGGCTGATAATTTGATCGCTTCCAAATGTGTTTCAGAGAAGCAGGTGAACTTCACGAGAGATGTGTGGTGAGGCCCCACCTTGCATGAAAACTGTTAAGTTCAATGTGTCTGTCTCCTGTAGCGTGTGTATGACATGCTGGCGAAGCATATCACACTAACGCTGGCCGGTCACACTGCATGTCTTTGGTCCTTGAGTGCCAACCTGTCCAAAAGAATGGGCCAATGATGAATGTAGCTGTGAACCCATACCATACAGTGACACATTCACCTCACAGAGGAACTTCATGCACAGTGACTAGAGGAGAAGATCCCCACACTCAGCAATTCTGTGTGTTTACCTCACCTGTCAGAGAAAAATGAGCTTCGTCTGTCCATACAATAATCCAGGATCAGCCCCCATCAACTTCGCTTGTAACAAAGTGGAGAGCGAAGTGAACATGTCATTGTGTGTCCTGTGGTGCAACCTGCTGTATGATAGCGATCTTGTACAGATACCATCTGAGATTGGTTCGAAGCACCTACCGTACAGTGGACCATGGGATGTTCTACTGTGGTGACGCAGCACGTGCACTGCCTGACGATCGGAAACTGTGCACAGCATTGTCTGCCACAGCAACATCGATTTCATCAACCACAGGTGGTGCAAGAGGACATCGGCCTCTTCCCGGAGTGTTGCCCAGTTCTCCAGTTGATTCAAACTTCTTCATCATGCTCTGCACAGCAGGTGAAGAAAGAGGACCCTTCCTTAATCCTTTCAGTCAGTGATATTCGCAAAGTGCAGCTGCAGTATTAATGTTGTTTTGATGATATAGTTTCACCAATAATGCACTGCTCCTTTTGTCCACGCTCATGTTGACATGTCAACAAGTGCACTGCGATTGGTCAGGTGTGTGAAACTATGAATCATGATGACTGATCATGGCACCTAGTAGTCATAGTTGAAACTCAACGGTGGCACTGTGTTGCATGGAAATCATGCACCTCATACTCTGGAAATCAATTGGTTCTCGTACAGTAATTATTTCCATGTTATAATTTGTTAAATATGGAAAGTTTAATTGTAACCACCCAGTATTATGACCTATACCCAGAATTAAATTTCACAGTTGAGTGGGTTCTAGATGTGAAATATTAGTCCATTGCTGCCACTGAAGAGCAAGCTAGCTGTTCTAGGGGACTACTTCAGAAAATGTAGAGTTTGTCTTAATGTAACAGAAACTACAGTGTCAACAGACATGCAAAAATTAAACTATCAGTCCAGTTCAATTGGCACAATGCTCCACTATAATGGTCATCCTAAATATTTTGGGTGTCACACTTGACAGATCTCTAGCATACTGTGGTCATCATTCCTACACTAGAGTTAAAAGTAGAGCATCAAACAACATCCTGTGCAAACTAACTGTTCTAGGGGCTTCAGTCCAGAACTGTGCGACTGCTCCGGTTGCAGGTTCGAATCCTGCCTCGGGCAGGATGTGTGTGATGTCCTTAGGTTAGTTAGGTTTAAGTAGTTCTAAGTTCTAGGGGACTGATGACTTCAGATGTTAAGTCCCATAGTGCTCAGAGCCATTTGAACCAAACTAACTGTCATGTCGTTGGAAGCACAACCAACCACACTGGGGATAGATGTACTACATATGGTACACTCTGTGAGAGTGACATGCAATTCAACTCCACACTGAGGCTGGCTGGTTTGGGAACCATCAAGTGTAACTGAAATGTAGTCAGGTAGAATAGATCCACATGCTTTGGCATCACACCTTAAAAAGTAATATTTTTCTTCCAGAATGAAATTTTCACTCTGCAGCAGATTGTGCACTGATATGAAACTTCCTGGCAGATTAAAACTGCATGCCGGACTGAGACTTGAACTCGGGACCTTTGCCTTTCGCGGGCAAGTGCTCTGTCATCTGAGCTACCCAAGCATGACTCATGCCCCACCATCACAACTCTACTTCTGCCAGCTTCTGTGAAGTTTGGAAGGTAGGAGACAGGGTACAGGCAGAAGTAAAGCTGTGAGGATGGGGTGCGAGTTGTGCTTGGGTAGCTCAGATGGTAGAGCACTTGCCCGCGAAAGACAAAGGTCCCGAGTTTGAGTCTTGGTCTGGCATACAGTTTTAATCTGCCAGCAAGTTTCAATATTTTTCTTTCTTACTCATTTTTTTCTTTATGCATCTAACCTGTATTGGTATGCGTGTGACAGTACGCGTACCTAATATATTCCAAAACGTTGTGTATAAAAACGAGATTTTCCAGTGCTCATACCTTGTGTTCTATTGGTGATAAAAAGACAGAAGCAAGTGTTTTACACAATCCTTAGGCTAGGGTCCATTTGTATACCCAACAGAAGGATTGTCTTAGTGTCACTATCCTATAATACAGAGTCAGAGTCTGAATATCACACTTCCTCCTGATCAGGCAAATGGAGAAAATCAGTTAGTTCTTTTTGCATTTGATGTGGTCTATGGTGGACATGACATGGGTGGTTCCTCAGAAAATTCCCCCTAAACAGATGTTTACTATACTTTCACCAGTGGACCAAAACCCAGCGAAAGTTCCAAGATGGCTATGCACAGCAAATGTCTGAAATTTTTATGATATATTCCTAAGATGTCCATCTCCAACAAACTTGAAAATTTTCTTGAAATCTTTACCCATTTTCAAGATACAAAGGTTCAAAGTTATCCTACTTCTACACGTAAAACCTGGTACAAAGCAAAATCTAAGAAATAAATAATCACAACAAACTGCTCAAACTTTAATGGTATATTCTCTAGGCATTTATGTAGAAGAGTCATCTTCCCGTTTTCAAAAATCTTTATCCATTTTTGAGAAACACCCCAAAAACTTGTTTTTAGAGGTACCAAAACCCAGACACAAATTCCGAGACTGCTACGCACAGCAAATGCCTATAATTTTTACAATGTATTCCCAAGATCCTGATCTCAAACAACCCTCATCATTTTCTTCTTATCTTTACTCACTTCTGAGATACAAAGGGGGTTGGGTTGGGTTGTTTGTGGAAGGAGACCAGACAGCGAGGTTATCGGTCTCATTGGATTAGGGAAGGACGGGGAAGGAAGTCGGCCGTGCACTTTCAAAAGAACCATACCGGCATTTGCCTGGAACGATTTAGGGAAATCACGGATGGCCGGACGTGGGATTGCACCGTCGTCCTCCCGAATGCGACTCCAGTGTCTAACCACTGCGCCACCTTGCTCGGTGAGATACAAAGGTTCAAAGTTGACCTACTTCCACATGTAAAATGTGCATGTAAAATCCAGTGCAAGGCAAACATGTAATTTATAGAGTGACATAGCACAGAGAAATGTGCTGTTAAGTGTCTCAGTTATCATCTGGGAGCTCAGTGTTTTAGTATTGGAGCACATGCAAATCCAGTCTGAGGTGTAAAACTGACTAATACATTTCTTTTCATATGAGTTACATGCCCTGCTGCAGCAGAGAAAAGAAGAGAACCAGTAGAAAAATGCTCCTATTGGAGCACAAAAAATGTGAATATGTTCCTGTTCATTTAAAAGACTAACTGAAATGTGAGGTACTAGCTCCTCGTTCTACTTTCCTCAGCACCTTTCAAAATTTTCTCACAAATGTTGGCATTCAAACATACACTTATCAGCCAGAACATTATCAATACTGACCTACTATTGATATAAACCCATCCAATTGATAGCAGCATCACCAGGCAAGGAATGACTGCAAGTCAGACACCCGTATGGTACCTGTAGTATCAGTGAGCGTGCTGTCCACATGTAGAATGGTGAAGGCGCATAATCTATCCGAGTTTGACTGAGGACAGACTGTGATGGCCTCGAGGCTCAGCATGAGCATTTCAGAAACTGCACAACTTGGATGTTCATGGAATACTGTGGTGAGTGTCTTCAACAAACGGTGAAACCAATCCAGACATTGTGGGGTTGGGCAGCCAACCATCATTACAGATGTTGGATGTCGTAGAATGGGCAGACTGATAAAACAGGACAGGCGGTGAATTATGGCATAACTAACATCAGACTTTAATGCTGGGCAGAGAACAAGTGTGTGTGAGCACACAGTGCACTGAACACTCCTAACAATGGGCCTCTACAGCCAATGACCCATGAATGTTCCCAAGTTAACACAACTACATTGGCAACTACGACTGAAATGGGCATGTGACCATCGGCACTGGACATTGGCACAATGGCGGAGTGTTGTATGGTCTGATGACTCCCTGTACCTTCTTCATTGTGCTGATAGGAGAGTACAAATTCATTGTCTTCCAGGGAAGATGCTCCTTGACACCTGTACTGCAGGACGGAGACAAGCTGGCGGGAAATCCATTATGCTTTTAAGGACATTCATATGAGCATCCATGGGTCCAGTGCAGCTCATGCAAGGCTCTATGATGACCAAAGAGTATAATACACGGGTTGCAGATCACGTACACACCTTCATGATAATCACATTTCCAGGGGCAGCGCCATTTTTCAACAAGATAATGTGCCAAAGGCCTGGAGCATGATGGAGTGGTTCAAGGATCATAGTGGGCAGTTCCAATTCATGTGCTGACCTTCAACTCACCAGATCTGAACCCGATCAAACACATCTGGGATGTGATTGAATGTGATGTCAGAGCTCATCGCTGTCCGCCCCCCCCCCCCCTCCCCCTCCCAACCCATTTATGGGAATCAGGTGACTTGTGTGTACAGATGTGATGCCAACTCCATCCAGCAACCTACCAAGGCCTCACTGCTTCCACGCAATGACATGTTGCTGCTGTTCTCCATGTCAAAGGTGGAAATACCGGCTGTTAGGTAGGTGGCCATAATGTTCTGGGTGACCAGTGCATTCGAGCTTTCTTACACTGATAAGAAGAAAACAGTGGCAATGGCAAAGAGATGTAAAACTAATAAATACTGGGAGACAGTAGACAGTGGTTGCGTTATAGAAAGAGCGAAGGACACTATAGCAGCGTGTGTGTGCGTCTGTGTGTGTGTGTGTGTGTGTGTGTGTGTGTGTGTGTGTGAGAGAGAGAGAGAGAGAGAGAGAGAGAGAGAGAGAGAGAGAGAGAGAGAGAGAGGGGGGGGGGCTGGGGAATGGGGAACATAGTTGACAATGGCAGAACAGTGGTGTGTGTGTGTGTGTGTGTGTGTGTGTGTGTGTGTGTGTGTGTGAGAGAGAGAGAGAGAGAGAGAGAGAGAGAGAGAGAGAGAGAGAGAGGAGGGGGGGCTGGGGAATGGGGAACATAGTTGACAATGGCAGAACAGTGCTAAGGAAAGAGTGTAGGAGACAGTGCCGGGGGGAGGGGGGGGGGGAGATAAAGACAAAGATAAAAAGAGTCTATGACAATGACAACGATGAGAGAGAGACAGTGACAGAGAGAAGAGACAGCAGCAGTAGGAATGAAAGAATGAGGTATTAGCGGTAAGGGAGAGCAAGAGAGAGACAGTGACAATGAGAGGCAACTGTAGTAGTAGGATAGAATGAACGGGACTGTGGCTGTGACATAGAAGACAATGACAGAGAAACACAAAGAGATAATGACAATAAGTTGGGCTGAATGAGTGTGTGAGAAAGGGCATCTGGGAGAGGATGGGAACGAGTGACACAGCGATGGACTAGTGAGTGTGCGTGAGTTACAGTTAGCGGAGTTTGTGGAAGTCTGACACGAGCTGTATGTTAAAAACAGAACGAATATGTTCTAATGCCAAAATTTTTGGGAACATTTTTTAGAGGTGCTAAGGAAGGCAGATGAGGCAACTGGTACCCCACTTATCAGTCAGAGCCTTTTAAATTAACAGGAACATATTCACATATTTTGTGCTCCGATAAGAACAGTTATCCACCAGTACCACCTATGCATGAAATATCAACATCTTTTACAAGCTGTATTATTGTCCAGTGTGTAATTTATATGCAGTTAATAATTGTTTGTTTTAGATTTGACATATCTAATTTGAAAACTATGTAGTCAACTATTAGTATTCAGCTCACTTAAATAGTTATTCTAAATTGTCACTCATTTAATCAGATTGACTCCTTGAAGTTTTGTAGACTGTGACCTATGTTGTAAAACTAATAGATAGTGGTAACAGTAAGCTGATCATCATAAAATTGTTTCATAAAAGTAAAGGAGCACCAACTGAAATTTGGCATTGACAGTATCACCTTAGTTCTTTAAAATTGTTTGAAGCACATATTTGTCCATCAATGAAATGAAAAAAGAAGACATCTGAAGAGACACATAGCTGAAGTAATCTCTCACACTCCACTCCACTAACAACCCTCTGCAATATTGCTCTAACACATCTCAGAAAACATTATGCTTTTTTTATGAGAACACTGAAAAATATTGCCCAATTCATGCTGGCATCTTTAGCCGAGGCACCTTATATCACACAATAATGCAAAAAAATTCTCCAATAACTAGATGTCTCATTGAGTCTGCAAACACCTTCAGCCTTGTACGCAAATGGAATGAGGAGTGGACCACAGAAGAACCTCCACAGTGACATCCAAGCAAAAAATAAAATGCTAAACCCTCCAGAATTTGATCTACCTCATCCACTATGGGCTAAACACACGAGTATGCATAAACCACGGACACTGTGCTGCTTCAGCAGTAAAATAGTGTAATTAACAATCACCAGCCTTTAACTGTGGAATCAAAACCAGACTCTCGAGCGTATTGTCTCTGGCAGTAATGAAAACTCACCTCAGCTTTTTAATTACATTTCAGTCATTGATTTTGTTCCTTATTTTTGTATATGCTTTGTGTGTGTCATACAATATGTAAATTAATAAATGGTAATAATATATGTGGTGACATAGTTTACTGTCTATACGAAAGCAGCAATGCCAGAAGACAGTATCGGTTTGCAGAATGGTCTACAGAGGACTGATGAATAGTACGAGGTGCATTCAAGTTCTAAGGCCTCTGATTTTTTTTTCTCCGGACTGGAAAGAGATAGAAACATGCCCATTGTTTTAAAATGAGGCCGCGTTCATTGTCAATACGTCCCAGAGATGGCAGCACCGTACGGCAGATGCAATTTTACTGCCAGCGGCGAGAATGAGAACTGTTTTAAATACTTAAAATGGCGACGTTTTCCTTACTTGAACAGTGTGCAATCATTCGTTTTCTGAATTTGCGTGGTGTGAAACCAATTGAAATTCATCGACAGTTGAAGGAGACATGTGGTGATGGAGTTATGGATGTGTCGAAAGTGTGTTCGTGCGTGCGACAGTTTAATGAAGGCAGAACATCGTTTGACAACAAACCGAAACAACATCGGGCTCGCACAACCCGGTCTGACGACATGATCGAGAAAGTGGAGAGAATTGTTTTGGGGGATCGCCGAATGACTGTTGAACAGATCGCCTCCAGAGTTGGCATTTCTGTGGGTTCTGTGCACACAATCCTGCATGACGACCTGAAAATGTGAAAAGTGTCATCCAGGTGGGTGCCACGAATGCTGACGGACGACCACATGGCTGCCTGTGTGGCATGTTGCCAAGCAATGTTGACGCGCAATGACAGCATGAATGGGACTTTCTTTTCGTCGGTTGTGACAATGGATGAGATGTGGATGCCATTTTTCAATCCAGAAACAAAGCGCCAGTCAGCTCAATAGAAGCACACGGATTCACCACCACCAAAAAAATTTTGAGTAACCGCCAGTGCTGAAAAAATGATAGTGTCCATGTTCTGGGACAGCGAGGGCGGAATCCTTACCCATTGTGTTCCAAAGGGCACTACGGTAACAGGTGCATCCTATGAAAATGTTTTGAAGAACAAATTCCTTCCTGCACTGCAACAAAAACGTCCGGGAAGGGCTGCGCGTGTGCTGTTTCACCAAGACAACGCACCCGCACATCGAGCTAACGTTACGCAACAGTTTCTTCGTGATAACAACTTTGAAGTGATTCCTCATGCTCCCTACTCACCTGACCTGGCTCCTAGTGACTTTTGGCTTTTCCAACAATGAAAGACACTCTCCGTGGCCGCACATTCACCAGCCGTGCTGCTATTGCCTCAGCGATTTTCCAGTGGTCAAAACAGACTCCTAAAGAAGCCTTCGCGGCTGCCATGGAATCATGGCGTCAGCGTTGTGAAAAATGTGTACGTCTGCAGGGCGATTACGCCGAGAACTAACGCCAGTTTCATCAATTTCGGGTGAGTAGTTAATTAGAAAAAAAATCGGAGGCCTTAGAACTTGAATGAACCTCGTAGTGCATGCTCTGACAGTAGACCTTTAACATGAATAAATGTAACATATTGCACATACAAGGGTTGAACGAAAAGTAATGCCTCCACCTTCGTTAACTGGGTTTAGATGGGAATATTTTAATAAATCAAACGCAGAAATAATCCTTAGAATATGATGTTTAATTTTTCCATATAATCACCAGCCAATTGGATACATTTCTGCTAACGATGAACAAATTTTATGAAGCTGTTACGAAGAAATCGACACTTTGTTTCCAAAACCACAGTCTCACAGTTCTCTCAATGCCTTAATCAGAACCATAATGATGTCCCCGCAGATGGTCTTTTATTATTGGGAACAGATGGAAGTCAGACGGTGCTAAATCTGGACTGAGTGGAGGATGCCCTACGGTGGTAAGGTTCAGTCTCTGAAGTTCTGCTGTGGTGGCATGTGAAGTGTGTGGGAACCCATTGTGCACAGATCTGATAGCCAAGCAAAGCATTAATGTCACCCACACGTTCTTATGAAACACTGATTGTGCTTGCAGTTTCTCTCTGAGTGATACAATGATTGTCCTGAATCAATCTGTGAACATTTTGCTAGTGAACTCGGTGGTTGCTGTCACAGGACGCCCAACTTTTTGTTTGTCACGCAGGTCAGATGTTCCCGCCTCAACACCTTTAAACTTACTCGTCCAACGATGCATAGTACTCACATCAACACAATCACCATAGACTGCTTTTGTTCTCTGATGAATCTCCTTTGGGGTGACACCTTTTGCTGCCAAGAATTCAATGACTGCATGTTGCTTAAATCGCATTGACTGACCGTCTGCATAGGGTTCCATACTTTACACTGTAACAACACAACCATTCAATCCCAAGGCTTCCCACCAACTGGAGCTGCAGAGAAGAGGCTATGGAACAAGCCAGTACCTGCCACATACCAATGCTGCCAACTGTTGAAGAGTTACGAAGGTGGAAGCATTACTTTTCAGTCAACACTCGTACATAGCCAGAAGAAATCCACTACTGTACAATTATATTATTGATAACAAATTTCTGCAAACAGTATCTACTGTATAATATCTAGGAGTAACTATCCAAAGTGAGCTTAAGTGGAATGACCACATGAAACAAATAGTAGAAAAAGCAGATGCCAGACTGAGACACACAGGAAGTATCTTAAGGAAATTTAACTCATACATGAAAGAAGTGGCTTATAAGACCCTTCTTCGATCGATTCTTCAGTATTGTTCATCAATTTGGAACCCTTACCATGTAGGATGGGTAGAACAAAAGAAAAGGTTCAATGAAAAACTGCGCATTTAGTCACGGGATCATTTAGTTGTGAGAGAGCATTACACAAGCTCAACAAACACCAGTGGCAGATGCTGCAAGAAAGGTGTTGTCCGTCACTGAGAGGTTCACTATAGAAATTTTGAGAGAGTACTTTCTGGGAAGAAGAAGAAGATGATGATGATTGGGTTTTCGGGTGCTCAACTGCACCATTATCAGCGCCCGTACAAATTCCCAACCTATGTTCAGTCCAAACTTGTCACATTCATGAATGATGATGAAATGATGAGGACAACACAAACACCTAGTCATCTCAAGGCAGGAGAAAATTCCTACCCCACCGTTTCTGGGAAGAGTCAGACAACATATTACTTCCTTTCACATATATTTCGTGAAATGACCACGATGAGAAAATGCGCAATTGAAGCTAATACAGAGGATTACCATCAATAATTTTTACCAGGTGCCATTTTCAAGCACTACTCTGTAATTTTTAACATTTTGTTCGCCTCCCTTTTTATGTAACATGTGGATTAATGCTATTTTCCTGTCTTCTGGAATCTTCTCAATTTTCCAAATGCTCTCAAAAGGTGAGTGTAGATCTCTTATAATCTTTGGTTCTGACCATTTCAATAATTCTACTGTAATGGAATCTGCACCACTTGCTAAGGCTTCATGAATTTCTAGTCTGTTTGTGGGGAATCTTCCTCGAGATTTTTTGGGATTGCCTAAAATTTTAAGTTAACTGTTGAAACTGGGCAGTTTATGAGCCTGTCAATAAATTCAGCTAATACTTTACCATTTTCTTTGTCATTTAACCAAATTTTGCCTTTTTCATCTTTGAAACAAATACTCAGAGCTTGACAGCTTTACATGTTTAAAATTTTGGTAAAAATTCCTGCTATTATTTTTGCTGGAATTTTCTTTTATTTCCATAAGCTGAGTTTTTTCAAAGTATCTTTTGATTTTCCACATTACTTTTTGATAGTTCTTTTCTTTGTTGTCTGAATTGTTCTACGTGTTCTTTTTTCTAACATCATTTCATCCATTTTTGAGCTCTTTGTTCTAGTACCTCTTCACACTACTCATTCTATCATGTCTTCTCTGTGTTGTTCTTGTTATTTTATAGAAATTTACATTACACTTCTTGAACCATATTTCAAGAATGTGGAAAGAAATCAAATATGAACATCCTGATGTAATACAATAGAATGACTTAGATGGTAATACTGGTTATCCTGTAATCTACTGCATAAATTTTAAGTGTCCTTGTGAACATTTTCATTTGAGTAGACAGAGTTGCACAACAGAAAGTTCTTTATTTCACATTTAATCTCCTTCTTTTTACCAACAAGGCATTATTAGAGTCTGGCAGCTGTTGAATACAAATGTACCCATGTATTTGACTTATGTAATAACATTTACCACTATGTACATATTTTTGGTCCTAGTATTATAATAGTCTACATCTACATCTATACTATGCAATCCATCTTCAAGAATCTTCCCGTTCAGTTCCTTCAATATCTCAGTGGCACTCCCCATGGATTAAACAAATCTGTGGCCATTCATTCTGTCCTTTTTTGTATACATTCAATATCTCCTGTTAGTCCCACACATTGGAGTAATATTTTAGAACTGGACACATGAGTGATTTGTAAGCAATCCCCTTTGTAGACTGATTGCACTTTCCCCATATTTTACCAATAAACTGAAGTCTACCACCTGCCTTATCTAGAACAGAGCCTATATGAACATTCCATTCTATATCCCTACAAGTACTACATCCAGGTATTTGTATGAGGTGGCAGATTCCAGGAGCAACTCATTGATATTATAGTCAAAGGATACTACTTTTTTTCATTTTGTCAAGTGCACAATTTTACATTTCTGGACATTTAAAGCTAGTTGCCAATCTTTGCACCACTTCGAAAACTTATCAAGATCTGACTGAATATTTATGCGGCTTCTTTCAGATAGTACTTCATTATAGATAACTACATCATCTGCAAAAAGTCTGAGTTACTACCAATATTGTCTGCAAAGTCATTAATATACAACATGAACAGCAACGGCCCCAACACACTTCTCTGGGGTACACCCGAAGTTACTTCTACATCTGACGATGACTCTCCATCCAAGATAACATGTCATGTCTTCCATTCCAAAAGCCCTCAATCCAGTCACAAATTTCGATTGATACCCCATGTGATCATACTTCTGACAATAAGTTTAGGTGTGGTATTGAGTCAGATGCTTTTCCAAAATCAAGAAATACTGCATCTACCTGACTGCTTTAATCCAAAACTTCCAATACGTTATGTGGTGCGAGTTAGGTTTCACATGATCAGCATCTATAGAATCCATGCTGGTTGACATGGGTGAGGTCATCCTGTTCAAGATAACTCATTATGTTTGAGCTCAGAACATGTTCTAAGGTTCTACAACAAATTGATGTCAAGGATATCAGAGCATAGTTTTGTGGATCTCTTCTACTACCCTTCTTGTAGAAGAGTGTGACCTATGGTTTTTTTCCAAGAACTGAGCATGTTTTTTTTGGTTGAGGAATCTACGACAGATTATAGTTAGAGGAGGGGTTAACTCAACCCCAAATTCAGTATAGAATCTGACAGGAATTCTATCGGGCTCTGGAGCTTTGTTCAGTTTTAATAATTTCAGCTATTTCTCAACACCACTGCCACTAATACCTTTTCCATTCATCTTTTCAGTGGCACAAGGTCTGCCTCGATAGCTCAATGGTCAGCACGGTAGAATGCTATGCAAGGGGCCTGGGTTCAATTCCCAGCTGGGTCAGATATTTTCTCCATTTGGGGACTGGGTGTTGTGTTGTCTTCATCATCATATCATCCTCATCAACACACAAGTCACTGAAATGGTGTCAACAAGCAAGACTTGCAACAGATGATCGGTCTACCCAACGGGAGGCCATAGCCAAATGACATTTCATTTCATTCAGTGGTGCGAGGATTACACTGGGGCAATTCACCTGGGTTTCCTCTAAAGAGGTCAGGTCTATTTGCTGCCATTAGAACTGACATACATTTCCCTCGTGAGTGGGGTTCATAAGTATCTTTTCTAGGTAGTTTTCAGAAAAGGCATATTTCCATCGTGAGTGGGGTTCATAAGTATCTTTTCTAGGTAGTTTTCAGAAAAGGCATTTAGTAATGTTTCCCACAATGTCTTCTCATGCCCACCACTAACAAAACTGTAATTTTCCCAGGAAACTGTTTGATGATTTAAGTCTCCACCAATGATTACAGTATGATTGGAGAACTTACGTACAAGTGAATTGCGATTTTCTCTGAAGTTTCCCGTTACATTAGGAGATGAGTCTGGTGGGAGAAAGAAGGATCTAACCATCATTTTGTGCCCACCCCTCATACTGAGTCTTGCCCAAACAATCTCATTGTGCAGCTTCAATTTCTATCTTGGTGGATTTGAGTTTCTTGTCTACTGTGACAAATACACCACCTCCATTTCCCATCTGCCTATCCTTAAGATATACAATTAAAGTTTTACCAAAAATCTCAGTGCTATCAATTTCAGGTTTCAACAAGCTTTCTGTACCTAGTATGATGTGGGCATCACTGCCTTTTTTCATGAATGCTTCAAATTCTGGCACTTTGATGCGAATGCATTTCTTCCATCTTAAACTGATACTTCTGGGTTTCCCACAGCTATCATTATCTAGATTGGATGTAGAGTCATCTAATCTAAAAAAAAAAAAAAAAAAAAAAAAAAAAAAACCCCTCATGTGCACCTTACACACAGTGCGCCACATGAGTAGCAGCTTCTGATGAGTAGTGCAAACTTCACCCATTTAGGGGGACCCTACAGTTCTCAACTCTGTGGCGCAAGTCAAGGAAGTTGCAGCCTATCTTGTCATAGAACCTTCAAAGTCTCTGACTCAGTCATTTCACTTGATTAGAACCAAAGGGCCGCAATCAGTTTTGGGGACAATGCTGCAAATCACGAGCTTCGTTGAAACTCCTTGCACAAAGCTGGTCTTCCCAACTTTCTCTGTCAGTCACTGGAATTAACCAAGTAGAACCTCAGAGCCCAGACAAAAGGCATCATTTGTTCCAACGTATGCCACAATCCATAGTTAGTTGCACCCTGTATGTTATATCCTAGCCAGTAATGCCAACCGAGCCCGCTGCCAAAAGGTTGGCAGCATCAAAGTCCGGACGCCGTCCGCATAAGCAGCGCCAGCGAGACAGGAAATCGCTGCAAGTCTGCGCGCGCCACCGCTGGCTTCTGGCTTCTTAAGCGCTGGAGTCGTGAGCGCTAAGACAGTTCTGTATTCGCCGCTCAGTTGTATACTCGCCACCGATTTGTGTACTTGCTAGTCAGTTGTGTGTTCATCGCAGCAGAGTTGTTGTTTGTCGTCAGCCGACGCTGACCTAGCCGCTCCGACTCGAACTAGACAGATTTCTGTAGACACGGAGTTCACTGCTGTGTTTCTGTATCTTCGTTAATAAAGATAAGTACCGACTTTTATTTAATCAGAGTGTTTGGGTTTTCATCTTTCTGTTCACTGTTCCAGCGGACCGGTCGGCCCGCTATTAAAAGTGTGGCGGTGACTTCGTAAGCCGTTTCTACAGCGAAGTGTTTGTCGCTACGAACGCCGCCACAAAACTGGTGACGAGGACTTCCGAACTCGTGTGCAGGGCTGGTTCAACTTGTTTCTTGTTATACTAATTATAGAGATACCATTTTGGGGGCTGGTTTAATTTGTGTTCACTATGTCTGCCGAATTACAACAGTTGATCTTGTTACAGAGTCAGCAAATACAAAGTCTGGTGGATGCAATCGCCAAACAAGCGGCTAATCCACCAACACAAAAGGAACAAGCACAGGCAGCACCACCTTTCCGTGCTTTTGATGCATCAAGAGAAGAATGGCGAGAATATTTCGCGCAGTTGCAGGCGCACATGACAGTCTACAAAATCACAGGTAATGAGCGGCAGCTTTATTTAATTTCCACTGCAGGCGTGGAAGTCTATAGACTACTTTGTAAGTTGTTCCCGGAATCCAAGCCAGAAGCTTTAGACTATGACGTTGTTGTTAACAAGCTTGCTGAGTATTTCGAGTCGCGAGTTCATGTGGCAGCAGCCAGATTCAAGTTCTTCAGATTAAAGAAACTGCCACATCAATCTAATAAACAGTGGTTAACAGATTTACGGGGCCTCACCCGTCAGTGCCGATTTAAGTGTGTGTGTGGAGCTTCCTACAGTGATGTCATGTTACGAGACGCTATTACTCACAACATTGCAGATTCTCGTATTCGTGCTGCTATCTTACAGTTGCCTGACCCGTCATTAGAGACTGTGATGAACATCATTGAAGCCCAAGATACTTTTGACTATGCTGAGTGTGAGTTAGATCAGCCATGTATTTCTCAAATTGCCTGTGCTAAGCAAGTTATGTCACGCCCGCGGCCCCACCGGCAGAGTCAGACTGTACACACTAGCCGGCCGCGTCATGTTAAACACATTCGTCAGCCGCGTGTGCAAAATGATAGAGTTAAGTCTTGCCCTAAGTGTGTTCTTGCTCATCCTCATGAACGTTGCCCGTTAAGAAACGCGGTTTGTCACTTTTGTCAAAGGAAAGGACACATCCAGACTGTTTGTTTGCGTAAACGCAAGAACAATTCTAGTGCTGCCCAGCCCATGGATATTCATGTTATTCAAAGCCAGCCCGCCCAGAAGGTCGCGTTTAAAGACTCTTCCACAGTTCGTGTGGGTAATAAACTTGTTCGCAATAAGCCACCCACCCAGCCCTCTGCTATGCAACCCAAGCGTAATTCAAACGCTGTAAAAAGTAATGTACAGACTGCAAGTGAAGCGGGAGTTGTTGTTCCACCCGCCCAACCCACGAGTTGTCGTAAGCAGCGAACACGCGCTGATTTTGTGTCTTCCGCCTCCACTGCACCGATCCAGAGACAGTGTAATAAACTATTTGTGAAGCTACGCATCCAGGATAAGACCTTCAATTTTCAATTAGACACTGGTGCGTCTGTGACTCTAATAAATAGTGCTACGTATGCGGCTATAGGCCGCCCTAAACTTTCAGTGGCAAAACATTCTTTGGCTACTTATAGTGGAGAACAAATTCCTGTGTTAGGTGTATGTAGCGTGCCGGCCACATTCCGTGGCAATACAAAAACAGTTTCATTCACAGTGCTCCGCGCTACAGACAGTGTCAACATTTTCGGATTAGACTGTTTTGACTTGTTTGGCCTGTCTATCCAAGACAATGTGTTGCAAATTAATTCTGTTGTTGTTCCTCAAGACAGCATAACCGATTTGTGTAAACAATACAGTG
Organism: Schistocerca cancellata; assembly: GCF_023864275.1. NCBI lineage: Eukaryota > Metazoa > Arthropoda > Insecta > Orthoptera > Acrididae > Schistocerca > Schistocerca cancellata. The sequence continues at coordinate 719,292,001 of NC_064629.1, forward strand.
ACATATTTAAAGACGAACTAGGTTGTGCTGTGAACTTTGCCGCTCATATTACGTTAAAAGATAATGCTCAGCCTCGATTTTTTCGTGCTCGTCCAGTGCCTCACGCCCTCCGGGCACCTGTAGAAGATGAACTTCGTCGTTGGCAAAACAACGGTGTTATTCAACTCGTTTCAGCGAGCCAGTGGGCTTCTCCCTTAGTTATTATAAAGAAACCGTCTGGCAAGTTACGTTTGTGTGCTGATTTTAAGTCGACAGTTAATCCTCAGACTGTCATTGATTCTTTTCCTTTGCCTAGACCGGACGAGCTGATGGATAAGTTAGGGGAAGCTCGGTTCTTTTCCAAAATTGATCTCCGTGAAGCATATTTGCAATTGCCCCTCGACGAGCAATCACAACAGTATTTTGTCATAAACACGTCGTTGGGGTTGTTCCGTTTTCTGAGTTTGCCTTTTGGTTGTGCGTCGGCTCCAGCTGTTTTTCAGCGTTTTTTGTCACAACTTCTGGCTAATGTGCCATCGTGTTGCAACTATTTAGACGATATTGTTGTGTCCGGTCGGACGCCTGCTGAACATTTCCGTAATTTGGAGTGTTTGTTTACAGTGTTGTCTCAGGCAGGCCTACGTTGCAACATCGATAAATGTTCATTTTTCCTTACGGAGATGGAGTATCTGGGACATGTTATTAATGCTCAAGGCATTCATCCCTCCCAGTCACATTTAGCAGCTATTCGTGATTTGCCCGCCCCTCGCAATCTGCATGAATTGCAAGCAGTTCTTGGCAAATTGACATATTATATTAGGTTTATACCTAATGCATCACAGATTGCTGCACCGTTGCATCGTCTCCGCCGTAAGCATGTTCCGTTTGTGTGGTCAGCTGATTGTCAATCAGCCTTTCAGCAGCTTAAAGAGGCTTTATTGAATGATCGTTGTTTGGTCCATTACGACCCAAACAAGCCTCTAGTGTTAGCTTGTGATGCCTCTTCTTTCGGCCTCGGTGCAGTGTTGTCTCACCGAGTCGGTAACACCGAACGTCCTATTGCGTTCGCATCTAAATTGCTCAACAAAGCTCAGTGTAATTATAGCCAATTGGACAAGGAAGCGTTGGCTATTGTGTTCGGTGTCACAAAATTCCATCACTACCTCTATGGTAGACCATTCTATTTAGTAACAGATCACAAGCCTCTGACGTCACTGTTTCATCCGTCTAAACCAGTTCCTCAGCGGACAGCTCAGAGACTACAATCGGCGTGTGCCGAACACCAAGCTGCTCCGCCTCAACGCTATTTTGAGTGGGCACGCCCTGCCGGTCCCTGGCAGCGAGTACATATTGATTTCGCTGGTCCATATTGGACTTCTCGTTGGCTCATCGTGATAGATGCATTTAGTAATTTTCCGTTTGTTGTGCCCATGCAGTCTACAACGTCTGCACAAACTATACAGGCGTTGACTTCAATTTTTTGTATTGAGGGTCTTCCAGAAGTTTTAGTGTCTGACAATGGTCCACAATTTACCTCTGCTGAATTTGAAAGTTTTTGTTCTGCCAATGGCATTCGCCATGTTCTTACTCCGCCATTCCACCCTCAATCGAATGGTGCAGTGGAACGTTTTGTACGCACATTCAAGGATCATATGGACCGCCTTCATGCTACGCACTCTCATCAGCAGGCCCTCATCACGTTCCTGTCGTCGTACCGGACCACGCCACGCGACGGCCCTTCGCCTGCGGAGCTTCTCCACGGCCGTCGTCATCGCACCCTACTACGGTTGTTGCACCCCCCAGATCGACCCGCCGCTTCTGAGCATCACACGCGTTTTCAGCGCAACGATGCCGTTTTCTTCAGAGTTTATCACGGTCGCTGTCGTTGGGAACGAGGCACCGTGATAAGTGTCCAGGGTCGCGGTTTTTATACTGTTCAAGGTGCTACTGGGGTGCACAGGAGGCATCAGAACCAGTTGCGCCGCGCTGGCCGCCCGGATTCTGCCGCTCGTTCTTTGTCCACAGATTTGGTCCGCGGCGGGTTCCAGCCGCGCCTTCCGACTTCGCTGCCGCCACCAGGGCAGCAGCAGCAGCCGTCGCCGCTACCACGCCGACAGCCCGTCCCGTTGATGCATCCCGCACAGCTTCATCCAGGAGCGCCCCAGGTGGTCGCTCCGGCGCCTGCAGTCCCTCTTCAGTCGCCACCGCCTTCGGAGCAGATGGACATCGACCCGTCAGCCGGGCCGCCATCCCAAGCGGTGGCTGTGCAGCCTGTCCTGCACCCGCTTTCCTTGGGCACCCCCAAGGAGTATGACACCGCAGCGCCTTGTCCGGCGCCCACTCAGCAGCCGTCGACGCAGCGTCAGGAGACGCTGTCTCTCTTCGTGGGTCCCGACGCCCCGTCGCGTCCAGTACCAGAAGCTGCACCCGTGGTCACAGGCGTGCACCCTGACCTCGGTTTTCAGTCGGTGTTTCCCGAGGCCCCGCGCAGCCAATGCTGGGGTGCGGACCGGGGACTGCCACCGACAACGGTCTCCGCCCCGGTCTCTTCTGCTACGCCTGCGGCCAGACCCCTCCCCCACCGTCGACGCTCGCCACGTCATTATTCAACGACGGTGCGGCGATTTGGGGGGGAGGAGTGTTATATCCTAGCCAGTAATGCCAACCGAGCCCACTGCCAAAAGGTTGGCAGTATCAAAGTCCGGACGCCGTCCGCATAAGCAGCGCCAGCGAGACAGGAAATCGCTGCAAGTCTGCGCGCGCCACCGCTGGCTTCTGGCTTCTTAAGCGCTGGAGTCGTGAGCGCTAAGACAGTTCTGTATTCGCCGCTCAGTTGTATACTCGCCACCGATTTGTGTACTTGCTAGTCAGTTGTGTGTTCATGGCAGCAGAGTTGTTGTTTGTCATCAGCCGACGCTGACCTAGCCGCTCCGACTCGAACGAGACAGATTTCTGTAGACACGGAGTTCACTGCTGTGTTTCTGTATCTTCGTTAATAAAGATAAGTACCGACTTTTATTTAATCAGAGTGTTTGGGTTTTCATCTTTCTGTTCACTGTTCCAGCGGACTGGTCGGCCCGCTATTAAAAGTGTGGCGGTGACTTCGTAAGCCGTTTCTACAGCGAAGTGTTTGTCACTACGAACGCCGCCACAAAACTGTACCCTCAATGGCTGCTGGAATAGACTCTTCAACATGTGAATGAGGCCCCCAGGCATACACACTGAGTGCATCTGGTTTCCTTTCCTGTACCTTACTGCCATTTCCCTGAGGGGTACCATTATTCACCATATATTTGAACTGCCAATTATTAATAGACCCCTACCTTTTTGTGTTTGCCTCTTATTAACACTGGAAAAAACAGGTTTTCCTTAAACAGATGAAGTGTGTCCCACTGGCTCAGTTTCGGTGAAAGACAGCACCTCAAACTTGTTGGTTAGGAGGATTGGTACAACACCCTGAGTCCTCCCTGGTCCCCGTCCACCCCGTACAGGACACCTAGATCTACCACTGATACACCACTCTCAGTCACATGGATGAGTAATGACAGATCCCTACTTTCTACAGAGGAGACAGGATCCATGGGAGAGGATAATACTTGAGGTACCTCTGGTACCAGTATCACATATCACGACTCTCGGGAGCTCTGCCAGCACACCGATTCGCAGCAGCTGCCATTTGTTTGACAGCAGTCATGGCAATTTCCAGCTGATTATGAACTTCAAACCAAACACAATTTTTTTGACAAATGATAAATATTGGTAATGACAAAGAACATATAAATCAAATCATCCTTGCACCCTTCATAGCTTAATGACTCTCTCTTCTGCCACTTTTATATCTGCAGTTATCTTAAGCAATAGACTGTGGCAAAGTATGGCATAACTATACTAAGTATGCATATTCAGGATATAATTTTTACATTTTTTGACAATAACATGACAAAGTACATCTGTCTTTATTTGTGCCAACAGAGAACAATATCTGTTTCCTGCTTCAGAGACATACAACTTGAAGTTCTCTCTTCTTAGACTGCAGAAACAATACACAATCAATCTGTGATAAGTGTGCTGTTTACAGTGAAGTTTATGCCGAACTGTTCTGTCCTATGATTTAACATTTCAACTACAGGGACAGAGCGGTAGGTCAGCAAAATAAGGATCTCAGATGTTAGCCACAGCTTTACTCAGAGAACCATTCCAGCATACCAATTTATGAGGGCAAACAAGGAGAAAATACAAGAAACCTAAAGCAGGATAGCTGTAACAAACATATAAATGCCCTTCCAACAACATGAATATGGTATTGCACCACTGTTTCATACTGATAACATAGATAACAAATACTATCCACGTTTTGAGATTATTTATAGGTCAAGAAAAGTGACTGTTTGCCAAACTGCCCAATTTATAAAATGAGTAAAGATATCACTCATCTTACTTTTTGGTCAGCACTATACTATTAATAACTGTTAATAATAGAACACAGTGTGACTGACGACATTAAAGAGTAACAGATAATTACATGACTTTTGCAGAAGCTGCAGCATTCTACTGGTAAAGTATCAGTTTATACTGTATAACATTAAATACTAGGAATGGGTATCTAGCTTACCTACCACTGAGGCTTGAATACTGCTTTATGACCCCCTTCCAACGTCAGCAACAATTTCAGTTGTGTGCCCCGTTGTGCATTCTCAGCATGAATAATTTTTGTTGAAGATAACATGTTTAAGACAGTGCCAAGCAAGGATGACCTCTCTGGTATTACCTGACGTGGACCAACCCACTGCACACACAGACAGTCATCAAAACACAAACATTAAATACATTTAAGTGCAAATATGACTATCAATCGATCAAAAAAACAGTAGTCTGAAACAGTGAGAAACTTACACATCTATCAGTTATAGCACATTCTTAACATTTATACGGAATGAAGACATTCCTCATGAGTCTTTGGTTTACTTCTGACGAAAGTGTCTTGCAATGATAAACAGTCATCAGCAGAAGGTACTTATATAGCAACATGACGAATGGCAATGTTTTAGCTTTGCTACAAACAGTCAAGTAAGGTACTGTGGTTCTCAATGGAGGTAAGTAAACATTTGATGCACACAGTGCATATGCTATTACAATACTGTCAAAAGCTAACTAAAAATGGACTGTATTCATGAATGAACACCACAACCTTTGAATAAGGAAGGAAAATTAGTATTTAATGTCCTGCCAATGACAAGGATATTTGAGATGAAGCAAAGTTCTGGTTGGATAAAAATGAGGAGGGGAAAAAAAAGCCTTTCAAAAGAAATAGCAGCATTCATATTAAAGCCATGGAAACATAAATGCGAATGATCATGTGGGAGTCTGAATCCCACTCCTCCAAAATGAGAGTCCAGTGTGCTAACATGAGCTAACTCAGTCAGTCAACACCTTCTGAGAACACACACACACACACACACACACACACACACACACACACACACAACACACACACACACTTGAATTAACACTGTCTACACCAGTTAATGAATGGTAGATATCACGTGAAGATGGAACCCATGTTAATCTTTTGTAGCAAACACATTAGACATTTGCTGCAGAATTGTGGAAAACATTATCTGCTTGAGTATTATGACCTTCATAGAGACTGAAAAATCTCCTCATCAGGAATCAATATGGATCTGGATAAAGCGGTCTTGTGCAACTTCACTCGTTCTGTTCATCTTTAAGATCAAGAAGCCAATACATAATGTCCAGGCTGATGCTAGAACTCCACACATGAGGTGAACTCCACACGAGGTGAAATCATCAGAGATAAAAGTAACTTGGGCATTTCTAGAGTAGAGGATTAGCAGTTGTTCTTCACCATAAATGAATAATTCACTGCAAGTGATGTAAATAATCACAACAATAAATATATATAAGATTATGCAGCTGGACATATTTAAAGTGTGAAAAACACACAAAACTAACTGTAAGAGAAGGAGATAACAGACATGATCACTGGAAGAACCCAAAAGAAATTTAATTCACCCATGAAAGAAGCAGCTTAAAAAACCTCAGTCAGCTGATTTGTAGTACTGTTTGTCACTCCAGGAACATTACTAGATAAGATTAATAAAAGAGACTAGACGAAATCCACAACAGGGTGTCACATTTTGGCAAGAGTTTGTTTACACCTAGAGGTATCTCGTGAAATGACGAAGGAATTCAAGCTCATATAGAGGCTCGATGACAGTGTTTCTTCTTGTGTACCATTTGCATATGGAACAGGAAATGAGGGTAATTACGGTTGTACTTAAAGAAACTTCTGTTACATAATTACAGTAGTTTATGGAGTTTCTAATTATAGTTGTATTTAAAGAAACTTTTGTTACATCATATCCAGTAGTCTGCGGAGTTTAGTTATAACTCTAGTGTTAACAGTCAAGTAGACCAGCAGTTCAGCAGTTTTAAGATGGGCAGCATCCATTGAAAAGAAAACAATATTCAATATGAATTCTCTTACCACAAGTGGCGGATATGCTGCAGTGACAATTTGACAGGGTATATGCCAGAACACCACTCAAACCAGCATCCTTGCCTTTTGTGCCTGCACTCTCGAAGCATTCTTCATCAAAAATGATTCACACTGTCGGAGACTTTTTCCTATTGCACCCAAATCTTTCTAAGATTCTACTATGGTGGGTCTGGCAGCTTTGGGCAACATACATACCCAAATGTTTTCACTATCCACCAAAGTACTGTTGTTCAGCTTCAATTCTCTCGCTATGCACTTGGCACAAATAATCAAAATGCTGCTTGTTGAATAGATAATGAAAGATTAAAGATAAGTTAACCTGCTCTGGGTCCTAGATCAGTCAACAACTATTTATTTCACATTTTAAAAACATTGCCTGCCAAAAAACGTTAAGCACTCAGAAGGGCTAGAAAACTTCACAGGTTGCAAGGGTATGTGACTTGTGATTTTTAAAAGCTACTCAAATTTACAAAGAACTTGGCACGAAGAGCCCACTGATCAGTGGGACACTGCACTTCATCTGGCCTAGGCGCATGTCGGTTTCAGTTGGGAACAGTTTGAGATAGCCAATGTATTCTCTCCTGAGGCAAGCTGGCCCACAATGTAGTACATGGTCCTTGATATCCTGGATATTGGCACTGGGTCAGAGTTGACATCTGAGCTGGTCCCACATGTGTTCTATGAGGGACAGATCTGGGGATCTTGCTGGTCACAGAAGTTCCTCAACATCATGCAGACAGTTCACAGAGATATGTGCCATGTGTAGACAAGCATTGTCCTGTTGAAAAATGGCACCATAATACAGCCACATGAGAGGAAACACAAGAGGATGCAGGACGTTGGTGAAGTATCATTGTGCCACGATATTTCTCTCTGTTACTAGCAGCTGTGATGTGAAGTCATACCCGATGGCTTCCCACATCATGATGCCGCTAGTAAAACTGCTGTACCTCTCAAAAAACATTGGATGAATGGGACCTCTCCCCAGGTCATGACCATACTCATCAATGATGGTCATCTGGGGTAGTGCTGAACCACAAATCATTGCCAATCACAAAGCACCATCATTCATCAGGAGTCCATGATACCTGGTCATGGCACCAGTCCAAACACAACCATTTGTGTTGCAGTGTTAAACAACAGACTATGCATGGGACAATAATTACCTACTCCGGCTCTGACCAATGGTGTGGGATGATACAGAATATTAAAGGAAGTCCATTACTTGTTCCTGGATGGCAGGTGCAGATGTGAAGGGTTTAGGTTGTGTCTGATGCACAGCACAGTGTTCCTTCCTTGTGGTGGTCACATATCACTTTGCATAATCTTGATGATGGTTATGCCTGTCCTCACATTCCTGTGCAGTACATCAGACCACTGTCTCATCCAAATGACCCAGAAATCTGGATATTGCATGATTTGACCAGCCAGACAAATAGAGGGCCCCCTTTCAAACTCAGTAAGGCTCTGATAATGCTGCCTCACACGAGTATGTAGCATCTCCATGTCATTCACAATGATCACCCAATATCTGACACTTTTCATGTCCCTTATACAGGGTGTGTCGTGTCGCCACCAGACACCACACTTGCTAGGTGGTAGCCTTTAAATCGGCCGCGGTCCGTTAGTATACGTCAGACCCGCATGTCGCCACTATCAGTGATTGCAGACCGAGCGCCGCCACACGGCAGGTCTAGAGAGAGACTTCCTAGCACTCGCCCCAGTTGTACAGCCGACTTTGCTAGCGATGGTTCACTGACAAAATACGCTCTCATTTGCCGAGACGATAGTTAGCATAGCCTTCAGCTACGTCATTTGCTACGACCTAGCAAGGCGCCATTACCAGTTACTATTGATGCTGTAAAACATGTACCGTCAAGAGCGATGTTCACCATTAATGGATTAAAGTTAAGTATTCCACAGCTACGTCCTTTTTTGCTTGTCTAATTTCCTTGACCTGTTCTAGACCTCACGCCAGCCTGCGTGAGCTAAAATGCGTGCCTTTCGGCTTCCTCTCATACAGGGTTGGCTCTCTTGCCAATCCACAACAGGGTGAATCAACTAAAACTTGCACTGAAAATTTGTAGAAATGGAAAGTGATATTGATGTGCAGTTCTTACAGAATGGATTGTAGTCAGGCCAATCAACAGATTGAAATAATACATAGAAAGTGTATTTTTCCTGCAAACTTACACTTTTTTAAATGGAACAATGCCTATCACCATTAACAAATTAAAAGTAGGATAAATTACAATGTCAGAGCCATTTGTTACAGGGTTCTAGTGCAAGTCATTAATGAGGTATCATATTTTGAAGAGTTTCCACACTGACACCTGTTTACGCCATTCAACCTGCATAGCCGCTAGGTACGATGTCATCATGTTTGCTTACACTGTGCTTCTGTGTTCCTTGAGTGCACTACGACTTGCCGGTCAGTCAGTATGTGGCAGTCCAAGCAGTAGTTCATGAGCAGATAATGGGATTTACCAATGTAGAAAAAGCTGACATGCTCATGTTATATGGAGAGTGTAGGAAGAATGCAGTTTGTTCTTGTACGGTGTATGTGGCACAATATCTCAGCAATTATTTATCAACCTCTTCAACCAGTTATGTGACAGTGCTAGTGTAACACACAGACAGCATAAAAGAAGGAAACAAGTGATGACAGAAGAGGGGGAAATCAATGTTCTTGCTGATGTTGCGGTTGATCCGCACATTAGCTCCTGCACAATCACATGAGGCAGTGTCATGAGTCAGACAAGGGTCCTATGTATTCTCCATTGACATATGTTCCATTCCTTTTACTTCTCTCTCCATGGAGAGCTGCATGGAAATAATTATGAGAATCATGTTAACTACTGTACATGGGCATTAAGACAGGAGACTCCAGATGTGTCATGTATCTTGTTTAGTGACGAAGTCACATTTACCAATCATGGCCAGGTAAACCATGTAAACATGCACTATTGATCAGTTGACAATCCCCGTTTGTCAGGTGGACGTCAGCATCTATGGAGTGTAAATGTGTGGTGACAGTTCTTAGGCCAAAATTTCACAGACAGAACACTGACCATGCAGAAGTATCACAGCCTCCTAACAGACCATCTTCCATGGATGCTACAAGACATTCCTCTGCAGACTTCAAGGAACCTATGGTAGCATCATGATGGCTGTCCAGACCATAACCCACAAAGTACTATAGCATGTCTTCAAAAATTTCTTCCAAATTGTGGGATTGGACACAAAGGACTTGTACTGTGGCTGACCCGTTCCCTGGATTTGATGCCTGTAAGCCTTTTTCTGTGAGGAAAGCTGAAAGACATGGTCTACAAGGACATACCAACTACACCTGATGACATGCAACGACGTATTACTGGAGCTTGCTTGGACATCTCCACTGAAATGCTAGCATGTGTGCAGCAGTCGTTCCATATCAGACTGGAAGTGCATATTGCCACAGCCACTGGTCATTTTGAACACAACCTGTGATGATCAGTTGTCTTGTTACTGGTCAGAACCCATGTAACTAGTGTATGCACTTGTGTTGTTCTTAAGTGTGTGCTACCACACGTATTGCACAAGTGTCAGTGGGAGAACCTTTCAAAATACAATGTCTTGTAAATGACTCACAGTACCACTGACATTCTAATTTACCCTACTTTTGGTTTGTTAATATCAACAGGTATTGTTCCATTTAAAAAAAGTATTTGTTTGCAAAAAAATATATTTTCTAAGTATTATTACAATCTGTACAGGGCGAAAAGTATTTAAACCGACAAACTCTGCGAGGTTGTAGGGGACATCAAAACAAATATTTTTCCCTAATGTCATTTTTTCCTATGAGGTGTATTTAAACTGGTGGAGGAAGGTTTCCATGGTGGCAAATTAATTAAACCAACAAACACTTTTCCATTTTTTTATGACCAAGAGACAATACATTAACACAACCCAATTTCAATTACAGTAGATTTTCAAAAATGCCTCCTCTGCCACGTAAACAAAGGTTACACCAAGAGACAATACATTAACACAACCCAATTTCAATTACAGTAGATTTTCAAAAATGCCTCCTCTGCCACGTAAACAAAGGTTACACCGACGGATCATGTTCTGTCTGACACAGGCAAAAATCTCAGGAGTATCCTGAATTGTTCCTGCTGCTGCTACTATCCGGGCAACCAGATCCTCTTCTGACGCAACAGGAGTTGCGTAAACAAGGCTGCGCATCTCTCCCCACACAAAGAAGTCCAGAGGGGACATATCTGGGGATTGAGCAGGCCATGGTACAGGACCATCTCTGCCAATCCACGTTTCTGGGAACCGTTGGTCCAGGAATCGATGCACACGACGACTGAAATGTGCCGGCTCCCCGTCATGTTGGAACCACATGCATTGTCTTGTAGGGTGCGGGACGCCTTCCAGCAATTCTGGCAATGCTTTGGCTAGAAAATTGTAATAGTGCCTGCCATTTAATGGCCTAGGTGGCAGATACGGCCCAATTAATGAGTCCCCAACAACACCGACCCACACATTAATGAAGAACCGCACTTGATGAGCGCTAGTAACTGTGGCATGCGGGTTATCCTCACTCCAAACATGCGAATTGTGCATGTTGAAGACTCCATCATGCCCGAATGTTGCTTCATCGGTAAACAACACAGAGGATGGAAATGTAGGATGCATTTCACACTGTTCCAGGTACCACTTCAAAAACTGTGCTCTGGGTGGATAATCAACTGGTTCCAGGTTGTGGACACGCTGTAAGTGAAATGGACGTAACAATTGCTCTCGAAGGACTGTTCTTACATTCGTCAGATTCGTCCCCATGTTACGTGCAATCGCACGAGTGCTGATTGAAGGATCCCGCTCCACATGCTGCAAGACAGCTTTCTCAAATTGCATCATTCTTACCGTGCGATGGCGTCCCTGTCCAGGGAATCTGCTAAATGACCCGGTCTCATGCAGACGTTGGTACAGAGCAGCAAAGGTCGTATGATGCGGGATACGGCGATTAGGATACTGTTGTTGATAAACCTGCTGTGCAGCTCGTCCGTTGTGGTGCGCTACAATACGCACCAACCATATCAGTGTATTCACTCAAGGTGTATCGCTCCGTTAGTGAACAGACAATGCACTACTACACTGGTGGACACTAGTTGCCTACAACTGAAGAGCGTAATACGCCCTCTAACAACTGAAGATCATAATACGGCCTCTAACAACTGAAGAGCGCAATACAGCCTCCACCGGTTTAAATAATCCTCATAGGAAAAAATGACATTAGGGAAAAATATTTGTTTTGATGTCCTCTACAACATCCAAGAGTTTGTGTGTTTAAATACTTTTCATCCTGTATATCGGCTAACAATACAAGCCCCTGATTAATATTCCACTACATAAAAACTGCACATTGATAGCACTTTCAACTTCTGAGATATCTGTGATGCAATTTTTAGGTTATTCACCCTGTATACCCTACCAGGTTTGGTAACAACACTGTACAGGAACATCACTAATGCACTCTGGTGGCCATTCTACCTGTCAGAGAGAACTGCAGCTTTAATCATTTACGTGCCTGTTGACGGTATGTATGTGTACGAAGTTACAGTGACATCCAACCACATCTGGGGCTTTCACTTTTCTTGTCAGGTGTTAAGTTGTAAGGTACCTATGCACTTTTTATAACTTTCTGGTCAGTTTTAACTCTTTACACTTCTTTGCAGTCATAATGTATTGTGGACCCTATTTCAGGCAATTCCTGATGTGACCAATACAATCAACACAACCTGCTACAAGTTTAAAAAAGAGATTTTAGTAGAAGGAAGGCTACTACATATAATCTTTATGTTTAGGTCATTAGCGAGGAACACTAGCTCAGTTGTACAAGGATGGGATGGAAAATGGTCATGGCTTTTTGGATGGACTCGTTCTGGCATTTGTCAAAAGTGTTTCACGGGAACTACAGAAAACATAAATCATGATGGCTGGGGGTTAACTGAAACTTGATCACCATGAATAAAAGATCCATAAGATTAATCTTTATTTAGTAAAGTTGTGTTACATGTGTAGTTGTTGTGGCCTTCAGTCCATGGACTGGTTTGATGCAGTCCTCCTAATACTCTATTCTGTGCAAGCCTCTTCATCTCCGAGTAACTTCCAAATTTGCTTACTGTATTCTTCTCTTGGTCTATCTCTACAATTTTTACCCTCCACACTCCTCCAGTATTAAATTGGTGATCCCTTGATGCCTCAGAATGTGTCCAACCAACCGATCTCTTCTTTAGGTCAAGTTGTGCCACAAATTCATCTTCTCCTCAATTCCACTCAGTGCCTCCTCATTACTTATGTGGTATACCCAACTAATCTTCAGCATTCTTCTGTAGCACCACATTTCGAAAGCTTCTATTCTCTTCTTGTCTATGGCGTTTATCATCCATTCTTCACTTCCATACATGGCTACACCCCATACAAATACTTTCAGAAAAGACTTCCTGACATTTAAATCTATACTCCATGTTAACAAATTTCTCTTCTTCAGAAATGCTTTCGTTGCTATTGTCAGTCTACATTTTATATCCTTCCTATTTCGACCATGATCAGTTATTTTGTTCTCCAAGTAGCAAAACTCACCTACCGCTTTAAGCGTCTCATTTACTAATCTAATTTCCTCAGCATCACCTGATTTAATTCGATTACACTCCATTATCCTCGTTTTGCTTTTGTTGATGTTCATCTTACATCCCCCATTCAAGACACTGTCCATTCCATTCAACTGTTCTTCCAAGTCCTTTGTTGTCTCTGACACAACTTCAATGTCATCCCAAACCTCAAGGTTTAGATTTCTTCTCCACGGATTTTAATTTCTACTCCAATTTTTTCTTTTGTTTCCTTTAATGCTTGCTCAATATACAGATTGAGTAACATCGGGGATAGGCTACAACCCTGTCTCACTCCCTTCCTAACCACTGCTTCCCTTCCATGCCCCACGACTCTTATAACTACCATCTGGTTTCTGTACAAATTATAAATAGCCTTTTGTTCCCTGCATCTGACCCCTGCCACCTTCAAAATTTGAAAGAGAATATTCCAGTTAACATTGTTAAAAGCTTTCTCTAAGTCCACAAATGCTATAAACATAGATTTGCCTTTCCTTAACCTATCTTCTAAGATAAGTCGTAGAGTCACTATAGCCTCACAAGTTCCTACATTTATCCAGAATTCCACCCTGTCTTCCCCGAGGTCAGCTTCTACCAGTTTTTCCATTTGTCTGTAAAGAATTCGTGTTAGTATATTGCAACTGTGACTTATTAAACTGATAGTTTGGTAATTTTCACACCTGTCAGCATCTGCTTTCTTTGGAATTGGAATAATTATAGACCTTCTGAAGTCTAAGGATATTTCGCCTGTCTCATACACCTTGCTCACTAGATGGAAGAGTTTTGTCATGGCTGGCTCTCCCAAGGCTATCAGCAGTTCTAACACCATTTGCACAGTAGTGTCCCACAGAAATTATAGCTACACCATTTGGTACTTTTTCTTAAGTTAATATCACTAGTTACACACAAAAATCTTTTTAAAAATATCCTGATAAATCCTATAACAAATGATTGACTATGATAAGGGGATTCAAATCAGAAGATTCACAATAACAAGTGGATTGAGAACTTTTTTCGTAGCCACAGCATTCTTAAGCCATTCACAATATTGCCACTGAATCTAATCTCTAGCAAAACAGTGCACCAGTCAGATGTGAGCAGTTGTGAATGCAAAGGCTCATTTGATCAGCACAATGCATTACCTGAAATGGCCAGGTTGAAAGAAGTAAGCTCAGCCAATAAGTTAGAATGGTAGAGTCAGTTACACCACAGAAACTGGGCGGTCTTCACATGAAATCAGTATATCATCTTCTGGGTATATCGTCCTCATCAATGTCTATGTGCTGGTTTTAAAATTAATTTTAAAGTAAGAGCAGTGACAGACTGTGCTGATGTTAACTTGGGTGACTGTGAAATTTGTGCATACATTCACTAGTTTTCATAAGCTCTAAAAGATGAAATGACTGATTTTGCATTGGAAGGAAAAATATTTGAATGAGAACGGGATGCAGAAGGTCCATATTCAGGTGATGAGTGACACTGAAATTGCATTTGGGAGCTTCATGGTTCAAATCCCTTTCCAGTCATCTAGGTTTCCCTAAATCACTCAAGGTGAATTCTGGGATGCTCTCTTTGAATAAGACACAGTAAATTTCCTTTTTCATCACTGTCATTTCAGAACTTGTGCTTCATCTCCAATGAACTTGTCAGTGATGAAATGGTAAAACCTAATATCTCTCTCTCTCTCTCTCTCTCTCTCTCTCTCTCTCTCTCTCTCTCTCTCTCTCTCTCTGGGATGAATTATACGAGCTCAAAAGCTGGATTACAACATTCAACTACTTGTTTCTGAGTTCACTTAATGTGTCCACTACATGGCAAGTAGTTGCCTTGACACATTTCATCATGAAAAGTCCTCTTCATAAACACACAAGAAAAACATTTCACACACAACCATCTACAAAATACAGTTCACAATTTTGAGACAGTATTAATATTATGCATTACTAAGCATTACCTTTCAATAAAACTGAGTGACAGCTGTATTAGAGGTGCATTTAGCTGTAAGCACCAAACTACTTTGATATGCAACCTGGCATCATGAAATGAAGGTTACATGAGATGTGTTTCAAGAGAGGAAATAACATACAGCCACTGTCATTCAAAAAAACTGAGTTAACCCCGGATAAAACAGTGGACCACAAAATCAAAGTGCAGTAACAACGGCAGCAGAGAATGACTGATATGCCAAAGTATATCACAGCCTATTTACAAGGGACAAGTGGGAACACAAAATATCATGTACATATATACAATATGTAAATGCTCAGTACTTACAATCACAGGTCATATTACAAAATCACATCATTGAATATAAAGTGCTCAACACATAACAAATTGTACTGTATGCCAAATGCAGTTCCTTGCATTTATAGAAGAGTGTAAGGGTTCTTTACATTTAAAATGGCCCCTGTGAAGATAGTGTGAAAGGATATTCAGCTTTGTAAGCATAATGAAAGTAAAGTTAGTTAGTTAACTAATGTACCATGGATCATTTTGCACTATAAATCATCATGACGTGGGATGAGTTATTTTACATTCATATTGCAAATAAATTTGTACATCTATTTGTACTCTAAACATCACCATATAATTTTTTTTCCCTGAAATGGAAACAACATATACAGATTGAGTTAGCAATTCCAACCCACCACCTTTTACACGTTACAAACATAGAAATTCTTCTACAGTATAGAAGGAGTTGTCAAGGAGAAACTATTCCAATTTATTTTCAAATTTTACAATGCCGTCCGTTAAGAGGTTTTTGTTGCAGTTGTCTTAATGAAAGAAGTGGGAGAAGTGATGAGTCTAGCAAAATCTCCTAATTCCTTAACAGAATACTCAACTTAAGATTTTGCTTAACTACCATTACCACACCTTCTGCTTTTCTCAGGGTTCTTTCCTTGGCATTTATGTCAAATAAATAGGAGTATTTGATGCACGTTGTCAGCTTTGAACAGTGATGAAGGAAACATGTGACAAATGCTGTAAACAACATGGCAACTATAGCACGGTATCAGTGGCGATTTTTTCAAACGGTCTTAAGCTACAGATCAGTCTGTCACCACAACCATGTTTTTATGCTTTCACATTCATTGGCTTCACCAACGAAAAAACTGTGAATATACACAGTTATATATGTCATCACAGCAGCCATTAACATTACATCACTGCTTAAAGCTGACAACTCGTACTAATCATTTCTCTTCACCCTTATTTCTGGTATGACGAGGTGAGTGTTAAAGTACCGTGACCTTTCAAGACTGTCACACTCATGATCTTCGTTCAACAGCATATGCCAAGAGTGTCTACATTCAAACATACGGCAAAATTCTATTTTTTTTTTTTTTTTTTTTTTTCTTCTGAATTTTGATGTATTACAGCCTTCCTGTACTTTCAAAACTGGATGAATTCCCAGATTAACTGAAGGGTTTGAATCTGCTTTGCCAGTTCAAACCCAAATTGCCACATGTCAATTTAATCTTGACGTCAAGCAAAATTACAGACCAGTATGTAGTTGCAACACACATTTTAAAAAGTAATATAGATGCAAACGAAAACAAGGGTCCGGAATGGGACAATTATGGAAAGGACAGAGTGCTATTCGCCATGAAGATGGTGTTACATTGCAGACAGGCACAACAAAACAGCCAAAGATTGTGGCCATGCATGCATGAGGTGCAACTACTTGTTCGAATGTGTGTCCAAAACTTCTTTTTCTGTACACGGCTTTGGCTGAAAGCTCTGTTTGTAACAGTTCCCCCCCCCCCCCCATCTGAAACTCAATGTGTCATCTTTCCAGTGAGTAGCAGACTATCCTTTTCATAATTATAGATGCAAAAGAAATATTGTAAGTGCTTTGTTCTCTTTCTGTTTGGACGTGTATCATGTCACACACCACATTACCATTATGTTATGGGTCAAAGATGACATTCAGTACTTGTATGTTGAGTTGAGTTGACTCGACCTCCCTGCCTTGGTCGTCATTTAGGTAAAAGTTACATAGTTGAACCCCTGGCATTTTTCAATATTGCAATGACAGACAAACATTAGTCTTTACCACAGGTCAATTTGTTACCACCACCAGATTTTCTGCTTTCACATTCGTTAGCTTCAACAACTGACAACAAAATTGTCACCTTCCAACCAAACTTAGCCCACGGACTGTGTTACAAATCAGTCTACCACCAAAACCAAGATTCAAGGCAAGGGGTGTGGGGTTAATACATACCTTTAACTCACATTTGGCAAAGGATATGAGAGAGAACAATATTTGGATTAACATCTTATTCTTCATCAATGATATCTTAGTATATATATTTTTTCTCTCTTACTCTCTGATAGTTAATATGGGCAACAAGGAAGATATGCTGTATGATACATAAACAGTAAGTAAAACTCTTCTTCACAATTAGTCAAAAGGTATTTTACTAGTCTCTGTGATACTTCTAAATGAAGCACAATGTGACATACTGTATGTGCAGTCCTGTCACTAGTTTTGAGTCTCCTGCAGTGTATCCCACCACTTAAAAGCACACTTCTCAAAATGCAAACTTCAAATAAATATTTATATCTTCAGTTCAAAGGTTAAATGGCAGACAATGAATCTTGAGGTATGGGGTCCAATTCCCAGGCTCCTAGAAATTTTATTTCACACTTTTACTTCCTTCACCTCCAGCAATATTTGCTACAGTGAAACATGCCTAGGTCCAATGGCACTGAGGTCCACGTCAAACTACAGCTCCCCCCCCCCCCCCCCCCCACCTATAATTGGCTCCACAGGTTACAGGAAAGCAAGGGCGTGGCATACCACCTCCAATAGGACCATGTCTAGTAAATTTATTATTTATCGTATGGCAATACAGACATATAAGAAAGAAACAGACAAATCACTAATATAACAAACATTAATAATTGCAAACAAACATCACTAATATAACAAAGTTAAAGGATTACAAACAAACATCAAGTCTATTAATATAATCTATCAACTCTGGAGCTGCGAGCAGGAAGTCGTTGGGGCTCCCATTATAGAGTCTTCTGGAACACTCTTCAACAGTGTGGCTGATGGTCTGATTTTCGCTGCAGTCACACTGAGGGGATGGTATTTTACGCCATATCATATCTAGTAAAAAACTGTGGTGTTCAAACCAACCTTCAAGTCAATGACAGCACTACTTTACCTTGTCAGAAGCCTACAAAACTTTTTTTGTCTGTTTACTTAGAGGACAGAAGGCAATTACCATCCCCTCGTAAACTTTAGCCCCCAACAGGTCAGGATATTTAAGTATAAGTGACAGCATGAGTTATTTACGTTTTCTTTCAGTGGTAGAAGAGAGGTGGGGGCCAGTTTCATGGTAACTTTCCTGTTTGTCAATGGAGTGAGGTATACCTCAAATCCAGTGCATTATTGACTTGGCAGCATAATAACTACTGTGGAGCTACAAAGGGAAATTAATGCACACACCATCAGCGTGGAAGTTATATATATTATTATTAAAATACAAAATGGCAGAGCACGTATTGTAGTAGGGAGTCTCATTACCTTGTCCACAACAGCCCACAAACTATTTGATGCTCTGATAGTTTGTTTCAAATCATTTAGCAGATTACTGAGTATTTCTTTAAACGAAAATGAAATCTGCAAATACTTCTTGTGCAACTTTGGGATTATTTCCTTAATTTCCTGAATAGCACTTTGGGTAGCATTTTTGTATGGCAACAACCATGAGTCACGTTTAACATGTTTCTGTCGGTTTTTGTTATATAATGAGACATTCAAATTTCTGTCTGCTTTAACCTGTAATTTAAGATCACGAAACAATGTAATCAGTACAAACACCACGTGAAAAACATTTACAAACAGTGAAAATACTAAGAACGAGAATTACATGAACTTAGTGAAAGTGACAATTCTTGAGCCAATATTCGCCATCAATCTGACAGCAATTATTTTTTTTATCCTATGAAGTGGAATACTGGCAATTATTACAGCCAAAAAAACTAGCAATACACATTTGTTTGAATTCTATAGGCTAAAGTTTCGTTCATATAAACTAACCTGCTCTGTATTTGTAGGTGCAGAGCCTGAAGCTCTTTCGTCTACAATCACATACACGAAATAAAAGTTTGCTGATAACACTAGCAGTGAAAGAGCCGTCAAAAATGTAATCGCACAATATCTGCTAACTACCTGTAAATAATAATGCTTACTTATTTCTAGGAATACAAAAGCAAAACCAAATGTATTTCAGATCATGAGAATTTAGTCTAGTAAGTGAATAACTACCAAAGCCATATCCACGTCTGTTGAATCGCTAATTTACAAAATGTACTGGAGAACTAGTACGTGGTTCCACATGCGCCTAGCTTCTTAACAGCAAACATTTTCCGCATTACTGTAATGATAACATTCTTGATTGGTCGGTACTGGTCACCACATCCCTTATTCTCAAAGTTACATACCTAAAACGATATGTTTCAGTCTTTGCATACTTGAAACATGAATCTATTAAGAAATGTTAGCGGACAGACACCTAAGCGCTACGTTTGTTATGAGTGTGGTGTATGCGCAATTAACACGCTTGAATTTTATTGGTGCAAGCTGACTCAATGACATAAACGCATCCCCTACGCGTATCACATCTGCGCACGCAGCTTATACATCGCATTATATGCACCAGCACCACAGAGTATATAAAGTTATAAACAGTCTAAGTTTACAGTCGCGGCACTCCGTTTCCCTTTTGTTACCACATCGACAGCTGCGCGCCAAGCGGCCAGAAAGTGACACTTCTGAGTACTATATTGGATGAGTGCAATTACTTTCGTTTATATTGATTTGTAACACAGTTTTTAATATAAGAGCTTGTCTTTCCCTTAAAAACTTACTAAAAATAGCACCACATTTGTCATTGTTTAGTGTCCTAACGACCGTGGGAGTTATGAAAAAGTACATTACAGGACAGTTTATTTACGACTTTCTTGTAACTTACAGCTATTTGCTGAAGAATGTCGTTCTTGTTTAATACCAAAAAACTACTAGTAAGCACCAGAAGACCTAATCTTCTGCAGAAAGACGTCGTATATCTACCCAACAACTCCAAGTTTTGTTCACTATATTAGCAGTCAAATCTGAGAATGTGGAACGTAGGAAACCTACATTATGTAACGTACGAAATAAGCCACAACACCAATAACAAAGGAAAACCGCACATAAGTCATAAGCAATACAACTGTTTCCCAAAGGAAATGAAACCGATTCCACATTGCTGGTGAATCTGAGCCACAAATGTGAATCCTCAACACATTCGCTTTTGAAGTAAAAAGTAGTTACACTCATAAAAATATTTATGTATCAAAAAGTTGAGTGAATAAGTGTAATATACATAAATGACCTCGTGGATGACATCGTAAGTTCACTGAGGCTTTTTGCAGATGATGCTGTGGTGTATCGAGAGGTTGTAACAATGGAAAATTGTACTGAAATGCAGGAGGATCTGCAGTGAATTGACGCATGGTGCAGGGAATGGCAATTGAATCTCAATGTAGACAAGTGTAATGTGACCCGAATACATAGAAAGATAGATCCCTTATCATTTAGCTACAAAATAGCAGGTCAGCAACTGGAAGCAGTTAATTCCATAAATTATCTGGGAGTACGCATTAGGAGTGATTTAAAATGGAATGATCATATAAAGTTGATCGTCGGTAAAGCAGATGCCAGACTGAGATTCATTGGAAGAATCCTAAGGAAATGCAATCCGAAAACAAAGGAAGTAGGTTACAGTACGCTTGTTCGCCCACTGCTTGAATACTGCTCAGCAGTGTGGGATCTGTACCACATAGGGTTGATAGAAGAGATAGAGAAGATCCAACGGACAGCAGCGCTCTTCATTACAGGATCATTTAGTAATCGCGAAAGCGTTACAGAGATGATAGATAAACTCCAGTGGAAGACTCTGCAGGAGAGACGCTCAGTAGCTCGGTATGGGCTTTTGTTAAAGTTTCGAGAACATACCTTCACCGAAGAGTCAAGCAGTATATTGCTCCCTCCTACGTTTATCTCGCGAAGAGACCATGAGGATAAAATCAGAGACATTAGAGCCCACACAGAAGCATACCGACAATCCTTCTTTCCACGAACAATATGAGACTGGAATAGAAGGGAGAACTGATAGAGGTACTCAAGGTACCCTCCGCCACACACCGTCAGGTGGCTTGTGGAGTATGGATGTAGATGTAGACGTAGAATGGGAAAATCATTAAACTCCATAAAAACTTTTTTTACGTGTTAAGGAAAGAGTCGATCATAATAAGAACAGATAACAACAGAAATATATGCTTTCCATGCATGAGATAGGTATTTATATTCTCTTGCTGTCTGCAGAGCAAGTTGCAGTTATACACATATCCTACTGGACTTCTTCGTGAATAAGTTGTAGCTTACGTCATTGAATCAGTGAGTTTCGGCTATTTCTACAGTTATTTGACAGTAATTCAAGTTGCTTGGTAATTTACTAATGCATGGAACGCAAAAATACGGCAATTATTTCGTTGGTAATTCATGTTGCTTGGTAATTTACTAATGAATGAAATGCAAAAATATGACCATTATTTCGTTAATTATGTAGAAAAGTAATTAAAAACAAACATTATGTGTACGACACATACACTCCTGGAAATGGAAAAAAGAACACATTGACACCGGTGTGTCAGACCCACCATACTTGCTCCGGACACTGCGAGAGGGCTGTACAAGCAATGATCACACGCACGGCACAGCAGACACGCCAGGGATGCAGTGTAGTATCGGCATAGGAGCGAGAGAGAGAGCTGAGGAGCGAGAGAGACCGCACAGCACTTCTCTGCGCTGGACTGCCCTGCGGTCAGATCCAACATAAACAAAATAACAGAGGAAGCGCACCTCTGTAAAAACAGGTCCATGAGCGGTAAAACAAGCAAACCATTTACTGTTTAGGTAACAACTAGTGTTCGTGTGGCACAAAGCTACAGAAAACAATATCCTAAACAAGAATCGAAGAATAACTTAGTAGTTTTCTGACCCACAGGCACATGCACACTCGTCATAGGTACCATAGGCATCTTCTGAAATATATATGTTTCTTAAATGAACTATTAATAAATATTCAATTTTAGAAATAATTTTATATAAGGGATATAGAGTCTCATTCTTACTGTTAATAATTACATGTTAATATTTTCTGTTGTACTTCATGCTACGGCTTTTTGTATCCCTTTTCACAGTTTAGAAATCAGATGCTCAGTTTGCTATTTTGTACGTAATAATTTTAACTAACCAAGTTTGAAAATTATTAAAAAATAAAATTAAGGTTATAAAGCTCTTTAATTCTTACAGTCAACATTGTTAAAGAAGACAATTAACATTTTACACGTTTTTCTTTTTCGAGGAAACGATTTTGTCTAGGTTTGGTAAACATTCCATGATACAGTTCTCCTCAAAGGATTTGTCAAATTTTTATCGCCAAGTAATGAACGGTTCTTAGTTTTAGCAAGGTTTAAAAGAGAAAAAGCGCTCACAAATATACGTGGAACCAAACACTGAGAGTACTTTGGCCGCATGCTTGTGCAAAAGATGATATTTCTCTCATGGAAGACAGCTGTAAAAGTCATCCAGAGTTTTACACATAAGAAAGCGGTCCTTCAGGCGGATATCACACTGCAGGTCAATCAGCTCTAGTTGAAGCACTAGTGAGACGTCCTCTGCCCAAAGGGAAAATGGGCTAACAAATATACCTAAGGCCGGCTGAAGCTCACTTATCTCCAAAAATTTATTTTCAAAGTGTTCTTGTTATTTGCAAATGATTTGAACGTAATCTGAAGAATCCACATCTTCTTTGGCGGTTTGTAGTGCAGGAAAGTGTCCACAATTTTTCTCGCACAACTGTTTTTCCCACAAAATAAGTTTTTTTTAAATGCTTCAATCGTCTGTACTAAATCAACAACAGAGTGATTTTCGCCCTGGAGTGAAATGTTCAAAGTATTTAAATGACAAGTAACGTCACTCAAAAAAGCCAAATGCGCCACCCACTTAGGATCACAGAGTAATTCTTCTACACGTCCTTTCATTTCCAAAAAAAAGTATTTTTTTCGCCCCTCACGGAGAAAAACTGATGAAGCATCTTTCCTCTGCTTAGCCATCTTACTTGGCGTGGTAGGGAATGTCCGGGTATTCCGTTTCGATATCAGCCAGAGATTCTTTAAACTGGCAATGTGTGAGTCCATGCAATCGCAGATAATTAACCATTCGAAGAACTGTGTCCATAACATTTTTTATGTTGACAATATTCCACAAAGTGCCTCCTGGTGTATCAGACAATGGGCTGCCGCGAATAAGGAACAGCCAACTTCAGCCATTCTTGACCTGACGTAACTCAGAAATCCAATGTGTATCCCTCGTAGCGCAGGGACTCCATCCATTGTTACACTGGTCAGGCGTTCCCATTTTAAACCCACTGCCTCGAACACGTTTTCCACGGCTAGAAAAATATCCAAACCGTGATTGTGTCTTTTAATGGTATAAGGTCGAGAAATTCTTTTGTGACACGCAGATTGTCGTCGACACCTCGAATGAATATGACGAGCTGAGATATGTCCGCAACGTCCGCGGACTCATCAAGAGCGAGAGAAAATGAAGTTTGCCGTTCTCTCCATTAATTACTGCTCCATATCAGAGGACATATCTTCGACTCGGCGAGCAACAGTTTGAGGCGAAAGAGCTAGTTTTTCAAATTTTTCCGTGAGGTCTGTTGGACAAATACAAGCCGCCGAGTCAACCAGGCAATCCTTGATGAGATTCCCTGCCGAAAAGGGTTTCCATGCTTTCACAATTCTCAGCGAGCATTTGTAACTTGCGCGCAAATTTTGCCCACCTGTTTCTTGCTCCTACCATGGCAAAAAAGAACATACAATTAATTTTGTACAATCCTGTTTTTTAAAACACTTTTATCATTTCAACAATTAATTGTTTCATTCATTGAAACTCAAATAAAAAACTAACAAAAAATTTAGGTTTTAGGTGCGTTCTCCCCCTGTTCCTCTGAAAAGCGGCCTTAGACGCTAGCAAGGACAGCGAAATGTGGTCGTAAAATAATTTTATATCTGTTAGAATATTTGCGTTTTAATTAATTGAAAACATAGATCAAACTACAACATATGTTTTCCCATCCATAAAAACACAAATATACAAAAACAAAGAATGACTCTTAATGACACTTTGCTGCCCGACAGAGCGTTTGTGACGGCTTTTCAGAAAGCGACAAAAAATACTACTCCTGAAACTTTTTCATATGTCTGTGCGACGCATTTTAATGCAACCCAGATATAAAAATTAACCGAAAACTAATGTTCCTTGTTGCTGACAATCTGATACTCGACAACTGGTACATTACTAAGTGACATATCACATTATAAAATATAGTTTTATTTATCATCTTTATAAATAATAAAGAGTCATATGATAGGAAACACTTACTTCACTGTAATGCTGCTTGAAATTTTCTTTCAGATCTTCAAGCTTTGACTGGCGTTCCTCTTGGGACAAATTTTCGAATTGATATTTGTGACAAGCATTAAAGTGCCATTCAATCGAGTACTTTTTTAAATACATGAGGTTCCGATGACATACTACACATTTGGCATGATTTTCGACAGCAGTACAAAGGAAATTATTTTCCCACTCGGGTTTCACTAGAGTGGATGCGCCGCTGCTCTTTCATTTTGTCTGCTGCTGTTGACCATCCATCTCGATCCACAGTAGCCTTACATCTGTTGACTAATGGCTCTGTGTCGCTTTTGACTGCTGTTCGTGCGGCGGTCTGTCGTCCTTACGAAGCGTGCGTACAGCTTCATGGCGAGGCTCGGCGGGCGGTCCGCACAGCCAGCTAAGCGACATGGTTCGGCCACTGCGACAACACGAATTCGCCCGGGGCGCTGGCCGCAGGCGATCGCGGGCGCTACCGCCCCAAGGGTACAGTTTGGACGAGCTTGGTCTAACCGATAGCATGGCTTCGTCGTGTTCGTCTCGGGAATCCACAAGCACAGTTTGTTGCATCACTCACGAGACTGCACGCTATCTGAACAGGGAGACAGAGACAACAGACATCACTGACAAGCCGAGTTTGGCGTTGGTACAAGAGGACGAGGACAATTTGGAGGATGAGGATAGACTGGTGACCGATGAAAGCAAGAAGGATACAGGAAAAACGAAAAGGATTGTGAGGGGAATAATAGTCAGTGTGCCGACTGTTAACTCATTTTCCATCCTGAGAAACGAGGAAGCAGATGGAAAGGTTAAATACAGGTAGCAAAACGGAAAAAGGAGTGAGTACCACTGACAATAGCCTATCTGACATAGGGGATCGCCTTTCTGATCAATGAATTGCAGGGAGTTCTGAAAGGGCGACTTATGTAGGCCTACTACTCCATCTTACTCTTGTTTTTACCATACACCAGCCTTTTACACACTGCTTTGCCCACATGCATGTATGACACGTATGTTTTAGACATCTCCTCTGCCCTGCTCTCTCTGTCCATCTCCTCCTCCCCTTTCTCTCTCTGAACATCTCCTCCTCCCCGCACTGTACATCTCCTCCTCCCCGTCTCTCTGTCCATCCCCTCCTACCCCTCTCTATTATCCATCTTCTCCTCCTCCTCCCTCTACCCACCTCCTCCTCCCCACTCTCCTCCTGCCTCCTATCTCTGTTCCTCCCCTGCTTCTTCCCTCTCTGTGTCCATCCCCTCCTGACACACTCCCTCTGTTACCATCGTCTCCTGATCCTTCTATCAGTCCATCTCATCCTCTGTCCATTACAAACATCCCCCAGCCATGCCTTCTTGCATATAAAGCCTAAGGGCCTATAAAGCCTAAAGCAAAGGGCCTATGACAATACAGACTGATAAAGCAGATCGATACTGCTGCCACAACACGTCGTTCATGCAGGGAAACCATCAAGTCAGAGGCTTGAAAAATGCTCTACTGCCACAGACATGTAGGCTGCCCTGCAAAGCAGGTCGACCAGGCAGACCCATAGTACTGAAACACAACATGCAGCAGTATTCTAAAATAGGACAGACAGGTGTAGTGTAACCATTCTCCTTAGTAGATCTGTTAAAATTTCTAAGTGTTCTGCCAATAAAACGCATTCTTTGGTTAGCCTTCCCCACAACATTTTCTATGAGTTCCTTCCAGTTTAAGTTGTTTGCAATCCTAATACCTAGGTATTTAGTGGAATTTACGGCTTTTAGATTACACAGATTTATCATGTAACCGAAGTTTAACGGATTTCTTTTAGTGGTCATGTGGATGACCTCACACTTTTCGTTATTTAGGGTCAATTGCCAATTTTCGCACTATATAGATATATTTTCTAAATCGTTATGCAATTTGTTTTGATCTTTGTTAGTAGATAAACGACAGTGTCATCTGCAGATAACCTAAGACGACTGCTCAGATTGTCTCCCAAATCGTTTATATAGATAGAGAACAGCAAAGGACCTATAACAGTACCCTGGAAAATGCCAGAAATCATTTCTGTTTTACTTGATGACTTTCCATCAGTTACTACGAACTGTAACCTCTCCAAGAGGAAATCAGGAATGCAGTCACATAACTAAGGCGATATTCCATAAGCACGCAATTTCACTACAAACCACTTCCATCGTGCAGTGTCAAAAGCCTTCCGGAAATCCAGAAATACGGTATCAATCTAAAATCCCTTGTCGATAGCATTCAACACTTCATGCGAGTAAAGAGATAATTGTGTTTCACAACAATGTTTTCTAAATCCATGTTGACTGTATGTCAATAGACCGTTTTCTTCGAGATAATTAATAATGTTTGAACACAATGTAAGTTCCATAATCCTGCTACATATTGACATTAATGATATGGGCCTGTAATTTAGTGGATTACTCCTACTAACTTTCTAGAATATTGGTGTGACCTGTGCAACTTTCCAGTCTTTGGGTACAGATCTTTTATAGAGCAAACAGTTGTATATGATTGTTAAGTATTGAGCCAGTTCATCAGCATACTCTGTAAACTTGCTTTTATTGAGTGAATCAAGTTGCTTCACTACTCTGAGGTAATTTATTTCTACGTTACTCATGTTCTGTTCTTGATTCGAATTCTGGAATATTTACTTTGTCTTCTTTCATGAAGGCATTTCGGAAGACTGTATTTAGTAACTCTGCTTTGGCAGCACAGTCTTCAAAAATATCTGCATTGCTGTTGTGCAGAGAATGAATAGATTGTGTCTTGTCACTAGCATACTTCACATACACGCAGAATCTCATTGGATTTTCTGCCAGGTTCCTAGACCGAGTTTCGTTGCGGAAACTATTATAAGCATCATGCATTGAAGTCCACACTAAATTTCGAGCCTCTGTTAAAGATCATCAATCTTGGGGATTTTGCATATGTTTAAATTTGGCATGTTTGTTTCGTTGTTTCTGCATTGGTGTTCTGACCCATTTTGTGTACCGAAGAGGATCAGCTCCATCATTTACTCATTTATTTGGTATAAACCTCTTTAGTTGCTGCCGATACTATTTCTTTGAGTTCAAGCCACATCTGGTCTATACTTATATTGTTAATTTGGAAGTAGTGGAGATTGTCTCTTAGGAAGGTGTCAAGTGAATTTTTCTATGCTTTTCTGAAAAATATATATTTCGTTTATTTTTGAAGGATTTGGGGGTTACAATATCTAATCTCACTACAACAACCCTGTGTTCACAGATCCCTGTATCCGTTATTAATTCAGGATTATTTGTTGCTAAGAGGTCGAGTGTGTTTTCACAACCGTTTAGTATTCGAGTGGACGCATCAATTAATTGCTCAAAATAATTGACAGAGGATGTGTTTAGCACAAGTTTGGATGATGTTTTGTTCATACCTCCACTTTTAAACATGTACTTTTGCCAACATATCGAGGTTAAATTAAAGTTACCATCAACTATAATCACATGAGTAAGGTGAAAATATAATAATTTAAAAAATAATGAAATTTCACATAGTTGAGAGGGTATGAAAAAATGCGTGTGCTATATCTGTTACATTAGCCCTTTTTAGATGCTTTTTGTAAATGTCCTTGGATTAAATATTTCATTCATATCACTGTATACATTTACTAAAAGCAGCAAAAAAGGACAAATGGAACAGATACATCACATGCATTTTTTCATACCACTCAACTATGTGAAATTATATTTTTTTCTAAATTGTTATATTTTCATTTAGAAGGCTTTCAAATTAATCTGGTATTGGAGTAAAATAAAATGAGTTAAAAGAAATAAGTACACTACTGACCATTAAAACTGCTGCACCATGAAGATGACGTGCTACAGACGCGAAATTTAACCGACAGGAAGAAGATGCTGTGATATGTAAACGATTAGCTTTTCAGAGCATTCACACATGGTTGGCGCCGGTGGCGACACCTACAACGTGCTGACATGAGGAAAGTTTCCAACCGATTTCTCATACACAAACAGCAGCTGACTGGCGTTGCCTGGTGAAACCTTGTTGTGATGCCTCGTGTAAGGAGGAGAAATGCGCACCATGACGTTTCCGACTTTGATAAAGGTCGGATTGTAGCTTATCGCGATTGCGGTTTACCGTATCGCGACATTGCTGCTCACGTTGGTCGAGATCCAATGACTGTTAGCAGAATATGGAATCGGTGGTTTCAGGAGGGTAATACGGAACGCCGTGATGGATCCCAATGTCCTCCTATCACTAGCAGTCGAGATGACAGGCATCTTATCCGCATGGTTGTAACGGGTCGAGCAGCCATGTCTCGATCCCTGAGTCAACAGATGGGGACGTTTGCAAGACAACAACCATCTGCACGAACAGTTCGACAACGTTTGCAGCAGCATGGACTATCAGCTCGAAGACCATGGCTGCGATTACCCTTGACACTGCATCACAGACAGGAACGCCTGCGATGGTGTACTCAACGACAAACCTGGATGCACGAATGGCAAAACGTCATTTTTTCGGATGAATCCAGGTTCTGTTTACAGCTTCATGATGGTCGCATCCGTATTTGGCTACATCGCAGTGAACGCACATTGGAAGCGTGCATTCTTCATCGCCATACTGGCGTATCACCCACCGTGACGGTATGGGATGCCGTTGGTTACACGTCTCGATCACCTCTTGTTCACACTTTGAACAGTGGACGTTACATTTCAGATGTGTTACGACCCGTGGCTCTAACCTTCATTCGATCCCTGCGAAACCCTACATTTCAGCACGATAATGCACGACCGCATGTTGTAGGTCCTGTACAGGCCTTTCTGGATACAGAATATGTTCGACTACTGTCCTGGCCAGCACATTCTCCAGATCTCTCACCAATTGAAATCGTCTGGTCGTTGGTGGCCGAGCAACTGGCTCGTCACAATACACCAGTCACTACTCTTGATGAACTGTGGGATCATGTTGAAGCTGCATGGGTAGCTGTACCTGTACACGCCATCCAACCACTGTTTGACTCAATGCCCAGGCGCATCGAGGCCGTTATTACGGCCAGAGGTGATTGTTCTGGGTACTGATTTCTCAGTATCTATGCACCGAAATTGCGTGAAAATGTAATCACATGTCAGTTCTAGTATAATATATTTGTCCAATGAATACCTATTTATCATCTGCATTTCTTCTTGGTGTAGCAATTGTAATTGCCAGTAGTCCATATTCATCTTACCAGTTATCTGAGTTCACTAGAAATGGTTTGTGCTTTTCAAATGCCACAAAATATTTTATAAAGATATTTTACTAATGTAATATCGCGCTAAACAGAATAAGCAAATTATCTATCTATCAGCATTTCCACCCCCCCAATGAACCATGGACCTTGCTGTTGGTGGGGAGGCTTGCTTGCCTCAACGATACAGATAGCCGTACCATAGGTACAACCACAACGGAGGGGTATCTGTTGAGAGGCCAGACAAACGTGTGGTTCCTGAAAAGGGGCAGCAGCCTTTTCAGTAGTTGCAAGGCAACAGTCTGGGTGATTGACTGATCTGGCCTTGTAACAATAACCAAAACGGCCTTGCTGTGCTGGTACTGCGAACGGCTGAAATCAAGGGAAAACTACGGCTGTGATTTTTCCCGAGGGCATGCAGCTTTACTGTATGATTAAATGATGATGGCGTCCTCTTGGGTAAAAAATTCCGGAGGTAAAATAGTCCCTCATTCGGATCTCCGGGCGGGGACTACTCAAAAGGATGTCGTTATCAGGAGAAAGAAAACTGGCGTTCTACGGATCGGAGCGTGGAATGTCAGATCCCTTAATCGGGCAGGTAGGTTAGAAAATTTAAAAAGGGAAATGGATAGGTTAAAGTTAGATATAGTGGGAATTAGTGACGTCCGGTGGCAGGAGGGACAAGACTTCTGGTCAGGTGACTACAGGGTTATAAACACAAAGTCAAATAGGGGTAATGCAGGAGTAGGTTTAATAATGAATAGGAAAATAGGAATGCGGGTAAGCTACTACAAACAGCATATTGAACGCATTATTGTGGCCAAGATAGATACGAAGCACACACCTACTACAGTAGTACAAGTTTATATGCCAACTAGCTCTGCAGATGACGAAGAAATTGAAGATATGTATGATGAAATAAAAGAAATTATTCAGATAGTGAAGGGAGACGAAAATGTGAATATGGATTGGGGCTAAGAAATGAAAGAGGAAGCCGCCTGGTAGAATTTTGCACAGAGCATAACTTAATCATAGCTAACACTTGGTTTAAGAATCATGAAAGAAGGTTGTATACATGGAAGAAGCTTGGAGATACTAATAGGTATCAGATAGATTATATAATGGTAAGACAGAGATTTAGGAACCAGGTTTTAAATTGTAAGACATTTCCAGGGGCAGATGTGGACTCTGACCACAATCTATTGGTTATGACCTGTAGATTAAAACTGAAGAAACTGCAAGAAGGTGTGAATTTAAGGAGATGAGACCTGGATAAACTGACTAAACCAGAGGTTGTACAGAGTTTCAGGGAGAGCATAAGGGAACAATTGACAGGAATGGGGGAAAGAAATACAGTAGAAGAAGAATGGGTAGCTTTGAGGGAGGAAGTAGTGAAGGCAGCAGAGGATCAAGTCGGTAAAAAGACGAGGGCTAGTAGAAATCCTTGGGTAACAGAAGAAATATTGAATTTAATTGATGAAAGGAGAAAATATAAAAATGCAGGAAATGAAGCAGGCGAAAAGGAATACAAACGTCTCAAAAATGAGATCGACAGGAAGTGCAAAATAGCTAAGCAGGGATGGCTAGAGGACAAATGTAAGGATGTAGAGGCTTATCTCACTAGGGGTAAGATAGATACAGCCTACAGGAAAATTAAAGAGACCTTTGGAGATAAGAGAACCACTTGTATGAACATCAAGAGCTCAGATGGACACCCAGTTCTAAGCAAAGAAGGGAAAGCAGAAAGGTGGAAGGAGTATATAGAGGCTCTACACAAGGGCGATGTACTTGAGGACAATATTATGGAAATGGAAGAGGATGTAGATGAAGATGAAATGGGAGATAGGATACTGCGTGAAGAGTTTGACAGAGCACTGAAAGACCTGAGTCGAAACAAGCCCCCTGGAGTAGACAACATTCCATTGGAACTACTGACAGCCTTGGGAGAGCCAGTCCTGACAAAGCTCTACCATCTGGTGAGCAAGATGTATGAAACAGGCGAAATACTCTCAGACTTCAAGAAGAATATAATAATCCCAATCCCAAAGAAAGCAGGTGTTGACAGATGGGAACATTACCAAACAATCAGTTTAATAAACCACAGCTGCAAAATACTAACACGAATTCTTTACAGACGAATGGAAAAACTAGTAGAAGCCGACCTCGGGGAAGATCAGTTTGGATTCCATAGAAATACTGGAACACGTGAGGCAATACTGACCTTACGACTTATCTTAGAAGAAAGATTAAGGAAAGGCAAACCTACATTACTAGCATTTGTAGACTTAGAGAAAGCTTTTGACAATGTTGATTGCAATACTCTCTTTCAAATTCTAAAAGTGGCAGGGAGCGAAAGGCTATTTACAATTTTTACAGAAACTAGATGGCAGTTATAAGAGTCGAAGGACATGAAAGGGAAGCAGTGGTTGGGAAGGGAGTGAGACAGGGTTGTAGCCTCTCCCCAATGTTATTCAATCTGTATATTGAGCAAGCAGTAAAGAAAACAAAAGAAAAATTCAGAGTAGGTATTAAAATCCATGGAGAAGAAATAAAAACTTTAAGGTTCGCCGATGACATGGTAATTCTGTCAGAGACAGCAAAGGACTTGGAAGAGCAGTTGAACGGAATGGATGGTGTCTTGAAGGGAGGATATAAGATGAACATCAACAAAAGTAAAACGTGGATAATGGAATGTAGTCGAATTAAGTCGGGTGATATTGAGGGTATTAGATTAGGAAATAAGACACTTAAAGTAGTAAAGGAGTTTTGCTATTTGGGGAGCAAAATAACTGATGATGATCGAAGTAGAAAGGATATAAAATGTAGACTGGCAATGGCAAGGAAAGCGTTTCTCAAGAAGAGAAATTTGTTAACATCGAGTATAGATTTAAGTGTCAGGAAGTCATTTCTGAAAGTATTTGTATGGAGTGTAGCCATGTATGGAAGTGAAACATGGACGGTAAATAGTTTGGATAAGAAGAGAATAGAAGCTTTCGAAATGTGGTGCTACAGAAGAATGCTGAAGATTAGACGGGTAGATCACATAACTAATGAGGAAGTATTGAATAGTTTTGGGGAGAAGAGAAGTTTGTGGCACAACTTGACTAGAAGAAGGGATCGGTTGGTAGGACATGTTCTGAGGCATCAAGGGATCACCAATTTAGTATTGGAGGGCAGCGTGGAGGGTAAAAATCGTAGGGGGAGACCAAGAGATGAATACACTTAGCAGATTCAGAAGGATGTAGGTTGCAGTAGGTACTGGGAGATGAAGAAGCTTGCACAGGATAGAGTAGTATGGAAAGCTGCATCAAACCAGTCTCAGGACTGAAGACCACAACAACAACAACAAGCATTTCCAGGAAATGTCGACATTCAACAACGAGAATGAGGTAAAGTCAGAGCAGCTCTGATTTATTCGCCACACTAGTAATTGGTGGGTTAGTCAGTTGCTGTTGCAACAGCTCCGTCCCACCTACTGGTTGGCATCAGGTCTGTTGTTTTTCGGCAGCATGCTGTCTCATGAAAAATTAATAAGGAAGTGCCCTTCGCTATGGATGTGGTTAAATTGTTGAATCAATGACGGAAATTGACCGTAGGATTGTATTAATTCAGCTCCACATACTGTATAATTCTCCATAAAAGTTCTAAAAATGTCAACAACATTCTAGGTACAACATATAATACTCCAAATCATGACCACTTGAAAGTATTATAGGATTCTATGCTGATATGTAACTTACTACTGATTTGTGCGCTTTGCATTGTTAATGCAATGTATAATGAATTCATTTGAAGCTAAACCCAATACTGAAATGCTAAAGCCAAATCCTAATAAACATCAACAGAATGGGAGGGACCATCAGATGACATCACCATCAAATGGTGGATTGACTACACTAGACATAATGTCAATACAACGTTGATTCCTTTAGCCTACTACTGAATAATGGAAGTGATATGATGAGATACCATCCGTGACACAAAAGATCGGAGTGTAGTGTCAGAGCTAAGGGACTAACAACAATAAAGTTTATTATCCCGAAAAGGCAGCGTCATAGATCATGTTCTTGATTAATTTTGAATGGCATATTGCTGACAAGTGAAACAATATTTTAAAACATCGACATTAATTTGATAGTGTAAATACATATAAACAACCACAGCAAAAAAATTGTAATAGAATAGGTAGAGCTTGTTTCTACACAGCGTATAAAGTCATAAACAACTGTTTTTCTCCTTTAATAGAGCTGAGTTTTTCACCTAAAAAAGTTTATTGAACGAAAATTGTGTCATCAATTTTTGTTCTTATTTATACACAATGTAGGAGTGAACTCCATTCAGTTGTTGTAAGATCTAAATCATTTTTCGCTTACAGATATCTGGTCTTTTTTTATGGAAGAACATATGATGGAAAAAATATGCAAATCATCATGGAACATTCGCAGTTCGTCACGAGCACAAAGCAAAATAAGGTTACGAAGTTGCAAAAGCACAGAACCCACTACCGAGACTTTAGTGAGCTTGGCGAATATCGCTTAATTTTAGAAGTTAGTGGACGACGACACATTTCTCCCCACTAGCATCAACATTACAAGTTTCTGTCAAAGAAATTTTGACAGTGAAATCCCGTTCTGATCCATCCCGTTTCATACTACTGTTATTCTGCCACTGAAATACATGGGACACTCAATAAGTAATGCAATACTTTTTTTCCTGAAGGTGGTTGGTTTTATTTACGGTTATAATCTAACAAGTTATTCCCTACTTTTTGGCTACAAAACCCGATTTTTTAACATAATCACCATTCAATGGGATGGCGTTATGCTACCTTACTGGGAGGGTCTGTATGCCCCCATGGTTCCACTTTGCTGGTCGACATAAGAACCAAAGTCCTGCTGCATTAATAACCTCACCATCATTCACGTACTGCTTTTCATAGAGGATGTCGTTCATTGGGCCAAACAGATGAAACTCAGAAGGCGGGAGATCCAGGCTGTAGGTTGGATGAGAAAAAACAGTCCAATGAAATTACAGCTGAGTTTAGCCAGCCTGCACATAGGAGATTGGACAGGTTTGCACAACCATGTTGTGATGATGGCAGATGCCTTGCCCAACGACTCATCATGCTTTTGTTCACTGACAGGTCTCTGTAAACATTCTGCAATCGCCTATGAATATCTGAAATGTTATCGTTTTCCGTCAAATAAAACCCGATGACAGCTCTGTGCCTGAAAGTCACCTCTATTACATACGCAATTTTTAAGGGAACATATAACGCCGCCAACAATTGGAATTTCATGAAATTATAGCTACTGAAGCGGGAATAGTTCACGATGTCACGCAATAAAAATTCTACATGTTTCAACTGAAATTGGCTGAGAAAAGAAAAGTGTTGCATTACATACAGAACGCCCATTGTACATTATGGCATGTTTTGATTTGAATTTCTGTTCTGTCAAGTACAGATCTGTCTTTAGCAGGATTAGATATGAGCAGCGACTGTATTTATCTCTTCGACCTAGTACATGCCACAGACTTTGAATAACAATTCAGAAATGTTCATCTATGTTTGGGGATGATCATTTCATGGTTCAAACGTGAATCCCATTTGTTAACACTGTTACTCTAATGTTTACATATAACTGTGGCCTGGTATATAAATAAGTAGTTTTCTTGAGATCTGTGTCTTTGATGATCTTAGGCTTTTGTCAATAATAAATAATAAGTTTACCATTGTGGCAACTACATCATTAAACAATTAAACCGAGCGAGGTGGCGCAGTGGTTAGCACACTGGACTCGCATTCGGGAGGACGATGGTTCAACCCCGCGTCCGGCCATCCTGATTTAGGTTTTCCGTGATTTCCCTAAATCACTCAAGGCAAATGCCAGGATGGTTCCTCTGAAAGGGCATGGCCGACTTCCTTCCCTGTCCTTCCCTAATGCTATGAAACTGATGACCTCGCTGTTTGGTCTCTTCCCCCAAACAATCCAATCCAATCCAATTCCTGAGAAATTTATCTATGCTGCTGGGATAGGTGATGGATGATGTTCATGAGTTGATGAACAGACAAGAGGCCCTACTGGGTAATAGCAAGCAGATGATAGATTTAAGCACATTACTTAACACTTATGTGAGGCAGATACGATGCCAAACACTTTTTTCCTTAAATGTATTTTCAATTCCCCATCTGGGGCGGGCTTGGAGAAGCATAGACGCTGCTCTTCAGCCTAGAGACGTTACAAGTGTGCTGGAGGACATTTAAAACAATAAAAAGGAGAAAACATGGTAGAGCATAGATGTAAAAAAGGGGGAACATAATGGAAGAAACTATACAAAAATTGTGGCTGTAAAATAGAGATAAAAAACAAAAAAGTGTTTTACACAAAAAACCACACACTGTAAGAATTAAAAGGCACAAAGCCGAGTATGGCCAGAGCATAAAAAGTCGGAGGGCTATTAAAATACTCATGCGATGGTTGGTGCAGCACAGAAAAACCAAGGACAACAAAACTATATACAAGTCAAGCACATGATTAAAAGTCACATCCCTTAAAGACACTGTAGAACTGTACCAAACACAACACTGATGCAGCACAATCGAGGATGAATAAAACAAACTGAAAGTATCTGCCAGGGGTGGGGATATGAAGGAGAAGGGGATAGAAGGGAAGGGGATGTGCTAGAAGGGGGAGAATAGAGGGTGATGTGGATGGGGGATGCGGTGGGGCACACCGAAGGTGGACGGGAAGGGAAGGATGGGAGAGGAAAACTGCTGATCAGGGAGTACAAAGACTCAGGGGGAAGGAGGAAAAACAGATCAGGACACAGTAGGGGATGGGAAAAGGGGCCTGGGGAGAGGGGGAAACAAGGCCGAGCTACAGTTGGTAAGAAAGGTAGATGCCATGTCAAAGTTCATCATCTGGAAGGTGGAGGTGCTGGAAATTGCCTTTATGAAGGATATGGAGGTAGTGGAGGTGGAGAGAGGGTGGGATACACTAATAGAGGTGCGGCAATGGGCAGGGGTGGAGAGGAAGGAGGAAGGAGGACACCAGGGGGTGGGGGATCAAGACTGCAGACAGTGTAAAAGATGTAGATGTGTTGGAGGAAATGGATGAGTTGCAGAAGGGGATGAGATTGTGCAGGAGATGTGATGGGGACAGGAGGTGGATATGGAAGGCAAGGTAGAGTGTGTGGCGTTCAAGTATCAATTCTTAATTTATAGATTTCTCCTACTATACAGAAAAAAATTGTTGAGAATTTTTTGTATATGTGAAATTGTTATGAATTAATGATTTCACATGTTATTTTCTCTACAAAAGTTCCTTGTATATACTATGAGATCCAACTTTTTGAAACTTATCTTTATGAAATACTTCAGTATTTTTATAGTAACAATTTGACTACACTGTCTGCTGTTGGTCAATAAAGGTTAGAAATATTGGCAAGAAAGTAAATAAATTCTTTCATAATAATTTTTCTCAGGCTTTCATTTAGTGACTTCTATATCGTGATATTTATTACCATCATTTTCAGATACTATTTTGATTGTATTACCTTTTAATTAAACTTTTGCACCTTGAAAAAATTGAAAATCCCAACCACTTATTGATTCCAAATATCTGTCTTCCAAATCACATTAAACTCATTATTTCACTCCATACGGAATTATTTTCCATAAGTAGAACTTATAAGCAAAGAAGGGAAGGCAGAAAGGTGGAAGGAGTATATAGAGGGTCTATACAAGGGCGATGTACTTGAGGACAATATTATGGAAATGGAAGAGGATGTAGATGAAGACGAAATGGGAGATAAGATACTGCGTGAAGAGTTTGACAGAGCACTGAAAGACCTGAGTCGAAACAAGGCCCCGGGAGTAGACAACATTCCATTTGAACTATTGATGGCCTCGGGAGAGCCAGTCATGACAAAACTCTACCATCTGGTGAGCACGATGTATGAGACAGGCGAAATACCCTCAGACTTCAAGAAGAATATAATAATTCCAATCCCAAAGAAAGCAGGTGTTGACAGATGTGAAAATTACCGAACTATCAGTTTAATAAGTCACAGCTGCAAAATACTAACGCGAATTCTTTACAGACGAATGGAAAAACTGGTAGAAGCCGACCTCGGGGAA
The DNA here is from genome assembly GCF_023864275.1 of Schistocerca cancellata. Lineage (NCBI taxonomy): Eukaryota > Metazoa > Arthropoda > Insecta > Orthoptera > Acrididae > Schistocerca > Schistocerca cancellata. The sequence continues at coordinate 719,330,044 of NC_064629.1, forward strand.
GATCAGTTTGGATTCCGTAGAAATATTGGAACACGTGAGGCAATACTGACCTTACGACTTATCTTAGAAGAAAGATTAAGAAAAGGCAAACCTACGTTTCTAGCATTTGTAGACTTAGAGAAAGCTTTTGACAATGTTGACTGGAATACTCTCTTTCAAATTCTGAAGGTGGCAGGGGTAAAATACAGGGAGCGAAAGGCTATTTACAGTTTGTACAGAAACCAGATGGCAGTTATAAGAGTCGAGGGGCATGAAAGGGAAGCAGTGGTTGGGAAAGGAGTAAGACAGGGTTGTAGCCTCTCCCCGATGTTATTCAATCTGTATATTGAGCAAGCAGTAAAGGAAACAAAAGAAAAATTCGGAGTAGGTATTAAAATTCATGGAGAAGAAGTAAAAACCTTGAGGTTCGCCGATGACATTGTAATTCTGTCAGAGACAGCAAAGTACTTGGAAGACCAGTTGAACGGAATGGACAGTGTCTTGAAAGGAGGATATAAGATGAACATCAACAAAAGCAAAACGAGGATAATGGAATGTAGTCAAATTAAGTCGGGTGATGCTGAGGGAATTAGATTAGGAAATGAGACACTTAAAGTAGTAAAGGAGTTTTGCTATTTAGGGAGTAAAATAACCGATGATGGTCGAAGTAGAGAGGATATAAAATGTAGACTGGCAATGGCAAGGAAAGCGTTTCTCAAGAAGAGGAATTTGTTAACATCGAGTATAGATTTAAGTGTCAGGAAGTCGTTTCTGAAAGTATTTGTATGGAGTGTAGCCATGTATGGAAGTGAAACATGGACGATAACTAGTTTGGACAAGAAGAGAATAGAAGCTTTCGAAATGTGGTGCTACAGAAGAATGCTGAAGATAAGGTGGGTAGATCACGTAACTAATGAGGAGGTATTGAATAGGATTGGGGAGAAGAGAAGTTTGTGGCACAACTTGACTAGAAGAAGGGATCGGTTGGTAGGACATGTTTTGAGGCATCAAGGGATCACAAATTTAGCATTGGAGGGCAGTGTGGAGGGTAAAAATCGTAGGGGGAGACCAAGAGATGAATACACTAAGCAGATTCAGAAGGATGTAGGTTGCAGTAGATACTGGGAGATGAAGAAGCTTGCACAGGATAGAGTAGCATGGAGAGCTGCATCAAACCAGTCTCAGGACTGAAGACCACAACAACAACAACAAGTAGAACTTCCATTTTACACAGAAAAAATTAATAAAGATCATATAAATTTATTTAGTCATTCATATCATTAATTGTATATCAATTATTTAATTATGTAAAGCCGATAATGGAATTTATTTACTTTAGATTCGAAAATATACCTTCTATCATCATGTGCACTTAATATTTCTGGGTATGGCTGTCAGTTGTCCATCTTTAGCAGCATGGTCTCAAACATAGGATAAATGACAAATGTATCTGAATTTGCTGATAATTTTGAAATTAGAGATGAACCATTTTTTCTGGTAATTCTACTTTTGATACTTTGCTAACTGAACAGTTCGATGCGTAAGCATCCAATTTTTCCATATTGTTAAAACAGAGAAACATCTCATATGAATAAATTTCATGCTTAATGCTTTATATTTAAATCGCAGTTATATATATTTCAGTATCATCAAACACTCTTATCAATATTCTGAACCCATTTTATTTTTTACAGCATGTTTAATATCTACCTTCGATTTTTCTCAACATGCAGAAGCTTCAGTAAATTACTAATTTTATAAGCTTACATTTTTGCTATAAGATCACAAAATACTTCCATTATTTTTCTGTTGCATTTGCCCTTCATTATGCCTATAACTTATGGTGTAATTACTTTCTTTTGGATAATCAGTTGTATCAAATTTTTCACACATTGTCTTCATATCTTCATAAATATCTTCAGTTTCTATATTGTATGCATCAATGTCCATAAATGTAATTTCAATTTTTTCTACATATTTTTTATTGATAACACTATAGCAACAATCGTACATCAATCTTTAGGTAAATCAAGTATAGTCATATTAATATAAATTATCTTATTAAAATTAATTTTTGCTTTTTGTGTGTGTATTGCATCTAAATTCCCATTAAGTATTGTTTCTCCTTTAAAATCTGGTTTTGCTATATGTTTTTCACACTTATTTTCGTATAAAACTAATTTTGTATGTCTCTATTTCTAATGTCAGTTGTTTTTCCCAATACTGTGTTGTTCATCAACTTGTAGAGATCTTATTCGAAATCATTCTTTGCTTTTTTCTGGTCAGATTTTTAAAACTGTAAATTTCTGCTGTTTTCATTTCTAGAGATAGCTATTGTTAAAGATTTTTAATTAAACCACATAGTTTGTCAGTCATTGTAGTCAAAAATTTACTTTCTTTCTTCATATGGCAAACATTGCCTCATACCACAGTTATGTAGTTGTTTACATCTAAATATGCTAGATAATTTTATATCTTTTTAGATCATTTTCTTTTAAATATATGTTTTTGCTTTGATGTATCTATTACAACATTCAGATCCACAACCTCTTATACCACATATAATCGTAGCAACATACACTCTTTTCAATTGCCAGATCGATTAAACTTTCTGTAAAGAATTTTCTGATGTTTATTTTTTTTTTCTTTTTCAAACCCAATGAAAATTTGTCAAGAAATGAAGTCATAGACCTAAATATATCAATAAAATCTTCAAGTTTTCTGTTTTCTTGGTAAAAATGATGTATCTGTTTTTCATTATAAAGATGCTTTTTTATGAACAAATGTAAGTCATATCCAGATAAATTATGCAAATAAATGTTTACAAATGTCGGATTTTTTTAGTTTTAAGTTTCATGTTTTCCATTGTTGACTGATATATTTTCCAGCTAAATCATCATAGTGATGGACTTTTTTGTTTCTTGTGAATAATGGCATCCACACATTGAGTAACTTTTAGATTTTGCATATCTTGGTTGTTTTTCAGGTGTTATTGGTTTCATTATTTCAGTTTCAGAATAAATTCTTCCAAGGTGTTCAAACTCTTTTTTCACATGTATAATTAGATTTTATGACAGTTTGGTCCTCAATACAGAACTGGATCTTTATACTGTCCATTTATAGAGCTGATATAGTAACAAAAACGATTCGTCCATATTTTTGATACGTCATTGTATAAGAAGCTTCTTAGTTTGACTGGCAGTTCTCCATCTTTAAAAGCAAAGTTTCAGACTCAGTATAAATGACGAAATGGACTTTCTAAATTTGCAGACAATTTGATAACTTAGAGAAAGAGAATTTTTCTGCCTATTCTACTTTTAATACTTTACTAACTGAACAGTTTGATATGTGAGTAACCAATTCATCCTTTGTTAAAACGGAGGAAACACATATCACAAATAAATTGATCTGCTGCGTGTTTTGTAATTGGACTTGAAAGAAGTCTAGCTAAATATTTTACCTAACAATAGCATGAATGCAATTCTAAGTCTGCTCAAGCTGACACTTGTTTTCGTTACCTTTAAAATACAGGGTGATTCAAAAAGAATGCCACAATTTTAGGAATTTAAAACTCTGCAACGACAAAAGGCAGAGCTAAGCACTATCTGTCAGCGAATTAAGGGAGCTATAAAGTTTAATTTAGTTGTACATTTGTTCGCTTGAGGCGCTGTTGACTAGGCGTCAGCGTCAGTTGATGCTAAGATGGCGACCGCTCAACAGAATGCTTTTTGTGTTATTGAGTACGGCAGAAGTGAATCGACGACAGTTGTTCAGCGTGCATTTCGAACGAAGTATGGTGTTAAAGCTCCTGATAGGTGGTGTATTAAACGATGGTATAAACAGTTTACAGAGAATGGGTGTTTGTGCAAAGGGAAAAGTTCTGGACGGCCGAGAACGAGTGATGAAAATGTAGCACGCATCCAGCAAGCATTTGTTCGCAGCCCAGGAAAATCGACTCGCAGAGCTAGCAGAGAGCTGCAAATTCCACAATCGACTGTATGGAGAGTCCTACGAAAAAGGTTAGTTATGAAACCTGAACGTCAACTACCCGAGGCGATGGATCGGCCGCCAGGCAGCCCGTGACAGAACACTTCATCACTGGCCTCCAAGAAGCCCTGATCTTACCCCTGCGATTTTTTCTTATGGGGTTATGTTAAGGATATGGTGTTTCGGCCACCTCTCGCAGCCACCATTGATGATTTGAAACGAGAAATAACAGCAGATATCCAAACTGTTACGCCTGATATGCTAGAGAGAGTGTGGAACGAGTTGGAGTATCGGGTTGATATTGCTCGAGTGTCTGGAGGGGGCCACATTGAACATCTCTGAACTTGTTTTTGAGTGAAAAAAACCTTTTTAAATACTCTTTGTAATGATGTATAACAGAAGGTTATATTATGTTTCTTTCATTAAATACACATTTTTAAAGTTGTGGTACTCTTTTTGAATCACACTGTATAATAAATTTACACGTGTCTTTCTTACATTTAAATATTTTTAGTAAATTTAGAAGAAACTGTAAAATTTACTTTCAACAGGCAATGAATTTTTTAACTTTCTTTCTCTATTTTCATAATGTTTGATTTGATACATTCAACTAGAAACAAGTAAAGTAAGGTTGATCTCTATAGTTGTAGTTTGTAATCCATCTGCAAATGCTTTATCAACTAGATGATTACTAATTGTTTTTCAGTTTTTTTGTTTCCCAAATAAATTGGTAGAAATGGAAATATTTCTTTCAATCATTAAATTTTTCACGTTTGAAAATTCTATCACATCTTCAGTTTTTAGGTTTTACTGGATATTATGAAATTTAATAAGAAATGGAATCTTTTCTTAATACACTATACCAAGTAAGTTTTTTTCTTCTACTGTTATCATTTAGTGCAGCAGCTGTTAATTGTTCCATTTTTCATCTTTAGTCATGAGAATTTAATTTTAAGTAGAAGTTGTAAATGGTAAATTAAACTGGCCATATTTCCTATTCTAGGTATATATTCTATTCTCTTTTATATGTAGTTTTACATTTGTCTTTTGATGACAGATTTGAATAAGAACAATCTAAATCTTTATTTCCTAAGACCCAAAACATTTTCGTGTTGTGTTATCGCCCTGAAGGGCTCTAGGAACTTCGTTGTAGACCAAGGCTGCTTCAGCTGCCACTCATTTCTATCACACTCAGTTTGTTGCTCGTCGTTTTTCATTCACAAGAATATATTAAAAGATTTATGACTCATAATTCGTTTTAATTCTTCACATAATAATACGATGAATAATTTTTTCCCATGTACACTAGTAATGCATTTACTATTTTTACAGTTTTGTATGATGTCCCATTAAACATCTTCTACATAGTTTCTAATAAGAATTTGTTATGTATTTCTGTAAAATGGAGTTATCAGTTGACTTTTAAGTTTCATGAGTTTAAGAAGTTTTGGATTTAATCTCCTACACTTCAAAAAAGAAAATAATAAGCTAAGGAAACGAAAAAATTATAAAGCAGTAAACTCTTTTTATTATGGTAGGGTGTTTTTTAATACAGCTATTGTCTCAGGAACTGATGTAAATGGGTTTATGCAGTTTATGCCACTTTAGTTGCAACGACTAATGCATTCACTACATGGTGGAACTGTTATTTTCAAAAATACCAATAGTAGGATTACCTGCATCTATATACACTGAAAATGTCATCACATATTTGTATGGATGTGAATTTTCAGGAGATGAAAGCTTATGGAGGATGTTGTTTCGAGTCATCAACTTTTGAGTTAACTTAAGAAGGTGTTGTTTGAAGCATAGTGAATGGTCTAGGATGACACCAAGAAATTTTGGTTCCAATTATGACGAAGAATTCTGCCTCTGAAACTTACTTCCAATTTTACGTTCGCCAACTGATTATTTTCATGATGAAACAAAAGTAAAGCATAGTGAGCTAACATTATTGCTTTATTCCAGATTAATGCAGTGTTTGGATCACCAATAATTTATTAGCCACATCATCCTTTGATTTGTGCCAATTTATGATAAAATTCACAACTTAGAAATAACTATAACTGAATAAAATTATAATTTGATTCAATACAATGACGCTACTGTGACAGTTATTTTAGAATATTTTTAATAAATTCTTTCCTTTATAAATGAAAAAATTGAAAGGTATCTAAAAATAACCTACATGTTCCTAACAAAGATACAGAGGTTGACATCCATACTGGTGATGTTTCAATCTTTCCAAATTATGCTCAGCTGTACGTGAGCGTAAGTACTGTTCAAGTTAATGGCAGAGATTATCTAGCATATCAAAGCAAATCCAATAAAAAGCTAAATGATAATTCTGTAGCAAAGCTATTCGACTTGTAAACATAGAGAAAGAAAATAATATTTTATCTAGAATTGAACACCATTTTATTTCATCATCAGTTTTGCCGCATTTGTCTTGATCTCTCGCTGATAAAATAACCATAGAAGGTCATACACTTAACAACAATAGTATAAAAAAGGAAAAATATAGTACTTTATTTGTCAGATATGCATGGTGGATTTTTTTAAAGATTATAAATAAGAATATGACATAAATTTAATTTTCACTTGGTGTTTCAATAAAATTGATTCTTAGATGGGCCAATTACAATGAAGCTGGAGTTGAAATAGAAGATGCTCTTCCAACTGAAGGGAAATTATGGTAGCAAACATGGAAATTATTGTCAAATATGAATCTAATTCTGAGTTAGAACAATGAGAAATTGTATTGGAAAACCCTAAATTACGAATATTTTTCTATGAGTTCCATACTATAGAAGTATTTCCATTGAGTAATAAGAAAAAAAATAGTGTTGAGCCAAATATCTCAAATTACTATAATTCACTGAAATCTGATACGTCATTTTTTATACTTTTGTGTTTGAGACTAATAGTAAAATAACCAGATAAAATGAAAATGTTAACCTACATACACTGTGTATAGAACATGGTAGAAATGAAGAATTTCACCAAGAAATGTGCAATTTAGACCCACCAAATAATTAGTTGAATGCTTATGATGCTTTAAGTAAATTTAAATGTTACACAACTAAGAAGAGATGATGGTATAAGTCCATATAATTTCATAACAAATCTATCCTATCTATGTGATTAACATGACATGTGGAGAAAAGTCATAGCTACAAAAAAACCTACCATGATTTCAATGAGAAAATACCAATTGATACACTTGCCTACATAGTTATATACAGAAATAAAAATCTTACATATGATGTACAAAATACAACAGTAATTAAGAATTTTTAATTAATTGATGTACTTTAACATATTTTAGTAAATGGATTTTATTGAAGTACAGATGCAGTCCAAAGACTGCTCAGTTATCACTTATCGAAATAAGACCTCATTAGAACACATTAGCGTAGCTCCTGCTGAATGTGGTGTTACAGTCAGCACACAAGCGATGAGACACAGCGTCGCTGAAGTAGTGATGATGTGGGAATTTCCCCATATGACCATTTCATGAGTGTACGGTGAATATCAGGAATCCAATAAAACATCAGATCCCTGACATCACTCTAGCTGGAAAAAGATCCTGCAAGAACGATACCAACGACAGCTGAAGAGAATCTTTGAACGTCACAGAAGTGCAACAATTCAGCAAATTGCTGCAGATCCCAATGTTGGGTGGAGAACAAGTGTCAGCGTCTGAGTCATTCAATGAGACATCATCAATATGGGCCTTTGGAGCCAAAGGCCCACTCGTGTGCACTTGATGACTGCACGACACAAAGCTATATGCCTCGCCTGCGCCTATCGACACCAACATTGGACTGTTGATTACTCGAAACATGTTGGCTGGTCGGGCGCATCTCGTTTCACATTGTATCGAGGGGATGGACGTGTGTGGGTATGGAAACCAGCTCATGAATCCATGGACCCTGTATGTCAGCAGGGTACTGTTCAAGCTGGTGGAGGCTCTGTTATGGTATGGGGCGTATGCAGTTGGAGTGATATGGGTCCTTTGATATGTCTAGATACGACTCTGACAGGTGACAAGTACGTCTGATTACCTGTATCTATTCATATGCATTGTTCATTCTGACGGACATGGGCAATTCCAGGAGGACAATGTGACACCCCACACATCTAGAATTGTTACAGAGTGGCCCCAGGAACACTCTTCTGAATTTGAAAACTTCCACTGGCCACCAAACTTCCCAGACATGAACATTACCGACCATATCTGGGGTACCTTGCAATGTACTGTTCAGAAGACGTCTCCAACCTCTCTTACGGATTTATGGGCAGCGCTGCATGATTCATGTCGCCAATCATCTCCATCACTACCTCATACATTAATCGAGTCCTTGCCACATCATGTTGCAGCACTTCTGCATTCTGGTGTGGGCCTTACAAGATATTAAACAGGTGCACCAGCTTCTTTAGGCCTTCAATGTGTATATATATATATATATAAAATTTCGAACACAGCTACATTAGCCATACTCTCCTATATGCACTGACTGAAGCGAATGATCATACCAGTGATTAATATAACGCTATGTTTGGAGAGAGCTAGTCATTTGGTAAAACGATCTTCAACCCTGGCTATGTTCTTAATAACAGCACAAGTGAATGAAGAGCTTCAGTTAATTCTGAAGTTAATCTTCATATAGTGGTGTACATAGGATCAGAGGAGTCTGAAACATGTATAAGTTGTGTGGGCTGCCATGAAAGACTGTGATTAAATTTAAATTTTACTATTAAATCTTCTTCAGAAGCTAAACAACACAGTCTATTATAAATCTTCTAAAAAATTAGTGTGTTGGCAGTAAATGTTTTATATAACATTACTGAGTATTGAGGAAGAAGTTATTGAGGAGCTGAATGATGAGTTTAAAAATGCTTTGCCAGACAAATATTTGAATGGTTGGGATTTTCAGTATTTTGAAGATGGAAATGTAAAACTAAGATACAAAGGAAAGAAAAAGGTATGTGAAAATAATGATTATGAAGTTCTTGATTTAGAATTTTTAGTTTAATTTTTTACAGTGTTTTTACTATGAGAAAATCGCGATTATACGTATTGTTAGCGATTATTCTGTTCTTTGGTTCCTAAGTTCCTAAGCTGCAATGCTGGAACTTGCTGCATCGTCACTAACGTCTCCATGTAAAAGCCAAGTTTATTTTATCGTGAGTCTGGTATCAATGCTATTCTCAAAGGAGCAGTGGTGGCTACATTCGCTGCTTATAAAGTTTCAACTATTGCTATCGCTGCATACGAAAGCGCAGCTTAGATACTTCGTTGTAAGATCACTGAAATCCTGAGTATTGGTTTCTCTTCGTTTGACATACTCAGACCAGAAGTGGCGGTTACTTTATTAATTGTTGAGCCTTCTACACGATTGCAGAGGACGAGGAATCATGTTTCGAAAGTGGAAACGCGCATTAACGCACGCGTTTGGGCCACATGGCGATGAAGCTCGAATCGCTGAAATTCGACGTGCAAGAAGAGCAGCAGAAGAAGCTGAACTTAGAAAACCTTTAAAACATAGGTATCGAAGACCGCGTTTCTTAGACATTGGAACTCATGAAGATTTATTAACCTGCCAAGACCATGATGTACGCCCAGTCATATCACCTCGAATTGGTATTTTGATATGGCATTCCGGATACGCAGAGTAAGTAAAAGAATGTAAAATATTAATAATCTTTTTCGTGTGTTCGTTTGCTAGACATCTTAGTTCGCATTTCGATGTTTTTCGTTACGTTGAATTATGCAATGTTTTATTCAAGATGCAGTTTTTAGGAAATTTTCACTCGTAAGCAACTTACAGAAAACGGGTATTGTATGATCCCGCGCAAATTGTGGCGTGCCTTATTCATGTTTCAACCCTAACAAAAATTTATTTCCCTTGTAACTAAAACTTTGTTATCTCTCTTTGTTTTTTATTTGAATGTAAAATTCAACAAACATCGAAATAATTTATTTTATTATGTCCAAACTATAACGTCAGTATCACCGTCGTGTTAGTAATGGTTACGGGTAACTTTTTCTGACGTTGCATGACTGTCTTTGGACTTCAATTAAAGAAATAAGTTACGTCATTTAAAATCTTTTGATTGTACTTTATTCAGGCATACGATTTTTTTCTCCTCATAGTAAGTTTTAACTTAACTAACTAATAGAATCATATTCTATAGATTTTTAATTCTATGGACGTATTTTTGTTCAGTGGTTGCGGTTATGAATAATAGGAACTGGTAACATTTTTTTATATTTTTTTTAACAGGAAGTATAGGGCAAAGGTGTTTGTGCTCTTGCATGTGTAGCATGTAACACGTCCATATCACAAGAACTTTCTTTTTCATGCTGTATTTTCAAGTTAAGTACTTTTGAATTTTTTTGTGATTGTTTTTTATTTATATTCGTTCGAATGAACTTAACAATGCCGTTGTCCTATTGTTCTGAAGGTCTTTGGTGCGTTGCTCAGTTGTCTTATGTTTATATTTGTAGAGTCTTTGGGTGAGTGTTGTGTGATTTGAGTGTTGTGTTTGACATTAGTGAGCTAACAGTAGTGAAAAATGTTTAATAAACTGAAAGTTGCCGTTTTTAACGCTGTAAGTGGCACTGGCGATATAGATCAGGGTGCACAGCTAGGAATTGCAGACAAAGGACCAGATTTCGAGAAACCGCTTAAATTCAAATATAAGCGCCCCTTTTTTCTAAGTTTTACTTCTGACGAAGAGGTCCAGGTTTCTGCAGATCATCATTCGAGACCCATCATAGTACCACGAGACACCTCGCGTTTGCCTTGGCACAGTGGATATGCGGAGTAAGTATAACAAATAAGACTTCGCCATATAAGTACACAAGTAGTTGGTGTACTTGCCATTCACTCCCCGCTTGTAAGTGAAAATCTTGTTGAATGCACATGTATTGCCTTATTCCATACCTTTCTTGTACAGTTCACATTCAGTAGTTTTACTTTGCAAAGAGATCCTAAATAAAACTCTGCGAAATTAGCCACGTTCTCGCCCTCTTGTATGCTCTCGTCATGGTATCAATCAAAAAGTTTATATTTGCAGTCGTGTAGTTGATACTGATGAAATGTGAAGTATTTCAGAACTGGAGTCTGTAACGTATATGATCTGGGTGACAGGTAACACTATAGAACAGTTCTTTGTGAATCTGGAATTGACTTTTCTATGTAACTGAGGATCTCCCACGCCAGTCCAGATTTGTGATTTCCTTGTTTCTGAATTTCTTTTATGGGGTGTCTGTTTACATAATGCGCATGTTTGCTGTAGGCGTATGTAGCTTACTCTTAATATGACACTCTATTTTGCTACAGTTCCTGTCTTTGTCTTCAGTTCACTGGCTCATTTTTTTTTTTTTTTTTTTTTTTTTTTTTAAATGCTGTAACAATGAATTGCTTTAACAAAAATGCTTGATGATAGGGAGGTCAATGTAGATGCTGCTGTAAAAATTGATGATCAATCTTGTAGCGCATATTATAGTATTGTATTATGTGAATGCTGCTAAAAAAAAGTGGTTGCTGGTATGTTTCCAAAAAGCCGTATTCTATACTCCCATATTTCTGCCGTTGTTTGTTAATTTTGTTTAGTATAGTAACCGTCAGCAAGTTCTACCTCGAAGTTTTAAATATGTGTCATATAGCTAAGATAAGCTGGTCGTGTCACCCATTAACAATACAACAATGATAGTTCCACCCAAATTTGAGAGCTGATTTGGATTGCGATGATGCTACTAGGACAGTAAATTTATGTGTATGGAGTGATGTCATTCCTTTATAAATTGAGGTTCTGACTTGAGTTACATGGCTTGCTTGGTTAGTGATATTTATGCTGCATTGTCTAAGAAAGACAGGATTGTATGTCCCAGGCTGCCACACATTTTAAACTTGATACATTTAATCACCTTATTTTGTTATTTATGCTTTTAAGGGATTAGTTGTTTTTTGGTTTGATTGGTGTAATTACTCTTCTTTTTTGTTGTAGAGTTATTTGTCTTATTTTCACTGTGTTAAACTAATGTAGAGGTGTGTTCATTTTCCGTGAAGTGTTGTTTACAATATATTAACTGATTTGTCGGTTAAGTTGTGTATATTGATTCCCTTGTTCTTCTTATTCAATAATTGAGATTAGCTTCACCCATTCCATAGCTGTTAACCATTTTTCTTGTAGACTTTATGTTCTGTTATTAATTTTTGTGATTCTGGTTGTCTGTGAAATACCCATTCTATTCACAGTTTCGAAGAAACACCAATGACTCAGTTGAAGACTTTCTGTCCAGCAGATTCTAGGTGGTGATTTATGGGCTAGTGTCTGATAACTCTCCAATCTCCCTGAATTTTATGTAGTGGTGACGGACCATTATGTAGTGTAACTCCAGCACTAGTTTATATTGGAAGATAACAGTGGAGCAAACATCTGTGAATGTGAAATAGAACTTGTGATAACAGACTGATCTGAGACCAACTAAACCCACAGATATCTGGTGTTAGCTTCATTGTATGTCATAATGGTGTTGGGGTGTGTGATGTGTATAAATAGAACACTGATAATAATATTTTGCATCCATATTGCTTTTTGGGATGTAGATTGTGGTGACAGACTGATCTGTTGCATTGTACGTCTTGCAGGTAAGGTTCATAAGTGACATTGTGGTTGTGATTTGGCGAAGCCAACGAATGTGTGTGCGAAATGTTAGTTGAGGTGATATGCTGATCTGTTGCATTATGCTTTGTGAGTTGCCAAAGCATTATCAAAGGCTTCAATTTATCCCTTATCTCTGCAGTAGCCTGATGTCATGTTTAATAAACTTCTGGGAAAACTATGGAAATTGAAGATGGCGGAACAACTGAATTTCAGAATCACTGTTTATTTTTTATTTATTGTTTTAATCATGGTACTAGAGAGGTGGATTTTTGAAGATAAGAGATCAATTTTTATTATCAGAAGTAATAACACATTCACTCTTAATCATACATGCATTGGCATTGCCAGCATCTGCTCATGGGTGGCCCATTGTAAACTTCAGCCAAATTCCTTGTGGTAAAAAATAAAACTGCAAGGCCGTTAAAGATACATTGCATTACATAATAAACAAATCTCCAATGGGTATTTTTGGCATATGTCGGGCTCCAAGTATGAAAAAGGAAGGGGGGGTGGTGGTAGGGAGAGCACAACATAATTCTTACTAGCAGACACAATCTTGTGTATATCTCAGTCAAATTTATGGAGCAAGATGGAACAGCAGTTAAGAGTGGAATTGTGTTCAGTAATGATAGGCTTCATATCCACCTCCGGCTAGCATTATCTAGCTTTTCTACGGCTACTTAAACAAGGCCACACAAATTTTTATTGTTTACATATACTTGAACATTCAGAAGTAATGCTGTGTGCTGGTTAACCAGGGTTTCCGGGGGTATTTTAAGCCAAGTGCTGGTTTGCTTCCTGTTAAAGGGACACATTCAGCTTCCTTTCCAAATCAGAGATCCATCTACAGGATGTTAAACACTAACCTTCCTTTCCTCCTGAGGTTGATGTATGTGTTGTGTTTGATGTTGCCGTTCTTTGGGGGCAACGGAAGCGACCGATTCCACCTGTCTGCTTTAACCATGGCGTAAGGGTGTTGTTGGGTGTGACGTCATTACGATGTGGAGTGTATGAGTCGGTTGTGTTTGTAGATGTCATCTTGTTGTGTTTTTATTGTGTATTGAACGTGTTTTAATTTACTTAGGGATGTTTGGCTCTTGAATTTTTGAGGTGTCGTGGTTTTGGTTTTGTTTTTCGTAGTTGTAGATGGTAGTTTTTTCGTATCAATAGTTATGGTTGACCTATATAGGTCAAGGGAAGTGTCTGATTCTTGCAGATTTTGTAATTATTTTATTTTTATTTTATTTATTTATTTTTTATGTTTTTTTGGGATCATGATATGTCTTTTTTCCCGCTATATTTAGCTTGACCCCTCCCTAAAACCCTCAATTTTACGCGGCTGCCCCGTTAGTTTGATTGTATTTTTGGAGGGAGATGTTATTGTCTTATTTATGCATATTTTTGTGTTTTTTGCCGCATGTATGTAGTGGCATCATAGGCGCCATATTGGAGACGCTTAGAATAGCCATTTCCACCATATTGATGATGTCATGGGTGAAAGCAGGCAGGTGGAATCGGACACTTTGGTAATCCCGTTCTGTGTATTTATTTGTGGTAGAATTCCAGGCATTAAGGAAGCGTTCGATTCCACCTGTTTGCTTTGATCCATGATGTCATCAGGGTGGCAGCCACCCCTATTTCCAACATATGGCAACCATAACATCACTACATACGCATGTGAAAAAAACTAAAAATGACAAGACAATATTTGACACCAGCAATAAAATGAAACCAACAGGCCAACCACAGGAAGTAAGGGGTTGAGGACAAGGTCAAGCTAAATATAGGACATCTTCAACTTTTGTAGTCCTGTCTTCCTCAGTTGTGCGTAATATTATAGTATATTGTTAGTCTTTACTTGTTGACCATCTAACTGCAACTGAAACACAATTTTTGTGCCATACGTGTTTCGCCTTTATTCTCTGCAAGGCATTTTCAGTGGCCTGGAATATGTATGTATTTTTGCTATTTGGTTTACATATTGGGGCAGTGTATACATAGGTTATAAACAGTTCTGGTGGCTGGTTTTCTTATGGGGTAGTAATATTTAAAATTCTACTTACAGGTTCCGTGGGTGATTTTGTACGTGTTGTGTTTTAGTTCTGTTTGTGGCACTGTTGTTCTTCTTATAACTGCCATTTTGGGTTTTGTTTTCCACACTTCACATCACTAGGAACTGAACACTTGTTTCAATACTGTGTTTTGGTTTGTGTTGCCAGCTGTCAGATGTTACTGTCGAAGATCGAATGTTAGTGCCCCATAGATGCCAGATCCCTCTGTGCAGTAGGATTGTGAGTCAATGTTTGTGGATGTTGTTCCATCCCCACTGGTGACAGGCAATGATCATGCTGCATGACAGGTCCACCTGTCCTGCAGTGACGTGTTCATTTGGTGGTATTGTAATGGGTACTACTGTCACCTACTTTCACTACAACACCTTATTTCTTCTTCTTCTTCTTCTTCTTCTTCTTCTTCTTCTTCTACAGTGTGCATTGCTCTCGGAGAAATGCACCTCACTGATGACCATTCTCCAATGCTCTGTGGATATTGTGCATTCTGTCAGAATCTTGCTGGTCTTGGGAGGGATATAGATGTCATCAGTGAATGAATTCCACTTCACACCTTGTTGGAGGCAATAACGGCGTGAGTGCAAGCCAACCGCGGTGGCCACGCGGTTTAGGCGCTGCAGTCCGGAACCGCGCGACTGCTACGGTCGCAGGTTCGAATCCTGCCTCGGGCATGGCTGTGTGTGATGTCCTTAGGTTAGTTAGGTTTAAGTAGTTCTAAGTTCTAGGGGACTGATGACCTCAGATGTTAAGTCCCATAGTGCTCAGAGCCTCGTGAGTGCAAACAACCTCAGTGATTACCATTTGCAGTGTTTACCAACCTCCAGGCAGGCCACTTCCTTATGTTGAATTGACCACATTAATCCAACAACTCCTTCCACCCACCCAACATCTCCTTCTTCCTACTGGGGGACTTCAACCTGTACCACCCCTTATGGGGAATACCATTTTGGCTAGTAGTGGCCTTCTAATTCATCAGCTTGTTACAGACCATGATCTGCGCCTATTCAGTGATGGTTCTCCTGCCCACTTCAGGGCTGCCCGTGACACCTTTTCAGGTATAGGTCTAATGATCTCTTCCCCCAATTGTGTGGCCTTACTACATTGATCACTACAAGATAACCTTTGTGACAGTGACCTTGCTGCCACCAGACAAATCGGCTACTGTGTTGGGCACTTCCCATGACAAAAAATTGCAATAGCTATTCAGGATCACTGATGAGCCCTGCAGCGATTGAAATGACATCCTTCCCAAACCAACCTTATCACTTGTAATCAACTTCATGCTAAGTCTTCCTATGTAATCAGATACATTAAGAAGGAATGCTTGGAGTTCTCTGTCTTCTCCCTGGGAAAGTATGCCTCTTCATTTCTGGTATGGGCCACCAACGTTGAACAGTTGTTCTGGGTCTTGTCCTACAGGGTGGTCTTTGTATCGACTCATCAGTTCTTGCAGAACACCTTGCGAACCACTTAGGGACATTAGCAGCATCCTCTTCCTGTCCAGCTACTTTTCTACTGCAGATGCAAAAAGTTGAAAACATCCCCATACATTTCGCTGCCCATCAAGCTGAATCATATAATGAACCCTTCATTGACAGGGAATTACTTCAGACATTTGCCCTGTCCCATGACAGCCATATGGCATGATTAAATTCATGATCAGATCATCCAACACATGAATGTTCCCCAAAGACACCATCTCCTGAGGGTCTTAAACCACATTTGGCCCTCAGGTGTCTTCCCCTCGCAATGGCGAGATAGCATAGTTGTCCCAGTCCTTAAGCCAGACAAGAATCCAATGTATCTCGGCAGTTGTAGGCCTATTAGCTTGATCAACATACTCTGTGTGTTGTTGTTGTGGTCTTCAGTACAGAGACTGGTTTGATGCAGCTCTCCATGGTACCCTATCCTGCGCAAGCTGCTTCATCTTGAAGTACCTGCTGCAACCTACATCCTTCTGAATCTGCTTAGTGTATTGATCTCTTGGTCTCCCTCTATGATTCTTACCCTCCCCGCTGCCCTCCAATACTAAGTTGGTGATCCCTTGATGCCTCAGAACGTGTCCTACCAACTGATCCCTTCTTCTACTCAAGTTGTGCCACAAATTCCTCTTCTCCCCAATTCTATTTCATATCTCCTCATTAGTTACATGATCTATCCATCTAATCTTCAGCATTCTTCTGTAGCGTCTTGTCTAAACTCTTTATCGTCCATGTTTCACTTCCATATGTGCCTACACTCCATATAAATACTTTCAGAAAAGACTTCCTGACTATACTTGATGTTAACAAATCTCTCTCCTTCAGAAACGCTTTCCTTGCCATTGTCAGTCTACATTTCATATCCTCTCTACTTCGACAATCATCAGTTATTTTTCTCCCCAAATAGCAAAACTCATCTACTACTGTAAGTGTCTCATTTCCTAATCTAATTACCTCCGTATCACCTGATTTAATTTGGCTACATTCCATGATCATTGTTTTGCTTTTGCTGATGTTCATCTTCTATCCTCCTTTATAGACACTGTCCATTCTGTTCAGCTACTCTTCCAGTTACTTTGCTGTCTCTGACAGAATAACAGTGTCATTGGCAAACCTCAAAGTCTTAATTTTTTCTCTGTGGATTTTAATTCCTACTCCAAATTTTTCTTTTGTTTCCTTTACTGCTTGCTCAATAGACAGAATGAATAACATCGGGGATAGGCTGCAACCATGTCTCACTCCCTTCCCAACAACTGCTTCCCTTCCATGCCCCTCGACTCTTATAACTACCATCCGGTTTCTGTACAAAATGTAAATAGCCTTTCGTTCCCTGCATTTGACCCCTGCCACCTTCAAAATTTGAAGTCAACATTGTCAAAAGCTTTCTCTAAGTCCACAAATTCTATAAATATAGATTTGCCTTTCCGTAACCTATCTTCTAAGGTAAGTTGTAGGGTCAGTATTGCCTCACATGTTCCTACATTTCTCCAGAATTCAAACTTGTCTTCCCCGAGGTTGCCTTCTACCAGTTTTTCCATTTGCCTGTAAAGAATTTCTGTTAGTGTATTGCAACCGTGACTTATTAAACTGATAGTTCGGTAATGTTCACAATTGTCAGTACCTGCTTTCTTTAGAATTGGAATAATTATAGTCCGTTTGAAGTCTAAGGGTATTTCAATTGTCTCATACACCTTGCTCACTAGATGGAAGAGTTTTGTCATGGCTGGCTCTCCCAAGGCTATGAATAGTTCTAATGGAATGTTGTCTACTCCTGAGGCCTTGTTTCGACTCAGGTCTTTCAGTGCTCTTTCTAACTCGTCACGCAGTGTCATATCTCCTATTTCATCTTCATCTACGTCCTCTTCCATTTCCATAATATTTCTCTCCAGTACATCGCCCTTTTATATAGACCCTGTATGTACCCCTTCCACCACTCTGCTTTCCCTCCTTTGCTTACAAGGGAACCTCCCCATCGCACCCCCCTCAGTTTTAGTCATAAGTTGGCACAGTGGGTAGGCCTTGAAAAACTGAACACAGATCAATCGAGAAAACAGGAAGAAGTTGTGTGGAACTATGAAAAAAATAAGCAAAATATACAAACTGAGTTCTCTTTGCGCTAGATAGGCAACATCAAGGATCGTGTGAGCTCAGGAGCGCAATGGTCCCATGGTTAGCGTGAGCAGCTGCGGAACGAGATGTCCTTGGTTCAAGTCTTCCCCGAGTGAGAAGTTTAATTTTTTATTTTCAGACAATTATTATATGTCCGTCCGATGCGAGGTAACTGCTCTGTAGTATGGGGACACTACACCTAAACAAACATCGAAACACACGTCGTCAGTCGACTACAGCGCCCGGAAGAGAGAGTATTCCTGCTAACGAGGCTCCCTGGCTGGCAGTTGACTGTTCGCTACTTTGGACAAGAGTGCATTAAATACGTGAGGTGTATTCTGTGGGCAATATGAATCCAGCAAATATAGCTCGCGACTTCAATAACAAGGTCAATGAATATTTTCCGAACTTTAAGGAATTGGAAAGTTCCTTAAGGGATCAAACGATTGTCGAATATTTGTATGATTATTTCCTATATTTGTTGATAAACAGTACGTGTGGTGATGACGATACCTTGCTGATTGCTGCGGGGCTGTATGTACCAGATGATGAGATTGTTGACGATCTGTACGAAGAACACAAAGAGGAAATACTATGACTTCAATCTGATGGTATTTCTTTGGCTTACTTGAAGGAAATTCTCCAATACAGGTTACTGTCCAAACCAATTAAAAGGCACAAATATAGATTATGGAGTGAAGTAACAAATAAATTTAAGAAATTTAAAGGGTGGAGGAAAAAAGCACAATTAAACATTGCAAAGATGTCGTGGAATGAGGTGGAACCCGAAGACAGAAGTTCAGTGAACTAGAAAACTATATATACTGACAATTTGTTAAAGCCAGAAATGAAGTAAGTGCAGTGCATAATACAGACCTACAGATTTGGGGATTGCATTATGCTAAACAAATCTGCCTGGACTTCAAGGCTTCATCTCATTGGCTTGTCACGTTCAAAAGAAAATACAAAATTACGAGTAGGAATATTACGAAATATGTAAGCTAGAACTATGCGAATAAACTGGAAGAACTTTTGGAGTGTTCCAAGATGTTTGTTACAGAAACTAATGTCAGATTCCAACAGTATGAAGACACATATATTATCAACACACATCAGTCCAGTTTTAACTATGAAATGAAATCGACCCACACGTTATCGTTAGTTGGAGAAAGCGACACGGAATGTAATGTAGACCAGCTGCATGCCACTTCATATAGTTATACCATACAATATGCTCTGGACAAAGCAGGATTTTTTACCTGCATTTTATTTATGTTTGCAGGAAAAAAATGGTGTATTTGGATTGCAAGTTCAGCAACAGGTGAATAGGGTATTTGCGCAAACGCCGAATGTCATTGTGAATTGCAGTGCGTCAGGAAAAATGGAGAAAAGACTAGTGAAAGACTTTAATGAAGTGTGATTGCTCGTTACGCGGACACAGATTTTGCCTTACTCCTTGACAGCTATACAGGACAGAAGGCTCAAGCATTGTACAATTTTAGTGTGGTAGTAGATGTGATTACCATTCCTCCAGGTTGTACACCTCTTGTGCAACCGTTAGATGTGTGTGGTTTTCGCCAAGTGAAATACTTTGTGAAAAGATTCTATGATTTTGCAAAGCAGCACAGGAACACAGAGCAGTATTGTTTACGTGATCGTGTGTCAATTATCAAAGTTCAGGCACTCACACATAATCAACTTCACTCTCCAAAATTCCAGGACATGTTCAGATTTGCTTGGACATATGCAGGATTTGACGGTCTACACACGGAAAAATTTGAAAACGTTAAAAACATATGTTTTGACAGAGCACAGGGAAAACTGTGCGACTGTGAAATTGTTGCATTCATTTGTTGCAGTTTATGTGACAAACTCTTATGTTTTCATCACTTTTTTGGGAGTGATTGTCACATCCACAAGGAAACCTAAATTGGGCAAGGTAGAAGAATCTTTTTACACATTCGCCAAATGTACAAGTTAGGTGGGTGGACAACATATTCCTGTCATGTGACGCACATGCCGTCACCAGTGTCGTATAGAATATATCAGATGTGTTTTCCTGTGGGGAATTGGTTGGCCTATGACCTTGCAATCAAATGTTTTCGGTTCCCATTGGAGAGGCACGTCCTTTCGTCTACTAATCGCACGGTTTTGTGGTGCGGTCGCAAAACACAGACAGTAAACTTATTATAGTGAACAGAGACGTCAATGAACGAATGGCCAGATCATAACTTTGCAAAAATAAAGTAAGTAAACTTTTCACTCGAGGGAAGACTTGAACCAAGGACCTCTCGTTCCGCAGCTGCTCACGCTAACCACGGGACCACGGCGCTCCTGAGCTCACACTCTCCTTGGTGTTGCCTATCTTGCGCATGGACTACTCAGTTTGTATATTTTGCTTATTTTTTTCGTAGTTCCGCGTAACTTCTTCCTGTTTTCTCGATTGATATGTGTTCAGTTTTTCAATTCCTATCCACTGTGCCAACTTATAACTAAATCTGGGGGGGGGGGGGGTTGCAATGGGGAGGTTCCCTCGTTAGAACTGGTTTTCCATCTGAGCTCTTGATATTCAAACAAGTGGTTCTCTTTTCTCCAAAAGTCTCAATAATTTTCCTGTAGGCAGTACCCCTAGTGATATATGCCTCTACATCCTTTCATTTGTCTTCTAGCCATCCCTGCTTAGCCATTTTGCACTTCCTGACAATCTCATTTTTGAGACAATTGTGTTCCTTTTTGCCTGCTTCATTTTCTGCATTTTTATATTTTCTCCCATCATCAATTAAATTCAGTATGTCTTCTGTTACCCAAGAATTTCTACTAGCCCTCATCTTTTTACTTACTTGATCCTCTGCTGCCTTCACTATTTCATATCTCAAAGCTACCCATTCTTCTTGTACTCTATTTCTTTCCCCCGTTCTTGTCAAGAGTTCACATCTGCCCCTGGAAATGTCTTATAATTTAAAACCTGGTTCCTAAATCTCTGTCTTACCATTATATAATCTATCTGAAACCTTCCTGTGTCTCCTGGCTTCTTCCATGTATACAACATTCTTTCATGATTCTTCAACCAAGTGTTAGCTATGAGTAAGTTGTGCTCTGTGCAAAACTACCAGGCAGCTTCCTCTGTCATTCCTTACCCCCATTCCATATTCACCTTCTACTTTTCCTTCTCTTCCTTTTCCTAATATTGAATTCCAATCTCCCATGACTATTAAATTTTCATCTCCCCTCACTATCTGAATGATTTCTTTTATCTCATCATACATTTCTTCAATCTCTTCGTCATCTGCGGAGGTAATTGGCATATAAACTTGTACTACTGTGGTAGGCATGGGTTTCGTGTCTATCTTGGCTACAATAATGCGTTCACTATGCTATTGATAGTAGCTTACCTGTGCTCCTATTTTTTAATTCATTATTAAACCTACTCCTGCATTACCCCTATTTGATTCTGTATTTATAGCCCTGTATTCACCTCACTAAAAGTCTTGTTCCTCTTGCCACCGAACTTCAGTAATCCCCACTATGTCTAACTTTAACTTATCCATTTCCCTTTTTAAATTTTCTAACCTACCTGCCCGATAAAGCGATCATTTCACGCTCCAATCTGTAGAATGCCAGTTTTGTTTCTCCTGACAACGACGTCCTTCTGAGTAGTCCCTGCCTGGAGATCCGATTGGGAGACTGTTTTACCTCCGGAATATATTACCCAAGTACTCTGTAAGGCACTTGAAATGATGGTTGCCAGCAAGTTATGCTGGGTTCTCGAATCTCAGTGCCTTTTGTCTTCCTGTCAGTGTGGTTTCCAGGAGGGATGATCCACAACTGACCATGTGCTCAGCTTGGAAGCAGCAATATGACAGGCTTCATCTAAACGCCAACACCGTATCCCAATCTTTTTTCCACCTGCATAAGGTGGACAACACTGCTTAGTGTAATCACGCTTCATTTACCTTCCATGAATGGGGTTTTCAAGGCCCCCTACCGATTTTTATGCATATCAGTTTTTTATCCTACCGTTTGTTCCTGGGTCGAGTCGACACTTCACTCAGCTCCCCACAGGTTCAAGAGAATGGCATCCCACAAGGTTCTGTGTTGAGTGTCACACTCTTCCTCATCTCTGTCAATGGGCTAGTGATCTCTTTTGGGCCACTGGTCACCCCTGAGTTGTACGTTGACAATTTCTGCATGTGGTACAGCTCCAACTCGATAGCCTTTGCTGAACACCATCTCCAAGATGCCATTCAGTGGTCCTCTGCATGGGCTCTTTCCCATGGTTTACAATTATCTCCTATAAAAACACAGCTCATGCATTCCTGCTGTCATACCACGGCCCATCCTGACTTGGAACTCTAATTAGGCACCCAGCACCTGGAAATTGTAGCACGTTCTTGGGCCTGCTTGTTAACAGAAAGCTAACTTGGCTGCTCCATATTCATCACCTGATGGCTAGCTTCATGTGGAAGCATAATGCTCTCTGCTTCCTTGCCCACACATCTTGGGGTACAGACTGTGTTACTCTCATCCATATTTACTGAGCCATGGTTTTGACCTCATTGGACTATGGTTGCCAGGTTTATGGCTCGGTTCCTCCTTCAGCTTTGAAACTTCTTGACCCAGTCCACCTTTGTGGTGTGTGTCTGGCCACTGGTGCCTTTCAAACGAATCCTGTAGGCAGTCTCCTGCCAAAGCAGACATCTTCCCTCTTCATATACAATGGTATCAGCTGTTGGTATCCTATATAATAGCCATTCGACAGTTCCTTGGTCATCCCATGTATTATGTTCTTTTTGTGTGTGAGGGGTGTCACCCTCCTGAAACCCGCCCTCATGTAAGATTACTCCCCATGTTTTCTCATGCACTCCACCTTTTATGGCGCCTAGGCCACAGATTATGACCAGTCTCTCCCAAGGTACTAAAGTCTTGGTTGTCCCCATGACCTTTCAGCATCTGTTACGTCAAGTCCTTCAAGAGTTCCAGGGTGCTATCATCTTTTACACCAATGACTCTAAAACTGTGAATCAGATGGGATATGCTTTTACATCTCCTGCTGGTATGGAACACCACTTGCTATCAGGAACATGTCGTGTTTTGGCATAACTGACAGGCTGTAACAGAGCCCTCCATTTTATTAAATGGGCCTCCCTGGAATGTGTTCTGACTCAATCAGCAGTCTCCAGGTTATTGACCAATGCTATTTTTGCCACCCTTTGGGCTCCGCTATTGAAGACTTTCTCACATACCTCCATTGTGCTACATGCTCAGTTGTCTTTCTCTGGCTCCCAAGTCATGTTTGTATTCCAGGCAATGAATTGACCGATTTTGTGGCTAGAGGAGTACTTACTCACTCCCTGTTTGCTTTGCTTATCCCAGGTGCAGATTTGCAGGTTCACATGAGATCTCTGCTCGCTTGGAAATGGAACATCATCTGGTGGGGTACAGCCTCATCTAATAAACTCTGCACAGTCAAGGAGACTACTGCAGCATGTCGGTCTTCCTTCTGCTTGTCCCAGAATGAATCCCGACTCCTATGTTATCCCCACATTGTTCATACCAATTTAACCATGGTTTTATTTAGTGTAACAAGGCACCCCACATTGTGGTTGTGAGGGTTACAGACAATAGCGCATATCTTGGTGAAATACCCTCTCCTTTTGGCCCTCTGTGCTAAGTATGGACTTGTGGACTCATTGCCTCTAATATTGATGGACACTTCAAGATGGTTGACCAGGTTTTCAATTTTCTCTGTGAAAGTGGTTTTTATTCTCAGTGATAAGGTTTTAGTGTACCTCCAGAGCAGGGGTAGCGTGGTTGGGACGAGGTGTCTGCTGCTGCGTGCTGGGTGGCGGGGGGAGGGTGATTCCCAACTTTACCTTCTTGACCAGGCTAGTCTTTCATCCCTCTTTTACTTTGTACTAATTGCTTTTAGATTCAGTTTTTCCCTCTTTCTGCTGCATCCAATTTTTTATTCTAGGGGTCACACTCTTTTGAATAGTGAGTGCGCTTGACTGTAATGTATCAGGGGTGGAATTTTTCTTGGCACATGTGGAGCCCCGGTGAGCCCAGGTGCTGACTGCCTTATTGTGTCCATTTTGTTTTTATTATTGACAGTACCAAAGATATCTATTACAGTTTTAGCCTTATGTGTTTTACTGTTATGAATCTCCCAACTAGATCAGAAAACATTCTCAGTGAACGTCTTTACTTTACTTCTGGATGAACCACTCATGAATCAACAGAGTGATAACATTGTCGTTTTGTCTCCTCCCCCCCCCCCCCCCCCCCATTCAACCAACCAACCAATGATTAATAATTTATGTAAATAATCTCGTTGATTGTGTGAAATGTGTTGGCAGTGTTTTCTGAGAAATTAACACTTGTTCTTATTATAAATAAATGTAACATATTGCTCATAAAGATACATTAGTGTTTGATTGCGTGATTAGCAATAAGTTTCTGGAAACAGTTCTGAGCAGAAAATATGTTCAAGTATGTGTCAGAAATATTTATTAGTGGAACAGCCATATAAAACTAGTTCTAGGAATAGCAAATGTCAGACTGACTTTCATTGGAAAAACTCCAAGGAAATGTAATTCCCCCATGAAAGAGGTTTTGATTGGCTCTCCTCAATAACCTGTGGCAATAACTGGAGGTAGTGGAGGGGTGTCAGCTGCTAGACAAAAGGCATGCAGAAGTTAGCATTCCTATGCAGTATCAAGTATGAGATAAGATTTCTGCTGTCTCAATAAAAAAATAAAAAAAAAAAACGGGCAAATTAGCAATCTCTGATATTAGTCACTGACTTTAGTTTATAGAAGTTATAAAATCACAAATAGAGCAATCCTTGAAAATTGATCAAAATAATTAAAATACTAGAGAAAAGGAATAAGAGAATATATCAAATGATTTGTATTAGTGCTAAATGTATGAGGGGTGAAAACAAGAAGAAATAACTTTTCGGCCACAAAATGTAACAGGCCTGTGTTGTATGATCAGTAGATATGGCAGAAAAAATATACATGACCCTAGGAAAACAAGCCAGTTACACTATTAGTGGAGGTACTGATGTTGTTGTTGTTGTTGTTGTTGTTGTTGTGGTCTTCAGTCCTGCGACTGGTTTGATGCAGCTCTCCATGCTACTCTATCCTGTGCAAGGTTCTTCATCTCCCATAACCTACTGCAGCCTACATCCTTCTGAATTTGCTTAGTGTATTCATCTCTTTGTCTCCCTCTACGATTTTTACCCTCCACACTGCCCACCAGTACTAAATTGGTGATCGCTTGATGCCTCAGAACAAGTCCTACCAACCGATCCCTTCTTCTAGTCAAGTTGTGCCACAAACTCTTCTACTCCCCAATTCTATTCAATACCTCTTCATTAGTTATGTGATCTACCCATCTGATCTTCAGCATTCTTCTGTAGCACCACCTTTCGAAAGCTTCTATTCTCATCTTGTCTAAACTATTTATCGTCCACGTTTCACTTTCATGCATGGCTACACTCCATACAAATACTTAAAGAAACGAATTCCTGACATTTAAATCTATACTCGATGTTAACAAATTTTTCTTCTTCAGAAACGCTTTCCTTGCCATTGCCAGTCTACATTTTATATCCTCTCTAATTCGATCATCATCAGTTATTTTGCTCCCCAAATAGCAAAATTCCTTTACTACTTTAAGTGTCTCATTTCCTAATCTAATTCCCTCAGCATCACTCGATTTAATTCGACTACATTACATTATTCTTGTTTTGCTTTTGTTGATGTTCATCTTATATCCTCCTTTCAAGACACTGTCCATTCTGTTCAACTGCTCTTCCAAGTCCCTTGCTGTCTCTGACAGAATTACAATGTCATCAGCGAACCTCAAAGTTTTTATTTCTTCTCCATGAAATTTAATACCTATTCCGAACTTTTCTTTTGTTTCCTTTATTGCTTGCTCAATATACAGATTGAATAACATTGGGGATAGGCTGCAACCCTGTCTCACTCCCTTCCCAACCACTGCTTCCCTTTCATGACCCTCGACTCTTATAACTGCAATCTGGTTTCAGTACAAATTATAAATATCCTTTCGCTCCCTGTATTTTACCCCTGCCACCTTCAGAATTTGAAAGAGAGTATTGCAATCAACATTGTCAAAAGCTTTCTCTAAGTCTACAAATGGTAGAAACATAGGTTTTCCTTTCCTTAATCTTTCTTCTAAGGTAAGTCGTAGGGTCAGTATTGCTTCACGTGTTCCAACATTTCTATGGAATCCAAACTGATCTTCCCCGAGGTCGTCTTCTACCAGTTTTCCCATTCGTATGTAAAGAATTCGCGTTAGTATTTTGCAGCTGTGACTTATTAAACTGATAGTTCGGTAATTTTCACATCTGTCAACACCGTTTTGTTTTGGGATTGGAATTATTATATTCTTCTTGAAGTCTGAGGGTATTTTGCCTGTCTCATACATTTTGTTCACCAGATGGTAGACTTTTGTCAGGACTGGCTCTCCCAAGGCTGTCAGTAGTGCTAATGGAATGTTGTCTACTCCGGGGGGGCTTGTTTCAACTCAGGTCTTTCAGTGCTCTGTCAAACTCTTCACGCAGTATCATATCTCCCATTTCATCTTCATCTACATCCTCTTCCATTTCTATAACATTGCCCTCAAGTACATCGCCCTTGTATAGGCCCTCTATATACTCCTTCCACCTTTCTGCTTTCCCTTCTTTGCTCAGAACTGGGTTTCCATCTGAGCTCTTGATATTCATACAAGTGGTTCTCTTTTCTCCAAAGGTCTCTTTAATTTTCCTGTAGGCAGTATCTATCTTACCCCGAGTGAGATAAGCCTCTACATCCTTACATTTGTCCTCTAGCCATCCCTGCTTAGCCATTTTGCACTTCCTGTCGATCTCATTTTTGAGACGTTTGTATTCCTTTTCGCCTGCTTCATTTACTGCATTTTTATATTTTCTCCTTTCATCAATTAAATTCAGTATCTCTTGTGTTACCCAATGATTTCTACTAGCCCTCGTCTTTTTACCTACTTGATCCTCTGCTGCCTTCACTACTTCATCCCTCAAAGCTACCCATTCTTCTTCTACTGTATTTATTTCCCTCATT
This sequence comes from Schistocerca cancellata, assembly GCF_023864275.1. Taxonomy (NCBI): domain Eukaryota; kingdom Metazoa; phylum Arthropoda; class Insecta; order Orthoptera; family Acrididae; genus Schistocerca; species Schistocerca cancellata. Next base: position 719,357,455 of record NC_064629.1, read on the forward strand.
CCTGTGAATTGTTCCCTTATGCTCTCCCTGAAACTCTGTACAACCTCTGGTTTAGTCAGTTTATCCAGGTCCCATCTCCTTAAATTCCCACCTTTTTGCAGTTTCTTCAGTTTTAATCTACAGTTCATAACCAATAGATCGTGGTCAGAATCCACATCTGCACCTAGAAATGTCTTACAATTTAAAACCTGGTTCCTAAATCTCTGTCTTACCATTATGTAATCTATCTGATACCTTTTAGTATCTCCAGGGTTCTTCCATGTATACAACCTTCTTTCATGATTCTTGAACCTAGTGTTAGCTATGATTAAGTTATGCTCTGCACAAAATTCTACCAGGCGGCTTCCTCTTTCATTTCTTAGCCCCAATCCATATTCACTTACTATGTTTCCTTCTCTCCCTTTTCCTACTGTCGAATTCCAGTCACCCATGAGTATTAAATTTTTGTCTCCCTTCACTACCTGAATAATTTCTTTTATGTCATCACACAGTTCATCAACTTCTTCATCGTCTGCAGAGCTAGTTGGCATATAAACTTGCACTACTGTGGTAGGCGTGGGCTTCATATCTATCTTGGCGACAATTATGCGTTCACTATCCTGTGTGTCGGCCCCAACCCCTGCCCCCCCCCCCCCCCCCGCCTGCCCCCCCACCCCATGAACCATGGACCTTGCCGTTGGTGGAGAGGCTTGCGTGCCTCAACGGTACAGATAGCCGTACCATAGGTGCAACCACAAGGGAGGGGTATCTGTTGAGAGGCCAGACAAACGTAACACTAACCAAAATGGCCTTGCTGTTCTGGTACTGCGAAAGGCTGAAAGCAAGGGGAAGCTACAGCCGTAATTTTTCCCGAGGGCATGCAGCTTTACTGTATGTTTAAATGATGATGGCGCCCTTTGGGTAAAATATTCCGGAGGTAAAATAGTTCCCGATTCAGATCTCCGGCGGGGACTACTCAAGAGGACATCGTTATCAGGAAAAAGACAACTGGCGTTCTACGGATCGGAGTGTGGAATGTCAGATCCCTTAATCGGGCAGGTAGGTTAGAAAATTTAAAAAGGGAAATGGATAGGTTAAAGTTAGATATAGTGGGAATTAGTGAAGTTCGGTGGCAGGAGGAACAAGACTTTTGGTCAGGTGAATACAGGGTTATAAATACAAAATCAAATAGGGGTAATGCAGGAGTAGGTTTAATAATGAATAAAAAAATAGGAGTACGGGTAAGCTACTACAAACAACATAGTGAACGCATTATTGTGGCCAAGATAGACACAAAGCCCACGCCTACTACAGTAGTACAAGTTTATATGCCAACTAGCTCTGCAGATGATGAAGAAATTGATGAAATGTATGATGAGATAAAAGAAATTATTCAGGTAGTGAAGGAAGACGAAAATTTAATACTCATGGGTGACTGGAATTCGATAGTAGGAAAAGGGAGAGAAGGAAACATAGTAGGTGAATATGGGAGATATGGTACTGCATGAAGAGTTTGACAGAGCACTGAAAGACCTGAGTCGAAACAAGCCCCCCGGAGTAGACAACATTCCATTAGCACTACTGACAGCCTTGGGAGAGCCAGTCCTGACAAAAGTCTACCATCTGGTGAACAAAATGTATGAGACAGGCAAAATACCCTCAGACTTCAAGAAGAATATAATAATTCCAATCCCAAAACAAACCGGTGTTGACAGATGTGAAAATTACCGAACTATCAGTTTAATAAGTCACAGCTGCAAAATACTAACGCGAATTCTTTACATACGAATGGGAAAACTGGTGAAGCTGACCTCGGGGAAGATCAGTTTGGATTCCATAGAAATGTTGGAACACGTGAAGCAATACTGACCTTACGACTTACCTTAGAAGAAAGATTAAGGAAAGGAAAACCTATGTTTCTACCATTTGTAGACTTAGAGAAAGCTTTTGACAATGTTGATTGCAATACTCTCTTTCAAATTCTGAAGGTGGCAGGGGTAAAATACAGGGAGCGAAAGGATATTTATAATTTGTACTGAAACCAGATTGCAGTTATAAGAGTCGAGGGTCATGAAAGGGAAGCAGTGGTTGGGAAGGGAGTGAGACAGGGTTGCAGCCTATCCCCAATGTTATTCAATCTGTATATTGAGCAAGCAATAAAGGAAACAAAAGAAAAGTTCGGAATAGGTATTAAATTTCATGGAGAAGAAATAAAAACTTTGAGGTTCGCTGATGACATTGTAATTCTGTCAGAGACAGCAAGGGACTTGGAAGAGCAGTTGAACAGAATGGACAGTGTCTTGAAAGGAGGATATAAGATGAACATCAACAAAAGCAAAACAAGAATAATGTAATGTAGTCGAATTAAGTTGAGTGATGCTGAGGGAATTAGATTAGGAAATGAGACACTTAAAGTAGTAAAGGAGTTTTGCTATTTGGGGAGCAAAATAACTGATGATGGTCGAATTAGAGAGGATATAAAATGTAGACTGGCAATGGCAAGGAAACCGTTTCTGAGGAAGAAATATTTGTTAACATCGAGTATAGATTTAAATGACAGGAATTCATTTCTTAAGGTATTTGTATGGAGTGTAGCCATGTATGGAAGTGAAACGTGGACGGTAAATAGTTTAGACAAGATGAGAATAGAAGCTTTCGAAAGGTGGTGATACAGATGAATGCTGAAGATTAGACAGGTAGATCACATAACTAATGAGGAGGTATTGAATAGAACTGAGCAGAAGAGGAGCTTGTGGCACAACTTGACTAGAAGAAGGGATCAGTTGGTAGGACATTCTGAGACATTTAGGGATCTTCTATTTAATATTGGAGGGCAGCGTGGAGGGTAAAAATCATAGAGGGAGACGAAGAGATGAATACACTAAGCAGATTCAGAAGGATGTAGGCTGCAGTAGGTACTGGGAGATGAAGAAGATTGCACAGGATAGAGTAGCATGGAGAGCTGCATCAAACCAGTCTCTGGACTGAAGACCACAACAACAACAAGCTGTTTGTAGTAGCTCACCCGTACTCCTATTTTTTTTATTCATTATTAAACCTACTCCTGCATTACCCCTATTTGATTTTGTATTTATAACCCTGTATTCACCTGACCAAAAGTCTTGTTCCTCCTGCCACCGAACTTCACTTATTCCCACTGTATCTAACTTTAACCTATCCATTTCCCTGTTTAAATTTTCTAACCTACCTGCCCGATTAAGGAATCTGACATTCCACGTTCCGATCTGTAGAATGCCAGTTTTCTTTCTCCTGATAAAAACGTCCTCTTGAGTAGTCCCCACCCGGAGATCCGAATGGGGGACTATTTTGCCTCTGGAATATTTTACCCAAGAGGATGCCATCATCATTTAACCATACAGTAGGTAAGGCTGCATGCCCTCGGGAACAATTACGGCTGTAGCTTCCCCTTGCTTTCAGCCTTTCGCAGTACCAGAACAGCAAGGCCGTTTTGGTTAGTGTTACAAGACCAGATCAGTCATTCATCCAGACTGTTGCCCCTGCAACTACTGAAAAGGCTGCTGCCCCTCTTCAGGAACCACACGTTTGTCTGGCCTCTCAACAGATACCCCTCCGTTGTGGTTGCACCTACGATACGGCTATCTGTATCATTGAGGCACGCAAGCCTCCCCACCAACGGCAAGGTCCATGGTTTTTTTTTTTGGGGGGGGGGGGGGGGTTCTGAATCTTCAAAGGATGGAAATTTGTAACACTGGTTGAAATATGTTTAACAATGTGAGACTATGGTATCAAAGGATATAAGGAGATGAAGGGGCACACAACATTTAAGTTTGAACATCAATGATGAACAAGAAAAGCCCAGTTCATTTTTACATGTACACCATCACTGTGGGATATTTGGAGGAGATTTTAACAGTCCAACATCAGCCTGGGAAAATTAAAGTTGTAAAAGTTACAAAAGAGACAAGACTCTTCAAAATTGATCCACAACTTTCTCCAAAAGCAAAATAAGACAAACAGTTAAGAAACAGCCCATGGCGGAAAGTAAATTAATTTTTTGGTTATGAATAGTCCAGACTTCTTTGGGACTGTTTATGTAGTGAATGGGATCAGTGACTATGTTGCAGTTGTAAAAATGCCTGGCAAGGGACAAGGAGCTGTGTAAAGAAGCAAGAAAAACCTCCATATTCAGTAAGCTGGATACACAGACGATCTTGCCATATCTCAACTAGAACAAGAGTTAGAAATGTGAAGTTTTCACATTCAACTTGCAGAGATACTATAGCAACAGATCGTACAATTAGTTAGTCACACAAAGCATAAAGTGCACATAATATATAATCTCTCACTAATTACAAGGGTGTGTTGAAAAATAATTCTTCCAAATTTTTTGTGTGAAACCTCTTAAAGCTTTTTAAATAAAACAAATTTATAAATATTATACACCTTTATTCTTCATGTCTGTATACTTATTTCTCAAAATAGTCACCCTAGTGACAAACAGATTTCTCCCAACGAGAGACAGTTTGTTGTTACTGTCACAGTAGAATGTTTGACTTCATTGATGGACCCATAACCTTGCCTTTGCTTGCAGTGTTTCATCACTATAAAAATGAAATCCTCGAAGGTGTTCTTAAGTTTTGGAAACAGATGAAAATGGGATGGGGCCAAGTAGTGATTGCATGGAGGATGATCGATGACAGTGAACCGAAGGCGTCAGATTGTTGCAGATGTCACAGAGCTCGTGTGGTGTGGCATTGTCATGCTGAAGGAGGGGGACGTTCCATGTTTGGACAAACTCTTCAAATTTGAATCTCAATTACGGCGCCCTGTTTCTCATCTACGGTTGTAGTTATGTTACACGCCTCCACGTGACACACTACAGTTCGGAGCTCTATTGTAGCAGAGGGCTGCAGATGTGTAGGCATGAAGAATAAATATGTGGAATGTTAGTAATGTTTGTTTTATTTAAAAAGCTTTAAGAGTTTTCACATAAAAAGTTTGAAAGCATTACTTTTCAGCATGCCCTCGTAAAACAGTATGTTGGGTGTGATAAAATATTATGTAAGAAGCCTGTGAAGGGTAAATTGCAAAGTCCTCTCAGAGAATACACACCCTAAGACATTTTAATAGTATTTTGAGGATGTCTGTAGCACATTGTCCAGATCGGCGAGGTTGGTGACCAATGGATGAAAATCCACTGATGAGCCAAAACATTAGCATCCTCTAAGTCTTGTAAATAACTGTTTAGGCGTTAAGTACTCTTACATCAGCTTCACGATACACACACTGATGGACCAGAACTTAATGACCACTGCCCACCATGAGGTTGAATGCTACCTGGTGACTTTGTTGGAACATGCTGTGGTAAGCAGCATATGTAAGTTGAGTAGCGATGAATCCGGAATTGTTCAATTAACAATAGGGCTGTAAATGTGGAAAAGCTCTGACATGTGTGACTTTCACAAAGGGCAAAGGTTGCGAACGAGCACCTCAGAAGGGACAAATCTAGTCACCAGATTATGTGTTACTGTCCTGACCATGTATGGCATGTGGTTGAAAGATTTTGAAATGACAAGTAGACGAAAAGGTGTCGGACATCCATGCCTCATCAAAGAATGTGGTGCTTGGAGACTTGGCCACTGTGTAAAACAGGCTAGATGCCAGATGATCTGTGTCTGATCTGATGATAAAGTATAGTGCAGCTGCATGCACAGATGTTTCAGAGTGCACAATTCAGTGCGTATTGTTGAATACAGGACTCTGCAGCAGATGAGATGTGTTCCCATGTTGGCCCAGTGTCAACAATTTTGATGCATTGGACACAGGATCATCAAGAATGATCCTTGGATCAATGTAAATGTGTCACCTGGTCAGGTGAGTCATGTTTGTTGTTACACTATGTCAGTGGCTGTTTCCTGATGCCTTCATGAAAGCAAATGGCTGCACAAAACATCCATGCCACCATGGACATAGGCTAGTGGATGCAATAGGCTACTGTGGATATTCACCTAGGCCTCGATGGGACTTGTGCTAGTAATCGAAGGCCTCATGACAGCTGTTGACTTCATGGATATTGTTGTGAGCCTCCTGCAGCCCTTCATGCTTGATTTCTTCCGTGATGACAATGGCATCTTACTGCAGGGTAACTACTCATGTCACAATGCCAGAATCGTGCTACAGTGGGTTGAGAGCATCATGATAATGAACTCATGTTGATGTCTGGGTCACCAAATTCACCTTATGTGAAGACAATGGTACACACACAAGACACCATTGGGCACCGGCTCTGCACCCACTGATCAGTGCCATGCAGAGCAAGATGAAGCAAAGAAGGTGGCATATTTGCCCTATGCTGGTTTTGTTTCTGCCAGAAATAGCAGGATCCTCTGTAAACACAATATTAGGTGTGTTTTCTGTCCACCCAGCAAGATCGGGGGCTGGTGGGAAATGTTAAGGACGACCTGGGTTTACGGAAACCAGGGATTTATAATATATCTTGCCAATGTGGCATGTCCTACATTGACCAGATGACAAGAACAGTAGATATCAGGTGCAAGGAACATCAGAGGCACACCTGATTAAGACAGGCAGCAAAATCAGCCACTGCTGAACACTGTCTAGAGCTAGGTCATGCAATGAATTATGAAGAAACCAAGTTTCTAGCACAGACGCCTATGTTTTGGGACATTGCTATTAGGGAGTCAATAGAAATAAAAGTGACCGATAATCTCATTAACCGTGACACGGGGTACCAGCTAAATAGAGCCTGGGATCCTGCTCTGGAATTGTTGAAGAAGCAACGGGGACAGGTGCAGCACTCCACAAATAGAAGAACTGAAGGCGTGGACATGGAGAACGATCCCCATACAGAGATCCAGGCACACCAGACTGAAGATGGAATGCCCAGGGTTGGGTCTGATGGGCGCGGAATGCAGAGGGAACATCTAGAATCTCAGTGGACCGAAAATGGAATGACAATGCTCCATCAGATCACAGTGAGCGGGAGAGGACCACAGGGGGAATGCCTGGTACCACATATGGGATTCCTAACGCACCAGACCGAAGGTGGAACACCCAGGAGTATGTCTGGCGGGCACGAACTGCAAAGAGAGCACCCAGGACTGCAGCGGACAGAAATGGGAATGGCAATGCTTCAGAAGATCACAGTGAGTCAGTGCGGACCCCAGAGGGAGCGCCTGGTGAAGGGGGAAGGCCACAGGCATAAATACTGGACCAGGTCCACTCGAGGAGTAGTCTCAGGTCGCACCTGATGAAGGTAACAAGCTACATTACCGAAATATCGTGCAAGTATGATGCTGATATCTGGCAGAACACCTGACAACCCAAGATGTCATTAGATTGCTGGGAAAGCCTAAAGAATTACATCCTCATTGTGTTTTGAATCTTCCACAAATAAGAGTGGGAAATCATTTTATGTCTAAAAGGTTTAGTGATTTTTCTGACATGTATTCTCTGTAATAAACATACCTAGTGGCACACTAGAGAGATCTGAAGATATGACCTCTCATAGAATGCAGCGTTTTAAAACATTCTGTCGCAGACATGGTGAGCGTAATGAACATACCTGTTCCATTTTTATGGACTCTTTGTGTGATCCTGTCTTGATATTACTTGATGAATGGGAGTTCTAGGTTCTCACATCAGAAAATATTTCTTTCTGTCTCCCAAGAGAGAATTGGGCGTTTTAGTACCACTGTTGTCCATATCCCATACAGAAACAAAGTCTTCATCTTTGTGGAACCTATTGACAATGTATGTTACAGAACATCACGCTTTTTTTTTTTTTTTTTTTGTAAGTGTGTTGTGTCAGTCTTAAGAATCCCCAATATATGCCACTTATAGCTCACTTCCAGAATAAAAGTATTCTTGAGCATGAATTAAGTTGTTCTAAAATATTATGAAAATGTGTTAAGGAAAAAAAAAGATCACTGTGTCATTGGTGCAATTTTTGGACAACATTCCAATTGTAAAAGCAACTTCAGAACAGCTTCTGCAGGATGTTATGAATGTGTGCCTTCCATGATCAGTTCTGATCAATTTTCATTTCCAGATATTGGGTGTCTTCTGCTTCACTAATTGTGTTGCCATTAAGGAAGAGATTGTCAGGGTGAAAAGTATTGTCCCTGGAAGACTAGATTTTTTTTAATTGCAGTTCAGATTTAGCATATTAGCTGTGAATCATGAGTTGCTTCCCTCCAGAATATTATTCAGTTCCTGAGCTGAATATATAACAAACAAACTGATTTTTTTAAAAAAATCTATAGAGTTATCAGCCACAGTTTAAGAAGGGTTATTAATGTATTATGGGAAAAGAAGCAGCCATCCTATGGAATTCCTATGGAATACTGAGGTACACCCCATGTTGCAGTACTGCGGTGTGGCAGTTTAAAGAAATCTTCTGATTTATTCTGCCTGGGTAATACAGAAAGCAACTGAATGCATTACTTCCTGAGAGTTAAGATTTGTATATCAGTTACTGTGGTCTACACAACCACATGCCCCCCCTGCAGGTCCGGGGTAAGAATAGGCCTGAGGTATTCCTGCCTGTCGTAAGAGGCGACTGAAAGGAGTTTCAACCATTTTGGCCTTCAGTGTGATGGTCCCCATTGGGGTTTGACCTCCATTTTTCAAAATTCTACAGAAGTACCAGCCTTTTGGGGAAGGACACCTTACGTGGTGTATCACCGATCCTCAGTGCACTAAGACCTTGGCACTCATCATCGTAACGGCGTCGTAACTGCACCCACTGTTCATCAATTTGGGCCTAAACACCTGATGGGCTGCACAAGTTACGCCCATAGTGCGTCCCCATCTGCACCTACGATCATGATGGACTTTCCATGGCACTCGAAATCCAGCACGGTAGCCAGCCTGTTGTGGTGGGATCCTCATGTACCCTCTAGGTTATAGCCCCCTGACAACACAGGGATCATACTGGCGATACCTGAGCTGCACCCTCCCCACGTAAGCCATCTACCTGGTGGGGCATCAGGACTCCCGGCATCAGTCATCCTGCCTGGTGGCTCTTGCTGAGGCTGGGTGGCGCCCGTGGGGAGAGCCCCTGGTCGGAGTGGGTGGTATCGGGGCGGACGTTTCGCAGCTGAAATGTCAACATGCATCACGTCGCTCTGCAGCCGCATCTTCTAAGAGGAAAGGTTCTGTCTCTGTCTCTGGTTCTGGTTCTGGTACTTTTGCCTTTGCCCCTTGGCCACTCCCTGGAAGGAAGGACAGGCCCGCCGGCTTGGGGCAAAATACTTCCCCCGCTATTTAGTCTGTTCTCGGACCGATGGGGGGGACGTTCGCCACCTCCGAACCCATGTTCTTTGTACAGCATATCGAGGATATCTTCGGAGAAATCGAGGCTCTTAGTAAAATGCGTGAATGCCCACACCTACTACAGTAGTACAAGTTTATATGCCAACTAGCTCTGCAGATGACGAAGAAATTGAAGAAATGTATGATGAAATAAAAGAAATTATTCAGATAGTGCAGGGAGACGAAAATTTAATAGTCATGGGTGACTGGAATTCGGTAGTAGGAAAAGGGAGAGAAGGAAATGTAGTAGGTGAATATGGATTGGGGGTAAGACATGAAAGAGAAAGCCACCTGGTAGAATTTTGCACAGAGCACAACTTAATCATAGCTAACACTAGGTTCAAGAATCATAAAAGAAGGTTGTATACATGGAAGAACCCTGGAGATACTAAAAGGTATCAGATAGATTATATAATGGTAAGACAGAGATTTAGGAACCAGGTTTTAAATTGTAAGACATTTCCAGGGGCAGATGTGGACTCTAGCCACAATCTTTTGGTTATGAACTGTAGATTAAAACTGAAGAAACTGCAAAAAGGTGGGAATTTAAGGAGATGGGACCTGGATAAACTGACTAAACCAGAGGTTGTACAGAGTTTCAGGGAGAGCATAAGGAAACAATTCACAGGAATGAGGGAAATAAATACAGTAGAAGAAGAATGGGTAGCTTTGAGGGATGAAGTAGTGAAGGCAGCAGAGGATCAAGTAGGTAAAAAGACGAGGGCTAGTAGAAATCATTGGGTAACACAAGAGATACTGAATTTAATTGATGAAAGGAGAAAATATAAAAATGCAGTAAATGAAGCAGGCGAAAAGGAATACAAACGTCTCAAAAATGAGATCGACGGGAAGTGCAAAATGGCTAAGCAGGGATGGCTAGAGGACAAATGTAAGGATGTAGAGGCTTATCTCACTCGGGGTAAGATAGATACTGCCTACAGGAAAATTAAAGAGACCTTTGGAGAAAAGAGAACCACTTGTATGAATATCAAGAGCTCAGATGGAAACCCAGTTCTGAGCAAAGAAGGGAAAGCAGAAAGGTGGAAGGAGTATATAGAGGGTCTACACAAGGGGGATATACTTGACGACAATATTATGGAAATGGAAGAGGATGTAGATGAAGATGAAATGGGAGATATGGTACTGCGTGAAGAGTTTGACAGAGCACTGAAAGCCCTGAGTCGAAACAAGCCCCCCGGAGTAGACAACATTCCATTGGAACTACTGACAGCCTTGGGAGAGCCAGTCCTGACAAAAGTCTACCATCTGGTGAGCAAAATGTATGAGACAGGCGAAATACCCTCAGACTTCAAGAAGAATATAATAATTCCAATCCCAAAACAAACCGGCGTTGACAGATGTGAAAATTACCGAACTATCAGTTTAATAAGTCACAGCTGCAAAATACTAACACGAATTCTTTACATACGAATGGGAAAACTGGTAGAAGCCGACCTTGGGGAAGATCAGTTTGGATTCCATAGAAATGTTGGAACACGTGAAGCAATACTGACCCTACGACTTACCTTAGAAGAAACCTATGTTTCTACCATTTGTAGACTTAGAGAAAGCTTTTGGCAATGTTGATTGCAATACTCTCTTTCAAATTCTGAAGGTGGCAGGGGTAAAATACAGGGAGCGAAAGGCTATTTATAATTTGTACTGAAACCAGATTGCAGTTACAAGAGTCGAGGGACATGAAAGGGAAGCAGTGGTTGGGAAGGGAGTGAGACAGGGTTGTAGCCTTTCCCCGATGTTATTCAATCTGTATATTGAGCAAGCAGTGAAGGGAACAAAAGAAAAATTCGGAGTAGGCATTAAAATCCAAGGAGATTGCTGGCAGGTGCTCAGCTGGCCTGTCGTCAGCGGAAGATGCTGCCCCTCCTGCGCAACCCAGGAATGTGGCCTCAGCTGGCGATGACTCGTTGGAACAGGATCCGCCTCCTGACAGTTGTAGCGGTGTTCCCTCGAAATCTGGCCCTCCGCAGCCGCCGAGGTGACCAGCTCTTCACCCATTTCGTTCCCCCTTTCTCTGATTCGCGATGGCTCTGTTACTTTGGAACATAAGAGGTATTCGATCTAATCGGGAGGAATTACAACTACTCCTCCACCTGCACTGTCCGCTCGTCATTGGTCTCCAGGAAACGAAGTTACGCCCAACTGACCGTATTGTTTTTACCCACTATACCTCCGAGCGATCTGTCCTAACCCCTTTGGACGGTATTCCAGCTCATGGTGGGGTCATGTTGCTCGTTCGGGATTATGTCTATTACCATCCCATCCCATTGACCACCCCACTCCAAGCAGTAGCTGTCCGTATTACTCTTTCTGTCTTTACTTTTTCTGTTTGTACTGTCTACACTCCATCGTCATCCGCAGTTAGTCAGGCTGATTGCTGAGATTCCTCCGCCGTTTTTATTGTTTGGCGACTTCAATGCCCATCATCTCCTTTGGGGCTCTCCTGCATCCTGTCAGAGAGGCTCCTTCTTGGTGGATGTTTTCAACCATCTCAATCTTGTCTGCCTCAATACTGGCGCCCCGACTTTCCTCTCGGACTCTACTCATACATACTCCCACTTGACCCTCTCGTTCTGTTCTACCACTCTTGCCCGTTGGTTCGAATGGTATGTCATTTCTGACACCTTTCCCCTGTGTCGTTAGTCTCCTGCACCACACCCTATCCCCACGTCCCTCGAGCTGGAACATACTGAAAGCTGACTGGGGACTTTACTCCTCCCTGGTGACCATTCCGGACCAAGAGTTTCTCAGCTGTGACAGTCAGGTTGAATACCTCACGTCTGTTATCATCACTGCTGCCGAACGTTCCATTCCTCGTACTACCTCTTCTTCATGTCGCGTTTCAGTCCCCTGGTGGAATGAGGCTTGCAGAGACACTATTTGTGCTCGACGACGTGCTTTACGCACCTTTCGCCGCCATCCTACGCTGGCGAAATGTATTAATTATAAACGACTTTGAGCACAATGTCGTCAAGTCATCAAAGACAGCAAAAAAGCTTGTTGGGCCTCTTTCACAAGCTCCTTTAACAGTTTTACTCCCTCTTCTGTCATTGGGATGGCCTGCGCCGGCTGTTGGGCATTAAGGCCCACTCCACGATACCTGGCCTGACTTCAGGTAATGAGGTACTTGTGGACCTTGTGGATGTCTCCAATGCCTTCGGCCACTTTTTCGCGGAGGTTTGAAGCTCTGTCCATTACCACCCTGCCTTCCTTCCCAGAAAAGAGGCAGAAGAGGCTCGGCGACCTTCCTTCCTCTCGCTGAAGCTGGAAGATTATAATGCCCCCTTTACCATGCGGGAACTCGACCGTGCACTTGCACTGTCCCGGTCCTCTGTTACGGGGCTAGATGCCAGTCACATTTAGATGCTGACACACCTTTCTCCGGCAGGCAAATGCTTTCTTCTTCGTACCTATAATCGCGTCTGGACCGAAGGTCAGGTCCCCATGCGTTGGCGTGAGGCCGTCGTTGTTCCCATACCCAAACCTGGGAAGGATAGACACCTTCCTTCTATTTACCACCCCATTTCTCTTACAAGCTGTGTCTGTAAGGTGATGGAGCGCATGGTTAACGCTTGGTTGGTTTGGATTCTTGAATCTCGATGGCTACTTATCAATGTTCAATGCGGCTTTCGTCGACACCGCTCCGCTGTTGACCACCTTCATGAACAACTTTTTGCGAAAGCACCAAATGGTAGCTGTGTTCTTCGATTTGGAGAAGGCCTACGATACCTGTTGGAGAGGAGGTATCCTCCGCACTATGCGCAGGTGGGGCCTACGTGGTCGCCTGCCCCTTTTTATTGATTCATTTTTAACAGATCAAATGTTTAGGGTACATGTGGTTCCGTATTGTCCGACGTCTTCCTCCAGGAGAACGGAGTGCCTCAGGGCTCCGTATTGAGCGTAGCCCTTTTTGCCATAGCAATCAATCCAATTATGGATTGCATTCCACCTAACGTCTCTGGCTCTCTTATTGTCTATGACTTCGCGATCTACTGCAGTGCCCAGAGAACATGCCTCCTGGAGCGCTGCCTTCAGCGTTGTCTTGACGGCCTGTACTCATGGAGTGTGGCTAATGGCTTCCGGTTCTCTGAAGAGAAGACGGTTTGCATCAACTTTTGGCGATATAAAGCGTTCCTTTCACCATCCTTACATCTCGGTCCCGTTGTTCTCCCATTCGTGGAGACAATGAAGTTTTTAGTGCTCACACTGGACAGGAAACTTTGTTGGTCTTCGCATGTCTCTTATTTGGCTGCCCGTTGTACACATTCCCTTAATGTCCTCCGTGTTCTTAGTGGTTCATCTTGGGGAGCGGATCGCACTGTCCTGCTTCGCTTATTATATTGGTCCATAGTCCAATCAAAGCTGGATTATGGGAGCCTCGTCTGCTCGACCATCCCTCTTACACCGCCTCAACTCCATCCATCATCGGGGGTTACGTCTTGCAACCGGAGCATTCTATACTAGTCCCGTCGAGAGTCTTTATGCTGAAGCTGCCGAATTACCATTGACCTACCGGCACATCGTACTGCTTTGTTGGTATGCCTGCCGGCTGTTGTCAATGCCCGACCACCCCTCTTATCAGTCCTTCTTCGACGATTCTCTCGACCGTCAGTATGGGTTGTATGTGTCTGCCCTGCTGCCCCCTGGAGTCCGCTTCCGTTGCCTGCTTCGACAATTGGATTTTGCCCTCCCTACCACCTTCAGAGAGGGTGAGAGCCCGACACCACCTTGGCCCCAGGCTCCGGTTCACATTCATCTTGACCCCTGCACGCTCCCGAATGAGGGTACTCCGGATGCAGTGTATTGCTCACGGTTTGTCGAACTTCGTGCGCGACTCGCCAGTAACACCTTTATTTACACTGATGGCTCCAAAAGTGACGATGGTGTCGGCTGTACCTTTGTCATCGGGGACGTCACCTTTAAATACCGGCTCCTTGACCAATGTTCCAGCTTTACGGCTGTGCTTTTTGCTCTCTATCAGGCCGTTCAGTATGTCCGCCGCCACCGCCATTCTCCGTATGTACTCTGCTCTGATTCACTCAGTGCTCTTCAGAGCCTTGGAACTCCATATTCGGTCCATCCCTTGGTGCAACGGTTCCAGCAATCCCTCCATTCTTTTGCTGATGATGGCTCTCCTGTTCCCTTCATGTGGATTCCAGGCCATGTAGGAGTGCCTGGGAATGAGGCTGCTGATGCTGCGGCCAAGGCTGCAGTCCTCCTGCCTCGGTCAGCCTCCCTTTGTGTCCCATCGTCTGACATTAGTGGGGTTGTTTGTAAGAGGTTTGTGTCATTATGGTGGGATACTTGGTCGTCACTTCAAGAAAATAAGCTCCGGGCCATAAAACTGTTCCCAACAGCTTGACAGCCTCTTCCTGACCATCTCGGCGAGAGGAGGTCATTTTGGCCAGGTTGCGGATTGGGCATTGCCGGTTTAGCCACAGCTACCTGATATCCGGTGACCCTGCCCCGCAGTGCCCTTGTGGTCATGCATTGACAGTGCGCCATGTTTTATTGTCGTGTCCCCGTTTTAATCAATCTCGTGTTGTCCTGTCTCTGCCATCTACCTTACAGGAAATTTTAGCTGATGATGCTCGAGCAGCTGCTCGTGTTCTTCGTTTTATTACTTTGACGGACTTGTCCAAAGACATCTAGCTCTTTTAATTATTTTATCTGACTTTCTGGTGCCCCCCCCTCCCCCCCCCCCCGCCCCCCTTGAGTTTTACCAGATTATATGTGCACTTACATTTGTGACTAGGCATTAATGACCTTCGTAGTTGAGCGCCCTAACACCCCCCCCCCCCAAAAAAAAAAAAAAAAAAAAAAAAAAAAAAAAAAAAAAAAAAAAAAAAACCATGGCTTTAAGTCACAAAGGATATCCAAAAGCCATCTCTTTTCTCAGTACATTAAACTATCTTGAGGAAGGAGACATATTCACTCAGTTGCTAAGTTTAACTTAATGGAAACCTTTTAGTCAGCACTCATATAGTTGCTTGTTATTCTCTTAATACCATTACAACTGTTTTACATTCCATACCGAGTGGGGTGGCGCAGTGGTTAGACACTGGACTCGCATTCGGGAGGACGACGATTCAATCCCGCGTCCGGCCATCCTGATTTAGGTTTTCCGTGATTTCCTCAAATCACTCCAGGCAAATACCGGGATGGTTCCTCTGAAAGGGCACGGCCGACTTCCTTCCCTAATCCGATGAGACCGATGACCACGCTGTCTGGTCTCCTTCCCCAAACCAACCAACCAACCATATCTTCAACATGTCAAAGCTTTCATAAGCCACAAACTAATACACATTCCCAGTCAGTGAATCCTATAAGTAATCACACACTTTGTGTTACATTTGTTAATACATTTTCTTCACTTTAGGTGTTTAAACAGTTACATGTGCATTTTATTTTATTACAAACATTTTTCCTGCATTCACTGCCTATTGCAAATTGCCATTATTACTTCCAAACTAATTTAATTTAGTGACGGAGAGAATGGAGAAGTCTGCCCTGCAGCATAAGTGTTGTGTTTGGTCAAACTGCTGGTGGTTAGCAAATTATGTGATAACAGTTCTTTTAATGCTAAATATTATTTAATACAGCCAGTAGTCAGCACTTCACATTGTCACCACTGTGATGTACACTAAGTAAATAAATGTAATTTATTCTGAATAAGTGTATAGAAAGAAACCTTTGATGTTTGACTTCACCATTCTCAATCAATTGCTGGAAACAATCAAAGTTTGTGAAGTACCTAAAAATATTTATTCAGACTGCTTAAAAGTGAAATGATCACATAAAACTAACTACAGGAATGGTAGATGTAATATATAAGAAATTATCAGCCTTGATTGCGGTAATGAAACCAACCTATACCTAGGTTTCAGCCCAAATAATTGAGCCTTCTTCAGAAGACATACCTGAATCTACAATTTGTCTAAGAGGGCATGGTCTGGAAATAAAACTAGACCATGCCTTCTTTGACAAATTATAGATTCAGGTATATCTCCTGAAGGAGGCTCAATTGTTTCGGCTGAAACCTAGGTAAAGGTTGGTTTCATTACCGCAGTTGAGGCTGATAGTTTGTTATATATTAGATTATCATGATTGCTGTCTGGGCTGCAATGTTGAAAGTACAAAAATGGTAGATGTGATTGAGATATGTTGAAGGAATCCTAAGGAAAGGTAATTCATCCCCACAAAAGAGAGCTTATAAAATCCTCATTCAGCCACTTCTTGAGTATTACTCATCAGTTTGGGAGTGTTATTGTGTAGGATTAACTGCAAAGACAGAAAAGATTCAAAGTACTGCTGTGCATTTCGTAACAGTTGCATTTAGTCTGTGCAAAAGCATCATGGAGAGGTTTGCTGCTAAAATTTAGAGTACACATTTCAGGAAGAGTCAAGGAACACATCACTTCGTACCACTAATGTCACATGAAATGACCATGACAGTGAAATGAGAAAAAAAAATTGCTGGTACAGTGGCTTACTGACAGTTGTTCTAGCTGCCCATTATTCATGAATGGAGCAGGAGGAAGTGAAAATCATAATGGTACATGATGTATCATCCCTCTAGACACTAAAAGTTGGCTTGCACAGTTGAATGTAATCTATATACTTGCAGTTGAATATGTTCAAATTTTTACTCTTTCTTGACTGTTTGTACACAAATTCCCTAATTGTAATTATCTGTGGATTATTATTAAATTGGCATGGTATGCTCCCTTTTTTTTTTCCAGAGCGGTAAATGCGGGGAAATCAACGTGGAATGAAGACCAGGCATTCCTAGAAAGACGAGAGCTGCGCAGGGCAGGAGAGTCCTCAAAAGCCTTAGCCACATCATCTATTGGAAATGAGATGTCCCTGCCCTACGTATATTTCGGCTTGTTTGATGGCCATGCTGGGTTTGGAGCATCAGTAGCTGCAGCAAATCAGCTACATCATCTGTTATACGTAAGTTTTATTTTGCCGAGAGGTTAGGTGTCTGAACTTGTGTTACTTATTTTTAATCTCTAAAATAATTTAGATTTTAAAAAGTTTAAAAGTATTTGTGCTAACTGCTGATTTGTGTAAATTTTGTGTGGTACTTTTTTATTTTGTTTGATCTTGGTGGTAGTAGCTGTGAAAAAGTTTGTGAGCAACTTTTCCATATAGTGGTAAAGCTGCAGAATGAAATGCAGCCTCATGACATTTTTGGTGAAATACGAGGGTTGGAACTTTAGTAGTGGCAACAATTTATTTACAGCTCGTACAAAATAGATACGTGTTTCAAAGTTTTACTGACCTTCAGAGTAGTCACCAGCATTGTGTATAACCCATTGCCAGTGATGTGGAAGTCGTAGGATGCTCTTAGCAGTGCCAGTTGTGTTGACAGTTTGAACGGCGCGTTCTGTTGACTGACGAATTTGTAGCAGTTCTGAGGTGAATGCCATGAATTGTTTCCTTCAGTTTAGAAATTGAGTTGAACTTACGAGGGCTTAAGTCAGGCGAGTGCAGTAGGTGGTATAACACTTAGCAGCCCCATCAGTCAGACAAATCAGTAACAGCTTGCATTGTACGTGCTTGAGCATTGTCCTGCAAAATGATGGGCAGGTCCTGCAGGAAGTGTCATCACTTCTGTCTCTCAGCTGCTCGTTTCTGGAACACAACCTATGACCAGCCGAGAGACAGAAGTGATGACACTTTCTGCAGGACCTGACCCTCATTTTGCAGGACAATGCTCAAGCACGTACAGTGCAAGCTGTTACCGATTTGTTTGACTGATGGGGTTGCTAAGTGCTATACCACCTACTGCACTTCCCTGACTTAAGCCCTTGTGAGTTCAACTCAATTTCTAAACTAAAGGAAACACTTCACAGCATTAATTTCAGAACTGCTAAAAATTCGTCAGGCAATAGACCGCGCCGCTCGAAGTGTCAACACAACTGGCACTGCTAAGAGTATCCTACGACTTCCACATCACTGGCAATGGGTTATACACAATGCTGGTGTCTACTTTGGAGGTCAGTAAAACTTGGAAACCCATATCTATTTTGTATGAGCTGTAAATAAATAGTTGCCACTATTAAAGTTCCAATCCTCGTATTTTCTACTAGATAAAAAATAATCAGAATTTTTTTGACAACAACATAATAAAAGTGACTAGTGACTGGTTGTGATGGTATATTAATACCTAAAATTAAATTGAAACTTCCTGGCAGATTAAAACTGTGTGCCCGACCAAGACTCGAACTCGGGACCTTTGCCTTTCGCGGGCAAGTGCTCTACCAACTGAGCTACCGAAGCACGACTCACGCCCGGTACTCACAGCTTTACTTCTGCCAGTACCTCGTCTCCTACCTTCCAAACTTTACAGAAGCTCTCCTGCGAACCTTGCAGAACTAGCACTCCTGAAAGAAAGGATATTGCGGAGACATGGCTTAGCCACAGCCTGGGGGATGTTTCCAGAATGAGATTTTCACTCTGCAGCGGAGTGTGCGCTGATATGAAACTTCCTGGCAGATTAAAACTGTGTGCCCGACCGAGACTCGAACTCGGGACCTTTGCCTTTCGCGGGCAAGTGCTCTACCAACTGAGCTAGGAGTAGGAAGGTAGGAGACGAGGTACTGGCAGAAGTAAAGCTATGAGTACCGGGTGTGAGTCGTGCTTCGGTAGCTCAGTTGGTAGAGCACTTGCCCGCGAAAGGCAAAGGTCCCGAGTTCGAGTCTCGGTCGGGCACACAGTTTTAATCTGCCAGGAAGTTTCATATCAGCTACACTCCGCTGCAGAGTGAAAATCTCATTCTGGAAACATCCCCCAGGCTGTGGCTAAGCCATGTCTCCACAATATCCTTTCTTTCAGGAGTGCTAGTTCTGCAAGGTTCGCAGGAGAGCTTCTGTAAAGTTTGGAAGGTAGGAGACGAGGTACTGGCAGAAGTAAAGCTGTGAGTACCGGGCGTGAGTCGTGCTTCGGTAGCTCAGTAGGTAGAGCACTTGCCCGCGAAAGGCAAAGGTCCCGAGTTCGAGTCTCGGTCGGGCACACAGTTTTAATCTGCCAGGAAGTTTCATATCAGCGCACACTCCGCTGCAGAGTGAAAATCTCATTCTAAAATTAAATTGTTTCACTACCCCAAGATCTATTATGATAAAGTGCCATTGTTTCAAAATTTTCAGGGAATTTTCTTGCAAAATTACATGAGAAAGCAAATATAATTTCTTACATAGATATGGATTGTGTAAAAATAATGGCTGTTGTGATGCAGAAATAACAACTGGCCGCTTATTATAGTTGTAGCTTGCAGAACAGTAAGTTACTTTTTCTGTTACTTAAGGGAAAGAGGAATAAAGGTAAAAGTGTTGGAGGGTGCAAGGCTAGCCAGAATCTCAGGTCAAAATATACCTACTTATTGATACATACTAATGTTATACAGCCAAATGAGAGGGTGTAACATCAAAAGAAGTTAATTATCTAAGTCTTTAGTACTGAATATTGGTGAAGTGATTATGATACATGAGATAACTATGAAGAAATAATTCGTCAGAGAGGGGATAAATAACGAAGACAGCTGCTAAACGAAAAACATAACATTTCGGCATATGTATTGGGTAGGGGCCGTCCGCACACTAACCTCGATGTGTTTGTTGGTAACACCTCTCGCAAACAGTCATGGGAAGTTTAGGTGGTGGAACAGCTGATTTTCATAGCCAGTCATGTAATGATATTTTTCATTTCAGTTGTGGGAAACTACTAAGTGTTTAATGATACAACCCCCCTCAACATACTAGGTTTAGAGTGTGATCAGACTGAATTTTTGGAGAGAAACACTTCATAAGCTAGGACACATACACACAAATATGTAATAAATAACTTAAGACTGACTTCATTTTCTTCTCTCTGTTTACTTGTGTCTACAGTCCTCTGTGTGTATGGGAGGGAGGGGAAGTAAGCAAGTAAACAGAAAGTAATGGAAAATCAAACTATCAATTTCCAGGCTAACATAGACCTCCAGCTACGTTACAGATATGAGTCTTTTACCTCGACCATAATTTAACTGTAACATTTGTTGGCTTCGCCAACTTGCAATCAAATTGTCACCTTTCATCCTAACCTAGACCTTGGTCTACACTACAGATCAGTCTGTCACTGCAACATAGATTATGCTAAATATTTTTTATTCCAGTCTTTGATCACAATATCAATTCCTTTGATGATGACCGGTTTCAGTCAGTAATGACCATCTTCCGATCTACAATATAAAAATATATACACCTAGTGGGAAGTCTGTCTTTCAACACAATACAACATTACATATCACAATATACTATCATATAACCAGGGAAATACACAGATAAAATATGGTAAAGTGTATCTCTTCTACACAACATCCTAATGTGGTAAGGCCATAATGGCATCGTTAAAACATATAAATATACTCAGCATGGCATCGTCTCATAGATCTAAAATATGGTGTAAAATAGGCCACATCGTCCACACAGTCATTTTGCAACTGGCTACTGAAGTGCAGTAGCTGCCAGAAATCTGTTTGCCTACATCCTTCATAGATGTCGCTACTGTGGGCTTAGATGTAGTCATCATTTACGTAAGAAACATAATCTAATAAAAACACGTTAGGTAAAATACATGTAGCAGACTTTTAAATATCGATAACTGTTATAGAAACCAAATGTGACTCAGTAAAAGACGAATACAGTTACCCATATAAAATTATTAAAAGGAAATATATAAAGATAATAGGTCTGACACTTTGTTGGTGAATTTATGGTCAAAAATAAAATATACATAATACATTGTCTGTAGCAACCTATAGAAAGATAAGACGTCTATATGACTAAATAACTGAAGAAAAGACAGATCAATGATCAGCACCCTCTGTTGGGTTGGCCACCCAGATGTTACATAGGCATGCAGTGATTATAAGAACTTAACCACTAAAGGGCTTTTCAGACATTGTTATATGTCTCCCACAGAAAACCTTTATACAACATATTAATAGTCAATAAATAAAATTATATAGTGTGGCCATACAATCCATGAATAGGTAGGATATAATCAGTTACAGGATTAGAGCGATGAATGTATGGAAGTAAGGCAAATGCATACTGTTCTCAACATAAACCACCAAACAAGGCTAGGTATAAATACATGAGGCATTAAATGATTATCGTAGTATGTTATCAAACAAAGCAAAATAGTCGTTGGGCACAAAATCACTTTGTCCATTGAGTACCCTAGTGGGCTCATGCTTTTTGGCCTTGTAAATCTCCAACAAGTCGAGAGCGCGACCCTTCTCTGCCCTGTGTAGAATACGCATACAAGATTAGTACTGCAGAATACACAAAGCCCTGTGTAGAATACGCATACAAGATTAGTACTGCAGAATACACAAAATTAATAGAACTTTTAGAATTTGCATTAACTTATAACTATTTTACCTTCAGTGGCAAAATATATCAACAAAAAGATGCTCTTGGGATGGGTAACAGTTTGGCTGGTAAGTTAGCAGACATTTTTATGAACGACTTAGAATGTAAGTTCTTTGCTAAGTTACCACGACTGAAAGGCAAGACATATATATTATAAACGTAATGTCGATGACATCTTGTTACTGTTAGAGGGGGCAAGAACGAGGTTACCCCATTTGCTCAAGCCGTAGACAGCATGCACCAAAAAATAGTGTTTACTACAGAAATGGAAGAAATTTGCTCCATTAACTATTTAGACCTTATTATTAAGAAGTTTGGTAACAGACATCAATTTTCGATTTTCAGAAAGCCTACATGTACAGACACTATTATCGGTGTCAGTTTATGGCATCCGCCATGATTTAAAAGGGCCTTTTTCACCTCTATGATCCACCGACTCTTTCGATTACCATTGGCCAACAATGAAACATGCTAAGAACTTAGTATATTAATGCAAATTGCAGTAGCCAACGGTTTGTCAGCAAATGATGTTACACACCCATACAATAGGATAAATAAACAGAAAGTAAATAGTAGGCAGACCCGCAATCATCCAGAAAAAAGAAATAATAAAGAAAACATGAAAACTATTCCAATGAAATTTTACGGAAAAATGTCCCAACAAATAGAAAAGTGTTTCAGTAAATCTAAGGTTAGATGTAGTTTTCAAGTTAACAACACTCTGAAACTCCATGTAAAACATAATTTGAGTAATGATTCTGATGAATTTGATGGTTCTGGGGTTTACAAGATCGTTTGTAGTAGTTGTGGCAAATTTTATATTGGTTAAACTGGCCGTTCTTTTAAAATAAGATTCAGGGAGCATTTTCAGGCACGTAACAAAACTGCATTGGGAATGCATTTGGCAGAAACTGGCCACACTGTAGGCAATATTGAGAGTTGTATGTGTATTCTACACAGGGCAGAGAAGGGTCATGCTCTCGACTTGTTGGAGATTCAAAAGGCCAAAAAGCATGATCCCACTAGGGTACTCAATGGACAAAGTGATTTTGTGCCAAATGGCTGCTTTGCTTTGTTTGATAACAAACTACGATAACCATTTAATGCCTTGCGTATTTATACCCAGCCTTGCTTGGTGATTTATGTTGAGAACAGTATGCATAGGTAATTTATAGGTCGATACAGGCAATGTATTACGTATATTTTATTTTTGATCGTAAATTCACCATAAAAGTGTCAGACCTATTATCTTTATATATTTCCTTTTAATAATTTTATATGGGTAACTGTATTCGTCTTTTACTGTGTCACATTTGGGTTCTGTAACAGTTATCGATATTTAAAAGTCTGCTACATGTATTTACCTAATGTGTTTTTATCAGATTATGTTTCTTACATAAATGATGACTACATCTAAGCTCACAGTAGCAAGGGTGTAGGGAAACAGATTTCTGGTAACTACTGCACTTCAGTAGCCAGTTGCAAAATGACTGTGTGGACGATGTGGCCTCTTCTACACCATATTTTAGATCTATGTGACGATGCCATGCTGAGTATATTTATATGTTTTAACGATGCCATTATGGCCTTACCACACTAGGACATGGTGTAAAAGAGGTCCACTTTACCATATTTTATCTGTATATTTCCCTGGTTATATGATAGTATTGTGATATGTAATGTTGTGTTGTGTTGAAAGACAGACTGCCCACTAGGTGTATATATTTTTATATTGTAGATCGGAAGATGGTCATTACTGACTGAAACCGGTCATCTTCAAAGGAATTGATATTGTGATCAAAGACTGGAATAAAAAACATTTGACATTAATGGATCACTGTTCATATTCGCAACTATGTCACAGCTGATGATAGATTATGCTTTTGAGAAAAAGAAAAAGAAAAAAAAACATAGATAATAGTTCAACACAGACATTGTAAGAGTGTTGCATAAATCAATAAAATAAGCTCTTGTATGCAACAAAAGGGGAAAATAGAAAAAGAGCAGTCCACATAAGGTGAGTAATCTATATCATTTTGTCACTACAACAAAGATCTGTATATTTCAGACAAACTGTAACACCGATAAATACACATGCCTGTATATATATATATATATATATATTCCATGTCGATTTTCCTGCATTGACAACTCTGGGAAAGGAAAAAAAAGGGAACATACCATGCCAATTTAATAATAATCCACAGATTATTACAATTAGGGAATTTGTGTACAAACAGTTAAAGAAAGAGTAAAAATTTGAACATATTCAACTGCATGTATATAGATTACATTTAACTGCACGAGCCAACTTTTGGAACCACAATAAACTATTAACACCAATCCTAACTCTAAAGAACATGACAAAATTGAAATAGTTAAGCAAGTTAAGATATTTAAAAGAATTAAGGATCCAGAGAAGATGGTATAATTGCAGAATTACTAAAATCAGCTGGCCTAACACTACACAAGAGATCACTCAACTAATAGGACGTATCTGGCAATCTGAAAAAATACCTGAGGACTGGAAAACTGCCCTAATACCTCCATTGCATAAAAAAAGGGGATAGAACCAATGTTAATAATTACCGAGGAATCTCTCTCCCCCCAGTCACATACAGAATTCTCACGCAATGTTTACTTGATTGAGCCCAAGAACAGTTAGAACCTAAAATTGGTGAATACCAAGCAGACTTTAGACCTTATAGATCTTGTCCGGAACAAATTCTTAATTTAAAACTAATCCTTAGGCACCAAAGGATTTCTGGAAACAATATTGAATGTACAGTCTTGGACATAAAAACTGACTGCCAGCTGGCACCCACAGAGACTAAGTCCGAGTCGTTCACTTAAGGTGGGCAACATAACCAACAGACCCTGACAAAACTAGGTCCGGCAATCTGCACAATCTGGCAACACTGTAAAATGTGGAAGTGGCGGGAGGAAGTGTTGTCTACTTCAGATATGTTGTGTTGTGTGAGCCCCTGGTGTAGTGGTAATCGTCATGCATTCTAAACTTACAGTCACGTGTTCGTGTTGAACTGTATTTTTCTTTTCTTTTCTTTTTTTTTCTTTTTTTTTCCATGTTTCGGCCCTCATCTAAAGTTATGAGTCTGATTGAACATCGAAGCTAATTCGTTTCACATTCTACCCACCAATAATTACAAATATTTCCAGAAACAATTCCTCAGGACAGCTTCTGGCTGTGTCGCAATCAGAATAGCTTACGCTCAAGCGTTTCCTTGTGCTGCAGTGGCTACCAGCCACTGGCCAGATGCCACCCACCACCCGCAATCAGGTGCCGCCCATGTGAATGTGGCATGCACTGTCCTTGTATGTCCCTACTGTCATTTTCGAATATAAAGTTCTAGTTATCATCTCGCAGTGAAGCATTGGATTTTGCATACTTGAAAATCATGAACTACAGTTAAGCGTTGTAAAATTGGGTTGCAGGTGGTAAAAGGTGTAACATCTTCAACACAACATTTACTTTTTGTGTAATAGGGGGGTGAATGCAGAGGAGGCAGCTCGAAAGATTTGAATTGTGTGTGGAACAACTGCTTTTGTTTCAACAAAAATTGTTCTGGCATGAATGATTTTCCACATTAAAGATATTTCAGCTACTGATATAAGTGATGGATTACCATTTAACCATCATGTGACATTTGCATTCAACAGGAAAGCTTCAAAAGTCTGGTGTAGTAGTAGTCCATGCTCTAATTCAAAACAACAAAAATCAACGGAGTGACTGTTATTGCAGTTTTGCTTGAACGTCATCAGGTCACTCATTGAACATTCCTATGTAATACTGTTACTGGTGACGAGTTATGATGCCTTTATCATCATCTTCCTAAGAAGAAATGAAAGACTGAGCCGTCCCAAAAGACGTAAACTTGAGCAGAGAGTAGTGTGAACATAATATTTTCTATCTGAAAGCTCCAAGAGTGTGTTTTGCTTTTCCCCAAGGGTGTGTCCATCACAGCTGGAATTTGTTGTCAACAATTGAGACAAAACTACATCACGTGTGCTACTGCATGATAACGCACTCTGTTGATTTGAGAAACAAAACTTTCCAAGAGATTGTTAGGGAAGTCATCTTTCGGGCACTTATATTGATAGGAAAGTCATATCTCAGGTACTTATCCCTCTGATTGTATACTTGTAAACTTTTGCCTTTCCCACTCTTGATCAGTCAACTGTCAAGGCAGTTCATTTCTAGATGAAAATGCTCTTGAAGCTACACTGGTGTTATGACACTGTTAGAACCAGTAGGTTTCTGCAGGCGTAGAATTTGTTAACTACTTTAGCATTGTCAGATTGTTTTAGATGTTGTGAAAGAATATACTGTTGCTGATTAACTTCTCTTTTTTGATTACTCTTGTGTTCAATAAACTAATGGAAAATGCAATTAAAATACTCACTGTACTAATCCAAATTAGATTCAACTTACTACAGAAACATCATGATGGCAGTCTACCTTGTCTGTAAGACGAATGTGCCTATTTTAACATGAAATAGTAGGATATTACTGACTTTTGACTTTGAAAAGGTCTGTATTTACTTCATGTCCTGTATTATACTCAAGTATTATGTAAATATGGCAGTTCATAGCTACAATTATGTATTTACAACAACAAGAAATATGTCGACAGAAAACAAAAGTGGCATAATGACTTTTGCAGTACCATTAGGTTTTCGCTCTGACACTAAGGGGTACTGAAAGTAGCAAGACGAAGTTTGCTCGAGCATTGTTTTATGATTCCCTTATTTAGCTTCTATCTGCCTGCTACAAAAGAATTAAAATTATTGCCTTCTGTGAGTCTCAAAAGGCAAACGAAAGCAGCCTGCACCTGGTAGGCAAGCACGTTACCTCGGAGTTAGTGAAGATGTGCGGCGTCTGTGTCTACTTATTGACCCAGTAGGGCCCAGTAGCCGCTACGACAGATAACTCACGACATAAGGGCCGAGACTAAGTGGTATTTCCTGTGTGAAAAAAATTTCGTGTACTCTAAAGTATTAACTGATATACTTATATCACATCTCAAGAGAAAATCACTCATGTTTTTCAATTGAAATGACACAATAATATCAAGTGAATTTAGCAGGATAGTTCTGTGCCATCAAGGAAGTAACTCGTCGGTCACAGTTACCAAACATATTCTGCATTGTTGCCAAGTTTCAGTTATACTACCAGGAAGGATACCAGCTGATGTGTTCTGTGAGTGACCCCGGAAGTGACTATAGCTTCGTCGCAAAGTTGTGGGTGGCAAGGGCCGGAACATCCTCATTATATGTCAGTGAGTCTTATTCGCATTTCTGTAACTAGGTTTAGGGGCTTGAGTGTAATTACTTGTAATACATCAATATACTGTGTGCAAACGAAATGTCATAAATGAATAACTGTGACAATTATTTGTGTATTACTGTCTTAATCGGACCAAGGCCTTGAAAGCATATTCACCAGACACAATTAACAATTTTGGAGCTTCTCCAGTGGTTGAGTTGGCAACGTATCTTTGCTATACAATATTATTATTGAGATCACTGTCATTGGCACACCGGCCAGAAGACATTCATGAACGACTTCTTGTTGTCAGCTTTTCTGACGGATATTCTGCCGTTGCTCGAAACGTGAAGACGTAAATGTGAATTCGAATATTCTACATGGCGAATATGTGATGTTTCTATTCTTCCAGCTCTAACATTCGAAAAATAGTTACAATAAGTGGCAGAAAAGTGCCTGTGAACCTACAATTACTAATGCAGTCATAATTATTGGAATCTGATAAACTCCATCTGTCATCTGATAATTGTGAAAAAACTACTTTTTCATCAGCACAGCACCACAGTATGAACTCAAGGGTTTCCTAGGATTCCTATACTTAATTTCATTTTGATAGTTTTCAATGAGAGTACAGGAGGAGCAAAACCATCTGACTTGAAATATAATTTTCTAGCAGGATTTGAATCTTTGGCTACAGTTGCAGTAGCACATCCAGTGAGGTACCAAGAATGCTGTAGTATAGGCTAGGGTAGAAAGAAGCAGGTTTCCCACAAAGTAAATGATGAGAGACACTGTAATTAACATATAAAGTAACCATCTCACAAATGTAAATTTTCCAAATCGCTATCATCTATCATGTATTAAACATCAATTGTTCAGAAAATTACAACTATATCCAGTCAAATGAGTAGGTTAATGCAGCTCCAGTCTGTCACTATCACTGAGTTGTCAAACATTTTCCGAATAGCACTTAAGACAGAAATATGTGTGTGTGTGTGTGTGTGTGTGTGTGTGTGTGTGTGTGTGTGTGTGTGTTCTTTTGGACATGTATGAAAGAACAGACACAAGAATCGAAACAGACAGCCTTGTTAATCAAAGGAGGAATATTAGACATTTTAGCAGGTGGTAGTCTAGAAGAATTCCATATAATTGTGTCCGCTTTTTATTGAGTACAGAGATGTCTGAAATAACAGACACCACACATACATGCATGTACAGGGTGTTTCAAGAGTAATAGTAGACATTTTAGCAGGTGGGAGTATAGACAAATTGCATAAAAAATTCCATATAAATGTGTCCTCTTTTTATTGAGTACAGAGATACAGCTGTTAGTATGTAACCCTAACAAACTCGAATCAAAGGCAAATGGCGTTCAAAGATGATTTTCAAAAATTCCCCCACCAACTTCCATGCACTTTTGACTTGTCTTGATAACACCACGTGTAGCTCTTCCGAGATCTTCTTTGTGTTCTTTTATGAGAGCTGCACTATTCATAATCCGAATGATCAAATCAACTCATGGGTTTACTTTTTCTTTGTAGCCTTCACCTTTCAACCATTTCCACAGGCAAAAATCCAAAGAGATAAGGTCCGGGGACCTTGGTGGCCAAGAAAAGTGCCCACATCTACTGATCCATTTTCCAGGAAATGTTAGGTTTGCATGATGTGTCACCTGACGACTAGAATGTGCAGGATCCCTATCATACTGAAGGAACATATGCATTCTTGTAGACAAAGGAACCTCTTCCAGTAATACTGGAAACTCATTTTCAAGGAAGTGTAGACAACAGGGTCCTGTAAGGACCAGTAAATGAAATGAAAATGCATTGAACACAGCTATATATACTCAATAAAAATTGGACATATGTTATATGTCATTTTTCTGCAATTTGTTTATACTACCACCGCCTACAATAGTTACTATTCCTCCTGAAGCATCTTGTATAATTATTCAGGTCTCGATGGGCCAGAGTATCTGTGAGCGAGTGGAATAATGGACAGGGAAGGGGGCGTACCGCATATGTGGTATGCAGGAAAGATGAGAATTTATGTCTGATGAGGAACGTGTGTAGATAGGTCCTGCAGGAAGGTTGGCTGTTGTCCCGATAGTGCAATGGTCAGCACTTCTGCCTAGCAAGCAGGAGGTCCAGGTTCGAACCCTGGTTGGACACGAATTTTCACCCAATGCCGTTGCTGTATTTCAACGCCCTGTGACAGTGTGGATGTCTGTCCTTTAATATTTAAGATACAATTGGTTTTTGAGCCAATACAGGTGATTTGTGAACATTTATCTGACCATCAATGAAACGGGACTTCAGTGGCATCCATTCCCTAGTCATTGCTTTGTGATGGCGCTAACCCATGTCATATACATGCCAATCAGATTGCAATGCATATTTAGTCAAATAACGAATGGCCAGTATACAAATATTTGTGAATAGTAGAAGCAGGATTGCAGTGAACTGATCACTTAACCAAGTGCAACAAAAGAGTACTTGGGTAGTGACTCATTTCAGCTGCATAGCTGACAGTAATATTTCTCATGCCATGTACTGCAGAATTAATGTAATACCCACACGATGATCTCTGTATTGACACTTTATCATTAGCAGCTCGTGAATGGAGTACTAAGTTCATTAAATCAGATTACTCAAGCTGATGCCAAATAAAGAGAAGCGACGACGCCACCACACTATCTTTACTTAGGTAGTCGGTGCTAGATTTTGTGCCCCACCATTAACGTTACTGTAAGCAGTTGGACAGCATAACACCAGCACATCCACTGACAACCTGTACCATCCCCCCAGGGGGTCCACAACTCTTTTGTGGATACGTGCGTGGCGAGCACGGGGCCCCGAGCTATTGCAGCCTTCCTTCTTTCCAGGGCTGCATTTCCTTCCCCTTCCCCTCCTTTCCTCTCCTTGCTCCTTCCCCCTCGCCCTCTCCTCTCCCTCTCTTGGTGTCCTTTCTTATGTTGGCCCCTGCTATCCTCCTGGTAATGTTGGTTTTGCAATTTAGCTTTGTTGCGTAATCACCTCCTCCTTTTGGCACTCCCTGGTCCCCCTCTGGGGTTTGACCTCCATTACTAAATTTCTTTTCCGTAGTGTGAGCCATTTGGGGAAGAGCACCTTACCTAGTGTCTCTGACGTGTGCCCTCCTAGTTCATTCCACCTTTCCTTTCACGTCGTCGTCTGATGCTAGGGTGCATAGCCAGCACGGTAGCCAGCCCGTGTGGTGGGGTTGCTATGTACCCTTTTGGTTGAGCCCCCTGAACACACAGGGATCACACTTCTCCTCATGCAAGCCTTGGAGTGGTTGCTCGTCATCCTGGAGCCCTGGAGCATCGGAACTCCTGGCAATGGCCACCGTGCCAGACAGCCCTTGCTGTGGCTGGGTGGCGCCCGTGAGGAGAGCCGCTGATCGGAGTGGGTGGTATCAGGGCGGACGCTATGGAAATGAAATGCATACGGGTCCAGAACTGCGGCCATTCTTCTGCGGCCGTCTCTCTGCGTGGAACTGGTTCTTCTAGTGCTGCTTCTCCTGCCCCTTCGGCCTTCCCTTCCATGGCTACCCTCGGGGAAGAGGATCAGGCCCGTTGGCTAGGGGCAAAGCCTTTCCCCCACTATCTGGTTTGCACCAGGACTGATGGGGATACTTTCACCAATACCAAACCTTTATTCTTTGTGGAACACATTGAAGACAAGTTTGGCGAAGTGGACTCGCTGAGCAAGATGTGGTCGGGTTCGTTGCTGATCAAAACTGCTTCAGCTGCCCAGTCTGCGGCCCTTCGTGTCTGTACCCATCTTGGCACAATTCCTGTGTCCATTACCCCCCACCAGTCTCTAAATATGGTTCAAGGTGTGATTTTTCACAGGGACCTCATCCTTCAAACTGATGAGGAACTTCGGGACAATCTCAGATGGCGGGGTGTTCACTTTGTTCGGCATGTTCAGAAGGGTCCTAAGGATAATCACGTTGATACTGGTGTCTTTATCCTGGCCTTTGAAGGGGATACCCTCCCTGAGAAAGTAAAGATCATGGTTTATCGATGTGATGTGAAGCCGTACATCCCACCTCCTATGAGGTGTTTTAAGTGCTTTCATTTTGGACACGTGTCATCCCGCTGTTCGCAGGCCCCTCTCTGTGGTGATTGTGGACGTTCACTCCATGAGTGGAGTTGCTGTGTTCCCCCTCCTGTGTGTGTTAATTGTCATGGCAATCATTCTCCACGTTCACCAGATTGCCCAGTATATAAGAAGGAAAAGAAGATACAGGAGACTAAGTCTCTTGATCGTTT
This sequence comes from Schistocerca cancellata, assembly GCF_023864275.1. Classification (NCBI taxonomy): domain Eukaryota; kingdom Metazoa; phylum Arthropoda; class Insecta; order Orthoptera; family Acrididae; genus Schistocerca; species Schistocerca cancellata. The sequence goes on from NC_064629.1 coordinate 719,388,776, forward strand.
AACCTACACAGAGGCTCATAAGAAGTACACACGTCTTCGCCTTGTGTCCATGATGTCTAGTTATGCTTTAGTTACATCTTCACCCCTTCCTTACCCAAATCCCGGACCCCTCTCCTCCCCCCCTCCCCTGCGGCTCCCACACCTTCTCCTCTGGGTGCTGCTCCCCCTCCCCAGCCGGAGAAGTGTCCCACTCCTTCGGCGTCTGCTGGTCAAGGGCACCCCTCCCGGGATGCCCCTTCCTGGCACCTTCCAGGCCAAAGGTCTGCTGCCACGCGACGACCGCGAGAACCACAGTCTGTCGGCCCCCAGGTCGCCCGATCTCTTTCTGTTCTCGATCTTCCTGCGGCTGGCTTCTTTATGCCACACAGCCCTCCTCGTTCTCAACCAGGAAAGAAGAAGAAACATAAGTCCCGGGACAAAGAGCCTCTGGTGTCACCAGCTTCACCGCCAGATTCTGACCTGTCGTTCATGGATGTCGCCCCCTCCTTGTCGGTGACGGGTGGTGACCTGGCGGTATGACTGGCTTTAGCCTGTTCAACCCCCATTTAAATCATCATTTTGTGGTTATCCAATGGAATTGTAATGGATACTACCGTCACCTTCCGGAATTGAAATCCCTTATTTCGTCTTACTCTGCAGCTTGTGTGGTTCTACAGGAATCTCATTTTACTGATGATTACTCACCAACCCTCTGTGGGTTCCGTGTTTTCTGTCAAAATTTGGTCGGACCCCTGTGGGCTTCTGGTGGCGTTTGTACGCTGGTCCATACAGACATTGCTAGCACGTGAATTCCTCTTCAAACTACATTGGAAGCAGTTTCTGTTAGGGTCCACCTGGACTCTGAGGTCATGGTTTGCAATCTTTATCTCCCTCCTGAGAGGACTCTTACACCTGTTGCCTTAACTGCCCTTCTTCAGCAACTTCCTCCTCCCTTCCTCCTTCTCAGGGATTTTAATGCTCATCATCCCTTGTGGGGCAGTGCATTTCCATTTAGACGAATTCTTCTCTTAGATCAGTTTATTACAGACCACGACTTGTGCCTTCTTAATGATGGCTCCCCTACTCATTTCAATGCCGGTCATGGTACCTTTTCTGCCATTGATCTTTCTCTTTCTTCTCTCTCTCCTCCCTTCACTACACTGGTCACCACACGACGACCTTTTGATAGTGACCATTTCCTGTTGGTTCTCTCTCTCCCTTCCCGCTCTCCGATAGACAGGTTACCTCGTTGGTCTTTCCAACGCGCTGATTGGCCTCTATACACTGCACAGGTCGTGTTTTCTCTCTCTTTGTCGGGTCGTATTGATGACGTCCTACGTGACATGTCTGACGCGATTGTTCGCGCTGCTAGCCTTGCTGTACCGCGCTCTTCTGGACCATTTCGTCGCCGGCAAGTCCCGTGGTGGAGTATGGCCATTGCCATTGCCATCGCCATCCGTGATCGCCGTTGAGCTTTGCGACACCTTAAGAGGCACCCATCCATCGCCAGCCTTATTACCTTTAAGCACCTTCGCGCTAAAGCCCGTTATTTAATCAAACAGAGCAAACAGATGTGTTGGGAACGGTTTGTTTCTTCCCTCGGTTCTACTGTCCCTATGTCACGGGTATGGGCTACACTTCGCTCTCTTCAAGGTTGCCATCGGCAGTCCACCCTCCCAGGCCTTCACGTCACAGATGGCCTTTGTACGGACCCGTTGATTCTCGGGGAACATCTTGCGACCCATTTTGCAATGGCATCAGCATCAGCCTCCTATCCGGCTGCTTTCCTTCACCGGAAACAGCGGGCCGAAGCTTCCGCCTTATGTTTTACCCCTTGTCAGTCAGAATCTTACAACGAACCTTTTACTGAATGGGAATTTCTTTCTGCACTTTCTTCTTCTCATGATACTGCCCCTGGCCCAGACTCCATTCATAACCAACTGCTTCAACATCTTAGTGCTCCACAACGGCAACATCATCTCCGGGTGTTTAATCGTATCTGGCTCCAGGGTGACTTCCCTTCTCAGTGGAGGGATAGCATTGTGGTTCCTGTCCTTAAGCCTGGTAAGAACCCTCTATTTGTTGACAGCTATTGGCTAATTAGTCTGACTAATGTTGTTTGTAATTTACTTGAATGGATGGTAGCCCGTCGGTTCAATTCGGTCCTCGAATCTCGGGATCTATTGTCCCCTTACCAGTGTGGCTACCGAGAGGGACGGTCTCCGATCGGTCATTTACTTCGCTTGGAATCCGCAGTTTGGCAGGCTTTTTCCCAGCGCCGCCATTTGGTTGCAGTATTTTTTGACCTTCGCAAGGCCTATGACACAGCCTGGCGCCATCACATCTTACTTACACTTCATCAGCGGGGTCTTCGGGGCCCACTCCCAATTTTTATCTGCCAGTTCCTGTTCCATCGGTCATTCAGGGTTCATGTTGGTACTGTTTTTAGTTCTCCACGGACCCAGGAGACAGGCATCCCACAGGGTTCTGTCTTGAGTGTACTTCTTTTCTTCATTACTATCAATGGACTTGTGGCCTCTGTCAGTCCTTTGGTCGCCCCTGCCTTGTATGTGGATGATTTCTGCATTTGGGTTAGTTCCTCTTCGATGGCCTCTGCAGAGTGGCAGCTCCAGGTAGCTATACGGCGTGCCTGTGCATGGACCCTCTCACACGGGTTTCAATTATCTGCTGTAAAATTGAGAGTGGTCCACTTCTGTCACCGTACTACGATCCACCCTGATCCAGAGCTCTATCTTGATGCACAACGATTGACTGTGGTCCCACAGTTTCATTTCCTGGGTCTTCTTTTCTACAACAAGCTCACTTGGCTGCTCCATATCAGACTTCTGAAGGTACGATCTTTCCGTAAACTCAATGTCCTTCGCTTCCTTGCCCACTCCTCTTGGGGTGCGGACCGCTCCCTCCTTCTCCGTCTTTATCGTGCTCTAGTTCTGTCTCACTTGGACTATGGTTGTCAAGTTTATGGCTCGGCTGCTCCTTCCACACTGCACATACTGGATCCAGTCCACCATCGTGGTATCCATTTGGCCACTGGTGCCTTCCCTACTAGCCCTGTTGATAGTCTCCTGGTTGAAGCTGGGATCTCCCCCCCCCCCCCCCCCCCTTTCTGTTCGGCGGTCCCAGCTTCTGGTGTCTTATGCACTCGCTGTCCATTCCTCTCCTACTCATCCTTCCTATTCTATCCTGTTCCCAGACCGTGGACGTCGCCCACCCGATTCCCGCCCTCGAGCGGGTTTACCGGTTGGGGTCCGCCTTCCGTCTCTTTGCTGTGATTTTCAGCTTCCTTCTTTGTCCTGTCTTCCTTGCTCCCTCCCCTCCACACCCTCTTGGTTAGTTCCTCGGCCTCGAATTCGGATGGATCTTCGCCGAGGTCTGAAAGATTCCATCCCCCCCGATGGTGTTCCGTTTCTTTCTCCGCCGAATTTTATGGGAGGTTCGGGATGCTTTTGTTTTTTACACTGATGGCTCTAAATCTGCTGATCATGTGGGGTATGCCTTCACATCCTCTGTTGGAACGGAAAATCATCTGCTGCCACCTACATGTGGGGTGTTTACAGCAGAATTGACGGAAATTTCCCAGGCCCTTACCTTTATTAAACAACCGCGTTTTGCTATGTACGGACTCAATGAGTGGCCTTCTGGGTATTGATCTGTGTTTTTCGCGCCATCCATTGATCTCTGCCATCCATGACCATCTCGCTGATATTCACCGTGCTGCTTGTTCCGTTGACTTCCTTTGGGTCCCTGGCCATGTTGGTATCCCAGGTAATGAGCTCGCTGATTGTTTGGCTGGGGGAGCTGTCACTTACCCCCCGTTTTCTGTAACCCCTCCTGCAGCTGATTTACGGCTTCACATCAAATCCCAGTTCGCACAATCATGGGCCAACTCTTGGAGGCTACTCCCCTGTCTAATAAACTTCGTGCGATTAAGGTAACACCAGGCCCGTGGCGTTCTTCCTTTTGCCTCTCCTGAAAGGACTCAATCACACTGTGTCGTCTCCGCATTGGCCATACCAGGTTGACCCATGGTTTTATTTTGCATGATGAGCCACTCCCACTTTGTGGTTGTGGAGCCTTCCAGTCAGTAGCCCACATTTTGGTTGAATGCCCCCTTCTTTTGGCTCTGCGTGCTCAGTACAGATTCCCCCGCACTTTACCTTTGATGTTGGCTGACGATTCCCGGATGGTCTCCCTGGTTCTCGGTTTCCTCCGGGAAAGTGGTTTTTATTCTCAGTTTTAAGGTTTTTAATCTCTCTCAGGTGTTGGGGCAGGGCAGTGAGTGTTGGTGTTTTTCTCTCTCTCTCTCTTTTTTTTTTTTTTTATTAAAGGATTGGTTAGTCTCCTTTTCCCATACGTACTTCTACATTCTAGCGGTTGCACCTTTTAAGCCGCAGGTGGTCTTGCCTCTGCTGCTTCAGCATAGCGTTGGGTTCGTTCTCTTGCTGACTTCCCTCATATTGTTTTTACCATTGACAACATGACTGCCCTTTTACATTTTTAGCCTTTTGCCTTTTATTGTTCTGACTTTTCTGAGATGTCGCACTAGCGGAATGGACCACATTTGAAACAAGGGACTGATGACCTTGCTGTTTGGTCCCTTAAACCCCAACCAACCAATTTGTACCATTATCATCACACAGTTGTTACTCACAGTGATTACAAGTTGCTGATGTTTGTCAAGAATAGCGAAAAGTGCCTCATGAATGTGAAGTTCCATTTGCATTACGCAGAGAATGGAGAGAATACTAAATAACAGTAAAAGGTTACCCAGCGAAGGGAAGAGTCCACATATTGTCTCAAGTTCTTGCAGTTTGATATTAATGTAGTTCCTGATGGTTTCACACTAACGGGTTCTTCTGGCTATTGGAATATTCATATGGGAACACTCAACTATCTTAATAACACCTCATTTTGGATTGAATATGACTCAGGAAGCGACATTAATTTGACGTTTCAGTCTGTCTCCTGATGACTTACTGAATGAAGTCTGAAGAGCACTCACAGTTATGTTACCTGCTCCTGTCTGTGATGCAGCGCCAAGGGTAACCACAGCCACGGTCTCCGAGCTGATAGTCCATGCTGCTGCAAACGTTGTCGAACTGTTTGTGCAGATGGTTGTTGTCTTGCAAACGTCCCCATCTGTTGACTCAGGGATCGAGACGTCGCTGCACAATCCGCTACAGCCATGTGGATAAGCTGCCTGTCATGTCAACTGCTAGTGATACAAGGCCGTTGAGACCCAGCACGGCGTTCCATATTACCCTCCTGAACCCACTGATTCCATATTCTGCTAACAGTCATTGGATCTCGAACAACGCGAGCAGCAATGTCGCGACATGATAAACCTCAATCGCGATAGGCTACAATCCCACATTTATCAAAGTCGGAAACGTGCTGGTACGTATTTCTCCTCCTTACACGAGGCATCACGACAATGTTTCACCAGGCGATGCTGGTCAACTGCTGTTTGGGTATGAGAAATCTTTTGAAAACTTTCCTCATGTCAGCACGTTGTAGATGTCGCCACTGGCGCCAACCTTGTGTGAAAACTCTGAAAAGCTAATCATTTGCATATCACAGCATCTTCTTCCTGTCGGTTAAATTTCGCATCTGTAGCACGTCATCTTCATGGTGTATCAATTTTAATGGCCGGTAGTGTATTTCCTTGTGTGTTACCACTGCGTGTGTGAGAGCTCTCCAGTTAATTTTTTTGTGTTGGATAAATTACTTTGTGAAAAGGTTCCTATTTTATTGGGATTCGAATAGAGTGGACATTTCATCACTGGTTAATATTCTGATGACTAATGACATGACACCCGTTCCAATTACTCCATGGCACCTGTGAGTAGAATCTCATTTTGGTTACTATAAGAACATTAAGGCGGTGATGTCCGTTCGCTGCAGTCAGAGCCAAGATGATTTGTTTATGGCAAAGCATCTGCTGCAGTGTCCACGCTCAGACAACATATAGAAATCACGGTGGCAATGTGCACTGCTAATCGCTGCACTTGTTGCGAGCTGCGACAAGCGTGCACTGTCTCTGCTAATGATATTATGGAGTTAACACATCTTACTTAATGTAATATGCAAGACATGGGTTGGGTAAAAATTCAGTTTTTAGCAATTAGCTATTGCATTAAAATACTTTACAATTATCTTTGATGCAATATTTATTGTTGCTTGTCTCTCTAATGTTAATAGTATTGATTCAGATTGTGCGTGGACACGAGAAAACACACACACACACACACACACACACACACACACACACACACACACACACACACACACACAGAGAGAGAGAGAGAGAGAGAGAGAGAGAGTCATTGTTTCCAGTGATAGTGACAACTGCTGTGTGTTGTACAAATTCTAGCTGTGCGGGGCACACCTTTGGGGAAAAATTCATAGTGAAAAACACTTTTGAGCACTCGCTCCACACACAGTTCAAACCTTTCGAGCTGCCGCCTCTGCATTCATCCCTGTATCATACAAAAAGTAAATGTTGTGTTGAAGATGTTACACCTTTTACCACCTGCGACCCAATTTTACGACGCTTAACTGTAGTTCATGATTTTCAAGTATGCAAAATCCAATGCTTAACTGCAAGATGATAACTAGTACTTTAAATTCGAAAATGACAGTTCAGACATACACTGACAGCGTCACGCTGCATTCGCCTGGGCGGTGCCCGATTTCAGGTGGCAAGTGGTGGCCGGTAGCTGCTGCAGTAAGAGGAAACACTTGAGCGTAAGCTATTCTGATCGCGGCACAGCCACAAGCTGTCCTGTGGAATTGTTTCTGGAAGTATTTGTTATTACTGGTGAGTAGAATGTGGAACGAATTATCTTTGATGTTCAATCAATCTCATAACTTTAGATGAGGGCCAAAATGTGGAAAAAAAAAAGAAAAGAAATATGGTTGGATGCAAACACGTGACTGTAAGTTTAGAATGCATGACAATTACTACTAGACCACGTGCTCACACACCACGAGAACATCTTGGAAGTAGACAACACTTCCTCCTGCCACTTCTCCATCTTACAGTGTTGCTAGAATGTGCATATATCAAGGGCGATCGGTTTTATTGGCCATCTTAAGTGAACAATTCAGACGTAGTCTCTGTGGCCGCCAGCTGGCGGTCAGTTTTTATATCTAAGACTGTACATTTGTGGATTTTAAAAAGGCCTATGACTCAGTCAATCGTGAATCTCTTTTTTCCAGATTTTAAAGGAGCAAGGGCTAGATAATAAAACTCTAACACTGATTAAGGAAATGTTAACAACACTAGCTCAAAAGTTAAATTCATGGGAGAAATTTCTGAACCATTTGATATAAAGACTGGTGTTAGACAGGAAGATGGATTCTCCTCATTAATGTTTAACTGTGTTCTGGAAAAGGTAATTACAGAATGACGAGAGCAAAAGTCAAGTAAAAATGTAGAGCAATCAATCAAGTTAGGCAGAAGTAATATTAGAATAGATTGACTTGCTTTTCCATATGATTGGGAAATTTTAACTAAGGATATTACCACAGCTCAAAAACAAATTGAAATTCTTAAAGGAGTCGTGGAAAAAGTAGGACTACAAATATTATTCGAAAAAACAGAATATATGATATTCAACAAACAAGCACCAACATCTTTGAACACAAAATATGGAAAAATAAAAAAAAAAGGTTTCTCAGTTTAAATACTTTGTGGAAATCATACAAGAAAACGGTCTGGAAAAAGCTACCAACAAAGATCAACAGTCAAAAAATGGCAGTTGCATTCAGATTAACACAAAATATTATTCTAAAAAATCAGTTTCTAAATTTAGTAAACTTAGGCATTACAGCACTGTAATCAAACCTGAATATCTTTATGGAGCAGACACATTAATTTTAAGTAGAAAGAGGGATATTGAAGAAATTCAAAAGAAAGATTATTAGGAAAATATTAGCCCCCAAAATTACTGATGGAGAAACTTACAGGCTGAGAAGTGATAAGGAAATAGAAGAATACGCAGACATATATGGTGACATGAGAAAACTAAGACTTAAATTTTATGGGCACATTAAAAGAATCGCACCCACTAGGTTGATAAAACAAATAGCAGAATTCTACAAAAACGGAAGTACGACCAAAACTGATCCAGTTAAATGGATTGCTGCGATTAAGGAGGATCTTAAAGTAGCTGGTATAACTCAGGCAGACATTACAGACAGAAAAACATTTGGGCAAAAGATATTTGCTAGGAAAGTTGGTCAGAGGGAAATTAGAAAAGAGACTGGAACACCATGGTCTAATGAAAGAAAGAAACTTCATTCTGAAAGGATGAAACAAATTTGGACCGAAAAAAGTAACATTGATGGATTGCACCTTGCATAGTCCTATTGGGCCCATACGTGAACAATAATGGTAATAATAATAATAATAATAATAATAATAATAATAATCAGACATTTTGTGTACTGTAAATAACTTGTGGGAAACTTGTTGGTATATCAGATTATTTTGTCAACTGTATAAAAAGAAACACACATGAGAAATAACAAAATAGGATTGATTCTGTGACATTATCTTTCAACAAGATAACACAAGACTGCATTCTGCCAACGCTGTTCTGACCTATCTCAGTACAGAGTTTGTTTGACAACTGCCCCGACCTGGACATTTTCCAGAACTCTTACCCACTGAAGACTTCTGGTTACACTTTGCCAAGAGACTGGCGTGTAACAACAGCCAGCCACTACAATTTATTATCTCTGGCACAGAATGGAAGCAGCATGACGTGACATCCAAGTTCACCTTGAAGCTCAGCCAAGCTAGAGCCATTGTTGCTGCCAGTAGTGGCAGTCCTAAATTTTGCACCCTATACACCCGTAAATCACTTACAGATTTAATCATGGATTCTTCTCATTATACTGTACAAGCAAAATTAGTAAAAATTCATTTATTTGCTACTTTTACTGGTGTTCCAGATTTAATAGGCGTGAGTGTAGTTGATACACATGCTTATTTTTATTTTCTTTTGGCATCATTTTATGCTATGCCAATAATGTTGTTATTGTTGTGGTCTTCAGTCCAGAGACTGGTTTGATGCAGCTCTCCATGCTACTCTAACCTGTGCAAGGTTCTTCATCTCCCAGTACCTACTGCAACCTACATCCTTCTGAATCTGTTTAGTGAATTCATTTCTTGGTCTCCCTCTGCGATTTTTACCCTCCGTGCTGCCCTCCAGTACTAAATTGGTAATCCCTTGATGCCTCAGAACATGTCCCACCAACCGATCCCTCCTTCTAGTCAAGTTGTGCCACAAATTTCTCTTCTCTCCAGTTCTATTCAATACCCCCTCATTAGTTATGTGATCTACCCATCTAATCTTCAGCATTTTTCTGTAGCACCACATTTCGAAATCTTCTATTCTCTTCTTGTCTAAACTATTTATCGTCCATGTTTCACTTCCATACATGGCTACACTCCATACAAATACTTTCAGAAATGACTTCCTGACACTTAAATCTATACTCGATGTTAACAAATTTCTCTTCTTCAGAAATGCTTTCCTTGCCATTGCCAGTCTGCATTTTATATCCTCTCTACTTCGCCCATCATCGGTTATTTTGCTCTCCAAATAGCAATACTCATTTACTACTTTAAGTGTCTCATTTCCTAATCTAATTCCCACAGCATCATACAATTCCATTATTCTCGTTTTGCTTTTGTTGACGTTCATCTTGTATCCTCCTTTCAAGACCATGTCCATTCCGTTCAGCTGCTCTTCCATGTCCTTTGCTATCTCTGACAGAATTACAATGTCATAAGCGAACCTCAAAGTTTTTATTTCTTTTCCATAGATTTTAATTCCTACTCCAAATTTTTCTTTTGTTTCCTTTACTGCTTGCTCAATATACAAATTGAATAACATCAGGGATAGGCTACAACCCTGTCTCACTCCCTTCCCAACCACTGCTACCCTTTCATGTCCCTTGACTCCTATAACTGCCATCTGGTTTCTGTAGAAATTGTAAATAGCCTTTTGCTCCCTGTATTTTACCCCTGCCACTTTCAGAATTTGAAAGAGAGTGCTCCAGTCAACATTGTCAAAAGCTTTCTCTAAGTGTACAAATGCTAGAAACGTAGATTTGCCTTTCCTTAATCTAGCTTCTAAGATAAGTCATAGGGTCAGTATTGCCTCACGTGTTCCAATATTTCTACGGAATCCAAACTGATCTTCCCCGAGGTCGGCTTCTACCAGTTTTTCCATTCGTCTGTAAAGAATTCGCGTTAGTATTTTGCATCCGTGACTTATTAAACTTATTGTTTAGTAATTTTCACAGCTGTCAGCATCTGCTTTCTTTGGGATTGTAATTATTATATTCTTCTTCAAGTCTGAGGGTATTTTGCCTGTCTCATACATCTTGCTCACCAGATGGTGGAGTTTTGTCAGGACTGGCTCTCTCAAGGCTGTCAGTAGTTCTAATGTAATGTTGTCTACTCCGGGGGCCTTGTTTCAACTTAGGTCTTTCAGTGCTCTGTCAAATTCTTCACGCAGTATCATATCTCCCATTTCATCTTCATCTACATTCTCTTCCATTTCTATAATATTGTCCTTAAGAACATCACCCCTGTATAGACCCTCTATATACTCCTTCCACCTTTCTGCTTTCCCTTCTTTGCTTAGAACTGGGTTTCCATCTGAGCTCTTGATATTCATGCAAGTGGCTCTCTTTTCTCCAAAGGTCTCTTTAGTTTTCCTGTAGGCAGTATCTATCTTACCCCTAGTGAGATAAACCTCTACATCCTTACATTTGTCCTGTAGCCATCCCTGCTTAGCCATTTTGCCCTTCCTGTCGATCTCATTTTTGAGATGTTTGTATTCCTTTTTGCCTGCTTCATTTTCTGCATTTTTATATTTTCTCCTTTCATCAATTAAATTCAATCTCTCTTCTTTTACCCAAGGATTTCTATTAGCTCTCGTCTTTTTATCTACTTGATCCTCTGCTACCTTCACTATTTTGTCTGTCAAAGCTACCCATTCTTCTTCTACTGTATTTCTTTCCCCCATTCTTGTCAGTCGTTCCGTAATGCTCTCCCTGAAGCTCTCTACAACCTATGGTACTTTCAGTTCATGCAGGACCCATCTCCTCAAATTCCCACCTTTTTGCAGTTTTTTAAGTTTTAATCTACAGTTCATAACCAATAGATTGTGGTCAGAGTCCACATCTGCTCCTGGAAAAGTCTTACAATTTAAAACCTGGTTCCTGAATCTCTGTCTTACCGTTATATAATCTATCTGAAACCTGTCAGTATCTCCAGGCTTCTTCCATGTATACAACATGCCAATAATATCATTACGAAATGACAGCTACAAACACAGTTGGGGAAGAATTGTAATCAATGAGGCTGAAGAAACAATCTTGGGGTTAATTTATTAAATTTAATCGTATGGCTAGGCTCCCCCAATCGGGCAGACCGTTCACTGGGTGCCAGTCTTTCAATTTGACGCCACTTCGGCGACCTGCAGTCGGTGAGGATGATAGGATGATGATGAGGACAGCACAACACCCAGTCCCTGGGCGGAGAAAGTTCCCCGACCCCGCCAGGAATCGAACCCAGGCCCAGAGGATAGACAGTCCGTCACGCTGACCATTCAGCTGCTGGGAGCGGACAGTCTTGGGGTATGCCTGACATGATTCCATGAAGAATGTAAGCCAAAATGAGGAGAGTAAAAATTGAAATACAAATGTCGTTATGCAACTTGACACCATCTTAGTTGATAATTAGAGATACTGTGTAAAGTGCACTCCACTAGTGACTGAAAAGTGTTAATGTGCATGAGAGAAAGCTAAAATTTCTCACTCTGAATATAAAACAACAGTGATTTTGTAACCTTTCTTTTTTTGATGTTGCCCTCTTTTACTTCTATGCACTTTATCCACTCCCAGTCCTTCCACCCTAAAAATGTGATTCTGGAAGGTCTGGAAAAAATCTGCAATTACTCTAATCTTTTAATTTTCTAGCATGAATTTCTTGAAACGTGGGAAGAAAAGGAATGCAGGAGTTGACAAATCTGGTTAATATAGTGGGTGATTTAACAATTTGTGTTTCATGTACTTCAGTTCTCCCACTGCTAAAACATGTATATTATCCTAACGAAAAAATTTTTCTTTGACATTAGTGGTCATTCTTACATACTTTTTCAGTCAACTGATTCAGAAGACTTTTGCAATTTTACCATGTATTATCCCTTCAAAATGTAATAAATAAGAATTTGAAACCAATGTAAGCGCTAGCCATAACTTTGTCGCTCATACATGGATACGATTGTCATGATACTGTACGTAGAACTGGGACGCTACTGAAAACATGACAGAGTGCCACTCGTGTCAAACGTTGTTGTTGGATGCACCACTGTCAGTGCACCTCTCTGCAATGCAGCCTTGACAGTTCATCAATGCACTGTCAGTGTGGATACTAGTGCACGTGAAAGAAAGCCCATATCCTGGCTGAAGTGTGTGATGTGATTATGCAATCCTGCATGGCTGAGTGAACATTGTCTGACATCTCAGCCTTTAATTGCACAGTGTTGAGTGTAGTCGTCCTTAAAACATTGATTCCATATTTGAATGACAGTCTGGATATCTTGTAAATGCAAGCAACGATGTTAAGGAAAAATAAGCTGCTGTCTCAGTAGGTCATAATCCTGCTGCTGTCGAATTCCTACATGTGCTCTTAGTCATTTATTCCTCTTACATAACACGTAACACAATCTGTTCATAAACAATAAAGATTCAAGTGGAATTTCTGAATGAGAAATCCACTGCGTAATCTTTCTTTATATGCAATCGAAAATCCAGGATGGAATAATGACAATATTATGAAAAGGATAGATTGCTGCTCACCATATAGCGGAGATGTGTCGCAGCCAGGCACAACAAAAAGACTACTAAACACGTAAGCTTTTGATCAGGCCTTCTTTCGAAATAAACAAATCAATCTCTCTCTCTCTCTCTCTCTCTCTCTCTCTCTCTCTCTCTCTCTCTCACACACACACACCACACACACATTTACACGTGACCACTGGCTACTGGGTCCATCTGTCACCTTCCCTCCTTCTGATGTGTTCATTCCAGTTCCTTCTATTTTTTTCATCTAGAGATATTAATCCTAATTCTGCTCTTATTTCTGTATTTTGCTTTTGATATAAACTTGTTTATCATACTACATATCTAAGAACCCTTGTTTCCGCACCCTGTATTCTTAGTGTGTCCTCATTTGTTGTTATCCATACATTACAACTGGGAGTGGCAAGGTTTTACAACATTTCATAAGCGTTTATTTTTTTCTTTCCATTGTAAAGTTTGTTTTATATGCATCATCATCATCATCATCATTGGGATAATCTTGAACAATTTACTGCCCAGGCTAGGCCTGTGTGGAACGTAAGCCTCACCATCTAGTCATGTTTTCCAACCATCTTTCTGTGTTCACTCTGGTCCAGTCATACCTCTTTTTTCAACACACTTTTCCACACCTTTCAGCCACCTATCCATTGGTCTTCCACTGGGTCTTTTCCTTCGCACCTCCATTTCATGTTCCCTCTTGGGACTCCTCTTATTTACTGTTCTTTTTAAGTGCCCATACCATCTTAGCCATGATGTTTCTGTTCTGCTATGCAAGGGTTCCTCTTTCACTGTTTCCCTTATCATTTCATTCCTCATTCTGTCTCTTCTTGTTACTCGTCTTAAAGTATGTTTAATTCAATTTTTCTATCTTATTTTGAAAATTAGTTTCACCTTCATGTGGAATTTCTGAATGAGAAATCAACTGCATAATCTTTCTTTATATGCAATCGAAAATCCAGGATGGAATAATGACATCCCAAGTATTTAAAATTTGTTACTTGCTCTACTGTTTTCCTGTTTATTGCAATTTGGATCTAATTTTCTTTTCCCATAAAATGTCATTATCTTTGTTTTTATCAAATATCTGCAAGCTGCCTGAAACACAGATTCTTTGTATTTGATGTGCTGCTCTTTGTAGATTATTCTCACTGTTAGCAGCAATCACCTGGTCATCTGCAAATAACGTTGTCAGTATATAGTCTGGATTTTTTAAGATTCAGAGAGTAAAATGGTAGTTTATTTATGTATTCCCAAAGGATTTTGTTTTTGTATATATTAGAAAGCACATGTTATAAACTGCACCCTTGATGCTGTCTGTATTTGGATTACTTTTGGCTGCAATAGATATATGCAACTCTTCATACATTCCTTTTATGACTTCTCTTAAAAGTTTAGGGGAACCACTGCTGTCAAGTATTTGAATGGGAGAAACAATACTAAAAATTATAAGAGTCCCCAGAGGAGAGAGAGGCAGCTATGAGACAGAATTGTGCAAGTGTGTGGTGGAGGTGAGGTGGGAGTCCAGGAGGCTGTGGGCTCCAAAGATAAGCAGTAGCGAATGTAACAAGTTCTGTGTTGATGCAGCTGTGCTGCTTGATACACTGGGTCAGTGGCATGCTGGCTGCTGAATTCTGCTGTGTTAGGTGCGTGCACATCCCACGATTCTGAGTCTCCGAGTGCCAGTGGCCTCATTACAAAGCTGGCTGTGCGATTTCTGTGCCTACAGTGTGTGTACTTAGTGCTGCTATATATGCTGTAGCTGCATCACTGTGGCGGGTGCCCACCACGATTAGACACCCATTTTGCAATGGCAGTAGACAGCTTGTGTGCTCCGGGAGTGACCTACTGCCCCTGGGCAGGAACTGGTCATGCTGCTGGAGTTGATCTGGGATGGACAGCTGTGCTGTGGCACTTAGTCCAGGGAGGGACTTAATGCATATAGCTTTTACCCTGTTGTGGTCTCAACCAGTGACTTATGTTAGCTGGCCGTGTGACGAACATGTCCAGCACAGCAAGACTTAACAACAATTTTGTTGGAAAAAGATCCAGTACTTATAGAAGGCAACGGTCCACTTGTTATGAATATGTGCCACTACCAGTCACGTAACATAAAGTACAACTGTCGCTGCCAATGTGTAAATCTGCCTTGTGCCCCTTGCTGCAGTAGTCTGTGCAGCACCTCTGAGTTCACCATTGCAACAAACTAATCTGCTTCATAACATTGGTTTGGCCTTGTTGAATTATTACAGTGACAAGATCCTGTGCTCACTTGCTGTCAGCGCTGCTGCAGTAAATCATTCGGCCTCACTAATATGCCCATGTATGGTTGGTACGCTACATAAACCCCTTTTATGAGCAAGGACTGGTCCCTCAAATCAACCTTAAAACCTATTTAAAATTATTCTGCATATTCGTACAAAATACAGAGAAATTGATAATCAAAAGAACTAGTGATTTGTCCACATGGGTTAGATACTGTGTCCAGTCTCCTTAGTATGCTGCTTATTGCTGCTTGCTTATAAATTTATCACACTCGTTGGCACTTCTGGCAATTTAACCTTCATGACTTGTCCCTTTGCTCTGCATCTCCATGTACATTTACATTTACATTTACATTATTACTCTGCATTTCACAATTAAGTGCTGGCAGAGGGTTCATCGAACCACCTAAGCTACTTTTGTACCATTCCACTCTTAAATAGCGCGTGGTAAAAACAAACACTTAAATCTTTCTGTGCGAGCTCGGATTTCTCTTATTTTATTATGATGATTATTTTGCCCTATGATAGTGGGCGCCAACAAAATATTTTTACACTCTGAGGAGAAAGTTGGTGATTGAAATTTTATAAGGTCATGCCGCAAAAAAATGCCTTTTTTTTTAATGACGGCTACCCCAGTTTGTATATCGTATCGGTGGTGCTCTTTCCCTTATTTTGCGACAATACGAAACAAGCTGCCCTTCTTTGAACCCGTTCTATGCTCTCTATCAGTCCCTTCTGACATGGATCCCACACTGCACTATAGTACTCCAGAAGAGGGCGGACAAGTGTAATGTAAGCAGTCTCTTTAGTAAACTTGTTACATTCTCTAAGTGTTCCACCAATAACTTACAGTCTTTAGTTTGCTTTCCACACAGAATTATCTCTGTGATTATTCCAAAAAGTTATTCGTAATTGTAATCTGTAAGTATTTAGTTGAGTTTACAGTCTTTAGATGTGTGTGATTTATCGTGTAACCAAAATTTAGTGGATTCCTTACTAGAAATCATATGGATTACTTCACACTTGTTATTATTGAGAGTCAGTTGCCACTTTTTGCACTGTACAGATATCTTGTCTAAATCATTTTGCAGTTCATTTTTATCATGTAATGATGTAACTAGACAGTAAATGACAGCATCACCTGCAAACACTCTCAGATTCTCTCCTGAATCATTTATGTAGATCAGGGACAACAGAGGGCCTATTACACTTCCTTGGGGAACGCCAGATGTTACTTCTGTTTTACTTGATGACTTCCCATCAGTTATTCTGAACTGTGAGCTTCATGACAGGAAATCACAAATCCAGTCGCACAGCTGAGATGAGATGATACCACATAGGCACGCAGTTTAATTAGAAATTGCTTTTAAGAAACAGTGTCAAAAAGCTTCTGTAAATTTAAAAGTATGGGATCAATTTGCCACTGCCTGTCAACTGCACTCATTACTTCATGAGAATAAAGAGCTAGTTGTGTTTTACAAGAATGATATCTTCTGAATCTGTGTTGGCTGCTTGTCAATAAACCGGTTCCTTTGAGGTAATTGATAATGTTCGAGCACAGTATTTGTTTCAAAGCCCTACTGCAAGATGAAATTAGTGATATTGGTCTGTAATTCAGCATTTTACTCCTATTGGTGTGACTTGCGCAACTTTCCAGTCTTAGAGTACGCTATCTTTCTACAAGTGAATGGTTGTATACGATTGCTAAGTGTGGATCTATTGTATCAGCGTACTCTGAAAGGAAGGTGATTGATATGCAATCTGGACTTGAGGCCTTGCCTTTCTTAAGTGTTTTTAGTTGCTTCATTACACTTTTTCTCTTAACCTGATATGTACATCTCTTCCATATTCACACTATAAGATTACACTTTCATGCTGTCGTATGCTTTAGGGATACATTCTACTGGAATCTGGACTATTGGTGGTTTATGCTGATGGTAGGATCTTCCCCTCAAAACGATAAAAGTTACACACAACAGAGTAACAGCCACTGCTGCACTTGGTATTGTGGCACTCAAAATCGACGTCTCATGTCATTGTCCCCGTCTGAGCTGCTCTATGTGCTGCATTAATTGCTCAGCTGAAGTATGCCCTTCATGCATGCCAATGAATTGATCCAGGAAATGGATTAAGTCAGGTTGTAGGTTATGATTTAGGAATGTTGTATTCAGTGCTGGCAATAATTTCAAAGGTACATCTGGCCAAAACAACTATAGTTGTGAGATGTTCACGTCCATGATTTCCATTATCGCCTTGGTAGATGGAAGGTTGACCCTGGTATGTTGCAGGTAGTCCCATTTATTAGTAACCACTTCCCTTCAGTTCACTCTGTCTCGCCTCCATGAGCTTCCTCAGCTAATAATAACTCACCTCTATTATGATGTCATTATAAGTGTAGTAAATCCAATGAAAAACTGCTTGCTGGAAAGTCAATCTTGGTTCCGTGATTTTCCTCGGACAATCTAGTCCCTTCTGTCTGGCTAAGATGAATTACACTGTGCATGCATTCTGGCTTGTTTGTAGTACATGGTCGAGCACATAATGACTTTCCCCATTCGACAGTGTTGCAACTCCTTGTGTGTCATTATTGCATGCTTGCTACCATCTTCCGAAATTAACAATATCCCATAGATCCTCATGTGCACGAATTTTGCAAAAACTCCCTACTTCACTAGATATGTGTGAATGGCATAACACTTAAACTGTGCATGCCTTCCTGTCACTGGGAATCAAATTAGAATACACTTGGTCAGTTTCCACTTCCACTGATGCTGTGTGGTAGTACTAAGACAGGTTTTGTCTCTTGTGTTCTATGATTGGGCTTAACTCAGGCCTTAGCTCATATGTGTTTTCTGTAATTCCTATAAGTAATGTTCAGGTGACAAAAGATTAGCACTCACTCGTCCATGCAGCAGGTGATAATGGTTTTTTACAAGTTTGACACTACCCCTTGTGCACCCTGTGTGCTATCGGCTAATGCTTGTAGCATTCTTGTCACTACAGTTCCCTTGTCCAACATTTCAGCCTGTGCTTGCAGCATTACCAGCTTCTGGGTCGTTGCCTCCTCTGATGCCCCAGTATAATCCATTACTCTGCCTCTTCTAATTTATGTAACAGCCATGCATTGTTAAACTTCACTTCCTAAATGCATTATCTGCGTAGCGTGCCATTCTTCTGCTGACCTAGTTACCTCTGCTCACATTTTTACTGCCTCCACAATTTCATTTAATTCTCTAATATCACACTCATCTGCCAAATGTTTTTGTTGTGGTCTTCAATCCGAAGAGTGGTTCATGCAGCTCACCATGCTACTCTATCCTGTGTGAGCCTCTTCATCTCTGAATAACTACTGCAACCTACATCCTTCTGAATCTGCTCAGTTTATTCATCTCTTGGTCTCCCTCTATGATTTTTACGCCCCCACGCTTCCGTACAATACTAAATTGGTGGTCCCTTGATGTCTCAGAATGTGTCCTATCAACCGAGCCCTTATTTTGGTCAAGTTGTGCCACAAATATCTTGTCTCCTCAGTTCTGTTCCATACCTCCTCATTAGTTACATGATCTACACACCTAATCTTCAGAATTCTTCTGTAGCACCACATTTGAAAAGCTTCTGTTCTCTTTTAGTCTGAACTGTTTATCGTCGATGTTTCACTTCCCTGCATGGCTACCCTCCAGTCAAATACCTTCAGAAAAGACTTTGAAGCACTTAAATGTGTATTCGATGTTAATAATTTCTCTTCTTCAGAAATGCTTTTCTTGCCATTGCCAATCTACATTTTATATCCTCTTTACTTTGGCCATTGTCAGTTATTTTACTGCCCAAATAGTAAAACTCATATACTACATTAAGTGTTTCATTTCCTAATATAATTCTCTTAGCATCACCTGATTTAATTCCACTACATTCCATTATCGTTTTATCATTATTCTTTTATTGATGTTTCATCTTGTATCCTTCTTTCAAGACACTGTTCATCCCGTTCAACTACTCTTTCAAGTCCTTTGCTGTCTCTAACAGAATTACAATTTCATCGGCAAAACTTTATTTCTTCTCCCATGACTTAAATTTGTTCACCAAAATTTTCTTTGCTTTCATTTACTGCTTGCTTGCTACAGATTGAATAACATCGGGGATAGGATTCAAGCCTGTCTCACTCCTTGACTACTGCTTCCCTTCATGCCCTTAGTCTCTTATACTGCTGTCTGGTTTTTGTACAAGTTATAAATAGCCTTTCGCTCCCTGTATTTTAGCCCTGCTACTTTCAAAATTTCAAAGAGAGTGGTCCAGTCAACATTGTCAAAATCTTTCTCTAAGTCTACAAATGTTATAAACATAGTTTTGCCTTTCCTTAACCTATCTTTCAAGATAATTCATAGGGTCAATATTGCCTCACATGTTCCTACGTTTCTCGGGACTCCAAACTGGGCTTCTACCAGTTTTCCATTCTTCTGTAATGAATTCATCATGTTACTGTAGTATTTTGCAGCCATTACTTATTAAACTGATAGTTCAGTAATTTTCACACCTGTCAGCAACTGCTTTGTTTGTAGTTGAAATTATTACATTCTTCTTGAAGTCTGAGAGTATTTCACCTGTCGCATACGTTGTTCATATCAGATGGAAGACTTTTGTCATGGCTGGCTCTCCCAAGGCTATCAGTAGTTGTAACAAAATGTCATCTACTCCCAGAACCTTGTTCCAACTTCAATTTTTTCATGCGCTGTCCAATTCGGCTCACAGTATCATATCTCCTGTCTCATCTTCATCCAACCGAGCGAGGTGGCGCAGTGGTTAGCACACTGGACTCGCATTCGGGAGGACGACGGTTCAATCCCGTCTCCGGCCATCCTGATTTAGGTTTTCCGTGATTTCCCTAAATCACTTCAGGCAAATGCCGGGATGGTTCCTTTGAAAGGGCACGGCCGATTTCCTTCCCCATCCTTCCCTCACCCGCGCTTGCGCTCCGTCTCTAATGACCTCGTTGTCGACGGGACGTTAAACACTAATCTCCTCCTCTTCCTCCTCCATCTTCATCCACGTCCACTTCCCTTTCTAAATTTAGACCCTTTGTATACTCCTTCCACCTTTCTGCTTTCCCTTCGTTGCTTAGGACTGGTTTTCCATCTGAGCTCTTGATATTCCTGCAGCTGCTGCCTTTTTCCCCAGAGGCCTCTTTAAGTGGTATGTCTTTCCCCTAATGAAACATGCCTCTAAATCCATACATTTCACTTCTAGCCATTCTTGCTTAGCCATTTTGCATTTCCTGTCAGTCTTTTTTTTTTTTTTTTTTTTTTTTTTTTCTCCATTCCCTTTTGCCTGCTTCATTTTTATATTTTCTCCTTTCGTCAGTTATATTCATTATCTTATGTTATCCAAGGATTTCTACTAGGCCTTGTCTTCATGTTTGGTGCTCTGCTGTCTTCACTATTTCATCTCTTAAAGGTATCCATTCATCTTCTACTGTATTTCGTTCCCCTGTTATAGTCAACTGTTGTCCAATGCTCCCTCTGAAATTTTCATCAACCTCTGGTTCTTACCTTTTTCCAGTTTCTTCAACTTTGCACTACTGTTCATAACCATTAAATTGTGGTCAGGGTCCACATCTGTGCCTGGAAATGTATTGCAGTTTAAAATCTGGCTCCAAAATCTCTGGCTGGCCGGAGTGGCTGTGCGGTTCTAGGCGCTACAGTCTGGAACCGGGCGACTGCTACGGTTGCAGGTTCGAATCCTGCCTCGGGCATGGATGTGTGTGATGTCCTTAGGCTAGTTAGGTTTAATTAGTTCTAAGTTGTAGGCGACTGATGACCTCAGAAGTTAAGTCGCATAGTGCTCAGAGCCATTTGAACCAAAATCTCTGTCTTTCCATTATATAATCATTATGAAACCTTGTGGTGTCTCCAAATCTCTTCCATTCCATATAGTGTTTTCAGTATATTATTCCAGTGTTCAGCCATTCTCTCTTCCACTGTGTATGTGGAACAACTTCCACTACCTGTTTAATTTGTTCGTGTAGTTGCTCGTAGGATCTGTGCAGTTTATCACACTCCACTGACACTTCCTTGAGCTCCACCCATGAAATTCTTGGAATCAACTCTGGACTACCTCAAAAAGGTCATAGACACCCAACATGTATTATCGTCATTGTCGTTGGCAGCTGAAGTTTCATGGTAACTTACAAAGTAGTCTCCACCACTTGAGAGGTTCCTTGGTATCTAGTGATAAATTTGTTTCTCCCTTTGGTGTGTAAGGACTGGATAACATCACCTGTTGCCCTAGTTGCCCTACTTTATATTGTGTTAAACTTGCTGTATGTTTCACTGATTCCTCCTGTTTCTCTAACACCTTTGGTCTGTGGGTGAAGAGGACTAGTTCTTTACTTATTCACATGTAATAACCAACACAGAACCTTCAGTAAGTCTGACGTGAAATTCGTACCCTGGTCTGTAATTATCATACCATTGCTTGTGCGACAGTCACTGCCTGCTGGTTCAGCATAGCAACCATCTCCACATACCAAGAAAAGTGATCTATTATTGTTAACGTGAATCGGTTCCCTTCTGGTGTTTGATTGAATGGTCTTAATACATAAAGCCCAAGCATTCCAAGTGATTTTGATGCTTCTGTTAACCTCTGCAATGGAACTCGTGTATGAGTCAAGTTAGTTCACAGTTCCTCACATATTGATCCATGTCTGCTTCCCTTCCTCTTCACCAGTATCTCTCAGCCACTCTCTGGATTGTTGTTCTGCGCCCTCCATGACCAATTAGCACATGGTCATATGCTTCCTTTAAAATCCCCTCCTCAAACTTCACTGTTACTACTACACATGGCCCTAGCCTTGTTTCCTTGCACAACGGCCCATCACATGTGCTATACTGTGATTGCATCCTGTACTTTTTACTGTCACTGTCTGTGCTCTCTGCTGAGTGCCGCTCTGCAAGAACATGACCCAGAACTTCCTGCTTAATGCATCTGCATTCCCGTGCTTCTTCCCTGGCATGTCTACTACTTTGTAGTCAAATTTGCTGTGTCAGGGCCATCTTGTCAACCTGCAAGATGTGTCCTTCAGTCCCTATAACCACTTCAAAGTAGTGTGATCGGTCACTACTTGAAATTTTTTCCTGGAAATATAACATCTAAAAT
Source organism: Schistocerca cancellata (assembly GCF_023864275.1). Lineage (NCBI taxonomy): Eukaryota > Metazoa > Arthropoda > Insecta > Orthoptera > Acrididae > Schistocerca > Schistocerca cancellata. The sequence continues at coordinate 719,411,074 of NC_064629.1, forward strand.
ACGTGACACCATAAATGAAGCTCAACATCTTTTTCTCTCCATCATTGAATTGTTCTTCTCCGTGGCATTCACCTGTGGCGATGCATAGGGTACAAGATACTCTTCACCATTAATCTCCTGTCTTAAAACACATCACAGAGCACGATTAGATGCATCACATGAAAGAGTAAACACTTTCTGAAACTCTGGAAATTCTAGAAGTGGGCTAAACTCTCTTCAATTCATCAAATACACCCTGACACTCTTCTTCCCTTATGAATTTCACACCTTTTCTTAATTGTGTGAGAGGTCGTGCTATGTCAGCAAACCCTTTCACAAATTTTCTATAGTAATTTGAGAGCCCCAAAAAAGATTGCAGTTCCTTAATTGACTTAGGCAATGGAAACTCTTGTACATCTTGCACTAGCCTCAGATCTGTCCTTGCACTAGCCTCAGGTCTGTCCTTACTCCGTCTTTACTAATTACATGACAGGTATACCCTTTGTCTTCTAATGCAAAATGATACTTCTCTGTGCTCAGCATAAGGCGTGCAGCCCTCAGTCCCTCTCTTAAACACTTCCTTTACACATTGTCTATGCTTCTTCATGTCTTTTGAGAATACAGTGATAGCATCAAGGGTAACTAGACACTGATGCAGTTTCAACCTCTCAACACACCATCCAATATCCTCTGAAATGTTGCATGTTCATAATGCCCCCATGGTACTGAAAATGCTGTCTGCAACTGGTCTTCAGGAACAATGTCCAATTGATGGTAATTACTCCTCATATCTAAGGTTGAAAAGTACGTTATCATAAGTTATCGAAAGTCTTGGGGCTGGGGTATGCATCCATTATGGTCTTGCTATTAGATGATGGTAATCACAGCAGAATCTGTATTGTATACAACCATCCATAGACATTTTTGGCATGACCTCGATTCCTGCACCCCATGGACTCTCTTCAGTTTTCCTGTCAGCTAGCTGATGGTTAATAAAATGTTCATAATCAGCTGCAGATACCTAGGCTTGTGATATGGTTTCCAATACACATGTGCTTCATTCCCTGTTGGTGTTGAGTCATGTATGTTGCTGGCAACAGACCCCATGAAAAAATAAATCCTCAGATTCAAATAGCAATTCTTCCTTTTGCTCTCTGTGTACTTCCTTTAGATGCTCCATGTTGCTACCTAATGCTGTCTAAACGGCAGCTTGCTGCTGCTTGTGGTTCACACTCTTCGTGCACTACTCATCCTCATATGGAATGTCCAAATTTGCTATTAAACACCCCCTTCCTTTTCTTCAGTTCCTTTTCGCCAAAATTATCTCTATTTACACGTACCACTCTCCTGCCATACCTTTCTTCTATGCATACAACACTTCTCGTAATAGAACTACTTCTGGATCCAGTATGTCATTATCTCCCAGAGGCCCTCCAACACATAACATACTCACAGTTAGACACAGCTTCATATCCACCCAAAGTGACTTTTGCTACCTGGCACACAGTTGTGTGAATTGAGCCTTAGTGCAATTGTATGCTGTTCAACTTGTTTGTCCAGTACACTGTATGCCCCTTGTGACAGTTCTACAATGGCAATGGCTGCCCTTAGCTGCAGTGTCATTCCACTAAGTTCTGCTGTATGTTGCCGAAGGCCAATTTTAGCACAGTGTTGATTCAAGAAATCTAACCCCAGAACCATGCTTTAGTCCTCACTTACATGTGGTACCACCTCTACACACTGCTTAAATCAAACAGCTGCTATATGAAAATCTACGTCTTCTGACCTCAATAGTCACATATCATTATCGCTGACCCCACATAACCTATAGCTAGGGAAGTTCCATTGCCTCCAACCTACTGAGTTTCTACTGGCAATTGACACGCACCCCATTGTGTCCAACAAAACCCTATACTCTTTATTTCTTACAACACCCATAACAGCACCCTCCACCTCTGCATATGTTTTCGTTGCATCTGATTTTAGTGGGTATACCTTTAATTGGACTTCAGGTTCCCCCTTGCATATAACAGCTGCTTACCATCTCCTCGTCCACCCTTACAGCCATTACCAAAATTCTGCTGCTGACACCTTCTATTTCCTCTATTTTCCCTGTGGCTGGCGACACTACGTTTGTAAATGCCCCTTTTGTCCACACCTGGATCACTTAATCTTTGGAGAAAACACCCCACATTTATCTCTTACCCATACTGATATGTCAGTTTCTTTGCATTCCATCGCAAACCTATTAGCAGACTGCAGGTCCTGTGGTGCACCTGTACACACCCTTCTTTGTAAGAACGACTTCATGTTTTTAGATGATTTTCCAGACAATGGAATAATTAATCATGCGGCAGATTGATCTGCAGCATGCTACAGTACTGGAAGCAATGCTAACACTTTGCCCCTAGCTGTCAACTTCCCATGTAGCTGTGTATTACCTGCTGTTACCTGCACTACCATTTATAAAAATGTCTGTACTGCTTCCTGCTCTGGCAAACCTTTTGTCACAGACTCTGCACTGTGATACTCTTAATCTTAATTACATCCAATATTCAGCAAAAAATTACATCTGCAAAAGATCATCACAGTTTAGTCTTTACGTCATATCATGAGCCGCCTAGACACTCTACATTGCCTTACTATATGACCATATTGACAACATGTATAACGAAGTAGAGGCACTGACTCCATGTATGGCACAGTATTCCCAAGCAAATTACATTGTGAACACCTTACAGACACCAAATACTGCTCTCTACAATTATCCTTTAGCCCAGATAAGTCAGTCAGCTCCTCTGACCTAAAGAAGGAAACCTTTAAATTACGATGACAGCCAGGTCTCACTTCCATGTCTGTTACACCTTCCAAAACATAACGAAGTGGTTCACCACTCACATCACCATGTCGACACCGCAGGTTATAGCCGAGGTGCCGTGCTGAGTGAAGATGACAGTGCAAATTCTGACACCAAACTATAGCACCCCCAGTAAAGAGAGATGCGGCTATGAGCCAAGATGATGTGAGTGGGTGGTGGAGGTGAGGTGAGAGCCCAGGAGGTCCAGAGAAAAACAGCTGCTATGTAAACAGGCCACACAGTTTCTGTGCCAGCCGCGTGTGCACTTGATATTGTTGTATCTGCTATGTTCCTGGGTGGTGCCCAGCTGTGTAACTAAAGTGGATGCCCACCTTGATGAGATGCTGTGCTGCAATGGTGATAGACTCCCGGTGTGCGTGTGGAGTGACCCGCTGTCCCCTGGGCAGGAGTTGGCTGTGCTGCTGGAATTGACCTGGGAAGGCCAGTTGTGCAGTGGCAGTAAGTCTGGGGAGGCACTTAGTGCCTAGAGCTTTTTCCCTGCTGTGGCATTGACTGGTGACTTCTAGTGGCAGCTTTGTGTGGCAACCTCATGTAGCTCAGCCTTGTCATCCTGATAAGGCTGCAGGACTAAGAATAATTTAGTTACAAAAATGTCAAGTACTTATATTCGGCAGCAGTGTGTTTGATGTGCATATGCACACTACCAGTCATGTATCCTAACCACAGCCACTGTCAGTGTGGAACTCTGCCTTGCCCTGTGCTGCGAGCTAGTCTGTGCAGTGTAGCTGAGTTTGCAGTGAGAAAAAGCTAATTTGCCTCACAACATTGGGTTGACCTTGTTGAATTATTACAATGACAACATCTTGCACTCGCTTGCTGTCAGTGCTGCTAAGTTCAGTGGCAGTGGTAAACCTCACATCAAACATATGTACAAGTCATAGTAATACAGAATTGAACATTCATCTGAGCACTTTTGGTGGGGAAAGAAAATACCAGATTGTCATGGAATAGCTCTGAGGATGAAGATGTTTGGTGCACATAACAAGAAAGTCTCTTACAAAAATGTCTTATTACTCAGTCTTGACTAATTTCATGTGTATGTGCTGCCTCCAAATCAAACATTTAGTTTGTTAGGAAATTCAAAGTAACTTAGCAGTCTGTGGTCTATTTATTTAGTCATTGTCAATGCATTTCAGAAATACCTGATAAAGTTCATTTGGAGACAATCATGCATAGCGCTGTTCTAAAATCTTACAGAATCTGTCATTGAAGGGTAGCCACATAAAACATATCTACCATGTAAATGAGTGTTATGAATAGAGCACAGTTATGAGCTGTAACTTTTTGCCACATGTATATTTCTGCAGATGGCAGTTATTTTTCCACTAAATGTGGTGCAGCATATCGTGCTATATGCTCTCCATCACATTAAGTGGATGCAGTTTGAATGTAGTTATTGATGTAAGGGATGGGTAATGAGGTTATGAGTTATCACTTTGGTAACTCAGATGAACAATAATCATGTTGTAAAAGAATGAAGGAAGAAGGCGAAGATGTTAATCTTGGCAGAACATGTTAATAACCAAAAGAAAAAAAGGCTTTTTTGTGTTATGTAATTATTTTTATTTTTCACAAACTGTTTTTCATCTTTTTTAGATCATTGGACATGTTTTTTTGTCTCCTTGTGATTGTTTTTTATTTTTCACAAACTGTTTCTCATCTTTTTTAGATCATTGGACATGTTTTTTTGTCTCCTTGTGATTGTTTTTCAATATTTTAACTTGTGATTTTTCAGGGACAGAAAAGCCAGTGATTTTGCAAAAAAGTTCCAAAATTCTAAGAATAGTAATCTGAATTAAGTACCAGATAAATTTTAAATAAGACACTCAGAAGTGAGGGTGGATGTAGCTTACAAATCAGTTGATGTGTGTTGCTAAATTACAGATTCTACCAACCTCTGAGCAAACATAGTGTAGTAAAATTTGAAAACTGGCACTGAGTTAGTTTGGTCTCTTCGAAGAAGAATATATGTCAAGAAAACTACAATTTTGAGTTGAGGAAGGACCTTATGTTAAAGTTACACTGATTGACATTTAGTAAAAAAAAATACTTGCAGTAACATATATTTTTTGTTGTGACAAAATAGATGTTACAGTTTATTAGTGAATCTGAGAAGAAGCATGCCAAAAATAGCAATATATTAATGAAATTGAAGAAGTAGTAGTAGAATTCAGTGAAGATATGTTTCATATATGGAAAGTCAATACAGTAGTGCAGATGTAAACAATGAAGAAACTGAGATGCTATGTTTAAGTATTGAATGTGGACATAACAGAAAAAAATCTGGGATTTGTCAGATTTATCAACTTTCCAGACTAATTGTATAGCTTACATTGCTGCTGAAGCTTTCATCCTCGTTAGACAAATCACATAAAGTTAGTGAATATATGACAGTAATCAATTTTTCCTTGTGGAATTACTAACTACCCCTACTAACTACTCATTCCAAGAGCTGATCCACCAGCACTGTTTGGTGCTGTTGGGCATTGCTGTCCATGAAAATGAAGTCAGAGCTGAATACACCCCTGAAAAGATGCACATGGGAAGGAGTACCATGTTGTAATAAGAATGACCAGTGAGTGCGCAATGTTCAAAGATTTGGAGATCAGTACACCCATGCAACATTATGCCTCCTCACACCACAACACTTGGACCATCAAAATGATCACATTTGACAATGTTCCTTGGTGTATATGAAAGTACGTTGAGTATCTCTACTCAGACTGAATGTGCTCTCATCTGAGAAGAGCTCTTGGGACCATCACAAACAGTGCTGCTGATGTGTGGGTGTCAATGAAACACGATGTACTACTCGTCTGACAGAGAGACCATGCCATGCAGTCACCATGTGTGCCTGTGGTTTGGAATGTTCCCCATGCATGGGAAACAGTGCTGTGAGCAATACCAAACTCCTGGGGTGCACTCATCACACTTTATCCTCCTTCCAGTTTCTCAATGATTTTTCACCCGTGATGTCATCCAGATGTTGTCTTTGGGCCATTTTGTAATGAAGTACAGCACCACAGTGCACCATAACTGCTTACTAATTGACACACACTGTCTTTTCCTTTTCCTTCAACTGCCTCGTTTTGCAGGGCTAGTTTCATTTGGTGCTGTAATCTTGCTGACGTCATACTGTGTGACATCCAACTTTCTGTGCACAACTGGGAGACCTCTGAAAACATGCTCCTGCACTTTCCTTCATTTCTACTTAGTAATTATTATGTTATGGTACTTTATTTATCATGTCCTTAAGTTTTCAGAGCAGTGTAGTTATTGATTAATTTTTGTTCTATTTTGTTTTTAGACTGGAGATGATCATTACATTTGATTGAAACTACTTATTAAGTGTGACTATTTGCAGTTGAGACTGTTATAATAAATGTTTTAAGAAATTTAAACAGCTGTACAATCTCTCATAACAATATGTCATCCATTTTCCTCTTTTACAAAGAAAATTACCTTTCACTTAATTTGAGCCAAAAAATTTTGTGTTGTACATCAAAAAAATTTTGTATTCTACATTTAAAAAAATCAGTAATCACACCGCCTGCTATAGATCTGGCAAAACTCTTCTCTAGATGCAGTATTCATTTGGTGAGCAATAGCAGTTTACAATAGTAGTTTGTAAACATTTTGCACTTTGAATTTTGTATTGTATTTACAGGGCAGGTTAATGGATGTTGTCGAACAATTACTACCCAGACTAGAAGATATTGTAGAGCCTGGCAAAAGAGGAGGAATTGCCATGTGGGTTCCAGACAAGGAGGCCGATAAGGAGATGCTAATAAAGGGAGCTCTGGAGTTGGCTTTCCACGATATGGTAAGATAAAACTATCTCTTCAAGCCTGTAACATGGATTCATTGTAGTATCATGGGGAGACATTGAACACACTTGTAAATACAGAAAGTTCCCGATTATTTGGTTTCATGCAGACCCGATACTGCACAGATGACTGAAAAATATGGATAATCCCAAGTACACATGTGTTTTACTGCATGCTTCTGTATACTATATTTGCAAAACATGCTACTTATCAGATTTCATAGCCTGCTGCATTACTTCCTCATTTCTTGCCTGACTCAGTGGGTTTGGAACTATTGACCTTCATCTCCTAGAAAAAGGACTAGACAAACACATGTACAGGAAATCAGTCATGGGTATGTTAAAATCATTGAATCTTCACATTTACCTGAAGAGTAAATGGGACACAATGTGAAAATAATTCAGGGATGTCCAGTGGTGGGATTGGTGCCCACGTCATCTTCTGCTGTTGAAACATAAGTCACATGCGTAATAGTGTATGCTGTACGAAAATATAACAAACTACTTTGGGCTGCACCCCCCCCCCCCCCCTTCCCCTATCTCTCCAAAAATTGCTAAACCACACCCAGATAACTGAGAGCTTTCTGTATTAGATGAGATGAAATAGAATATCGTGGAAGATGTCTCTGTCCTTATCTTTCTCGTCAGTCTCCTCCAACTTGTCTCTGTCTCTTAACCTGTTTTCTCCCTGATAGTATCTTTCCCACTGCATTTTGATTCTTAGCAATATCCCTCCCATTCTTTTCCTGTAGCCTCTTCCACTTTCATTCCCGGCCGAGCGGTTCTAGGCGCTTGAGTCTGGAACCGCGCAACCGTTACGGTCGCAGGTTCGAATCCTGCCTTGGGCACGGGTGTGTGTGATGTCCTTAGGTTAGTTAGGTTTAAGTAGTTCAAATATCTAGGGGACTGATGACCTCAGATGTTAAGTTCCATAGTGCTCAGAGCCATTTTTTTCCTCTGTCATGTCCAATTTACTTTGTCCTTCTGACCAAATGAGATGGTACAGTAAAAGACACTCCACTCACTTTTGAGAGGAATGGCGTTCAGGTGCCTATTTTCCTATCAAGATAGGTTTTCTGTAATTTTCATAAATAATTTAAGGCATATGGTTTGATTGCAAAACTTATGATCAATTTCCTTTCCCAGCTTTGTCCAGTATAAAATTAGTGCGCCACCTTCCTTTCCTCATCATTTTTTTGCAAATCCTCCATTCTCCCCTCCACCTCTAATGATCACACAGGGTTTTTCACCCTTTAATATGTGATATAATGTGTTAATGTTTCTTTGGTGTCTTCTGAGATCATGAAATAGTTATACATAGGAATGCGAGATAAAAAATTATTCACCTCTAGGAGACATCAAGCTATTACTGTAAAACCCTGTTTCTAGCCATGATAATAGCACCAAGCAAGGTGGTGCAGATGTTAGCTCACTGGACTTGGATTTGGGATGACAATTGTTCAAATACCTGCCTGGCTATCCGGATTTAGGTTTTCTGTGGTTTCCCTGAATCACTTAGGGCAAATACTGGTACGGTAGACATGGGCAAAACTGTTCGTTTCAGAGATTGGATCAGAACTGTTCACTCCCTGAAATGAATTAGCTCTTTTTCATGACTCACCACTCATTTACAATAGAAAATAAATGGAAGGCACATTGCCCTTTAAACTTGGTTTATTCCAGTACTATACCTGTATTTTGATCTTATTTGATCCAATTTTGAAGTAACACAGATAATGAGTTAGAATTTTGTATTGTTTATTGAAATTTCCACGATATGACAAAGTTTTGGATTATTGATTTATTTTGCACTATCGTGGTTTTTTGGGTGATCGGAAAATGTTGTAACTTGAGATTTACATTAACAATATATTTGGCTATAATGTATTAAAATTTCATTAACCTCATACAAATACATCGCAAGCCATATATTTTTAAAGTGAACGTTTCCTTCCGAAGACGCCTAAAATCGCAAAATCCGTACCAGAATAAGAAAAAAAATATATAAATTTGACTGTAAAACGAAAGTGCTGCATATAGCCTTACGCAGAATAAAACAAGGAAAATATTGGTGTATCACATTTTGCGATACGTTTATCGATTCGCTCGTAATTAAAGCGTAAATTCGAGTGTCCATAATAAAAATCCTATAGTAAGAGGAGTCGTCAGGAACCTAATCTAATCAGTTTAAACAAAGAAAAATAAAATAAAAACAATTGATGTATACATAACATAATAATGTAATATACATAGCGGTATTACTACGAACAACAATATCCAGTAGAGACGAACTCCGATGCAGAGGCGCTGAGTCGAGCAGGTCGAGCCGCGAGCTGTATTACTGTGTGAGCTGAGACCGCAGAGACCAGAGTGACACCTGAGTCGCTTTTCTTAACGCTCTGGCTAGAGTCGAGACGGTGGGGCGAGTGTTGAGCGGGCGAGTTCCGAGGGTGGGGGGAGCGGTGAACTCACCCGCTCCGAGACAAATCGTCCGTTCCCTTGCGAGCAGGTTGTTGCAAGTAGTTCCTATGTTATCCGCTAGGTGGCTCTCTGTCCTGTTGCTCGCATCAACTGCCCAGAGGGCAGGACGTGCGACTGAAACGATCGCCGACAGAGTGCGATGCGAAGTTACGCTGCGCCAGACACTGCAGGCGGCAGACGACGCACAGAGACGGCACGGCATATGTGAAACACAAAATCCAATGGGGCACTGCACAATGCAGGCAGCCAAGGTAGAAGCAGGGCAGAGGCCAGCGCTGGCTGTGTTGTGTGGCGTGCACTGTGCTCTGACCAGCAGAGGCGCTGCTGATATGCTCCGTCTCTCTCTCTCTCTCTCTCTCTCTCTCTCTCTCTCTCTCTCTCTCTCTCTCTTTCTCTCTCTCTCTGCCGTGGGAAACGTTTGGAGCTACCGTTCTTTTTTTCTGAATCACTGATTGTTCACTCCTTTGAAAGATGCAACTCTATGCATTAGTTCAAGAGCGGATCCCCCATCTCTATGGTACGGTTCCTTTAAAATGATGTAACCTATTTCCTTCTGAAGCCTTCCATAGTCTGAGTTTGTACTGCTTCTATAATGACCTCTTTGTTGAATGATGTTTAACTCTAATCTCTGATCCTTCATTGCTTCCTTTGTTGATAGTCTCAGTTTGATGAGGAAGAGAGATTAAAATTTTCTTCAAATATGCTGTATCCATCCGAAGCAACTCGCAGATGATTAGATCCTGTAGAGCCACCAAAGTGCGAAGATGTTGATTGATCATTACGTTTTACCTGCTGTTCCAAATAGTCCCAAACATTTGTGTGGGGTTAAGATTTGGTGACTTTAGGGGAGTTAGAAAGGAAAAAAATTTTTTTTCACATTTTCGGATTTTTATTTCATTATAAAATTTGCAATTCTCTGAATAAAATGCTATTATATATATCACTTATTATCTCACATGGGAAGTATTTTATTTTATTATTTTTTTTTAAATATAATTTACACCGGTTGAAAATATTAAAATTTTTATGTGCAATACTTCAAGATCTAATAAAATCAGCAATTTTTTATATAGAAGGCTGTGGATTGCTGTGTTATAAAGGTTAAATTACGTGTTTGTATTGGTAGAACCGTCAAGAACAGTATCATAACATTTCATAGTATAAACATGCATTGTATGTCGAAGTGCTAATGTTTTTTCACGGAAAAGTGATGAATAAACTGGTAAATCTCTCAAAAAGTAAAGTATGACGCCAAAACGAAGTGTTTTTAAGAAATGTGGGTTTCATGGTAATAGATTTTCAAATAAAGGGAAACATTGTGTTCAACATGTCACGTATGAAGTTACAGACAATGAAATACAGGCAAACTTGTCGGTATCTGGAGAAACACCCAGTAGTGCTTCGAAGATTAAAATAAAATTTTAATTTTAATAATCAACAGTCTCAGTTGCACCATTTACCTAGAATTTACCTAGGTTTTACCTTCTTCAGAATAACAGTAACTACCATTTGTCCATAGGGGACATCGTCAAGCTAAAACTACAAATCCATAAATTATCGTCAGACTGTAAAAACTTATCTGAAACTGCCTCGGTCCCACTTTGCAACCGCGATACGGCAGCCACGAGTGCCATACTGCTGTACAGTTCCAGTACAGCACTTGTGGCTGCCGCATTGTAGGTAAACGGTGCAACTGAGGCTGTTGATTATTAAAATTAATATTAATATTTATACAGTTGCTGACAGGGCTGTGAAATGATGAAAATATTAAAATATAATGTTGTGATACACAGTTTTCTTAAAACGGAAGTGATGTAAATGGTAGGTTAGGTTATATTCTGTTAGATTTACACATCCTAACAAGGGTGTTAGGTTAATGTGTGTCGTGTAAAATATGTGGAGGGCCAGTTAGTTTAGATGAAGACAGTGATGTATGAAATGGACTAGTCAGGAAACTTATTATTAATTGTGCCAGTTGTAAATATACTCATTCATTTTGGAATTCTGTAATTATTTTGAAGTAAATGTTTGGTGGTTTTATGGATTGAGAGCTATTGGCAAAGGACACACTGCAGCAGAAACAATGTGTGCCGTGATGAATATGCCACACCCACCTTGTAAAATCGACAAGTATGCAGATGCTGTGGAATCTGTTGCATGTGAGTCAATGAAGGGTGGTGCAAACAAAGCTGTTGAAATAAATGATGGTATGACTGACATACCAGTAGCTTTTGATGAGACTTGGCAAAAGCGTGGCTACAGTTCTAAGAATTCTGTTGCTACGGCGACCAGTGTGGATACTGGAAACGTAATAGATTTCCAGATTTTAACCAAAAATTGTTAGAAGGGTAAATCAGGGAATGAAGAAGGGCATGTCAGTGACAGAAATTAAGAAGGAACAAGTGGTGGTATGGAGGCCTCTGCAACTATTGAAATTTTTAGTCGATCTGTGAATGAAAGGGGAGTGTGTCACACTAAATTCTTAGGTGATAGAGACTCAAAAGTATATAACAGTGTAGTAGCCACTCAGCCTTATGGTGAGAAGATGATCACAAAACTGGAATGTTTTGGTCATGTCTAAAAGAGGATGGGCACCACGTTGAGGAAGTTGAAACAAAGTTTGAGAGACAAGAAACTTTCTGATAATAAAACCATAAGAGGCAGGCAGACAGACAAAATGCTTGATGAACTACAGTAGTATTATGAGGTGGTAGTTAGAAATAATACTGAGGATTTGTTGAAAATGAAGCAGACAGTATGGGCTACCTTCTTCCACAGACTGTCAACTGATGAAAAACCAGTACATCACCTTTGCCCTCCTGAACCTGATTCATGGTGCAATTACCGCAATGCCCAGTACTCAAACAGTTCATACAGCCATAAACATTCCTTCCCAGCAGCAGTCATGGATATCATAAAACCTATTTACAGAGACCAGGCAAAGCCTGAATTACTGAGGAAGTGTCTGCATGGTCAGACTCAAAGTCCCAATGAGTCGTTCAATAATCTTATGTGGACTCGCTTACCAAAAAATGTTTTTCTTGGAATGAAGACACTAAAGGGGGGGGGGGGGCAGTGATGCTGTTATTGCTTTTAATGACGGCAACGTTGGTAGGGTGAAAGTGCTACAGCATATGGGAATTAATCCTGGAGCAAACTGCATCACAGAATTTGAACGGATGGACAAGGTTCGCATTGATAAAGCAGAGTATACAGCACAGTTGGCCATTAAGGGGTCCAGAAAGAAGAAAAGAAGAAAGAACTTGGAAAAAGATCAAGAGTCTGATATACAGTATGGTGCAGGGTGCTTCTGAGTGACTAAAAATAAAAAATTAAGCATATATTAAGTGAGTTACAGTCTTTTGAAACTTTAGAAGCCGTTCCTGAAAATTTACGTTTTCCATTGCATTTTTCCCTAAATCTCAGAAACCACTTTGAGCAGAGTATTCAAATTTTCAGGGAGTAATAACATACATATCCTGAGTCTACTGAACTAAAAGAAGTATGTATAATTAAAATTATTTAGGATAACGTACAAAAAAGTACACAAAATTTTAACTGTGTAGTTAAAAAATTGTATTTCCAAAAGCAATGGCTGAAATGCAATTATTGTAGTTCAGTAGAGCCAGAACATACAGTTTAATGTCCTGTAAAAGTTTCTTGACAATGGCTACAGTGGTTCCTGAAATACAGGGAAGCCAAGTCACTAAATTTAACGTTGTCGGGATAGAGTGTTCCAACTCCCCTTAATGAGCTAATCGAGGTACAATAAGATACCTGGATGTTCATCAAACTAGGAATATTATCGTGCAGCTGTGTGAACATGGCTGTCGCCATCCGGGACAGCGGGAGTACCCACAGCATATTCATTGTAAAGATGTAGAAGAAAGGGCAACGTTTTGTCACCAAGAATTTTGAAACAAACCTCCTGGTTCTGGATGAGTGGGCCAACTCATGGTACAAAAAACACACCCAAAACACCACAGAACCACCTCCGGCCTGAAGGGCACCATCCTCACGCTGTGAGTTAAACATCATGTTGGGCCGTCTGTCCACGTGACACGTCACATTATTTGAAAGAGGCAAAATTTTAAACATCATGTTGGGCCGTCTGCCCACATGACACATCACATTATTTGAAAGAGGCAAAAATGCAACCCTCTTCACCACAATACACGCCTACAGTTAGGTACTGTCCAGTATCTGTATTATTTGGCTCATTGAAGACATGCAACTGTATGTGCCACTGTGAGCACTGGCCTTTTGCGAGATATGTGACTCCTTGTGTCCATTGCCGACAGTGCCCTTCACTGTGTTACATGGCTGCTAGTGTTACACAATTCTTTGTAAAAATGTTGGATAGTCTGTGTTGTTATACCAACAGTTCAGGCAGCTTCATTCGTGATGTGGTCGCTGGTATAACCAAATAAATAACTCCTTCCTGCTATTTTGTCACATCTCCACATGAACCTAATTATGCTGATTCCATACAACTGACTGGCACACAACACTTCAATTTATGTCAGTGGTGGAAGGTCATATGTCTACCTGTTATCAGTTCTACACAGTCAACAGCACTCTATAAAGTGACCAACTGTGCTCTTTTATGAGGTGACAAAATTTAGTTCAGTGTTTTTATTGTGCATTTTCCATTCTTATTTATACACAGTGGGACATTAATTCTCCATGTTTGTGTATCTGAGAGTATTTCAGGGCTTTATGTGCTGGTTGATCCACAGTATGCCATAGTATTTAGAGTGCTTAGGTTTAGTTTTCTCTCTTGTTTGTGCTGTTACTATATTACATTCACTAAATGTAAGTCAATCAGTCATATACTTCAGTGCAGTATTTCAAGAATGAATATACTGAAATAAAATAACCATGAGAATTGTAGACAGGTTGCAATATTTTGTTGATATTGTTGCTGGTTACACAATGCATGAGCAAGGACAGTAGTTAAACATGAGAAACCTAATGAGTGAAATTGTGTGATACAGCATTCAGCAGCTTGTGTAATCATGATTACCTAATGAGTAATGACCTTTGTAGAAACAGGAACACTCATTCAACTTCTAAATGCTGTTACTAACATGGTTATATCAGCTGTGCTTTTGGCACACAACAACATTGACAGTGAGAAACTATCAGAATGAGGAAGAAGATGGAGAGAAAGCTGTTTAACAGTTAAAATACGTTTTGACCATAAACATATCGCATAAGTTGGATTGGCTGCTGACCCAATTGTGATGTACTCTCAGTTTTGCTGGAGCTTACTTTCAAGGCCCTGCTGATACTAGTGGCTACTGCTGTATGAAAATAGCACAGGGATTCACTATTGGATTTAATCCTGTCTCTATGGACTCCTATAAATTAAACTTATTTCAGTTTAGTTTCATTTTTTTCCGTTGTTACTCTGTTACTGCCTACAGGTTAGTAGGAAATCGGTAGTGACAGGCAGAAGTTCTCAGATACAGACATTCCTTAAGCTATTTCTTTTGTATGACTATGGTGTACACAGAAAATTGATCCACATATCCATTCACATTTTCCTATAAGCTGACTTTACTAACAGTAACATTACCCCACTTTGCAAATATGAAACAATGTGTCGGCTGCCCCATGTGGTTGGCTGAGCTCATTGTCTGGATAAACTTTACATTTATAATAATATTCACAATACAGCTTTGGCTCTGTTCAGTTGTTATCATACATCATTAATATTCATTTTTTATTACAAGTAAATGACAAAAACAAGTAGTTGTTAATAATAGGTACAGGAAAGGTGACTTCCAGAAACTTGTTCATAACTTTGTACGAAAATGAGTTTTCATATAATTCCTTTTTCCCAGTGCAATCTGCTTCCAGAGATTTTATTGACAAAATGTATCATTTTAGCTTTACATTTCTCATACTGCATTTTGCATCTATATTGTTCGGTGTAGTCAAGGATCGCACTTTGAGACCTATGTTTGATGGTACAAACACTTGGATATAATTGCTGAATCTTAAACTTTTGAGGGGCATAATGCTTACCTCTTCTATAAAATTGTCTAAGATACATGTACTCCCTGGTAAGTGGAAAATGGACAGCATACAAATGAGCTATATACCAATAGCTGAATTTAGGTTTGGTGACTCCAGGTTTTTTGAACTGGAGACTAGTGTGTTGTCACAAGCTCAGTACTTTATTCACAGCTAACCAGTGATAGTAGAAAAAATAGGCTAACTCTGTAATAAAGTTGATGATTGTTGAGGTGATACAATTAATAGCTGCCCAGTCATGTTAGACTCTGCATGTTTCAGCTTCTCTTTCTCAAGTTACATATGGATTGTACGTGAATCCTACTAGTTCTGTAAAAATTTGCTCCCAGCATCTTATGGGGTACATTGGGTAGTACCAACACCCAACCTACAAAGATCCCTCCTGGGGACTCTTTAGAAGATTAGATTGGTAACAGGATTCTATCTGGTGAAACGGGCTTTTCCTGAAACCAATTTTAAAAAATGGTAACAGGTCATAGGCTGTGGATCTGAATGTATTATAAAAAGACAGGAAATGGTGTTTGAAAAATACGTAAGGATCCGACGTTCTTAACCAAATACATTTTTTCAGGTGTCAAAAATACATTTACACAATGCAGAAAGGAGAGAGAAATTTTGTTACTAGGGGAAGTTAGAAAAGAAGTCCTACAGTGTTCAGTTAGGACTCTTCTATTGTTCGTAATATGTGAATGACCTGTGACGTAACATATATCAAGCAGAGTTGGTACTTTTTGCAGATGCCATAAGTGTTATGATTAATCTTGTTGGTAGCAAGGGGCTGAAACATTTGTCAGTGAAGTTTCCCAAAGATACACTGAGTATGGAGTCTCTCTTAATTTTTATAGAAAAAAGGAATATATTCAGTTTTATGAATGTTACACAGAATGTTAAGATATTTGTGAGTGTTGATTTTGACGAAGATTTGAACTGGCAAACACATTATGAAGCTTTCCAAACAGTTAAGTCCATTAGGATCTCACTGTTGTCTTTTGGCATAATTTTCTTGGATCTTTGTCCTTTTAAAAGATAATCCCATAAAATATAGCTTTGAGAATATTATAGGGTACTCAGTTAAAGTCACCTTGTCAATATCTTTTCAAGGAGTTCAGCATTCTACTTGCATCTTCTCTGTATTGTGTGAGGTACCTAAGACAGGCTACCCAAAATATATCCACAATGAGTATGTATATCAAGGTGTAGTTTTCGCTAAGCTGTACTGTAGTGTATAATGTGGTGAGTTTTCTGACGTACACAAGTAAGTTTTAATGTTCACAGCTTCCAAATCATGGCACTTTTTTTAGTGTAACTGTATACTTTTTCTCTAACATTGGAAAAAAACATTCGAAGAGGACTTCAGTGGTATAACATTTGTGGAACTTGATCAAATAAGAACAAAAACTTTGTGCTGCACACCACTGTCAAGTCATAAGGAGAACATGTCTCTCAAACATCTACCTTACTGTACCAAATGTTAGAAAATATGAAATTCAGGTTGTGTGTTTACATTTGCTCTGGAAGTCTGTGCTCTGTTGTAATGATTAGACAGCTCGCGAAGTTATTCAGACTTTCACAATGTATGTGATTGTCGAAAAAATGGATTTAGTTTTCACTTTTCATGCTTGCCAGGCCCTCACAATCTGTCTGTGCAAACTTCATAAAACAATTTTCAAGCAACTGGAAGTGCGAAGAATGAAATAGTCCAACAAAAAATAATAGCAACAGATGAGAAAAATGTAACCAACACTTCAGTAGTGGTAACACACAATCCATATGTTACTGCGAGGCAACTTGAATGGATGAGTGCTACCAGCCTAAGCAGTGTTCTGTGAATAGTACATTCAAATGCATTTCATGTTTTTCAGATTTTGTTCCATCAACTACTTCATTACAATGATTTTCATAGTTTTTTACACTTCGTTAAATAATGCTTATGAAAACTGTAAAGTTAAGGGATCATTTCTATGCAAGATTTTTTTTACAGGTGAAACATTGTTTACAAGTCTTGGGCAACTCACTCTTCCTAATATGCACTACTGGACAATGATAATCCACACTGGCTATTGGTAGTGGATAACTATTGAGCTAGGTGAGGTGCAAGCAGTACAAGAACCACATCATTGCTACCTGTTTTATTGATGTGACTCTAAATAGCCACAAGAACCTACAGTTCCTAACAGATATTCAGCACATATAGTGGAAGGAATTCCACGTGATATAAGACGGTCCATGTGGTACCAACACAGCATATGTTGTGCTCATTCCACACTATTAATTCTTCACAGAACATTTTAAGATTGTTAAAACATCAGTTGTTGGGAAATGCAAAATAACCTTCATGTTCACCAGATGTAATACCCCTGGACTTTTTTGCCCTGTTGGGAAAGTTAAAACAAAGATAAAACAAAGATCTACAAGCAGTAATCATTGAATCATGAAGACATGAAATGCCTTATAACATGGATGTTTGCTCTTATATGTCCAGATGAAATTCAACTTGCATTATTGTCCATTCTTCAGGAATTGGTTTATAGTCAGTGCTCAGGGTCAACTTTTTGAGCATGTGTTATGACAGCCAAAACAATAAACACACGATTTATAGCTGAATTATACCTGTTTCTTACATCTGGTGCATTAGTACACATGCTTATGGGACCACTTCTCCTGATGTCAGTCATTTGCAGTTCTGTTATTTTGTTACTAATTGCTCTAGTTCCACACATTTTGTATTGTTGAAGTCCTCTGTAAATACTCTTTCCAATTCTGCAGAAAAAGTTACAGTTACATTATAAAAATATGAATTTGGTGTCATAATTTGACAGTTATAAATGTTAAAATTGCCTAAGCTCTGTAGGAAATTCACCTCATGGTCTTCTATAAGTTACTGAAATCTGGGTCGCAATGTATTTACTCATTCTTGATGTATTTTGGGAGGCCTTGTGTATATATTCAATATATTCACAAGTAAAGGTAATTATAAATAATCCATCATAGTTTGAAAAGAGTAGTTGTGTCCAAAGGTACAAAATAATTGCCCATACTACTGATCTCTGCATTCAATATGTAGCCACAAAAATCTTTAATCATTTGCCTATAGTCAGATTTAAATTAGTTGGCATATGACATTTAAGGTCCAAAATCACAATGTTGTCACAACGAGTACTGTTTACAGGCAGCTGCCACAACTCTACATTCTCCACAGTGTTAGAAAATCACTTGACAGTCTCAGTCTCCTACAAATATCATGTAAAAATTTTAAAAATATTGTATGTTATAGAGCTTCATATTTTCTCTAAGTATGTAAAAAAATCTTTTCTTAATTTTAATTGGTGACATAGTTGTGTAATTTTTTTTTGGAATGGATGAAATGTTCCCTTTTGGGAAACAGTTTCAAACTTATCATCATATTGTGAAAACTATCAAGATCACAAAAATAAATTTATTTATTTAATTATTTTAACTACCAAAATACCTTGTCCAGTGAAAGCTTTGGAAAATGGCTTTTTTGTCAGTATTTAACTTGTAACAAGTACGAAGTTTAAAGTGTGTCTCCTACAAGACACAAGTGAAAATTCTGAAATTCACTTATGGTGTAGATCTCTATAGTGTCTCTAAGGATGTGAAAATCTGTTCATAATTTTAACTGGGACCAAAGTTGAGATTTTACTTGAAGTAGTTGAAATTTTAGTATCCACAAAAGTTACTTTTACTGAGAACTGGCAGGCACAATGCTTTGTGCAGTGGAAGTAATGTCCACTGGGACAGTGCCAGGCTTCCATTGGTATATTGGTGGCAGAAGCAATCCAGCTCATCGTCAAATGGCACCTACTTTAAATCAGACTGTAGCAATAAAAAATGATTGACAGGTAGCAAAGCAAGCTTTAAATGCAGATTAGAATTTTTTGTTGTGGACAACTCTTGCTGTTATGTAGAGAAATTTATAATAAAAAATTGAATAGCATGTGCAGTATAGGTGGCAAAGATGTTTAGTTTGGTTATAAAACTTAAGGGCTGTATGGCAGTAACACAATTAGTGCATAGGACTAATTGCTGGCTATTCAGCATGTTTGCCATCTGTAAATAAGCAAGTGGCCATCTGTACACATAAACAAATCATTTTTGGGCAATCTGTAAACTGGTGATTCTACATTATTTTGATAGAAATCATTTAAATTTTCTATGAAACATGGAATTAACTACCTTGCTATAATCATACCACACTTACATGTAAAGTACATGCAACTGGTGGAAAGGCTGGTTACAAAGGAGAATGTACTCATCTCCAAAATTTTGCATGCATTGTGCAGTAATGTGAGACTGCATTTTCAACATATATGCCCCCCCCCCCCCCCCCCCCCCAGCTACACCACATATATTTCTACAATTATGGAAAAAAGAAATTCAAAGCTGTACACCTCTGTGCAAATGTGGGCTTGTGATACCCATCTCAGGTGGTGTGCGAGTTATAAAGCAGACAGAGGGTGAGTATTTCAGTATCACCAATTTGCTTTCTGTGTCTGTCTCACAGGTGCTCCAGCTATTACCTCAACTGGCAACCATATGGGTAGGGGACAGGAGTGCTCTAAAAGAGGACTCTCTTTCTGTTTGGACACTCTCCCATAAATAAAATTATGTACCCAGAAAACTTATCACTAGCACTTGTTAATGTAACACTTGTTGTGTTTGCTTTATGTCATCTATAATTAATACAGCAACTGCTGAGTAGTCTGACCATATCTATAGTAACATGAACCTGTTCATATAGCTGTGCATGTTAAAACACTGCTTCTGGAACAAGGAGATGCACCAGCCCTAGTTCAAATCCACCCGGCGAATTTCATTGCGCCTGTCAGGCTGGATGAGGTTTTTAGGCAGTTTCCCACATCCCACTAGGTAAATACGTTGCTTTCAAGAACTTACTTGTTGTCCATGTTTTTATTCTATGTAAGAATTCCACGCAGTTGTTCAGAGCTTCTTGCTTCATAGTGTTAATTAGATGCATATCCTGTAGTGTATCTGTTGCTTCAGTCGTGAGGATTTCAATTAAAGAAACCTATCTCTTTTACTCTGATGACAGAGGGTATGCATTGTGGCATGAATGCTGTGAGACACTGAAAGAATTGAGAAACCATCTTGACCCATGACCATTTACTCGCCATCCAAAACATAACCGAGCTAGGTCGTAGCTGGACCCAAAGAATACATATCCCTTAATGGCATCCCAGGTGTTTTCAGCACTTAACGTCATGTGACAAAGGAGCCACACAAGCACCCTCGTTTGTGTAAAAAGTCCCTCAGACTATTTTGACACCATTCAAGTGCAGTGGGATGATGCATTTTCTTGCTGAAAGTTACTGGTTGCTTGTGGGGAAATGTAGGTGAACAAACACATCTACAGGGTCAAATAGTATGTTCCTGCATCATGTGCTGATCAGAGGCAGTGACAGTGTCTCAGGGCTTCATATCATACTATGAAAAATTTCCTACAATATAATACTTCAACCACTTAACACGTCAAATCCTGATCTCTGTTTGTACCCATGTGTACCATGATTTGCCTTTCCATGCCTTATTTTCCCATGCTTTTTCCTGTCATGGTGTTTCTGCATGCGTGTTAATATTTGAGCCCTGTGATGTGGGTAAGCAGAGGTACATGCATGAGGCTCTGGCTTCTGCAACCTGACAGCCTGGAACTGTTTCTGAGTGATATGACTGCTCACTGGACGGTACTGTCTGTCCAGTATGAAATCAGTGATTTTTTTTTCTGTGGTGTGGTCCATTTATCTTCGGTTTCAGTCTTCAGTTGTAGACCACAATCCTCATTGCTGCCCTTGTTGGTTAATTCAGTTAGTGACAGTTTTCCCAAAACTGCACCCTAAACACAGTGGCAGGTAACACATGCTTGCTTTCTCCACTCATTATTAGCTGCCCATAGAGAGGTGTCATGAGACCAGTTGGAGTTCCAAGGCATGCTGAATAAACAGGTGTATGATATCAGCAGAGAAATGAGTGGAGAGAGCTAAATCCCAGGTTGTACTCACTCCTGCTCAGTTGAAGTAGAGGTAGATTTTTGTGGTGGTGTGCCCACACACTCCAATCTGCAGAGGACTGTCCTACAACACTCTGACAGATAGCAGTGTTCGCCACACCTATCACGGTGGAGTTCGATGATGCTCACCATCAGGGGAGATGCAATGATGAGTTCTACCACGGCTAGCTATGAGAGGTCAAGTACAACTTCACTCTGAAATCTGTGGAGGAAGATCTGGTGTGGGTCAAACTTCCTCACCTGTGAAGATTACAGGAGTGTGACCACCACAAAAGTGGCCACACACCAGTGGCCCTTTTACACACATGCCACACATACAGACAAGGTGATCAAAGCTATTTTTCGTGGCTTCCCACAGTCTATGAGGTCTGATAATGTTAAAGCAGAGCTTTATGACCTAGAGTTCGAGATGAAATCCCTGAACGCGACAGATGATGGTCCTCTCCTCCTGGCAGTTGCTTTGGACAACATCAAAAATGGGAAATTATTCCAGATCACCCTGGTGGCAAAAATGGCTGTCATGGTGGAGAATCTGAATTCAAGGCGAGGGATGCCTCATTGTTTCAGTTGTTAGCATGCTGGGCATGTGGCTTGCCATGGCACAATACTCAGTGTCTTTGTGAAGTGCACTCATGGCCACCCAAGCCAATGCTGCCCACTTCCCAGGCGAGAGAACCAAAATGTGTGAACTGTGGTGGGAAATGTAGTGAGTTGCTGTGGCAGTGAGAAATTCAAAGTTGCATTAACTAACAGAAGG
The DNA here is from genome assembly GCF_023864275.1 of Schistocerca cancellata. NCBI lineage: Eukaryota > Metazoa > Arthropoda > Insecta > Orthoptera > Acrididae > Schistocerca > Schistocerca cancellata. Next base: position 719,433,083 of record NC_064629.1, read on the forward strand.
CAGTGACTACAGTCTGCACCCCATCAGGTGCAAGACGTCAACAATGTGAGGGAGCACTCTGTCTGATGTCTGCACCCATACGGACCACTGAGTGCAAGCCAGGTGGGGGAATTCACTGGCACAGAACTGCTGCAGCTGACGACCACAGATGCAGCAGCCGTGGCATAACAGCCCCCAGAAGAACGCACACATACACCAGAAAATGCCCACTACAGGTATGGAAGGACAGCCCACATGAACTGGATTTGCAGTGCGGTGCACAAGCAGCAGAGAAGGCAGAACTGGAGACCACAATCTCCACCCCCTAGAGCCAGAAGAAGGCTAGGTGGGATATCGGCCTCGTGGAAGGTGGCGACAGCGGCCACACTTTAGTCAAAGGCCTCAACAATGTAACACCCAACACCAGCTATACTTATATTGTGAGAAGTGCTGACATTGGCAGTCTGGTTAAAACAGCTGTTGCAGCATGCCTGCTGTCATGAAGATTGCTGGAGAAACAGCCAAGCTGCTAACTGCTGGTGGGCTAACCTGCCACCCTTCGTGCCAGTGCACTCGTCGAGCTGTGTGATTGGTCAGACTGCTGGCCACCGCTGTGCTGTTGCTGCTGACACCATTACATCAAGAAAGCCTCAAAGGGCATTTCTAAGGCAACCACAAGAGAATCTACACCTGCATTCGCCTGCACTGGAGGCACAAAAGCTATGTGTTTTGAAACACCAACATACACAGAGGCTGAAGGGGACTTCTGTGAAGAAAGCCAAGTCATGGCTGGTAAACACCTGCTGCGTGATCTTTGAGATAGTGTGTCCATCCATCAGGCACCCACAATCTTGACAGGCTCAAGTGTTCTTACATAGTTCCTCTTGCTGTTACACTCAGCTGTCACACTGACAGCCAGTAAAAGATCTGATAACACCCCGTCATGTGATTTGGCTAATTGTTCTATCTGCTGGGGCAACATTGGTTTTCTCTCTCTCTCTCTCTCTCTCTCTCTCTCTCTCTCATTTCACTCCTCATGTGGTTTGATCCTTGATGATGTTGATGTGTCCATATAAATAAGTCAATAAAAGGAAATCCCCTTAAAGTTTGTTGAATAGTAACTAACTATTGGGCACCTTAGTCATAAAGAAGCAAGATATCTGTTGCTGAGGTGTATGGTCTTTAAGATACTGATTTCCAAAGTCAGGTGTAGAAATTCTTTCTTGCTAGATGAGATGTGAATTGATAACAGGTCAGTTTGTCAGACAAAACATTAAATGCTTATATATATGTGTAAAAATGTATATACTACATTATGTGCCATTACTCATCATCACTCCATGCAACTACTACTCCACAGATCAATGATCCCATTCCTCATACTGCTGTAGGCGATGCCACTCATTTGTTATAATGGCAAATGGCTTCTGTGCTGCAAAACCGTCGTAAAGCCAAATCCCATAATCTTTCTTTGGGGATATCTATCATAGGCCTTTGAATGCTATCTATAACAGAAGTCCTCTCCAATAGTTCACTATTATATTGTTTCATACAGTTCACTTTATAGAGGACTAGAATTTTCCCTGCAGCTTCAACCATATTGGTGTATGACATATATATTTCCCATGCCTCCTGCTCCCCCTTCTGTGGCCACCTCTTCCTCCGTCTTGTCTCTCTGTCCATCTCATCCTCCCAGCTCTCTCTCTCTCTCTCTCTCTCTCTCTCTCTCTCTCTCTCTCTTTCACATATGTTCCATCTCTTCCTCCCCTCTCTTTCTGTCAATATCCTCTGCCCTTTCTCTCTAACCATATCTTCTTCCCCCCTCCCTCTGGCCATACCTGCCTCATTCCCCCCTTCCTCTGTTCATATCCTCCTCCTTCCACCCCTTCCTCTGTCCATATCTTTCTCCTTCCACCCTCCCCCTGTCCATGTCTTCCTCCTCCCACCTTCCGTCTGTTCATATCCTCCATCCCCTCTTCCTTTTTCATCTGACCACTACTACACTACACTGTCCTCCTTCCACCTGCATCTCCCCCTTCTCAGCTTTCTCTGTGTCCATCTCCTCGGCCTTCCTCTCTATGTCCTCCTCCTCCTCCATCACACTTTCTCTGGTCCTCTCCTCTCCTTCTGCCTCTCCCTGTACATCTCCTCACCTCCGTTCCTCTTTCAGTGTCCATCCCCTCCTGCCTCCCACTTCTCTGTACATCCCCTCCTACCCTTTTTTCCTATCCGTCCCTTCCTTCCCCCTATCTTTGTCTATTCCTTCCTCTGTCAATCTCAATATTCCCCCAAGTGTACCTTCCCGCATGTGTAACCCCTGAAAAGCAGGTCAATAAAGTAAACCGATACACTCCCATAACATGCCTGTTGTGCAGGGCAGATTACATGTCATGGGCTTGAAAACAGTTTTTTGTTCCTGACGTATAGGCTACAGTGCAAAACAGATCAATGCTACTCCAACACAACAACTTGTCATGCAGAGCAGACTGCTACTTTGGGGCTGGAAAAGCCTTTCTTGTCCCCAGCATTCAGGCTGTCCTGCAAGCAGGTTGATACTATTCCCCCACACAACGTGCCTGTTGTGCAGGGTACCCAGCACTGCAAGGGCTGAAAAAACATGTTTTTGCCTGTATCTCTGCTCCTACTGGAGCTAGGAGATTGTAAATCCCACAGTGCTGATATTCATGAAGTTTGCTCTTTGTGTGCCAAATTTGGTTGAAACCAATCCAGGGAATTAAGAGGAGATGCTAGACATACATACTGCTTTACACACACACACACACACACACACACACACACACACACACACACACACACACACACACACACAGAGTGTCTTAGAGTCATCAGCTACATTATCTCTGGTGTTTCAGTAAATATTTGCAATTTTGCTTTTGCAACGCGCAGCGGGAGTCGGTCCAGACAGATACTGCTTATTACATTTTTTGTGTGACGTCCAGTGTCAACAGAAAGTGTCAATTTGTTTCCCATTACAAACAGAATTATTTTTAAAGTGGAATTTTTCACATGCCCATTTGGCAGAGCAGTCCCAAATTAGTCTAGTGCAATATTCATGTTATCAATGTTTATTAACAGAGAGAACATGAAGAATAACCAGTACTCCAGCAATGATAGCACCACCCTATCCTGCACTGACTGCTACCACCATGCAGAAGCCCTGCTGAGTTGCTGTAAGAGTACTGTTTATTCTTTGTGTTTTACTCTTCCTGTTAATACACAATGATAAAATGAATATCACTCTAGACTAATTTTGGACTGCTCTGTCGAATGGGCATGTAAAATTCCACTTTAAAAATGATTTTGTTTGTAATGGGGAAACAAACCAACATTTTCTGTTGATGCTGGGCATCATATGAAAGATGAGATGAGCAATACTTGCTTGTCCTGACAAAACTCATCCCGAACAGGTCATGAAGGCCCAATGGTATCGACTGGCTGCTGTGTCATCCTCAGCCCATAGGCGTTACTGGATGCGGATACGAAGGGGCATGTGGTCAGGACACCCCTCTCCCAGCCGTATATCAGTTTCCGAGACCGGACCTGACTCCAGCTCCATGTTCCAAAAATAAAATTGCAAATATCTGTGGAAACAGCAGAGAAAATGCACCCGACAACCCATAGGAAAGATACTGGGTGTATATAGAAAGATTTCTTGGAGCAATGATTGAGTTTTTTGCTTCCCTGCTCCTTTCAGTTCTAAATAACATTCCTAAGGCCCAATTCACACAGAAATGGCATGGTGCAGATGCGTGGTGGTCTCAAGACATGATTTGGTATGGACAGGGCATGAGCAATTCACGCTGAAGTGGCACTGTCAGAGAGGTGGGGAACAGCCCCACTACGAATGGATCAGAATATGTCTTCTTTATCAGGTGAAGATGCTGATGCATTGGATCTTTTGTAGCGCGTAAATGTTAAGCAGCAAATAAGGTATTGGGTTCATCTGTTATGGTTGGGAAAAGGGAAGAAATACGGCACATTTGATGTAATGAAAGGACTACATGTGTATCCCAAAAATTTCCAGCATTTTTACGGAGTGTCTCAAAAGTCTTTCTATATTGTGTTAGACAAAGTGAAGGACAGAATTCAGAGAAAAGCAATGAAACTGGAATGTTTTGATCATAATACCGGTTTCTCAAGACTTTCATGTGAACGTAAACCTAAATATTGCTGAATTTGTAAGAGATGTTCAAAATATTAGGGCAATTTTCCACAATCTGATCATCCATAAATATTTCACTGCTGTAGACAAGAAATTCCTAGTAACAGGGCATAGTTTCCTATCATGTGATAAAAGATTTTGCCCTTATATAGAGGAACAAAATATCCTTTCACCCAGAAAACTGGATTCCAGACATTGCTAACTCCAAGGACAACGGATTCCTTCTGTGCGAGATGGAACCAGAGGATTTTAGGGATCTTAATGCACTAGACCATGGGTTGCCCAGAGACTCATTCAAAAAAACTAGTAAACTAAGGGGAAGGAAAAGTCATAACATCTAGCAACCATGGATTTGTAAAAGCATTGCAAAGAAGCCAAGAGATACTGGAAAAAGAAATCTGACACTAGATAACATTTCAGTTTTGCGTATTGTGTGTGATAAAATTCTGCCAGTAAAAAGTGGCAAGAGAAAGCATTACTTGAAATGTGAGAGGATATCCCAGCTGTAAAACGAATTTTGTATGAGCAAGTATCGACTGAATAGTGGATTTTTGCATGTCTGCCCGGCAAACCCCATTGATTAAGGACAGAAAATGTGATGCTGACTGTACACGTGCAGTATAATTTTAACACGGATAGCATTAAATTTTTTTGTATCTGCTGCTACCAGTACTGGTTGCGCAGATTTGGTATTGCAGTAAACAGTATGTGTTTTGACCTGTGTTGTACTTTCTCAAAATAAAGTTTAACTGCACAAATTCAATATTGTTCGTCCAGGAAAAAAAAAAAAAAATAGTGCTACTTTTTCAAAGATAATGTAAGTAATTGTGTAATAACTCTTAAAAAATATGCAAAATGGTGTTTTACCTTGTATACACTGCCTGCATCAAGAAATCCTAAATATGTAAGCATAAAATACGTCAGCAAATAGATAAGCATAAAACTTCCAGAACACAGAATACTTTAGTTATATCAGTAACAGAATCTCATTTCGCAATCATTGCTCACTGGAACACATGCCATTTGTTCGACAATATGTGAACAAAAACAATTATTCAATGTTTTGTGAATGTAACTGTTAGTGCAGACAAGAAAAATTTACGTATACAGTATATAGTGAACTCTGTTGCTGGGTGTGCGATTGTCTACCTCTAGTTTTGTGTGAAATAGTGCCACATACCTGCCAGATGTTTGCACCACACAAATTCTGTGTGAATTTGGCCTAACAGTGGGCTTTAGCACATGTACCTACTGTGAAATCCATGTGAAAGCATTCTCGTACTGTTCCTTCACTGATGTTCAAAGTCACTGAGTTCTTTCCATTTACTCATTTACATATCCAATGCACTGATGTCTTGTGCCTGCTCTTGTATGTATAGCCTCATATAACACATTCATTGGTTCCTCCGAGATTGCTCCAGTTTTTTATACTCTCATTGTATAGATCAAAACACAAAAACAGGAGCACAGTATTGCTTTCAGTGCCTTTACAGTGTTTAAAATTCACTGATTTAGACTGATTTAGCATTAGAAAGATGATGGCTGCACAGAACACTATGCACTCTATACATGATACATAGTTCACGGTGACTCCTGTGATTGTGCAGTACAGCATGGATAACAATATTCTGCTTATTTGTTAGTATCTAAATTCTGTGGATATTTTGCCCTCTGATCTCTGTCTCTCCTTGAATAAAAAGAAAGTCAAAAGTCTGTGACACATGGAAGTATATCATACCCAGTTTCAATGCATTTGCTGAGACCAGTTCTGTTGGAAGCATTCCAGACCAGACTGCAACAGTGGAAGGGTTTCTGGACAGTATGTGTAGAAGATTGAAGGTATTAGAGAATTGAGACTAAGAATGTATGTGCCAGGATTTCATGTGTATTGTTTTCAGAGTGCCCTTGGACTAGATTTGTACTTCGATAAAAGACCAACAGTTGCATCAAATCTATTTTGAGACTTCTTTGACAATGATGTCTTGTATTAAAGACCAAATGAGAAAAAGGAGAAGTTTGTAGAAAAGTGGTAACAATTAAGAAAAGGATGAATCCTTTGTAAAGCTACATGAGGAAAGAGAACGGGGTGTGGAATAAAGGACTTTGTGTCATACAGTGCAATTCATAATTGATGACATGTCTCTGGAAATTGTGATCTCCATTGGTATAATGAATGAAAAACATTGTCTGGATCATTAATAAAAAATAGTGATCCAGGCTGTGTTTTTAAGTACTGTATAATGCACTTTTCAAGCAATGGAAGCAAATATTTAGTAATTAGAGAAAAAATTGTAACAGTAAAGGGAAGCAATGTAGTTTAAAGAAAGTTGTCATTTGTACTGGTTTAGTAAACCTGTTGCATGTTGACAGATTTGCACATCCAAACCTAATTAATATCTGAGAGCATTTGCCTTGAATATCTTCTGTTGTTGTTTTCAGTCCAAAGCGTTGTTTGTTGAAGCTTTTTTCTTCACTTGTCTATCCAGTCTCTTTGTACCTGCGTAAATATTTGAGTATTGTTCAATAGGAAAAATGTTGATTTCTTTATTTGCATGACTGTTCGTCTGTAAAATCACCAAAAGTAAACACTAAGTCTATGAATATGTCATGTGTAAACATTATTTTGCATTTGTAAGTGTGTTTTACTGACTGCTGTGTAACTGCCGCTTTATGTGACAGCTCTTGATGAAGAAGTTAATGATAATGCAATTTTGTCATATGATGACATGTTGGAGACCGTGGCTGTTTTTGAAGACAAATGTTGATGGTGTTAGGACAGCAACCAGCCACAAATTTACTTTGAGTTCCTGCATACTTCATAAGCCATAAATTAAAAGACCTCATTACCAAATACTATACATTTGAAAATAACTACACCATACATAACACACATGAACTCATAAGCTTAATTAAAGACATCCACATCCCACCAACAGCTAAATTAGCATCACTAGACATAGTCAACCTGTACACGAACATCCCTGTAAAAGAGACTATTAACATTATAAGAAACAATCTGCTTAAATATAAGAAAATTAGTGTTGCAGAGATCTGTGAACTCATAGAAATACTTTCACTTATTCTAGAGCATAATTACTTTAGCTTCAACAACAAACTGTACCAACAACATGATGGTTTGGCAATGGGAAGTAGCTTAGCTGGGATATTGGCTGACATCTACATCAACCATATAGAACAAAAATTCTTTTCTGCCAACCAGCACATCTCAAACAAAATAATATACTACAGAAGATATGTTGATGATACAATACTGCTTTTTGATGGTACAAGCAATGAAATAGATACATTAGCAGCAGATCTTAGCAAAATGCACAAAAATATTAAATTCACAGTTGAACACGAAACTAATAAAAGCATTAACTTTCTTGACCTGAAAATTTGCAATAGTAACAATAAACATCAATTCAGTATTTACAGAAAACCTACCACCACAGATGTCAGTATTAGCAACTCATCTTGCCACCCCCGCCAACAAAAAATGGCATATTTCAGAACGATGCTACACCGAATTAAAAAAGTACCAATGAGTGACACTGACCAACAAAATGAAATCAATATAATTAAAGCAGTTGCTCATAATAATGAATATAAACACACAATAATAGAAAAACTCCACAACAAAATGCAGACAAAACCCACAGATCCACTTCACAGCAGTCACTTCAAGCCAAATCAGTGTGCCACTGAAGCCAAACCTAAATATGCTACTCTCCCATACATAGGCCCACTTTCATACCAAATAGCAAACTTATTTAAAAAGAAGAAAAATATCTGAATCAGCTTTTCCACAAATAATAAATTACAACAAAAAGTAATCCATGATGTAAACACCTCCAAGAGTCCCTACCGTAAATCAGGAATATACAAACTCAAATGTGATACATGCCCAAAATTCTACATTGGACAGACAGGCAGAAGTTTTGAAATTAGATACAAAGAACATATTGACGCTCTAAGACTTGGTAACTTGAACAAATCAGCATTTGCAGCCCATATTGCTGAAGAAAACCATTCACTGGGAAACATTGAGGACAACTTAAAGATTTTGCATCTAACAGAGAAAGGAGCCACTATGAATATATTAGAAGAATTAGAAATACACACACACAAAAACAGCACCCCAGACTATATCCTTAACGAACAAACAGAGTTGGCTAACACCCCTTTCCTGAACAATTTCCAAAAATTACTTTCCAGCCTCCAAAGCAAATAATATTAATACACCTATCTGCAGATCAAGTAGAAAATTTATATGTTACTATAATTCTCATGCTGCCAAATGTAATAAAATAATATACTATTTTACCTATACAGTTCTAAATATATATAAAAAACTTTATAATTAAATTAGCAATAACAGATATATATAAAAAAAAATTCAATCTCTCTGTACTAATGTAAAAGACATTACAGTTTTGTAAAAGAATATATGATCCTTTCCAAACATAGGACATCATTGTCAAATGTTACGATATATCATAGCATCTGTGACACCCATATGTTTGTAAACTCTTTGTATGTACCAAAACATGTGGTGTGTGGTTGGAATGATCTCAGTGACAAATCTAAAGTGTACAGTGAGAACTATTATGTGTGCAACAATGAGGATGCAGTGGAAATGCATTTACATCGATTGGATGAACGTTATGGAAACAATCACTCGAAACCGACGTTTCACGTAAGTCACATGCAATGAAAATCTGCAACGCAACCATCTGTGTGTGGCGTGTTTGTAATTATGTTTTATTTATATTTTAGGACAATTAATCTATAAAAACACACCAAATGTCAGAAAGAAAGCGTGTAAACCGTCTGATGATGAATCGCAACGATTCGAAACCGGTAACGGTTTCCTTTGAATAAAGGAACTCAAAGTAAATTTGTGGCTGGTTGCTGTCCTAACACCATCAACAGTTAATGATAATTAATGAGAAGAGCGTAGAAATGCTACAAAAATTGATAAGTTTTTCTTTTATTAGTATTATGTCATATGCTGTGATAAGATCCGTTAATACAGCTACATTTCAATATTTTCAAAATATTCTTAGAATGCATGTGAAGTCATACTGCCATAAATATTGGACAATTTGCTAATAAAGTGTTTGTATTATCACTAATAATGGTTCTTTCTTGTAGAAATTTGATACAATGTACATCCTCAGTAAGAATGATTACTACGTCATGAAAATTTGATGATATTCCACTTGATTAATTTGATGATTACTTCAAAGAATATCTCCCCCCAAAGCCAAGTAAAATCCCTGTTAACTGATTGTCAAACACTAACCTAAATCAGTGCAACTGTTTCTGCAGCCCTTAATTATTGTGTGTGTGCACAGGCACGTGCTGTGCGTGTTGATCAGTCATTGTATCAGTCCTCCATTAAAGTAAGATGCTTAGCATTGTGTTCGGGTGGTGGCAATTGGTACTATTAATAGCCTCACCCCCACACATTTTCCTATTTGATTTGTGGTTGCTGCATGGATAGAACAATTAAAGACACAGATTTTTCTACATGTCCTCCAAGTTCCCTAATTTTAGTTATTATGAGCTAGGAATGTTTTTGAAATAAAGATGATGATACTTTTGACACAGATGTTCTTAAATAGAACAAGTTTTCCAGTTTGTGAGTGAACCATAACTAGCAAGTTATGCCACTTTTCACTTCAAAATAACATTTAAATTTTTCAGTGAAAACAATCAATTTTTGACAATATAATGTAATTGGATAGATAAACCTACTCACCAAGTGGTGGCAGAACAAGCACATGAAAGGAGGTTATAATTACGCAAGATTTCAGAACCAGTGGCTTGTTCTTCTGGCCGATTGTCTAGCTCGTTCTTCCGGCAGATTGTCTACCTTGCAACCACTGTATTGGCTGCTAATGGCAACAGGGGGCAGGACTGGAGGTATCCAATGGTGAGTGCATTGTGAGGCTATGGAGTGTAGTTGAAATACGTAGTCGACAAGTAACTTACAGGAATGCTACAGTGCTAGTGGTGTTGATACAAAGCAGAGTAATAGCAATGATAAACAAAGCAAACATTGCATTATATCTACAACAACAATTGCTGAAGTTGACATTTCACCATAAAAGAACCCAAGGAATTTCACAGAGTGAGAAGCAAGTGGCAGATGAAATATTAGCATTTTTGCAAGATGAGTGAGTGGAATGTGTGGTGTTGAATATGTTTAGTACATGAGGAGTACAATGATGCTGATACATGCATACCAAGTGAAAGTGATACTGAAACAGGTGTTGAGCCATGTATTTCATTATCCTTGTCAGGCAGGGAGCCACAAATCCTGTGTCCAGTGAAATCTAGTAATGGATAATTATTGTCCAAGAAGTGGGTACTGTATGTAATTATGTACATAGAAGGGCATCCACAGCATAGTGAAAAAACGATTATGAACAGATTTTGAATAATTCTGCAGCAATATAACCATGTAGTGTATAAGAAAAACTACAGATATTCAAGGGAGGACAAGGGGCACATGTCACAAAAACTATGTTTGCGCATTTCGAGGATGCACGATACAGTTTACTGGACGTGCATGATAGTGACCTACTACATTATGAACATCAAATTGCACATGATGTAGATTAAAGTGATTTCCTGGAAAGCAGTGGATGGTTGCATAACTTCAAACAGTGCTACAGAATTGAAAGATGTAAGATAATGAAATTTCATACAAAGCATCAACTTGATGATGCACAGCAAACTGTGGAATTGGCCAAAAAATTTGTAGCTGAGATGAAAAAACTTATCCTGTCGTTCAGTAATGAATTTGTTTTTAACTCTGACCAATCGGGATTTGAAGAGAGAATGCATATGAAAGGAGACCCTGGAAATATAGGTATCAAGAGAGATGTATCAAGATCAACTAACATCACCTTAACGGATTCATATACAATTATGCTGACTGTTAATATGGATGGTAAATTGGCTGGGAAGTTTTATTGTTCTGCAAACAGTGGAAGTGCTCTACCCCCTGTGATTCCTTCTCATGTGCATGATCTTGCATGAGCAGTAGGGAATATTTACGCCACAGCAAGCAAGAGTAGGAAAATGGGCATAAGAGAACTACAGCTTTTGTATGAGCACTGCTTTTTGACCACCAGCTGGTCAAAATAAATTGCTTTTGCTTGACTCCTGATCTGCATATAAAAATCACACTTCTTTAGAGCAAACTGTTCCTCCTGAAAAGTGTGTGACATTGCAGTTCATACCACCTGAAACCATTGGACAAATTCGTCCTGTGGATGTTTATTTTTTCCATGCCTATAAAACACATTATCGCACTATCTGCAGCTACTTCTTAAAGTATAGCCAGTTTCATGATACGTTCCAGGACAGGCTGTTTCTTATTGGGTTGTGTGCCATCACATTCCATCAGTTCTCATCACCCCTTTACACAAGTATGATTTTATGCGAATTCTTTAAGAGTGGATACCTAGCTGAACATTTTGCATGGTATGTACCTCCAAAAGAGTTTGCCTTCAGTCTTGATGATGTGAACCTTTGTGATGAGTGTGGCACACCATTCTTCATTTGGTGTTCATGGTGCAGCTTAATGGTTTGTTTTGAATATTTTTTGAATGTCAATGGTGGCCATTTTGTGAAGTGTAATACATACATCCCATAGAAGGCTGCTCTCCGCAAATCCAGGACACTCATTTTCAGTCACCCTCTTGATGCACATGGTAAGTCATTGGCAGCTAATAATTTTTCTGTCATAATTGTCAACATATCACTTTCAAATGAGCCTTACTAAGATCTCACATGCAAGAGGTTTCTTTGTGCATACTCTTTTTGACCACAGGAAATTGCTATGTACAGCCTCCAGAGTAATGTAGGGCAAAGTAAATTTGCATTCTCACTGCAGTTCAGCAGGGTGTCCTGTGTTTTGAGTCATAAACAGACAATGTGTCTCGTGAGCACTGTTCAGTACATCAACATGCCTCATAGTATCATTTCAAGTTGTGTGCACACGTGTCACTTTGTAGTAAGAAAGGCTGTGAATGAAGGCAGTTGCCTTCCAAATTAATGTACTTTACAGTGAAGTTATGTGCACATTCAGCCCTATTATGAGACACAAAGCATTGAAGATAAGCCTCATATTGCCCACCAGAAACACCAGCCGATAACCACTACTTACAAATTAAGGCACATAGTTACCTCAAGGAGAATACACTACTTTTGTCAGATATCTGTAAGGGATATGATGACCCAGGTATCCATTACTAACAACAGTATGAAACTCTCAGCACTGTGGTGCATGGATAATGTGGGCAACAGGTCACCTTCACTGAAAGTGCAGGATTTGTCAGACTTTTGATGATTGTTATAGAAGAGTGTGGGAGTGGCCAGCTACCGATGACTCTCATGTGGAGTTCCACAGTTTCAGCAGCAAGTTGTGTCAGTCATGTTTTTGGCCAGTATCATGTATAGGTTGCTAGATAGATGTGTCTCATTATTACCAAGGGAAATTTTAGGGCCGGATCCCGCTACTTATTGTCCAACTCGTCAAGCCAACATTTTGGTATTGTGTTTGTCATTCGGTATGATAATGCCCATGTACATTGCATCCACATTGTGAACACGAATCAGCTAAGTGTAATGGCCTGTGGTACCTGCTATCATGAACCCAATTGAGCACATTTGGAATTGGTGGAAACTTCCAGTGTACCCTCACAGGAACCCTCAGGTGGAACAACACTGTCCCAGTTACCCTGTGGACAACATGCCAATGAGGATCCAAGCATTTTACAGTTCAGTAGTTGGTTTGGGGGAAATGAGGGGTGGTCTAGCAGGGTAAGGGGATGGGGTAGTAGGTGTAACAACACGGTATTTAACGGTACCCGAAGCCTCTCTTGATTTCAAAGATGTTCACCTTCAAACAGGCTGACTTTATTTTGATTTATTGTTTTGTTTTTATTTCAGAGTAAAGGTGTTATTAATTTCATAATGCTTACTCCCTTATTCCTTGTCCCCTTGAATCTAAGCCCACATACATTAGCTAATATTTAGGGAGTGCAAAGCTTTTTGTGAGTACCTAGTCATGTTAAGGTGTCCACAAAGTGTCACTGTTGGAGTGTCCTTGGCCAAGTGGTGTACTGAGGTAGTCATTGATGTGTGCATTGGAATAACAATTGTTTGTTTACAATGGTCGCACAAGGTAATGGGCTCTTGGACAGTTGAGCAGCAGCTCCAGTGAAGTGGGGCCTTCTGGAGCAGCTGATGGGTGTCAAATGGCTGCAATCCTGGTGAACATATGAGAAGGCACTGTCTGATGGCGGCAGCAGCAGCAAACAGTGTGATCTGAAGCGTAGGCTCAAGAGTGGTTAGCAGCTGTGTTGGAATCTGAAGTTGAACTGGCTGTTGAGGGGCTGGGCTGAGCAGCAACTGTGGTACAAAGCATAGGCTTGAGGCTGGCTGGTAATCAGTCTAGAATCCAAAGCTGAACTGGCCATTGAGGGGCTGAGCAGTGACTTAAGTACCCATCAGCGAGGAATACAGGTGGGGTGTCACGTGGACACAAATAGGTTCTTGCGACTGCAGCGCTGTTTACCATAACCTGTGCATCATGTATTGGTGTGGTTTGTGCCCCCAAACACTTTAGTTGGCTGCAGGAGGCTTAGAGGTAAACAGCTCAGTGACTCTACTGTTGACAAACAACCTCCTGAGGTAAGGAAGGGACCATACCTGGCCCGCAAAGCGTGTATCCACGAATGTGGTGGCTGAATATGCAGTGGTGCAGCTCTGCATATACCACAGCTATCATTGTGAAAAACCATAACTTGGACACTCTTAGAGACAGAGCATCATGATTTGTTGTAAAATCTTAAGTTGCTCTCAAAGTTTTTTCTGTTATGCCAGAATTTCAGTGTGTGCTACACTCATTGTTTGTAGAACATCAAGGCAATATTCAAATTCTGCCCATGTACAGGTCAGCATTGCAGCATCAACAGTTCTGATGCACAAAGGTTAGCAGTATCATTGACACATTTTCTATGCACGATTCTTGATGTAACCCCACAAAAAGAAATCTAGTGGCTTGACATTGGTAGAGATAAGTGGCCCTCAGCAAATGTGTAATTTATCACATGCCGCTTGTTCAAACTCCATTGTGGGGGTGTATCATAATGCTGGAAGATGGATGGCGGCAGCTCTTCATTCTGTGGTAGCAGGAACTGTTGGAGCATGTCCAGGTAAATATTTCTTTTTATGGTTTTCTATTCAAAGGTAAATGGGCATATCATCCTATTGTACATTCAGCCCATACCAAACATTAAACTTTGGGCTATCACAGATGTGTTCTTGTTCTTGCATGCTGTATAGGTGTCTAGAACTCAAAATCATAATTTTGTGGTGAGTCACATGTCCAAAAATGTGAAATATTGCTTCATCTGAAAATGGGCACTTTTTCGTGTAAGTATTTTCAGCATCTATGGAGTCAGCATGCAACATATAACTGCATACTGTAGATGATGATCATTTGGCTACAATGCTTGGACCATTTGCAATTTGTACACAGAAAGACATAACCACTTATGTAAAACTTTATTGGCAGTTGATATTGCTTACTGCAATTCGCGTGACGCATGACGAATTGACTTCTGAGGGCTGTGTTGAAATGCAGCATATACTCTGTCAATACTTGCTGAAGACACTGGGGAACTGCCAAATCATTGTGCCAGTGGTGCCCTCCTATACTTGTCAATAATTCCACAGTACTATTGCCACAGATTTGGGTTCTACATACCATATGACACATTGCATCTTCTCCTGCTCTGTTGCCATTTTTATGCACTCCTACGCAAATGTGCAACAAGGGACACAGGAAAAAGAAAAGAACATTGAGAGCTGCTAAACGTTTTACAACAAACTATGATTCTGTATTTCTAAAAATTTCCAATTTATATTTCTTGGAAATGTCAGAGGGGATTTGCAGACACCCAGTATAATTCAAAACAGTATTCAAACAGTAGAGAGAGATGAGAAAAGTCAGATGCTTGAGAAGTCAATGCAGTGGTGACGCTGTCTAAGAAAGAGCAGTTTTAGTTCTCTTGTTTCCAGAAGTACTTTTTCCTGCCACTCCCTTGGTCTTAGATTCACTCTTCTACTCCTGTGCTGTTTTCATCCTCTTCTCCACTTTCCTTCATTTCGTTACCTGTTCTGTAGCTGTTCCATACTCATTCTGCGTTGTGTTCTCAGCCCTTCCTTCCTTCTTGCTTTCCTAGGATCTTACTGTATTTTTTCTGTCCAGACTGTTTCCCCTATGTTCCCAAATTTTGATTGTGACAAATTTGTTTACAGTAGTTTCATTTTCAATCTTGGAAACCACTCTTGCGTATTGACTTTTCTTGGTTTGCTCTCATAACTCTTCAACTGCCTTTTATAAAATAGTGTTCTGTTAACTTAACAAGAAATTATTATTATCTGTAGTCTGACAGAATTTAACACCACAAGCATTCTGCTACTTTCCTCCCTCTCATCATTTAAGGGTCTGCGTGACTTAGCTTTTATTGACCCCATTTTCCTTTTTTCCATATTCTCTTCAGTTGCAGAAAAACGAACACGTGGTTTCAAAAGCTCAGTGTTTTGCCTTCTTTTTCATTGTACTTGGTAAGTATAGTAATTTTGTCTGCCTGTAGTGCTGCTTGATTTTTTCTGCCAGTTTTTGGATGTTGTGTTAATGCATTTGTCTTTGTCACTTACAATTTAGTAAACAATATGACCAGTGGAAAGATCACCACCATTCAATCGCAGTCTCACTTGCCTATGTTTCTGTTGTTTGTTCTGTGTAATTAATACATATACATTATAGACTGTTTACTCAATGTACATGTTCCCATATATGAAGAGCTGAGAGACAGAGTGGACAAATCTAGGTTTCATGTTTTTGCAGCTGATGCCATCTGTGGATTTTTTGCTGGATTAAGTGCTTCACAAAACTGTTAGCTTGGTCTAAATTCCTCATAATGCAGTATAATAACAGAGTAAAGAAAACAGTCTCTATAAAATCCCAATTCCCTTACAAGCCATAGTGGACCATATCCAAGCAGCCAATCGGAACAAATTACTCGTATCATGTGATGTAAATATTCAAGATGGCTGACATAATGCAATAAAATAGTGACATAGTTACAGAAACAAGGAAACATGTGCAAAATAGTGATCAGTGAGTACAAAATACTAGAAAAAGGAAAAGAAACATGGACCAAGAGTATGTTAATTCAAGTGAGAAATGTGTATCTGTGAAAACATACAAAAAACAGGGGTTGTAAATGTGACTTGCGATGTTTCATATGTTTGTGCAATACAAATTACAGGGCACGAGTACACAGTACATTATGGTCCATTGGTGATTTTGACCAGTAAAATGCATATTTTTCAGGTATGGTTCATGTAATGAATATTAAGATTCAACGTGGAAATACTAATTGAGAAGATGGTCATAAGCAACATTCACTTGATTATTACGTCAGAGGGGTGCCAATGAAATGGGATCATGTCTGTTATCTTACCGTGATTCAGTAAACACAAAAACTGACCATTTAATAACATATTCTGACATATTTGGTGGAAAAAACAGTAACAGTACATAGCTTCACTGTGGGCCTGTCTTGTCCACCACCCTCAGTTTAAGATAACAGATCAAAAATTTGTAGAATCAAGTTATTCTTTCCTCCCTAATGACAGGGTCTTCAGTAGTAATGAATCTGCTGAATGGAAAACCCAATCTCTATTTTCAGTTGATGATTATGTGGATCTCATAAAGTACTGCAGGACAAAGAACCCTTTTACAGAAAAAAAGAAACAGTCCAACTTTTTTGATATGAAAGATAATACAAAAATGTAAATTTTCAGTGTGCAAGGAAACAGTAGATGGTGGAAAGGCACAGTGGTTCCAAATTAAATGGATGATGTTTGAAGCATCTGAACCCATGAAAATTAAATGCCACTTTACTACATAAAATAGAAATCTGGAAAATTATTGGTGTTTCACCAATGAAAAGGGGCAGCTACACTGTGAAGGCTACATTCGCTATTCCTTCCCATGGTGCCTGCCACCAGATTATAAAAGAGCAGTTAAAATAACTAAAACTAAATATGAAGACCTAATGTCTTTGTTACCTTATATTACACCAACTTCTCATCAATTTTTCCAGAATTTGGAGATGGAAAACTAAACAGCAAGAGTGAGTTTGGAGATGACCCACATATGCTTTTTCTAGTTTGACTTTAAAAACTTAGTGCCGTAGTGGGTCATCTCCAAGGGTCTGAAATATATATTACTTTGTATTATTATTTTTAAGACAAGATATTTGTTTTTTAGTTTCATGTTGCAAGTATAGTTTCACCAATGTCTACTTTGCATAATAATACTAATAATTTCAAATAATATGCATTCAATAAATCATGTGATGTACTAAACTGTAGATAAATTTTTCTCTGTTTCAAGAAAGTTGCATTTGGCCCACTCTGGCTCTCAGTTCCACATGTAGTCTGAGGGAAATTTGATACCAGTAGAGCACACACATACTATTTCTCAGTTTCTTTTGTTCACAAGGTTAGACTTCACGATGCAGGAAACTGAAGGCTGTAGGAAAACCTTTAATGACCTAGATTTAAAGAATTTGTGACATTTTTGATATCCTCTTGTGGTCAGATTAATGTTTATTAAGAATCTAACTATAGTGATGGTGCCGAACACAACGAAAGTACATTAGAACATAACAGAATTATGTTAGCCAACTTCGAAAGAATCTAATCTATGGAATGACAAACCCTAATTGACAACATACTGTGGGACATAATGCACTTTTACAGTAAGGGGCAGTTTATGGGTGTGCATGGCACTATATAGACACTGATTTACCTGCCAGTACTACGCCCTTACAGGCCAACCACACCTCATCTACCTTGAAAACCTAACAGACGTACAGCTAGTGCAATTATCAATACACTGCACTCCAAAATGTAAATTCTGCTCAGTTAAGTTTTCAAGACAACCATACTTGGGGAATTTTAATATCACTATGAATGAATAGCAACAAATTATGGTAGAAGTGAACTACATTGTGGAGGCCAAGAGCCCTATGATTAAGTGGTTGGGCATTCATAATTACATCGAAACAAATTCAAAGATGGCACTTATCAGTATTCACAGAGCTTGCTCAAACAGGAGTGTGCTGCTACCAGTGGTACATAGGCCTCAAATAAGAATAAGAGTTTGTTTTGAAAATGCCGCAACAGAACTAATCTATGTTGGGGAGATGCCAATAATGATCTTTGGCACACGGGAGTTTTTGCACCTCACCAGGATAATCAGGAAAACCATAAATAAATAATTTTATATTCTCGAAGCAAATAAATACCACAAATTGTGAGTCACGACCAAAGGATCATCGGCAATGGCAGTATTACAACACCCGAATAGCTAAGAGTTTGCCAGTTCACCGCGCTCACCTGTCTTCAGGCATGGGAGTGAACATTGCACATGCCATAAGCTTTGTTCATTAACTATTCATGTCTAAGCCTCTGCAGGTTGTCAGCAGAAATATACTTAGACACAGTCTTAAAGTTCACTGCCTGTGAGAGTTTACTTAGACAATGTTACTACCACCGTATGTGCCCAAAGCAAGCTCATTGTGCATTCAGGACAGAGCAATACTCAACAGATGTCTTTCCCACTCAGCTGCCAAGCCAGATCTCTCCTAACAGTGGCACATTGTGCCACTTATCACAATTCTTGGTGGCAGTGACACGAGATACTATGGTTTACCAGATATTAACTCTGCTTGTAATTATATCATTCTCTACTGTCTACTGACCTGGAGACCAACTCTAAATGTTACTTTAACAAACACTCTGACTTTCCTACAGTCCACCACAACAGAAAGTAAGGTGGACTATTTTTCCTGTGGGCAGTGTCCACTGATGGCCTCGTCCACCAGAACTGAAGTGAAGGCGTAACCACCCTTATAAACTGTGTCTTAACTTTTATTGTGGGTTCTTTCTCAGTATCCGTGCACCTGCTACTCCCCTTTACAGCCCATGCTGGCTCTACCAATTGTGCTGACTGGTACTATTAGGAGCTGTCAGCCACATCAGCCCCTGAACGCACCATCTGGAACCCTTGCTTCCAGCCACCTCAGTAAATTCTGACAGACTCTTGGAATTAAAGCACAAGTATCTGCATTATATGCACTCCAATTTTCACGCAGTTTTCGCCATTTTTGGTGTAATAAAATACTGCATCAATTACCGTGTTTTCCAAATAATTGCTTTTGTTAATTATTATGCCTAATTGGGTAATTCATTTAATTATCCACCCACTGGAGTGTGCACAGTGCTCCAACAGTACAGTACCACATCTCAAGATGGTCCAATAATCAACGTATATTGGCTGGTGAAGGCACAGATTTATTTTTGTGGAATGGTTTTATCACAGTAATGACAATTCACATCTGTTCCTCCTCAGCTAACATGGAAACCTCCAGTTTCCATGTGTTGGGTCAAGATCATTTGTCGTATCTGTATCTGTTACTCACCAAAGCCAGATTCTCTTTATATGTTTTCATTCCCACCCTTTTCTAACAAAAGCTTACATGGTATTGCTTTTGTGTGTGTGTGTGTGTGTGTGTGTGTGTGTGTGTGTGTGTGTGTGTGTGTGCTATTATTGTATGTCCAAGCAAAATTAACACTTCCTGCATGGACATAATAAAATGAGTTAAATATGTAGCATACTGTCATGTATGACTGCAAACTGATATTCCAGTTTCACTGTAGTTTGGCTCATTTTGTGCACTAGTGAAGTGTCAATTTCTGTTATATCTCTAACACATTTTGTGACTTTTCACATATTTATAGGGGCATTGATTTCTCTGTGCCAGTATTACTAAAATTAACTGCAACTACCGTAGATGTTTTTTAGCTTTGTTTTTTTATGTAATATGGTTGAAAAAGATACTATTACTTCTTTAATACTGAAACATAAAATAATTTAAGAAACAAGGACGAGCTACAGAAATATGGTTTATAATTAGATTTTGTACTTCATTCTCTAAATCTTGTGGCGGCTATGAGTTTTACACTTCTGCATATTGTTATTTGTTGCCTGGTGTGTGATAATGGCTGTAAGTAGTCTAAATGAAATCACTTGTAGACCATACTCATGTTTTACTTCTCATCATTATTTTAATCATGCACTTATTTTCAGGAAGAAAATGTGCACGTTTTATAGCCCAAATAAGTTTTTTTTTGTTATTTTATAAAGCTTTCCTTAAAACACAGAGAAATGTTTGTTATCACATGCCTATGTTTATTGTTGGTTCAGTAATTTTTTTTCATTAATATCAGGACCAAATGATTTTGGAGGATAAAAAGAAATACAGAATGAAAGGTGGATGCACAGCTTTAGTTGCCCTGTTTATTCTGGGCAAATTATTTGTGGCAAATGCTGGCGATTCGAGGGCTGTTCTATCGAAAAATAGAACAGTCATTCCAATGTCACACGATTTCACGCCAGAATCGGAAAGGGCACGAGTAAGACACTTGGTATGTATAGCACATTAGTTGAAATTATAATTCTCATTCATGATAAACCATAAAAACTGCAATATTGTATTTTCCAGTATAAAGAATTACTTTTTATATATTTGCATTTCCTGTATTATTAGAGAAAATATTGGCACTAAACTACAAAATTTGTGTATGGGTGGAGGAAATTCAGTAAGAACTTCAATTTCTTGAGCTCATAATGATTCTTTTAAATGCCATGTCCCAGAATATAATTAAAAAGCAAACCAGGGCAATTCACAAAATAATTTGAGGAAGAAACTAAATATGTTGAGTTCCTTGTTAACATGGCATTGCTAATAAACTACATATTTCAATTATATGAGTTGTTACACATCTAATGGCATGAAGCATGAAATACTAGCAATGCTCCTTGTGACTTTTATGATTTGGCCTCAGTTGCTGAGAGTAACTGTATAATATCTGATTCTGACTTTGTCATTAAAAGTAGTCTCTGCACTACATGTTTTGTGTTTGAATCATCCTATGCTTAAAATTTTCTTCTTCATGAGTGTTCTGTAGTTTTTGAAATGCTGTAAGTAATTTACTGTAATGGCATTAGCAGAGTATGCTATAATAAAGAAAGATGCAAACCATGAGTTTAATAGAGACAACTCCCCACGTCCACCACCATATAGACATTCCAGAGCTCAGTTGCTGATGGAGAAGCAAATGTCATTGTAGCTGTATGACAGATGGTATTCTGCAAGCTTCTAATGCCTCTTCAGTATTGTCAGCTTCATGGGCACATTCAGTATAGGTCTGCATTTATGCTGCGAGTGTTCCAGGCAGAAACGGAAAGCAGAGGGACTGCAGAACCTCATGATGTACTGCTATCCTTTCTCTGCCCTCATCAGATAGTACTGTCATGTGGAAGGCTGGCCTTCATCACGACTTTAACTGTACATTTTGTCCTTTAAATTTTACATTGTGCAAGATGACACTTGGGTGCATAATGCCCCAGTTACCTACTGTGGCAGAGACACAATGTGTTCTCTGATGAATCTTGCTTCCATGTAGATTCCAGTTAAAGTCACAGTACGGTTTGCTTCCATAGGAATCAGTGTGATACTTTGGTAGTGATGTGTGACTTGTTGGACATCAGACAATACCATAAATTCCTGAATCTTTAAAGAACTGAACTCCCATGTGTAAAAACAGCTTCAAAGTTCTGGTTACCTTACAGATGAGTTAATATGTTAGATATTTGATGTTAAACATGCAAGTGAGAATGTTTAAAAATGGTTTGAAAGCATGCTTAAAGTTTTTGGAAGTCGCTAAGTGCTCTCATTATGAGATGCTAGGTGAATATAGTCTGGGTAATTTGCACTCCATTTTAAGTAAAAGTAAGTTTTTCACACATCTAAATGTTTATGATGTCATATCTCCTGAACTGTGTGTTCTACAGTAATATAATTTTACAGGTACATGCATTGATATATGAACACACATCAAAAAAAGTTTTGCATCACCATGGTTTCGAGAACTCCTGAGGATAGACGTTGACTGTAGATATTGTATCACAAACACAGTCGCTTTGACTGTTCGGAGATGTCACTAATCCCATGCAAAGATGTAAACAACCATACATAAGCGCCTATTAAACAAAGCGCCTATTAGACAGAGGAGGTCCAACAGCCGATCAGTTCTAGTCATTCCACCAGGAAGGGGGTACATGGCTCATGTTGTCTGTAGTTTAACCATGCCTAGACAGTCAATACTGCAGTTCGATCGCATCCGCATTGTTACTTTGTGTCAGGAAGGGCTCTCAACAAGGGAAGTGTCCAAGCGTCTCGGAGTGAACCAAAGCGATGTTGTTCGGACATGAAGGAATACAGATAGACAGGAACTGTCGATGACATGCCTTGCTCAGGTTCCCCAAGGGCTACCACTGCAGTGAGTGACCGCTACCAACGGATTATGGCTCGGAGGAACCCTGACAGCAATGCCACCATGTTGAATAGTGCGTTTCGTGCAGCCACAGAATGTCATGTTACAACTCAAACTGTGCACGATAGGCTGCATGATGCACAACTTGACTTCTGACGTCCACCGTTCAGTATTAGCATCACGTTCTTTTCACCGATGAGTGTCGCCTATGCCTTCAACCAGACAAATGTCGGAGACGTGTTTGGAGGCAACCTGGTCAGGCTGAACGCCTTAGACACACTGTCCAGCGAGTGCAGCAAGATGGAGGTTCCCTGCTGTTTTGGGGTAGCCTTATGTCGGGCTGACATGTGCCGCTGGTGGTCATGGAAGTCGCAGTAACGGCTGTACGATACATGAATGCCATCCTTTGACCAACAGTGCAACCATATCGGCAGCATATTGGCAAGGCATTCATCTTCATGGATGACAATTCGCTCCCCATCATGCACATCTTTGAACGACTTCCTTCGGGATAACGACATCACTTAACTAGAGACTAAAGTGGCCAGCATGTTCTCCAGACATGAACCCTATCAAACATGCTGGGGATAGATTGAAAAGGACTGTTTATGGACAATGTGACCCACCAACCACTCTGATGGATCTACGCCGAATTGCCGTTGAGGAGTGAGACAATCTGGACCAACAGTGCCTTGATGAACTTTTGGATAGTATGCCACGACAAATACAGGCATGCATCAATGCAAGAGGACATGCTACTGGGTATTAGAGGTACCAGTGTGTACAGCAGTCTGGACCACCACCTCTGAAGGTCTCGCTATTTGGTGGTACAACATGCAATGTGTGGTTTTCATGAGCAATAAAAAGGGCAGAAATGATGTTTATGTTGATCTGTATTCCAATTTTCTGTACGGGTTCTGGAACTCTTAGAACTGAGGTGATGCAAAACTTTTTTTTATGTGTGTATATGCTGCTTGCAAAGTGTGTCATTAATGGAGTTGCTAGTAAAGAAGTAATACATTGAAATGTCACAGGAAAGTTCCTGTAGAATGTAAATACTTTTGGATTAAAGGAAACCACTAACCACAAAGCAGCAGCTTTGAGTTGTCGATAGGCACACACAACAGAAAGAAAACTTGCTTGCAGGAAGGACCGATGTGGGAAGTCAGTGAAGGAAGTGGTTAGTTTCTTAGTTGTGGGAGGTTAGGTTTCAGTCAGTTGGTTGGAGGTATTGGTCAACAAGAGCAGAAATTCTTTCAGTGGGAGCAAAATAACCACCGACAATGGGGTGTCCATGATTTTTGGGTTTATGAATTTTGGGGAGCATTTAGAAGGCAGGTGAGTGGGGTGGTGCTATGGTGAGTAGGGAGTGGATTCAAGTGAGAGGTTCTTGGAAGGGCCTGTAGATTTCAGGAGAGATTGGAGGTTCTGTTGGACTTATAGGATGAGATCAATCTGGCAGAAGTTGTAGTGGAGGAGACAGCCAGTCAGCAGAGGCCTTCCTTCAGGCAGCGGTTGTGACCTATCATGACAGTGGTAGAGAGCCTCTACCTGCAGGGGCAATGATTAGGTCAGCATCTGTTTTGAGGTTGTAAATGGCTGTCTTTCCTTCTGCTGAAAGGTCAGTGTTCTTTGGAAGGGATCTTGGGAAGGTTAAGTAGACCAAATTGGAGGTAAGGTATTCCCAGATGCTGACTGGGGATAGTTGGGTGAGAAGTTGTTGGGGGGGGGGGGGGGGGGGGTGGCGGATGGTCGTAGTTGGGTAGTGGTATGAACTGGGAGAGGCAATGTTCAGTGTTGGGATTAGGTTGGCTTTGGTTGGAGGTATTAGTAGCAAAGAAGTGTTTCCACTCTAGGGATCAGGAGAAGGAGAGTAGCTCTTTGATTAGTTCAGCATAGTTAAAATTCGGTGTAGGGCTGAAATGAGGAACATCTTAACCAATACTCTTCCAGCCCTTTCTAAAGTGGTGTTCTGTAATCCATCCAACCTACACATTATCATAGTCCATCCCTATGCCAATCTCACTCCCAAACCCTTGTGACAAGGATCATGAGTGGCCTCTACCAAACTGTTGTCAAGAACAAAGTGGACCTCACGGTGGCACAACACAGAGTGGAGCACAACATGATCAATTTCAGTGGCTGCTTCACGGCCTGAGCCATCTGGATCCTGCTCTCCACCACCGGTTTCTCCAAACTGCGCAGATATCCCTCACTCCCATAATAACCCTGGTCTCAGTCTCAGGTAACCCTCTGTCCCCACACCCTCCATGCAACATTTTCCCCATTCCTCTGTCCTTTCAACCCCTCCCAATTGACATCCCTATCTCGCCTTCAGCGTTACCACTTCCAACAGCCACTACAGTTATGCCGGCCCATATACATGCCCTCTCTCCCTCATTCCTAGCTGGCAAACGAGCTGTGCCCCTTCACGCCACTAGCCATCCACCTCCAGTCCCTCTCCCTGCCTCCTGCCTCCTTCCTCCTTCCTCCCTCTCCCTCTACCCATCCTACTCAACATTACCCCCACGACAACCAGTCCACCTGCCAAAAAATAGTTTTAGTCTAGCTGGCATCACATAGGGGTATAGGCGTGTGTGTGTGTGTGTGTGTGTGTGTGTGTGTGTGTGTGTGTTTCGTTTTACTTTGACTCATCGAAGGATAAGCCTCTCTCTCTGTGTGTGTGTGTGTGTGTGTGTGTGTGTGTTTCGTTTTACTTTGACTCATCGAAGGATAAGCCTGAAAACTATCAAGGTTCCATTCTTTTGTGTGTGCCTACCGACGACTCAATGCTTCTGCTTTTTGGTAAGGGTCTCCTTTAAGTCAAATGTATTTATAATAAATTAAAATTTCATGTCTGATGCTGAAGTTTTACTGCATGAACAGGGAAAATTTAGTAAGTGATAAACTTCTTTGCTTTCATCATTTTGTGAAGCTGTCAACGTGAAAAAGTTTCATAAACATTTGAAATTAATTGTAAAGTTTCTTGGAAGTCGCTTAATGTTCTCACCCACAAATACTGTATGAATAAAGTCTAGGTATTTGCATGCCATCAGTTATGCTTGCTTAAGACGAACACACAGTTTCTTACTGTAATACTTGTCTTATTGTGTTAAACTTTTAACATAAGACTATACCTCTTCATGAGTAGACTATGACGACATTTAAAAATATTTAATACGGTCAGTAATTGTGCAAAATATTGAAAATCAAATTTTTCTCCAAGGCATACCCAGCTCATTGTCCTGCATGATAAGGCATGTTCCCATTAATTTTTCTAAACCAAGGGAGTTCTGTGGTGTAGACACAATTGTTTTGACCTGAAAGGTTACCTGACTATTCCTTGGCTGAGCATATATGGGGATGTCCCTTTGGTCGTTACTAATTCCATATTGGTGTGACATGAGGTCACGTTCATATCTACTGCAAGTGGCTCTTTTTAATGGAAGCTATTTCCTTATTGATTAATTTAGTATACATGATGATGAACATTTTCTGTTTAAAGAGTTTGATATCATTTACATATTTTGAATTTCATCTTTCTAAAATAAATTATGTTTTTCTTACTGCAGGCTGCCCTGAAACCTGAGCTGTTGGGTAATGAGTTCACACATCTAGATTATATTAGACGACCCACAGTTCACGATTTAGGGAAGAAGATTTTGTATCGAGACGCATTCATGAATGGATGGGCATACAAAATTGTTACCCGAGATGATTTAAAATACCCTGTTGTTGTAGGTGAAGGGAAACGGGTATGTTATTTTTTGTGTATAGTCAATCTATTTTCCTTCTCTGCAGCAGTGCAGAATTATTGTGTGAGTTATTTGGTTTGAAGTAGTTGTACACAAGTTCTCCATTGAGTCAAAAATGGAATTTTGAGTGAAATGACTTCACAAATTAGAGATTAATCAGGTCCTAATGTATTCTTTGAATATTTGTCTATATGAAATGAAATGAAAAATGAATCCTAGTGTATCACATCATGTGGAATCATTAAAAGAACTTGGGATCCAGGTGTGCTACTTTGTAATAGTAGAGAATGGTCCATAAGTGTGGAATCACCCTTCCAAAACAAAAACAGGAAGAACAGAAATTTAAATTCAAGTAGTATGAGATGGGAGAGGGAGAAAACGTGATGCTGTAACCACCCTCTTGGGTGGAATTCATAATTTTTCAATGGAAAGACTATCATATGATATACAAAACAGATAAATAATTACTCGATACAAACAATGGTCCTTTAATTTGAGCATAACTATATTTGTCTACAAGTTAACTCACATTGTGTGTGTGGCCGAAATTATTATTTTTGATGTACAGCTGACCCCTGTTTCCTGCAAGGTGCGACGAGTACTGCCCTCTGGACTCGTACTGAATGTTGCCAAAAGAGCAGTTGATGTTGCTTCGTCCATAGCAGTTCTTGTTCATCCAGCTTATGATTTGCCTGCGACAGAGACAATTTCATGGACTTTCACAAGAAGTTTCATCGTTGCACTGTGGGTAATGTGTGATCTGTCTAGGAGGCATTGATCCTCTGTGGTAACACGTGTGCTCCTCTCTCCTGATATCAGGACGATCTCAATGCATTCAACATGTGTTAACACTGTCAGCTTTCACGTCACCTGTGAGAAATAAGCTTCAGTCATAACTTAAATAAAGCAGTTTTCACATGAAAGGCTTAACTGTTTTTCTCCTGTTATTCTCTATCTGTTTGGTATGTCACTTGGCCCCCTTTTCATTTGAAAATTACGAGTTCCGTCCAAGATTGCAGCTTCAAAATGGCTGCCATGCTGGTAGCATAGCCTGTCAGATTTTCCCCTTCTCCCATCTCCTACTGATTGACTTTAAATTTCTGTTTTTCTACATGGTTTTGCTTTAGAGTGTGGTTCCGCATCTGTGGAGTTACCTCTACCCTGTAGGTTTGATATTTTCCATGCACAAGGCCACAAGGCAAATGAAGTCGCTCTTCAGGATTTTTAGAGTTTGTCTATACTTAGGTGTTAGATTGGTTGTGAATGCTAAAAAACATTGCATATATTTGTGCTGCAGCGGTCTGTAAGAAGTGAATATTTTATGAAAAACTAATTGCGTGGAAACATACATAAAACATTTTGAAGCTGGAAAAAAAAAGTCCAAGAATGAAAAGAACAAAATTATGATTGTTAGTATGACAATGAAAAAATCCTGTGTGGTGTATAAAACATGAAGCAAGGACAGAAAACATTCATTACAAAGAGACAAAATAGGCAGATGTCCCTATTATAAGGCAGCAAAGCAACTGTGAAGGTTAGCTATATTGTGTCAAGCAGCAGATCCAGCAGTCGGGTGGCAACATTGGCCATTCATATAAATTGACTCTGTCATGGTAATGCATGTAAATAATGTATCACAGCTATCACACCAAAGTTGTTATATAATATGGTTTTCACAAGTGGAATGTAACTTTTAGAGCCAGGACTGTTGTTGTTTATAAGGTTAGTACTTCTCTGTGACTTGTTAGAAGAGATACAAAGGTTTTGGGGAGCCTAAAAAATTTATTATGGAGCTATTGTTGGTGCTGTGTGAAATTTATGTCAGGAGAGGTTATACGGAGTCTTTACAGATATGCGAATAGACATTGGAAAGGATGGGTTGTTGGGCAGAGGAAATGGAAACATAGCAAGTTTCTGGAGTTATGAAAAGATTTGTGTCTTATAAGAGACAAAGATGTCTGGATATATCAAAAAAGGAAGAATCAAATGATGTATATGGTAAAAATTTACAACAGAAACCACATTAAAAACAATCATTCAGTGAGGGAGAAGGGGAAATAAATTGAATATGCCATAAAATGTGGGAGGGATGAATTATAGATAGCTGGAAGTTGGGGAACAAACTTACAGCAAGATGGTGGGAAGAGAGAGGATGGTGTTAAGAGAGGAATTAAGAGATTAAATATATTTATATAGCAAAATTCTGGTACTTCAGAAGTAAAGGAGACTACTCACCATAAAGCAGAAGCATTGAGTTGTTGACAGGTACACACACAAAAAAAGACAGAAAACTTGCTAGCTTTCAGAGTAATCTTTTCTCGAGCTACATTATAAGCACACACAAACACAAGCACACATATGCTTGTGCCTCTACATAGTGTCGGTTGGATGCACGATGCTAGGAGTGCAGTTCGGCTGGTGGACTAGGGTGAGGTGAAGGTTTGTCATGTGGGGTGGGTTGAGGAAGACAGAAGTGAGAGACAGATAGAGGGGTTGGGGTGCGTAGCTAGCACTTAGAGGGAGGCAGTAGGTTGGCTGGCTAGGAATGTGGGAGGGAGGGGTGGCAGGTGCATGGGTTAGGCATCTGATGCACAGGACTCAGAGCCCTGGGGAGCAGTGCACCTGGAGGTGACACGGAGAGGTGAGTGGGGATGGTGTGATGGACAGGGGAAGGGAGTCTGTTGGGTGGGCAGTATGGGGACAGTTGGTTAACAGAAATTGAGGCCAGTATGGTTCTAGCAACATAGGATTTGTTGCAAGGATGACTTCCATCAGCATAATCAGAAAAGCTGGTGGTGGAGGGAAGGATCCAGATGGCTCAGTTCATGAAGCAGCATGTCGCATTCAGCTGCATGTTGTGCCACCGGGTGGTCTGTTTTGTTCTTGGCCACAGTTTGGTGGTGGCCATTCATTGTTGTGAACTGCTGGTTGGTTGTCACTGACATAAAAAGCTGTACAGTGATTGCACCAGAGTTGGTATGTGACATGGCTGCTTGCACTGGTGGCCCAACCTCTGGTGGGATAGGATAGTCAATGACAGGACTGGAGTAAAGGTGCTGGGTGGGTGGATTGTACAGGACTTGCATCTGGGTCTTCTGCAGGCTGTGAAGGTCCTCGTGAGACCTTCAGTATATTGGACAAAGGAGTTCTCTTTTGTGGGTGGCCAGGCTGTATGGAAGGGATGGCAGTAGTTGGAATGCAGGTACTCTTAGGTACTATTGGTGGTTTGTGGGTCTAACATGAATGGAGGTGTATATGGGGCCATCAGAGAGGTGGATGTCAGCAGCCAGGAAGGCAGTGGCACATGTGTTGTAGAGGACCAGGTGAAGCAGATGGGAGAGGTTTTGAGGTTGTGAAGGAATGAGGATAGGATGTCTTGGCCCTGAATCCAAATGATGAAGATATCATAAATGAACCTGAACCAGACAAGGGGTTAGGGGTTTTGACAGGCTAGGAACGTTTCCTCCAGACAGTCCATAAAAGAAGTTGGCATAGGAGGATATCATGTGGATGCCCATGGCTGTGTCATGGATTTGTTTATACATCTTCCACTCAAAGTAGAAGTAGTTGTATTACACATACAGTTTTTAACGTGTATGAGGATTGAGGTAGTGAGTTTGGAATCTCAGTAACATTGGGAAAGGTAGTGTTTGATAGCCGCAAGTCCATGGGCATGAGGGATGTTGGTGTATAGGAAGGTGGCTTTAGTGGCGACAAGTAGGTATCCAGGAGGTAAAGGGGTGAGGATGGTGGAGAGTCAGTGAAGGAAGTGGTTAGTATCTTTGTTGTGAGAGGCTGGGTTTCAGGCAGTTGGTTAGAGGTGTTGATCAACAAGAGTGGAAATCCTTTCAGTAGGAGCACAATAACCAGGTACATTGGGACATCCAGGATTATTGGATTTATGGATTTTGTGGAGCATGTAGAAGATGGGTGTGCAGTGTGTCATTGGAGTGAGGTGGGAGGTGGACTCAGGGGAGAGGTTCTTGGATTGCACTACAGGTTTCAGTGGGGATTAGAGGTTACAGATATTTGGCGGAAGTCTTCTGTCAGGCAGTCACTACAGTTCATCATGGCAGAAGTGGAGCCTTTGTCTGCCAGGAGGATGATTAGGTCTGGATCTGTTTCGAGGTTGTGTGTAGCTCTCCTTTCTTCTGCTGAAAGATTATTATTTTTAGGAAGGGCCTTGGGAAGGATGGTGAGGCCAAGTTGGAGGCAAAAAATTCCTAGAATGTGACCAGGGGGTGGTTAAGTGGAACGGGGCTAGGATCACTTTTGGATGGTGGAATGAACTGGGAAAGGCAAGATTCTGTTCTGTGATTAGGTTGGCTATGGTTGGAGGAACTGGTGGCAAAGAAGTGTTTCTATTGTAGGGATTAAGAGAGGAAGAGAAGGTCTGTAACGAGTTCACTGGGGTTAAACTTGGATATGGGACTGAAGATGAGACCTTTGGATAGGGGATTGAGGTTTCTGGTGGAAAGTTTAACAACAGTGTTTTGGGTCTGTTTGAGTTCTGGGCTTCGTGGAGTGTTGGGAGAGAGTGCTACAAGATGTGGCCGTTTGAAGAGATCAACTGGTCAGGGTCTGGGTGCTACAAGGGGTTGATGAGGGGCTTCACTATGGGTGGGATGGATGTTGATGGGTAATGGTGCTCCAAGAGTAGGATATCAACAGGTTGGCTAGTTATGGAGGTGTTGTTTGGAATGCACTTCCAGATGTTGGAGGGTAAAGGTTTCCATTTTGGAGATGTGGTTTATATAGGTAGTATTGCACAGTAACAGTATCATGTGGAGGGAGCAGATATGATTCTGGGATGCCTGTGCCATGGTGCTGTGTTTCTGTAATACCACACTGCCTGTGAAAGTAGCCAAATTACATACCAACTCTGCTGTCATCACTACACAACTTTTATGTTGGTTTGACAACCAACTAGCTGTCCACTAGAATGAATGGTCACTGCAAATTTGTGGCCAAGAAAAAAATAGACCACTCAGTGTCACAAAGTGCAGCTGAGCACAACATGCTTGAATTCAGTGGCTGCTTCACGACCGGGCCATCTGGATACTTCTCCCCATCGCCAGTTTTTCTGAACTACACAGATGGGAGTTATCCTTGCAACACATCCTGTGCTGTCAGAATCATCCTGGTCTCAATCTCTGTTAACATTGTCTCTTTCACGTGTAAGATATAAATATCCATGTTCATGCTCTATAGTGAGGTTCCATGTGTGAAGTTCCACCATTCTAATATCAGAATGAGGGGGAGGGGATGCTGATGGATCTACATTATCTTTGTCCTAAAACAGCTGCAAATATTCCTGCAATGAAAAAGTCCTGCATGGAATACAGAACATGAAGCAAGAACACAAAACATTTACCATACCAAATGGTGTGTTCTTGTTTCATGTTCTGTATTCCATGCAACAAAAATTGAGCATTGAAGTAAAACCCTCAGTTAGGCTATTTTGGAGTCTTGTGAGTGATAGTTATCATTTAGTAATTTAATATATCACAGTTAATAAAGTTATACAGACTTAATAGATTATGCATTATCTTCAGATTTTCAGCTCCCTGTGGGCCTACATACTGTGCTAGTTGACAAAACAAGCGTTGCCCTCTGAATCTCAAGTGCAGTAATTAATGTAAGCAGTTTGTATGAGGGGCATTCAATAAGTAATGCAACATATATTTTTTTTGAAAGCAGGTTGGTTTTATTCAAGATTCCGATACACCATATTATTCCCCACTCTTTTGACTACGAAACCCCATTTTTCAACATAATCTCCATTCAATGTGACGGCCTTACACGACTTTACTGGCAGGTCCTGTTTGCATGCATGGTACCACTCTACTGGTCAACATTGGAATCAACATCTTCGTGCATCAATAACCTCCCTACCATCCATTTACTGCTTCCCACTGAGTGCATCCTTCATTGGGCCAAACTCGTTGCTCTTTATGGCCTTCTGTTAGGCGGCAAAGAACCCAGCGGGCGCACACACACCTTTGAGTACCCCAACTGTTGGACCAGTGTGTCAGCACCTCGAACAGAGATGTCCAGTTGTTCAGTGAGCTTTTTAATTTGGTCTGTCAGTCACTCTGAATGAGAATGTCCTCACATTCCAACAATGCGAGAGTCACAGCTGTGTTTGACCAGCTGGCACACGGGAGATCGGTTGGGTTTTTGCATGACCTTGTTGCAATGACGACAGACGCCTCACCCAATGGCTAATTGTGCTTTTGTTCACTGCCAGGTCTCTGTAGACATTCTGCAGGTCCCTACGAATATCTGTGGCGCTCTGGTTTTCCACCAAAAGAAACTCAGTGACAACTCTCTGCTTGAAATCCATTTCCCTGACAGACTCCACTTTCAGAGCCAGATGGCAGTTATAAGAGTCGAGGGGCATGAAAGGGAAGCAGCGGTTGGGAAGGGAGTGAGACAGGGTTGTAGCCTGTCCCCGATGTTATTCAATCTCTATATTGAGCAAGCAGTAAAGGAAACAAAAGAAAAATTCGGAGTAGGTATTAAAGTCCATGGAGAAGAAATAAAAACGTTGAGGTTCGCCGATGACATTGTAATTCTGTCAGGGACAGCAAAGGACTTGGAAGAGCAGTTGAACGGAATGGATAGTGCCTTGAAAGGAGGGTATAAGATGAACATCAACAAAAGCAAAATGAGGATAATGGAATGTAGTCGAATTAAGTCGGGTGATGCTGAGGGAATTAGATTAGGAAATGAGACACTTAAAGTAGTAAAGGAGTTTTGCTATTTGGGGAGCAAAATAACTGATGATGGTCGAAGTAGAGAGGATATAAAATGTAGACTGGCAATGGCAAAGAAAGCGTTTCTGAAGAAGAGAAATTTGTTAACATTGAGTATAGATTTAAATGTCAGGAAGTCGTTTCTGAAAGTATTTGTATGGAGTGTAGCCATGTATGGAAGTGAAACATGGACGATAAATAGTTTGGACAAGAAGAGAATAGAATCTTTAGAAATGTGGTGCTACAGAAGAATGCTGAAGATTAGATGGGTAGATCACATAACTAATGAGGAGGTATTGAATAGAATTGGGGAGAAGAGGAGTTTGTGGCACAACTTGACAAGAAGAAGGGACCGGTTGGTAGGACATGTTCTGAGGCATCAAGGGACCACAAATTTAGCATTGGAGGGCAGCGTGGAGCGTAAAAATCGTAGAGGGAGACCAAGAGATGAATACATTAAGCAGATTCAGAAGGATGTAGGTTGCAGTAAGTAAGGGAGATGAAGAAGCTTGCACAGGATAGAGTAGCATGGAGAGCTGCATCAAACCAGCCTCAGGACTGAAGACAACAACAACAACAACAACTATAGCGCTACCACCTATTGTAACTTCATGAATCTACAGGCACTAAAACAGGAATATGCCACGATATCCCACAACAAATTCCACATTTCTTCAACCGAAATAGGCTGAGAAAAAAAGTGTTGCATTACTTATTATTACATGTGTATGTTAGACAGTAAACCTTGAGCACATATTATAGGAACATGTATTAAGTGCCAAATGAGAGTCCACAGTCAGTCGGTCGCCTGCTTAAAGCAATGGTCACAATTTTTCTTGTATATGTGAGGTGTGTGCTGCTGACTCAGAGCTTCATGTTGCACTGACTGCAGTTCTGAAAGGATATCATCTGACTGGGGCAGTGATAGTGTTTACACGTGGTTATTAGTTGCTCCCCATACTTTCTGGCAAAGCATTTGGCTGTGAAGGGCTGTAGTCAGCTAGGGCATGTTGTCATGTGGCTGCAACAGCCTGGTTTATTTCTGATTGTGCCATCAGCAGCCTGAAGGAAATCGGGTTGGGAGTGCATACCGTGACTTGGACCAATAGATTTCCATGCCGGTATGTACTGCTAATGCTGAGGTAGGACAACATTGCTCTTACCATAAAGGGTAAGGAGGAAGGGACTCACAGGAGAGACTGAAATGGATCTTTAAAATAAAGGATTTCAATATTTACGACCAATGCTCCCATTTATAAAAAAATGTATTGACAATAATACGGTTGTGGTGCACACGGTTCCCAATGGAATTAGACATCAATGGACACAAGAGAAGTGTACAGTGACATAAATAGCCACAAAGGCTTTATTGATGAGGTCATGATCTTAATTGGAAACAAATATTGAAAGAGAGGCGTTCTTCTTGCTTACAAAGATGGAATTAAGGAAAAACTCTAGGACTTAGCATTTCTACAAGCACAGTTACAAGGCCCCGTAATGGAGCTGTGCCAAGAGACTGTAAAACTTGGAAATTAGCTGTCTTAAGATTTGCTCTCCTGTCATTAAGGCAAGAACTGAACTGTTAAGAGACGAAAATAAGTTTTAAGGATGAACTTGGAAGACTCACCATAGTATGAAACTGGAAATTGTACAGCCCATGGTGTACAACGTTTACCTTTGAAAAATACAGGGTGAGTTTTTTCCACTGTGTACAAACTCAAGGGATTGATCAATGAGAGGATACGGAACAAAAAGGGTCTAATGAACTTATGTCCAGAAATGCATGGTTTCCATGCTAGAGACCATTTATTCAGTCCCACTTTGTTACAGAGACTGCAGGCTAATACACACTGTACCATGTATCCACAGCTACAGTATGGATGGTTTCCTTCTAGAGGGCGGTACTGTACCTCATACGTCATGTCTTTGTGCCCTCTCCTGCTACAGTAATTGGTAATGTTGTGTCTGATTCACTTCTCTTGCTGACTCATGTTGTAGTGGATCTGATACAGCATTGTACACAATGGTTCTGTATTCGAATCGAGAGTTTGCTGACAGGCTGTTTACTTACAGAAAGGCAAATGGCAGTGGGGGAAGGCAGCAAGGTTGTATCAGGAGACCTATCCCCATTGACAACAACCACAGCATTCACTGTTTGCAACAGTGTTTCACCGTTTGTCTGAGACAGGTTTGTTCAGGAAGCAGGAAATCATGAAGGACGTACCTGAAATGTTTGTACCCAGACTTGGAGGAAAATGTGATTAACACTGTGGAAGGCAGTTGGCCTGCCACTGCAGAGTAAGCCAGATGACCCACAATTGTTACTACCCTTATCACTTACAGCATGTGCAGGGCTTACTAGCAACAGACTTTCTACACTGGAAGAAGTTTTGTCACTGGCTTCACAGAACCCCCATGATATGGTGACAGCAAATCATTTGCATCAGTGCAGCTGGAATTTGTGAGCTGGGATAATTGGTGACTGTATTTGGGACCAGTCTTCCTTCCATGTCATCTAACAGGCCGGAACTATTGGTATTCCTTGCAGGTGACTGTGTCTCTCCTGCTGGAGGAAGTGCCATTGATGATTCAAAGGGTTAAGTGGCTGCTATATGATGGCACTCCAATCCACTTTGCTGTTAATATCCGGACGCATCTCCAGTTGCATGGCCTGCTCATTCACCAGATCTCAAAACATGTGATTTCTGGTTATGGGGTCATCTCAAAAGTATCATGTATGTAGAGCCCATACCAGCCTGGTAAATGTGAACGTGTGAGACAGAACATGCTATGGTGTGTACATCCTTGCATTGAGGCACATGGAAACCATGCATTTCTGGACATAAGTTCATTAGACCTTTTTTGTTCTGTATCCTCTCATTGGTTAATCTTGAGAGTTTGTACACAGTGGAAAAAATCAGCCTGTATATCAAGGCTGTGGACTCATGTAAAAACCAGAGTAACTGATGGTTTTGACAACACTTTCATGGTTGATATAAATATGGCTCAGGGATGGTGACAAATGAGAATTTCCACTAGGCAGTATCCTCCCTGGGGACATACGGTGAACTGACAAGCCATAATATCATAGACTAAGAGCAAATCTGGAAGATACTTACAATTAAAATGTAAGGATGCCCTCATTCATGTGAAACGACATTGCAAAGACATTAGCAAAACTTAAGCCTAAGAAGGCCCCAAGTGCTGCTGGTCTTCATCCCAAAGTTTTGCATTAAGCAATATGACAGAGTGGCCCCTTTGGTATGGAGCTATTCAACAATTATCTTGGACTGGGAAGAGTTCCAGAGTGTTCAAAAACTTCAAGAGTGGTTGTAATTAAAAAGTCAGAAGATACGGTCCCAGCAGCTCGTAAGTCTCATAGACCTTCTTGCCCCCCAAGGCACTGGACATGGTTCAGCAGCATCTCCTGTGTGATGTATTGCAGAAATATAGTGAGCTACATGACCATAACCTGTGGCACTTTGTTTCAAGAAGAGATGCCCTGTTGATGCCGCCATTGTGCTCGTCTTAGTAACTCAACCCACAAATGCATATTTGCAATAATATTGGACATTTCGTGTGACTTTGACAACCTGTGGTGGTCTGTAGTGTTTGCATGCCAAAGATAATACTGATTCCAGATACTTTGTACCTTTACCTCCAGGGAAGAGTACTAAAATGGAATGCGAGCAATTTTAAGATAATCAAATGTTCACCAAAGGATGCCCACAAGGACTGATCTGTGGCTCAAGTTTTTGGAACACATGTATCGAACAGCTCCTCACCATTGTGGATGTGTATAAATTAACTGAAGGTATGGTGGCATATGTAGACAACTTGCTTGTAGTGGTGTCAGCTGATTCTCAGGCAATATTAAGAGCAAATACAGTT
The DNA here is from genome assembly GCF_023864275.1 of Schistocerca cancellata. Taxonomy (NCBI): domain Eukaryota; kingdom Metazoa; phylum Arthropoda; class Insecta; order Orthoptera; family Acrididae; genus Schistocerca; species Schistocerca cancellata. Next base: position 719,470,153 of record NC_064629.1, read on the forward strand.
CTTGATTGAAAGCAGCAGTGGTGCATTGGCAGTTAATTGCCTGTAGCAATGAGCAAAATAATATTTTATGTATTTAGCATTTGATATTCCTAGACAATTACAAGTACATCAGCAGTTACAAACACGTAAATTGTAAGTAGCCAGGTAAATAAATGAAAAGAAGTAAATCAAATATTAATGTCAAACTTTTTCCAACCGCACAGCACTTTAGAGCCAATTAGATGCAGTTCTCCCAGCAGTCCAGTGACAGCATGTTGGGGCAATTCTCAATGGTCTGTGCTACCTTGTTGCAGTCACAGCTTGAAGAGCTCACCATAACCAGCTGTAAAGTGTTGCAATTGTTCCTCCCATCCCACATCTGATTCGATTCAGTTTGCGCCAGGTGACATGAAGAAGTGTAAAGCTACTAGTTAATAGTTGAGTTTTCGATCCGAGAGAAGACTGCACAGGGTGAAGATGACCACTCTGATTTCCAGGCAGTCACAGAATTTTGAAACCATTGACAAATAGGACCATGGCAGGCATCCAGGCTGCTGGACAAGACTTAGGACCTTGTTAAATGATTATGTGTATGGGAAGAGACATTCTTATGTACACACACACTGGTGTCCAAAATTAAAGCAACAAACCACAATTTCCCTGCCTTGTGTCTAATACCTCATATATTCATACAAACTGTCAACAGATGTACATACAGTTGTGTTAAGCACAGAAAATGGCATTCTGGTCAATGGACAACCACGTCAACAATGATGTCAGGGCACCTATCAAGTGGGGTTGTGTTTGCTGGGTAGCCCCACAACCACAATTTCTGTTTATACAGTCACTGACAGTGCAGTAAGGCACAAAGAAGACCTGACTCTCTGCAGTGGAAGGCCATAAGATGAATGAAAGCAGGAAAGTCACAAACTGATGAGGTCCGAAGGCTTAATGTGAACCATTCTGTTATTTCTAGGATGTGGCGACAATTTATAGAGACCCCCAAAGACCAGGGCAGGGCCGACCACGTGTGATATCAGAAAGGGAGGACCGTTATTTGGATGTAAGGGCACAACAGTATGACCTTATTACTGCATAGCACCTGGCATCTGACCTCGCAGCATCCACTGGATGTGTTGTATTGAGACAAATGGTGTCCAGAAGTCTTTGGCAGAGTGGCCTTTGTTGTTGGAGACCTGCTGTATGTGTACCTCTGATGTGTATTCACAGAAGGAAATGTCTAGAGTGGATTCGTCAACATGCCATCTGGGCGTTCGAACAGTGGGCCAGTGTTCTTTTCACAGCTAAGTCCTGATTTGGTCTGGAAAGTGATTCACAGCACATTTGCATCTGGAGGGAACATGGAACAAGATTTTGGGACCCAAACATTATGGAAAGAGACCGATGTTGAGAAGGATCCCTAATGTTGTGGGCAGGGATTATGTTGACCACATGTACACCTCTTCATGAAATTGTGTGGGTGAATCAGCAGGGTTTAATTGCTGCCAGGTATCATGATGAGATCTTGGGACCTTGGTTGTTGGGAGGTGGAGCATGCTCAGACTTTGTATTCATGGACTATAATGATCGACCTCATAGAGCAAGAGCGGTTGATGTTTTCTTGTAAATGGAAGATATTACATGGGTGGCATGGCCTGCTCGCTCTCCCAATTTGAATCCCATAAAGCATGTCTGGGATGCACCAGGGAGACAAGTTGCACCATGTCGGCATCCAGCGACCATTCTCCAAGACTTGCGACCAGTTTTCCAGGAAGAATGGGTGTCATTTCCTCAACATGAGATTGATGATATCATTCACAACATGCTCTATCATTGTCAGGCTTGTATTGCTGCAAGAAGTGGTCACACCCCATAATGAGCGCATTAACCAGTTGTCGGAATGTGTGTGCAAATCCATTAAATTGGAAAAAATGAAGAACATTTTTGTCTACCATTATGCATGTTGCAGTTGTTTACATTCTGTATTCTTTACATTGTTTCTGCTTTACTATCACCTGTTTATACTGTTTTGCGGCAGAATAAACAAAACCTTACAAAATTTCTATCCGATGCTTTAATTTTGGACACCAGTGTATTATGGTAGGCCAAGTAACTTTTGTTGAATACTGTACTAAACTTCAAAGTGGCACAGAAATGTGACATTATGTTTCAACATGGTCACCAAACCTCTGTAAACAACAGTCTGAATAGTCCACCAGTTGTTCAATTTCTTGGCGATAGAAATCCACTCCGTGGTCACAGAGCCATTTGAGAACTGCAGTTGATGTTGATAGCTGTTCTTCCCAATCAACATGGCCCACATCTGTGCGACATTGGACAAATTGTTGACACCATTTCACAACAGCTTGATGCAAAATATCTTTTTGTCCATATGCTGCCAGAATTTCATAGTGTATCTGTGTGAAATTTGGATGGAGTTTTATGGATGATACATCTGAAGGGATTGTGGAGGGTTATAAGGTCTCTCAAAGTTGGTGGAGAGGTTTGAGTTGATAACAAAGTAGTGTAATTAGTATGGGATGACTGTGTGGTAAAATTCCTTTTATTGTGATAAATGGCTTTTGAAAATCATTACTCTGGTAGAGAAAAGAGTCCTTATGGCACTAGAATGAGAGACACTTTGTGTATTTATGTGGTAACCTGCATGCACCACAGGTCCCATCACTATGTGATAGTGAGTTTTTCACATAGAAACCACAGCAACTCTCAAAATGCAGATGTTATTTAGTGATCTTTACACATGTTGACGTATGTTGCTGACTGTCAGTGCAATACAGGTCAATGTTGAAGAAGGTGAAACATGCACTGGAAAATTACTGTTTAATTTTAACTGAGAAAATATGTTAAATTAATCTCAGTGAAGGTCCAAGCAAACCAGTTACATGAAAGAATTGTAGGTCCAACATGCTAACACTGGGCAGCCTGACTGTTAAAATATACATGGAATTGGTTAGCCCAGATAATGGATGAAGTAAAGGCAGCGACTAACCTTATAATTGAGCCACTGAGTGTCAACAGGCACATAAATAAGATAGCCTTCTGTGTGACCCCATGATGTAAAATGGTTTTAATCACATCTTGTGTGGCAGACAGTCCAAGTTGGTATCATCTGGGTTTTAACAGGTGTCATAGCTGTCTTTGTTGTCACATTAAATTCACTTGTGTTCACAGAACTCATAAAGGCAAAACTTTACATGGTTCAGGGGAAAGCACATTTAGTAAGTTTTGATGAAATATAAGCTAATATGTAAATGGGAGTAACTGTCACAACTTCTTTTTCTGTCCTTGAAAAAGAACTCAGTCAAACATCAGTCAGTGCACTGATCAGACAGTTGTACAGCCAGGTTACATGTGATCAGCATGTTGACCATTCACAGTATTTCATCACATGTGTTACCCTAAACGTTAATTGGGAATCAGTAAAGTAGCTTATCAGTTGTCCTTAGATTTGTAGTTGATTCTGAAAATAAGTGTTTCAAATATTTGACTCAAATAACATTCTTGAATTACAATTAAGGAAAGAAAAGATTAGCAACTATATTATTAGCTGCCATTTATAGCAAGTATATTGAAATTATTTTATAAGAGTATTCAGATAATTAAGAAGGTGCTAAAGGAATCAAATGAGAGTGAAGACAAATGTTCACAAACAGGTTGTGGCACAACCAAACCATTGGTAAAGAACAGAACTGAATCTGAGTTCTTGGTCTGCCATCAGCTGGTAATTACTGAGAATGTTGCTTCTACTTATTATTATTATTATTATTATTATTATTATCAGTCAGATCAGTGTTTTATTTATTGGTGAGCGTAACTTCTTGTACATCTTCATTGCTTTTTCTAAATAATTTTCTGACCACCACCACCATTATTATTATTATTATTATTATTATTATTATTATTATTATTATTATTATTGTTATTGTTGTTGTTGTTGTTGTTGTTTCTTTCAGCTTCTCTACTTCATCATGTCTCATTAATTTATTTTTGCTTTAGAGCCGAGTCTTGGGAACTATCGGAGTGACCCGTGGTTTTGGTGACCACGATCTCCGGGCTGTTGTGACTGATGTTCCTGTCAAACCATTCTTATCATCTCAGCCTGAGGTGTGTGTTTTGGTATTTCGTTATATGCAGAACCATTTTTATGAATGTTTACTTTATTCAGCAATGAAAAATTTTTGGCAGTTGCAAAAGCAAGTACAAGTAAATGAGGGCTGACACATCCAAATGAGAAAAGTGTATTTTTATTCCTTCCAGAATTAGTTCTTTTAGAGGTTCAGTGATTACTATTTATGAATGAGCACATGTGGGCATTTGCCACAAATAATGATTGAAACACCAATTCTGCTTTGTAGTTCTGGATGAAGTGGTATAATAGAAAGTTAAGGTGTTCTTTCATGCTTCATTACAGTTACAATAATTCAATTATTGAATTGATATTTTAGTATAGAAATAAGAAAAGCAAGAAAATACCAAAACTGAGAATACTTATTCTGCAAAGAAATAACTATAGGTTGAAGAGTTTTCAAAGACTCAAAATAAACAGTTTATGTAATATATTTGTTGAATTAAAAGAGCAGTATAAGGAATGTAAGGCTTAAGAAATTACCCATTTGGAGACTTCTATTTGACTGGCTCTGTGGAGTGAGATAGTGAGAGAGACAATTGAATTAAATGTAATTGTTGATTTTTGTATTGGCCCTTCATTTTTATTTGGCTTTTCGTGGAGCTAGACAAGTCTTGGTATGAGGCTGCTGTTGGTCTTGTGAAATGAAATGTGATACTTATTAAGGTGTTGCAGCATACATTGGCACACCAGACTTGCTATAGCATCATAATGAAATTACCATATGCCAGTCTCACAATTAGCATAAGTAATTGGTGTAGAGAAATAATAGAACTCTATAGAGGTTCAATGTCTGTGTTAGAACTTCAAGTTTAACACATATATTTCGGAACGACACAACAACTCGTATAAGTCACAGAGTAAGTTGACAAGTAAGACATGTGTACACATTAGCATTCGAATGAGCACTGAGTCCCAGTCTAGTGGCCGCTGCTCGGCTGGCCGCTAGGTGGCGCAGCTGCTGCATGGCTGGCAGACAGCGCCGCACGTAGAGGACGCATGTAATTGCGCGGCGGCACTTTGAATGATCGGCGAGTCACAATACTTTTCCCCCCTTTGAAATTGTTGCACTGGTCTTGATGGAGGTGTCCTGGAGATGGCTAATGTCCATAAGCGTTGTTTGACTCGCCGTAAATTCTCGAGGAGGAGGCTTCCCGTACGGACGGAAGTGTCCCTGATGATAACGGGTCGAGATGACAGGAGACGTAGGGGTCGAATCTGCTGGGGCCCCATGCACCAATCTGGCCGTTGCGGCAAGTCCAGTTGATATGACAGGAGACATGGGCGATGTGTCGGCGTCCATTGGAGGAGGAGGTGAGTAGATTTGCTCTGACAGAGGATGGTCCTCCGGTTCCTGCATGGGCACGTCTCCTGGTGGCATCCGTTCTGGTGCTGGCATAGCGATGATGGTGAGAGGGCTGCATTGTGAGTATTGAGAGATGCCAAGATCCCGGGCGTCAGGTAGAGCCAAAGGTGGTGTTGCGCCATTCGGAACAGGCGTTGCTGGCACCCGAGGCCGAAGCTGGTCCGAATGATGCACTGCAACACCCATGTCCATCTGGATTTCATACAGGCGTCTGCCACGGTGTCTTAAGATGCGGCCCAGGCTCCATTTTGCCCGCCTGCCATATCCCCGTACCCAGACGAGGTCGTTGGCGGTGAACCGGCCAAGTGAAGGCACCCGCGGCCGTGAGGTGGGAGGCCGTAGAAGATGAAGTAGCATGCGGGGCTGTCGGCCATGTAAGAGCTCAGCCGGGCTGTGGTCGCCCATGGGGGTGAAACGGTAAGACGCCAGAAACTGGAGGAGCGCATCAGCAGCAGCAGAAGAAGTCAGAAGTTTCCGCATCTGAGCCTTAAATGTTGCGGACCAGTCGTTCAGCCTCACCGTTGGATTGTGGATGGGACGGCGGGGCCGTGACATGCGTAACGCTGTGACAAGCACAAAAATCCGCAAATTCGGAAGAGGCAAATTGCGGACCATTATCAGTAACAAGAGTAGAGGGGAGGCCTTCCAAAGAAAAAATGCGGGCGAGAGCACTGGTGGTTGCCGCGGTGGTAGGTGACGTGCAATGGACAGTGAAAGGAAAGTTAGAGTAGGCGTCAATTACGAGGAGCCAATAAGTACCTAAAAAGGGTCCCGCAAAGTCAGCATGAATGCGCTCCCAGGGCTTCTCAGGTGAAGGCCATGGTGACAAAGATGACTTCGGGGCAGCGGCCTGTGACGCACAAGGGCCGCAGGCAGCGACCATGTGTGCTATTTCAGAGTCGATGCCAGGCCAGTACACATGACGGCGTGCCAGAGATTTTGTGCGAGACACACCCCAGTGCCCTTGGTGAAGGAGGCGCAAGACCGAAGCACGCAAAGACACAGGTACCACAACACGCGCCGAAGCATTGTCAGTGGAGAGGAGGATAACACCATCCCTAGCCGTGAGGTGGTAGCGCAAAGTGTAGTAGTTCCGCAACGGATCAGAAGTCTTAGCGGATGGGCGATCTGGCCAACCCTTCTTAATACAGCGTAAAACCCGGGAGAGGGTAGGGTCAGAACCCGTAGCAGCCGCCAGCCTGTCCCCAGTGATGGGGAACCCATCCACAACCCGCTGCTCGGCAACATCCAGGTGGAAACACAAAAGTTCGTCCCTATTGAATGCCTGATCAGGACCCATGGGAAGGCGAGACAGAACATCAGCATTTGCATGTTGAGCCGTTAAACAGGAAAAGTAAAGAGCCCAACGCTGGAGGCGGTGTGCAGCCTTGTCTGGAAGTGACGTTGATGGATGAAACAAGGAAACAAGTGGTTTGTGATCCGTAACAAGATGAAATTTTGAGCCAAAGAGAAAAACACCAAACTTATGAAGAGCACAAATGATGGCCAAAGCTTCTTTCTCAATTTGAGAATACTTTTGTCGGGCATCCGTGAGCGTTTTGGAGGCATAAGCAATGGGTTGTTCCGAACCGTCAGAAAAACGGTTTGCAAGGGCTGCACCGACACCGTATTGAGAGGCGTCTGTGGCAAGAACAAGATGTTGGCCAGGTCGATAAGTAGCCAGGCACGGGGCCTGTTTCAGCATAGTCTTCAACTTCTGGAAAGCCTCTTCACATGACGCGGACCAGTGAAAAGGCACGTTTTTATGCAACAGGCGATGCAATGGCTGAGCCACCGAAGCCGCAGACGGTAAAAACTTGTGATGGTATGCTATTTTCCCCAAGAAGGCCTGCAGTTCCTTAACAGATGTAGGGCGAGGAAGGGCATCGATCGCAGCGACAGTTTGTTGAAGCGGACGAATACCATCCCGAGAGTGTTGAAACCCCAAGTACGTGATAGATGCCTGAAAAAAATTTTGATTTCTGAAGATTACACTTAAGACCGGCAGTCTGTAAGACATGAAAAAGTGTGTGGAGATTTTGAAGATGTTCTTCAGTGGTGGAGCCAGTGACAACAATGTCGTCCATGTAATTGATACACCCAGGGACAGGGAGCAATAATTGTTCCAAGAATCGCTGAAAGAGAGCAGGGGCGCTAGCAACCCCGAATGGCAAGCGTTAGTATTGATAGAGGCCGAAAGGCGTGTTAAGGACCAGAAACTGCCGGGAAGCAGCGTCGATAGGAAGTTGATGATAAGCTTCTGACAGGTCAATTTTAGAAAAATACTGGCCTCCAGCAAGTTTAGTGAACAGTTCTTCAGGACGGGGCATAGGGTAAGTGTCAATGAGGCATTGAGCATTTACAGTGGCTTTGAAATCGCCACAGAGATGAATATCACCATTTGGCTTAGCAACTACGACAGGAGAGGACCACTCACTGGAAGTGACAGGAAGCAAGACCCCTGAAGCAGTGAGACGCTCCAACTCCCGGTTTACCCGATCACGAAGGGCCACAGGAATGGGCCGAGCCCGAAAAAACTTAGGCCGAGCAGTGGGTTTGAGCGTGATATGAGCTTCAAAGTCGTTTGCACGGCCTAACCCATGAGAAAAAAGGGACGAAAATGTCGTCGACAAGGAATCCAGTTGAGCATAAGGAATAGCATCAGAGACAATATTGACAGAGTCATCTATGGAGAACCCAAAAACGTGAAAGGCATCGAAACCAAAAAGATTTTCTGCATTGCTCTGGTCGACCACAAATATGGGAACAGTGCGAACGACGGATTTGTAAGATACCTCAGGATTAAACTGTCCCAAGAGAGAAATCTTCTGTTTATTGTACGTCCGTAATTGCCAAGTGACAAGGGACAGGAGTGGAGAACCCAGCTGAAGATACGTCTGAGAATTAATTATAGTGGCAGCAGAACCGGTATCCACTTGCATGCGAACATCTCGACCAAGGATTTTGACAGTGAGGAATAACTTCCCTGAAAGGGAAGAAGTGCAATTGACAGACAACACAGAAACAGAATGTTCATGAACATCATGTATGCGGTCGGATTTGCAAACAGAAGACACATGACCTTTCTTTTTGCAATTGTGACACACAGCCCAACAATGGGGACAATCCTCGCATGAATGTTTCGTAAAACACCGCGGACATGAAGGAAGTTGCCGGGGGTTTTGCTGCAGTTGTTTACGGCTGGGCCGAGGCTGCGCGTGGGAGCGCACTGCAGCCACGTCGGCCAGTGGGGACACGCCGCACGCGTCGTCAACAGCGCACAGAGGTTGTATTTCCCCGACATCACCCAACGCCTCTATTTGCGCCCCAGTGGCGCGAGAAATTTCAAAAGACTGCGCAATGGAGAGAACTTCATCTAGAGTCGGATTCGCCAACTGAAGGGCACATTGCCGAACTTCTTTGTCGGGCGCCGACCGGATAATAGCATCCTGTACCATGGAATCGGCATAGGATTCTTTGTGAACGTCAGTAACAAATTGACACTTTCGACTGAGGCCGTGAAGTTCAGCAGCCCAAGTGCGATAGGATTGATTTGGTTCTTTTTGACAACAATAAAAGGCAACACGAGAGGCTACCACATGCGTTTGATTTTGAAAATAGACAGACAGAAGTGAGCACATTTCAGCAAAGGACAAAGACGCAGGATCCTTCAAAGGAGCCAATTGCGACAACAACCGATACATTTGAGGTGAAATCCAGGAAAGGAACAGAGACTTACATGGTTGTTCGTCCGTGACATGAAATGCCAAGAAGTGCTGTCGAAGACGTTTTTCATAATCAGACCAGTCTTCTGCCGTCTCGTCGTAAGGAGGAAAAGGAGGTATAGCCAACGACGAGAAACGCCCCGCATTTGACGCCGCGACGAAATCGCGAATCGCCGCTGTTAGAAGCATTTGCTGTTCAAGGAGATTTTGCAATAGTTGCTCAACAGTAGCCATGGAACCCTGTGAGTCAACGGTGAAAAGGAAAAATCCACTACCTCGTCGCCAATTGTTAGAACTTCAAGTTTAACACATATATTTCGGAGCGACACAACAACACATGTAAGTCACAGAGTAAGTTGACAAGTAAGACATGTGTACACATTAGCATTCGAATGAGCACTGAGTCCCAGTCTAGCGGCCGCTGCTCGGCTGGCCGCTTAGGTGGCGCAGCTGCTGCATGGCTGGCAGACAGCGTCACATGTAGAGGACGTGCATAATTGCGCAGCGGCACTTTGAATGATCGGCGAGTCACAACAGTCTGATTGAGCTTTTTAGTGAAATGAGTGTGCACAATTTGATTGTGGTTCATATAAAAATTACTCTCTCTTCCCCCTTCACAACTAATTAATTCAAACTAAATACAAATACACACTGTAAAACTCATACAAATGCTGTAAGTTTGGATACATTATGCATTTTGTGTAATTCTAATGCTAAAAATAATTCCAGAAACATTACCAGAACTTTCAGATGTTTAGATGTCATATCAGAAATAAATAATTTTTCCAGAATAATTTTTGTTGTAATGGTAAAAATGAGGCATGGTTTGTGCCTTAATTCAAAGTTAAAGAGAACAAACTAATATTATAACTTGTTTTATCCATGGCAGTGGTAGTTCAGTGCTGCCATACGTACATAAATCTCCAATATTAGCTAATTTTGGCATCCCACTGCAATATTTTATGCAAAGTATGAGATAATCATCAGAGTGTAACTTAACACATATGTCAAGAACAGATACGTAATGGCCCTGTTGGTGATCAGACACCACCTGTAGACCCAATGAATCTAGTGATGTGAAATAGCTGTACCATTTGCAGTAGCAAAGAAAGTTACAAATACATGAGTTCCACCTAAGGCACACACTGTCTAAATACTGACTGATAGAATCCCATATGTATGCATGTGGTAATATTACAGAGCTATTGAAAGTTAAACCAACGACCCTCAAATAGTGAACCATTGCACACTTGCCAGTACTTTTCTCAAATGCCACCTGTAACTAGTATGAATCTGTTTTTGTTGCATAGTTATAGCAGCTGCAGTAACAAAGTCAGCTATAAAAGTATAATCTCTACCATGCTGTGCAGAGAATAGGTCTTGACTGACACTGTCCTGTTTGTCTTGGAAGGTTTGCAAGTCTGTGCAGTGGATTTGGAATTTATGCATTTATAACTTCTGTTGCTAGCACAGTTGTTACAGCTATGCCTGAGACCCCTTTTGCAGATGTCATCTGAAAAGACAAATGTGATATCAGGTTTGATCTTCTTCTGCAGAATATCACCAAGGGAAGGATACACTATTGCAGGATATATGTTTTGCATCTAATTCTAGCTGTATGTCAAATAATCCTGCTTCATATTGGAGCAGGCAATTGCATTGCTTTCATTTTTATCTGTCTTTGACCTGTGGTAATACAGTCTGTAATAGTTCTTGAACTGTTTCACTTTTCCTTCTCCTAGTCCAACATTTGAGAAGTCATGGAAAATGCTGTTCACTGGCAAAATGAAGGACCTTTTTTTACCATGAGTAAGAATATTGTTTATATATGCTGAGCAAAGTGGTGCAATGGTTAAGACATTGGACTTGCATTTGGAAAGAGATTGATTCAAATCATCATCTGGTCACACTGGTTTAGGTATTCTGTGGTGACCCAAAGTAACTTAGATGAGGGGTGGGACAGTTCATTTTGAAAGGACGCAGGCAGTGTTGTGCTGTCTCTTTCTCAATCTACGAGGGCTGATCAATAAAGATTGATCATAATTTTTAATGGTCAAAATTTCTCACACTAAAATTTAATCTAATGATATTCTGTAAGCTTAATGTGCAACAAACATGCCATAGTAGTTTCATTGTTGGGACTCCTAGTTCCCACCTGTGAGAGGCAGGCAAGGTCAGACATGTTCAGTATCGCCTACCACTGCAATGGAGGTAACACGCGAGGAACAATATGCGCCTTTGAAATTCTGCTTTCGTCTCAACAAATCTTCAGCTGAGGCCTGTACAATGTTACAGGAGGTCTATGGAGAGTCTGTTCTTCCCTACAGCACAGTTCGAAGGTGGTTCAAAATGTTTAAAGAGGGGAGACAATCAATTTCAAAGGAAGGTGAACCCAGTGCTCCAGTTACTGCTCTTATGGAAGAAAACGTCAACACTGCTGCTGTTTTGTGAGAGAGGATTGATGAATTGCCTTAAGGTCACTTTCTGAAATACTGAACATTTCATTGGGTGCCACCCACACATTGGTGACAGAAAAATTACACACGACACATGTTTGTGCGTGACAGGTTCCAAGACTGTTGATTCCCAAACAAAGGAACATTCTCATGCAGGTCTGCATGCAGTTAAAGTTGATGTTAGAGGAAGATCCACAGTTTCTTTCAAGTTTAATCAGTGCTGATGAACCTTGGCTACATCATTTTGATCCTGAGAGCAAACAGCAAAGCTCAGTGTGGAAATTTTCATCACCAATCCCTAAAAAAGCAAATGTGGTTGCTTCTCCTGGGAAAGTTATGGTCATCTCATTCTTTGATAATTATGGAGTGGTTTATCAGCATGTTGTACCTGCACACACATCAGTAACTGGACAATACTACAGGGATGTCCTGAAAACATTGCAAATCGATATCAGGTGCAAAAGACCACTTTTCCGTGAAGCAGGCTGGATGCTGCGTCACGATAATGCGTGGCCGCATATTGCCAGTGTTGTTGCTGAATATCTTGCAAAAATCAACGTGAAGCGCATCCCTCACCTTCCCTATAGTCCGGATGTAGCCCGTTGCGACTTTTTTCTATTCCCTAACATGAAGAAACACCTTCATGGGAGGCATCATAAGCAGTGCTGAAGGCTGCGGAGGCAATTTTGAATGATCTGTCAAGAAATGTTTCCAGCATGTATTTGAAGACTGGCAGAAATGCTGGGATAAGAGCATCGCATTCAGGGGAGACTATTTTGTGGAGGACCATCAAAATTATAAGAATGAGTTAAGGTATGTTGTCAAAAAAAAAAAAAAATTATGATCATTCTTTATTGAACAGCCCTCGTAACTGTGCTAATCTCTTAATGACTTAATCATTGACTTAATGTGAAATCCTGAGCTCGTTCCTTCTGCGATTGTTTATGTAGATTTTAAATAAAATTAGAGTGAATATACTTTTATTGTAGCAGGCAGATTTTGTCTTTCTACATCTTTTCCTTGGTGTCAGGTGTAATAATAAATCAAGTAAAAATATCTTACTCATTGATTACTTTTTTGTTTGTAGTCTTCTGACATTGATGGAACTGTATGTAACAGTTTCATTCACTGAAGGCACACAGTAATCAATATTTCAAAATTTGGTAACAGCTCATTGTATCGGGATTGAATTTTTACTTTTGAATGGAGTATGGACTGATTTGAAATTGCCTGGCGAATTAAAACTGTGTGCTGGACTGGGACTCGTATCTAGAACCTTTGCCTTTTGTAGACAAATGCTCTACCAACTGAGCTATCCAAGCATGACTCACAACCTGCTCTCACAGCTTTTCTTTTGCTAGAGCTTCATCTCCTACCTTCCAAACTTCACCTAGATTCGAGTCCTGGCCGAGCACACACAGTCTTAATATGCCAGGAAATGTCAACTCAGTGTAGAGTGTAGGAGTATTTCACATACACGTACTGATTTATAGAAACACAGTTCATTGTAATTGCACTGTGTGACAAAAAAGTGAATTATGCCAAACACCTGTTTGTATGTCAATGTAACTTTTTACATGTACACACCATCAGTTGGTATGTAAATGATTCAGGTTCCAATTTTCTATGACAGGTAAAATGCCCGTTAGAGTGCATGATTGTTTTTTGTGTTTAGTGTTGTCACTGGGCCAGGTAGGGTATATAAGGGGCACGAACAGCATCAGATGTTGAGTGCACTCTGAAGGACATGGAAATACTGCGTACTTGTGTGAGATAGTATTACAGACTCCTTACAAAGTCGCAAAGGTGTGTCATTGTGGATCTCCATTGGGTAGCTGGTCAAATCATGTACGATACAGATTTGTGGGGCTTTCAGATGTGACAGTGGCCCAGTATTGGACTGCTTGGGAACATGAGGACAGGCATATTTATCATCGAGGTTCCCGGTCAGCCACCACAAGGAAGGATCATCATATTGTACACCAAGCATGTCATAACCGCTTTTCATCTGTGCAGCCATCTGAGAACAAATAATGGTATATCCGCAACATTCTGTGTCATTCCGCACCAATAGTCGGACACTAGCAGCATGTGGACTAGAGAATTACTGTTAGGTGTGTAGGCTGCCGTGAACACCACAACACAAACAGCTGTCTGACCACAAGCATGTCGTGCTGGTGAATCGTGGTTCCGCACTATGTGGATGGGCATTGTTGGCGAGTACTGCTGCGACTTGGGGAAAGGCACCACAGTGTTACTATTGACATTGTAGTGTGGGAAGTCATTGTGTATGGCTTCAGCTCATGGCTGGTAGTGATCGAGGGAACTCTGACAGCACAGTGGTACATCACAGACACTGTGTCCTCATGTCTTACCTCTCCTGCATCAGTATTGGTTTGTGGGACAAAGCTCATCCACACATTGCCTGTGTCTCTATGAACTTGCTCTGTGATGTTGAGGTACACCTGTTGCGAGCAAAATCTCTATATCTGTTCCCGATAGAACGTCTGTGGGTCACTAATAGAACATGTGTGGGACCATCTCAGATGTCAACTACATTCAGTATCCAGATGAGCAAGGACAAGTTACAATATTTGAGGGCTAACGTGCCCCAGGAGAAGATACTACAGCTATATGACATCTTTTCCAATCAAATGGGTGCGTGCTTCTAGGTTAGAGTCATAGGGATAAGTGGGCGCTTATGCCAAGTACTTTGTAAATTTGTCTTGATTTTGAAATCACTGAAATAACATCACATACTCTCCTCTCAGTCCGTATAGTTTTGTTTCTTCCTCTCCTTCTGTGTGATTCACTTTTTTGGCACATGGTGTATGTAGTTGTATAATGAAACAATGGAAAGTCCAAGAGGGAATAACAACAATATGGAAATGATAGATTGCTACTAACCGCGTGGAGAAAGTGTTGAGTCACAAACAGGCACAATGAAGAGAATACTTGAAATATTTAGCCTTTCAGACAAAGTCCTTCCTCAGAACTAGAATACTTTGAAAGTGTAAATATTTCTAGTATTCTTTCAATCATGCCTGTCTGCAACTAAACGGCCTCTCTATTCAATGAGTATCAATATGCGCTTGTAGTTTTGTCAATGATTTTAACTCAAACAGTGGCTGTAGACCATGAGGCATGCATAGCGACTTCTGTGCCTACATCTTGCTGTGTAAAGCCTGGTGAAATTAACAGTAACAAGCACCATAAAAAACTAACTTCTACTACTTTTTATTTGGGGCTGTAAATATCAGGACTGCTGGTTGTGAAGACAGGGTAGTAGAAATGGAAGAATTAAATAAGATCTATAGCATATACTAGGTTTTTGCAAGTGAGGTGAAAAACAAAGACAAGGTAATAACAGGGGGATTTTAAGGTGAAAATAGGATAATTCTTTTTTTGTAAAACTTTAAATATGGTATCAGAAATGTCAAAAGGGTATATGTAAGTAGACTTAGTCAAGAACAACATTTTTGTACAGAACACATTCTTTCAGAAGGAAAAAAACAATAACTTGATGAGGACAAAATGAGTTTTGAAAATTAAGTTCACTGCATTTCATCAAATAATAAAGAATAGATTGTACAGTATGTGACAGTCCCAGACCACATTGCAAATTATTGTAGACTTGTAAGATCCAGAGCAAATTAAGATTGGGGGGAGGGGGGGGGGGGCACCCACAGACTCATAAAGCAGGAAGTCTGAAATGTAGATTACAAGAATATCTTTAATAATAGGGAGATATACCATATTAAATAAAAAGTTTAAAAATTTAGAAAGTAAAGTTTCTGTAGTGGTAGACAAGTAGGTAAATTATTTAACAAACTTGCTTATGCAAACAGCAGAAGATGTGAATTAGACACCAAATTTCATCAGTTTAGATGGCCCCAACATATCAAACATAAAACAGTACTAATTAACATCAAAGTCATACAACCATTTGATGAGTTTCTGTTTCTAGGGTAGTTGAAAACAATAACTGAACATGATACCAGTACCCCAAGAGCAAAAATAGCTGGTCTGCAATAACTACTGGGTGGTGTAGAGTCCTCCCTGGTTCAAGGAGGGAGATGCTTCACAAGTCAGGAGAGTTCCCAGTCAACCATATTTTGTTAAAAATCACCTGCAGATTAGTTTTCCCTGCTTTTTAAGATTGCATCATGCTGTTCAGGATTTAATCGTTTCTGGTGCAGTTTCCTGGTCCACAGGCAGTGTGAAATCCAGTTTCCTCATGGAAAAGGCCAACTGTGTTCCTTATTGATGCTGGAAGAGAAATTCCAACCTGTCTCTATATATCAATATTTCATAGTGGTTAAAAGGTAGATATTTGTATTCTATGCCAGTGATCAAAATGTAAAGATCCATCATTGCCTGTATGATTTATCCAAGTATAGTTTGAATGCATCTGTGCTTCATTGCAGCAGTTATTGGCTACCTTATCTGTTTGCCAGAAATACTACTTATGGTTTCTTGAACCCAGAAACATTTGTCATGATCTCTGCTTATTCTCTTTGTTATTCCTCTTTGTAAACTTACAACCCAAAAGACTGAGAGGTTCTGTGTAGATGGTCTGCATTTGATCATCACAAAATTATCCTCCTGACCCCAAATGCTTAGTGATTATTATCACCCATTGGCTGTTGGCCTAGGGTCTTTGTGATACGTACTTTAGTGGTGGATCATGCAGTGTGATCCACACAGTCCTTAATGCCGTCTTAATTTTTAAAAACTTCCAGTGTACAGTGTCCAGTTTGCACTTCTGGGCATCCATTGTGCTGGTTTCCTTTCTGGGACTGCTCTGAGAGTGGGACCCAAATGGGGAGGTGGTCACTTGAATATGAATTATCAACTACTTCCCACTCAACAGCATCTGCAAAGGCACGACAACTTAATATGAGCCCAGTGGCAGAAAATAGCCACACAGCAACAATAAATTGCAAGTTTGCCACTTGGACTCTTCTCATGCAGTGAGATTCTCGACAACTCAGTCCTTGAGATGTATTTACCTGGATCTCTGTTGCACATTATGTGCATTAAAAATCTCTTACTCGCAGGAATGGTAAACAGCAAGGTGGAACAAGGTGAAATTGAGCTTTTCTATCCAGAGTAGAGTCAAAAAGCATTATGCAGTGCAACATTACGTAATATTGCTCTCTTCGGTACTGACTGCTTAAATAGCTGTTGTGAAAGGAGCAAGCGGAATGGTACATATCATTCACAGAGATGACCACCCTGTCTTTTGCCCTACAAATAAATTCATCCTCCTTGTAGAAGCTATATCCTTGGAGCGCAGTGGTGGCAGTCAGTTTAAAATGTGTCTCCTGTGTGGAGAGTAGCAAAGTCTTTCTCTTGTACCTTTGATGGTGCATTTGTAACATTTGCAAAGTATAAAAGTATTTGAGTTTCCAGCTAAGACGGAAGTTTGACTTAATGAGGTTCACTCCCATCGCCTTCTGGCAAAGAGTTCTCTCAATGATAATGGAAATGAATCTGATTTAAGTGTCACATATTTTCAACAAACGCAGTCAGATAGATATGTGAGCTGTTTTTCATTATTTTTGATAAGTCTGATGTATTATTAATTCTATAGTATCAATAATAGAAAGAATATCTGAAGTTTTAATTGCATCAGTTCATGTTTTGTCTCCAATTACGTATTCTGTGTAAATTAAATTTTTTTGTAGTTTTTTATTTTAGCCTGTATGTAGAGAAAGTAAATTTCATATTGAACTTGACCACCAACATGCAACCTCATATTACAACACTTACTTGCACCGAGCTTTAAGGAGACTAAAAATAGTTTACCATGATGGAGATGGTTGCAATTCTGCCCAAGCATAAAGATTTTTTTTCATTCAGTACCTATGACACTAACCTGTCAATTTGCTTTGTGTCAAATAGATATTTCCAATTAAAGTTTGTAGCTTTCATTGTCATATAAGTGTCATGGGTTGACACTGAGCTATCACTGCCACAAACCATGTAATATGTGGAAACAGAGATTGACCTTAAGTCGATAGCGAAAATTGCAGTAGAGAATCATCATTATGACCAAAAGTAACACAAGCTCAAATCAGTATCAATGAATGAAAGTGAGAATTGCCGTACACAACAACACAGAGAGTTTCAAAATCAAAGCCCAGGTCAAGATAATAGCTATATTTTAATGTCAGCAAAACTAAGTCTTCAATAAGGGAATATGAATTGCTGATCAGCCCACCGTACCAGGTATTTACTTCCAATAGATGGCTGAAACCCATCCTCAAGTGACATGTTCATTTTGGCTCCTTTACTTGATACAGAACTAGCAGCCACACAAAAAATATCACCTTCACTTGCTGAATATCACCATATTATAAGAGTGGTGGGATATTAGAGTTGTTATTTCTCAGTGGCAAATAATAAATTATCATCAAGCTTCCCCAGCGGATGTGCTGTAAATAGTCTTCACGGGTTTGCCGTCGGATCATGTTGTGCAAATTCCACAATATTTCCTTAGAGCAACTGTCCAACATCTTCAGGTGGTTCAACCTTGCTCGTGGCTAGGTACGACTGACAGTATCTGCACACTGACGCCCCATTTTTAGAACACGTGCACGAAGAATGCACAGCTGGGGAAATCTCGCATGCGCAGTGATTTGCCATATTCAAACTCCCGTGCCGAAAATCGCAGAGCGGCTCTCCCGCACGTGCACTGTACGCTGCGTTTGTCAAGTGCGGCCAGACGTTACTCACGAACGGCCATACTAGGCCAGTATTATGATGGGCCTGTTAGCGAAGAATCTTGATTTTTGCATCATGATTTAATAGCAGCCATTGCAGGGTTCCAGGCTGTGCTCAGTTGAAATCCTGCATCCTTGTTGATGAGATTATCGGCTGTACGGATATGTATTGCTTCCTTAATGACGCAGTCCCAGAAAGATGATGCCAGGGATAAAACATCTTTCTGGGACTGTGTCATTAAGGAAGCAATACATATCCATACAGCCGATAATCTCGTCAACAAGGATACGGGATTTCAACTGAGCGCAGCCTGGAACCTTGCATTGGCTGGAGGTTATTGTTATTGTCAACAGCAAGTACCACAAGTGAAAGGAACAAATCTGTGTCGAAACAAGACACACACTGTATACTGTCAACATTTTGCACTGTTTAGCAGATATTTACAGTACTATTCTGATATAAAGATAAATATGGGTAAGAAATCAGTCAAATTGCAATGCAGTTGTAATGTACCACCAGAGACCACAAGTATCTTAAACCAAAACATTCAGAAAATATCTCTAAACAATCTCTGAAATTTTCTTGATGGACTTTTGGGTTCGCTCTGTATGATTGGTACTTGGTGTGTTCATGTGCTACTGTAATTTTTCAACACTTTCAGCAGCAGTGATGACACATTGATACAATGACGCTTTTATCTCTGGACCACATGACTATGTAAGTTTGGGAAAACAAAAATGAAAATTTTATGGAATTGCATTAAATTTGAAATGCACTGTTTGATTTCATTGCAGATCGAAGTATTTGATATTGAAGAAGAGGATATCACAGAGTGGGATGTTCTTATCATGGGAACAGACGGGTTATGGGACGTAACCTCTAACGAAAATGCTATTGAAATTGTGCAGAAAAACTTAGCACACTTTAGAGAAGACCAGCGTGCAAAGTACGGGTAAATAATGAATACAAAATTTATTTAGTACATCCTTTTCTTTTGTTGTTATAGTTGTCCATGTCTATACTTCACATTTTATATTTTTAATGTGTGTTATTATCATGCTTTTTGAACAGCGGTATTAAAATAAGGCTTTATGTCAAAAGTATTTCATGCTTATAGTAAAAAAGGGGGCACTCGGTAGAAAGTAAAACAAAAACTGAAACCATTTACATTATATGTTTAAGAAAATTATTGGAAGTTGTGAGAAAACTGAATGACAGAGGGAGATGTTCTCAGCAGAATATTTTTATATACGTTCAGTAAATATTAGAGAATAGAACAAGAGAGTTAATAAACGGCGTTTTAAACCCCAGTTCTGATTAAGGTCTTCAGTGTTTCCTGTCCCAGATCTAATTAAGGTTTACAGTGTTCCCCAGATGAACAACAGATCTGTTTGAATAATAATTCCTTGATTCCTTTCTCCCTTAATAAGAACCTTTTGATTTTTAAAAACTGCAATCTACCGCTATAAATTACTGTCAACCCAACAGGAAGAGAGGAAAGGTTCTTTCAAGTGCTGCAGAAACATGACATACACAAGAGACAGGCTGGCAAGTGGAGAAAGGAAATAACACAGTCTGACCATCCAAATCATTTCATAACTACAACTATAAGTCACAATTGATTCTCTACATATTATTTGAATATTCACAAATCCTTCTGTGGTGGCTGGTGTAAAAGTTGAATCACGGAATTATATTACATTCAATATTGGTCAGCAGTCCAGGTTTTCTGAACCTTTCACTCCTCATGCCTCTTCTTTGACCTCACTTGGTGTCCAAGAAGTTTGGGAATTGTAGCACACCACCATCATATGTCTGCACAAAGTTGATAATGTGCTGGCTGATCACACAAAGGAATTTGACTGTCTGATATCAGATGGGCTTTGAGACCAGAAAAGCAACGGGAATAAAGTTTATTAAAATAATGTTCACCAGGTACTCACAGTAACAGAAAGTAAAAAATGTATGATGGGCAGACACTCTAAATCAAAGATGTTTGCTGTTTTGTCAGAAATTGACATTTTGAGATCATGGTTGTGCACAAAGTACATGTTGATTCTTGCAGATATTTTAATGATTTTTTTACGTTGTTTTCAATTGTTATTAGGTACAGTGACAGTACACATGAAATAGCCTAATTTTAAAACATTTTCCTGTTCATCAATCACAAATTTCAGTGAAATTTGATGTGGACATTCACCCGTCTCCACAATGAACATTGATAAAGTTTAACGCTCGTTTACCAGTACTGGCTGAGATATAGTCATTTGTGTGACGCCATGCGCAACTTTGCACAGAGTGAGTGTGAATTTCTGTCAACTTTCAGCTGTTATATTGTGGGCAGTATTTTGTTCAAAGAAATGAAATTTGCCCATCATGTACAACTTTATGCATTCTCTTAAGAATAATAATGGAAAGAATTTTGTGAGCCATATTCAACCAGAAATTTTTAGACAAAATCACTCGAAAAAATCATTACCTGAAAAAATTTCAAGGTTTGCCTTCTTATATCTCGGGAACTAAAGGTGTGACAAATTTTAAACATGGTACGTAGTAACCTAACAACATAAGGATATCAAATATAAAATTTCATTTATGTACTGCTTTCCAATAATGAATAGATGAAGTGCAAAATTTGAGATTTTGCAAAAAGATAATGCAGTATTTTTAACATTATTTTTTTTGGGGGGGGGGGGGGGGGGAGGAAAGTCAAATTCTTATATTTCATAGAATAAATGCATGCTTTACATGAAACTGAATGTGCAGTTGATCAGTAGTATAACTCTTTGATGCATGTAAGATTAAACTTTCCTCAAAATCTGCAACTGTTCAGCACAAAATAACAAAAAAGACCACTAATGTTTATATGAAAGTTTAATTTCAGATATTAATTTCACATAATTACAAAAGTATAGGTGGTATTCTCACAATACCTCTATGTCATAAATGCCTTAAAATCCTACACTTACACACAAACATATGCCATACCATATTATAATCTGAAGTGCAATGTCACTGCTTCCAAACAAATGTAAAAATAGTTTATTGCCTGTGATAATCCAAAAAACAGTTTTTCTTGTCTCGGGACACAATGCAACACCACATGTTTTGCAAGACCACCATGAACACTGCTGATTTGATGATGAACTGCAGTTGGCACATCCCTTCCATGTTCCTCTGACTGGTAGGTACTTATTCTCTGTAAACCTCACTCCCTGCGGAATCTTGGGCTTAAATTTGTTGATTGTTGCCTTCATCTTTTGCGTCTGGTTTGGTGTGTCCAGTGGCAGGAATCCATCGACCACAGCTAATCTCAAGTCTTTCAAGCTCATCAAGTTTTCATCACTTCCTTCAGAAAATATTATATATGAGTTGAGAACTGCGACATCCACAAAGTGCCATAAGATATGTAAATACCATATCTTACTCTTCCCGTTAATCCCATAGCATGATTTCACCATATTACTTTTGTCTACATACCCTATATGAGCATTACAGTCTTTGACAAGCAGTGGGCAGTTCACTGACAGCTCTGTTCCATTCTTCTGTCATCTGGTTGTAGTACACTTTTTATCCGGTGCATGAAAATTGCTTAAGAAATGTATCCCTTTCCTACCCTTCCACTTGAGACAGAGAATTCCTGTTGGGTTACTCCGCCAATCTGAATCTCCTCTTTGTAGTTCCTTGTCATCTTTTAGATCCTTTGGCAGTTGTAGGTGAAGTCATTGTTGAAGTACACTTCATAACCTTTCATTTCTAAGTCTTTGCAGAGAGTTTTTACAACCCATCCTCCTAAGTCTTTCTCAGTGGCCTCTCCTAATTTACCAGTGTAAATTTCGAACTGACACACATACCCTCTTTGGTTTGCACGCAACCAGACTTTATAACCTCTCTTGATCGGCTTAGGTGGCATGTATTCCTTCGTCATTGGACTGTTGTTGGTTGGGCTTGTAGTAATCCCTGAATCTCTTTGACAAGACATCAAGAACGGGTCTCACTTCATACAGTTTGTCATAGTTAGGAGAGCCTTTTCGAGGTTGTGCAGTTAAACCCTTAAAATGAATGTGGGATAGGAGCCATGAAAATCTGTTGACAAACATGTAACTGCTTATGTATGAGTCTCGGAGTTTCATGTTAGACAACCAGTAATCTCTGAAACTAGGTAACCTTTTCAGTCCCATAAGAATATTAATTGCCAAAAATGATATTATATCAGTACAGTCTGTTGGAACTTGATTTATGCCACCACTCTTCTGTGTTGCATACAGTTTGGTTTTGTACACAATTCTTTCTACT
Organism: Schistocerca cancellata; assembly: GCF_023864275.1. Classification (NCBI taxonomy): domain Eukaryota; kingdom Metazoa; phylum Arthropoda; class Insecta; order Orthoptera; family Acrididae; genus Schistocerca; species Schistocerca cancellata. Next base: position 719,492,851 of record NC_064629.1, read on the forward strand.
AGGATATCAGGAAACAGGAAAGAAAAAATTTCAGCAGGATATTCTATGTCATCAGAGACTGATGGCCCAGTCGGTTCTGTGAAAAGGAATTTCTGTTTTGTGTTGTTTACTTGTGCCCATATTTTATCACAATCTATCCTGTATATTAGTGGCAAGTCATCTTAAGTCGGACTCAGAATCATCTCCCATGTCTAAAGGCACATCAACAGTAGTGTTACACACTGAGTTATTGTGATTTACAGTAACTGGAATGCATGCAACTGGGTCACCTAGGCCTATATCACCAACAGAGATGGATGTATCACCAATAATTGCTTCAGGGTTCTCATCAAAAATCAAAGGTGATGAAACTGCTTCATTCATTTTTGCAGTTTCTTCATCATCAGATGATAACAGATCATCATCTGATCCCCCACTGGGTATATTTGCGAAGAGTTCCTCCACAAAGGCTTCATCAATTTCACAAAATTTCCAAGACATTCTATTTAGCTTCGCCATTTTTAACAATGACCTTCAAAATAATTAGTTATGTAATACACACTTACATATATTAACTAAGTTGTACCTATTGTTTGTATGATGCTTTGTAAATGATCAAAAGCATGATACATCGTAAATCTTATTTTCGGAAAATACTGTTGATAGTTGTAATAGGTTATACTGGTATTGTAACGATATCACCCATGATTCCGAACAGAGAAACAAAAGGCACTCATAAATTCTAAATATCAGTGTTGGATATTATTATTGTGTATATTAACAATAAATTATGCAAACCACTTACATTTAGTAGTATTGACAACAGATATATAGATATTTATTCCACGTGACATCAACAGCCGCAGGCACAGGCACTCACTAGTAATGCACACTTCGGGACAACTGCTAAGCGAACAGTAGCCATGAAATTTACGACGTAGTTCCAAGATACACCACTAGATGGCACCTGCTGGCAGCTACTGAACATGGTAACTAGGCAATACCACTATGTTGAAAAGGCACAGAAGGTTATAAAATGGTGATATTGTAAGAATACCATTGCGGAGCAAAGGGATAAGGCTGTGGAATACCAAATTCATTCATTATTATTTTCCAATGATCTACAAATTTGTAGAAAAGATACCGATTTTTGTGGAAGGTGAAAATAGGGTATATTCAACACTGCTTTTATAATACCACTTTCAGTTAAAGCTAAAAACCAGCCTTATACGAACAAAACTTATTGCATTACCCTCCCTCCAGAACAGTGGATTTAATTTCCAACCTGGGCTAACAATGCTACATAAATTGAGGTAAAGTAACCGGAAAAATCACACTGCGAATAAAGTTTTAAATTTGGCTTCTTATATATCCTTGATTAAAGGTATCATAAATGTGAAACTTAGCACACAACAACTTAAACGATATAGTAACATAAGATAGCCCGATGTAAAATATCATTCACATACTGCTTTCTAAATTTCCACATAATAAGTTAAAACTTCATGTTTTTCATAAAGATTATAAAAATAGATCACATTCAATCTGCTTTTAGAAAATCTGTTCTCCATAACTGACTTCAGACTAACCACAATTGGAATAACCATGTTTTCAAGCATTCAGAAAATCACGTTTGATTTTCCAGTGTGCGCTAACAATACCTGAAAATGACAGACAAATTTGAGGGAATGTACCATGGCAAGATGCTACATTGCAGCAATCTGCTGTTCATGTTTCATTGGATGTGGTTTTTATTTTTAAATTGACATGTAATATCTCGGTATATTCCCTTGGTCCATGGTGACATTGTCACTACTGGTTCAGGAATATGAACTGGTAATCCCATTGCCATTGGGGTAATGCCCAATAGTTGTGCAATATCAGCCACAAGTGAGTTTCTTCATCCATGTTCCCAAACCTGTAATTTCATTTCTTAATTCAGGCTCCAAAGCCTTGTGGTAATACCTGTCTGCTTAAAAAGCCATTTGCTAAGTATCTTACTTGCATTGCAGTTTACATTTTTTGAAATTTTTAGCCACTTTCTGCATTTGATTTCCTGGAAACTGTGACTGTTGGTCAAATGTTGATACTGAACAAAGAGAGAGTATCGAAATGAGAGGTTGTTCCGGTACACAACAAGCATCATGTGTTTGGTGCCAATAATATGAGTGAGAAGGGCCTAGAGGATGCATAAATTTTATCAGTGCATCATTTTGTTCCTTTGATAAATCAGTAACGTTGCAATATTGAGAAATTTAAAATGGAAATTGATATTACTTTTTGCTTGCTCCCTATGTGAGATAGTCCTACAGATTTGAAAACTGGAGATGAGGTACTTAGCCAATGGCATTGTAAGCGGACAGGAACCACCACAAGACTTTGTAGCCTGAATTAAGAAACCAATTTACAGGCTTGGGAACCTGGATGAATAAACCCACCTGTGACAAGTGTTGTCCAGATATCGGGCATGGCCGCTATGACAATGTGGTTGCTGGTACATGTTCTAACACGGGCACTGACAATGTGTCACCATGGGCCAAGAGAATGTGGTGAGATGTTACTCATCAGTTTAAAAATAAAAACCACATGCAATGAAACATGGACAATGGGTTGATTAAATTTATCATCTTGCCATGGTACATTCCCTCAAATTTGTTTATAATTTTCAGGTATTGTTAGTGCACAATGGAAAATCAAATGAGATTTTCTGAATGCTTGAAAACATGGTCATTCCAGCTGTGATTAGTTTGAAGACAGTTATGGAAAACAGATTTTCTAAAAGTAGATTTAATGTGATATATTTTTGTAATTTTTATGAAAAAATGATTATGTGAAAATTTAGAAAGCAGTATGTGAATGGTATTTTATATTGAAAAACTTTATGTTAATAATTTGTTGTGTAGAAAATTTCATGTACATCATACCTTTAATAAACAATATACACTCCTGGAAATGCAAAAAAGAACACATTGACACCGGTGTGTCAGACCCACCATACTTGCTCCGGACACTGCGAGAGGGCTGTACAAGCAAGGATCACACGCACGGCACAGCGGACACACCAGGAACCGCGGTGTTGGCCGTCGAATGGCGCTAGCTGCGCAGCATTTGTGCACCGCCGCCGTCAGTGTCAGCCAGTTTGCCGTGGCATACAGAGCTCCATCGCAGTCTTTAACACTGGTAGCATGCCGCGACAGCGTGGACGTGAACCGTATGTGCAGTTGACGGGCTTTGAGCGAGGGCGTATAGTGGGCATGCGGGAGGCCGGGTGGACGTACCGCTGAATTGCTCAACACGTGGGGCGTGAGGTCTCCACAGTACATCGATGTTGTCGCCAGTGGTCGGCGGAAGGTGCACGTGCCCGTCGACCTGGGACCGGACCGCAGCGATGCACAGATGCACGCCAAGATCGTAGGATACTACGCAGTGCCGTAGGGGACCGCACCGCCACTTCCCAGCAAATTATGGACACTGTTTCTCCTGGGGTATCGGCGAGAACCATTCGCAACCGTCTCCATGAAGCTGGGCTATGGTCCCGCACACCGTTAGGCCGTCTTCCGCTCACGCCCCAACATCGTGCAGCCCGCCTCCAGTGGTGTCGCGACAGGTGTGAATGGAGGGACGAATGGAGACGTGTCGTCTTCAGCGATGAGAGTCGCTTCTGCCTTGGTGCCAATGATGGTCGTATGCGTGTTTGGCGCCGTGCAGGTGAGCGCCACAATCAGGACTGCATACGACCGAGGCACACAGGGCCAACACCCGGCATCATGGTGTGGGGAGCGATCTCCTACACTGGCCGTACACCACTGGTGATCGTCGAGGGGACACTGAATAGTGTACGGTACATCCAAACCGTCATCGAACCCATCGTTCTACCATTCCTAGACCGGCAAGGGAACTTGCTGTTCCAACAGGACAATGCACGTCCGCATGTATCCCGTGCCACCCAACGTGCTCTAGAAGGTGTAAGTCAACTACCCTGGCCAGCAAGATCTCCGGATCTGTCCCCCATTGAGCATGTTTGGGACTGGATGAAGCGTCGTCTCACGCAGTCTGCACGTCCAGCACGAACGCTGGTCCAACTGAGGCGCCAGGTGGAAATGGCATGGCAAGCCGTTCCACGGGACTACATCCAGCATCTCTACGATTGTCTCCATGGGAGAATAGCAGCCTGCATTGCTGCGAAAGGTGGATATACACTTTACTAGTGCCGACATTGTGCATGCTCTGTTGCCTGTGTCTATGTGCCTGTGGTTCTGTCAGTGTGATCATGTGATGTATCTGACCCCAGGAATGTGTCAATAAAGTTTCCCCTTCCTGGGACAATGAATTCACGGTGTTCTTATTTCAATTTCCAGGAGTGTATAAGAAGCCAAAGTTAAAAACACAGTATGATTTTTGTGGCTACTTTGCCTCAATTTATGTACCATTGTTAGCCCGTGTCGGAAAGCAAACCCACTGTTTTTTGTGGGGGGGGGGGGGGGGGGAGATACATTGTTTTGAATAGGGTTGGTTTTGAAGCTTTAATTGAAAAGGGTATTTGTGAAATCAGTGTTGAATATATCTATTTTTACCTTTTCACAAAATTCATCTTTTCAACAAATTTGTAGGTCATTAGGAAAATAGGAGGTAAATGAAATTTTGTATTCCATGGCCTTGTGTTACTAACCTACTGCACATTAAGTTTCACATTCAGTATGCATTTACTGTATGAGATATAAGAATCCAAATTTTACTTTTTTTTCATGTCGCGATATTCACACCCAACTTCAGTTCAAATTATCTAGCATTGCTAGCCCATGTTGGGTAATCAAATACACTTTTTTATCAGTTGAAACCATGGTGTTTGTAATGAGCCCAGTTTGGAAAGTTTTGAAGGACAAAGTTTTCTGCAGAATCAGGTTGAAAATATTGCATTTTTTATCTTTTTACAAAATCTCCAATTTTGCACTTCATTTATGTGTTATTGGAAAGCAGTACGTAAATGAAACTTCATTTTTGTTCATTGTTGTTAGGTTACTACATGCCAATGTTGTTAGGTTACTACATGCCAAGTTTCACCTTTGTCATCCCTGTAGTCCCCTAGATATAAGAAACCAAACTTAAAAATTTTTTCGGGTGATTTTGTCTAAAATTTTCTTGTTGAATATGGCTCGTAAAATTCTTTTCATTATTATTGTTATGGGAATGCATAAATATGTAGAAGATGGCCAAATTTCATTCTTTTCGACAAAAATTGCCCAAAATGTAACAGTTCAAAGTCAGCAGAAATGAATGCTCGCTCTGCATAAAGTTGCACATAGAGTCAAACAAATGTCTATATCTTGGCCAGTATTACTTTGACAAACTTAACAACTGTTTGTTGGGAAAATGTGTGAATGTTCACATAAAATTTTGTTGAAATTTGGGATAATGGGCCTATTTGAGTTGACATGGAATGGCCAAACCTTATCTCACATTGTGTTTTGACTGTAAGGCACCAGCTCTGCAAGGATTTTTCACCACAAGAGGGAAAAAAAGTGAATACTAATGTAAACAACAATAAATGTGTAGCGATTCAAAACTGGTAATGATGCTGTTATGTGAATAAATAGGATTATTAAAAGTGGCTTGTTGGTGTTTCTTCTCTGCAAGAATCAACCCGTATCGTAGTTGCCGTACTATAGAGTAAATTTTGTGACGTAGACTCCTTAATCGGGGAGAAATCTGGGATGATTGAAGACGTGAAAGACATCAGCATACTTGAACACCTTAATGCTTATAACCACTGTGAAGCTGTCTCCTAGTTTTGTGATTATATTTTGTCCTTACAACACATCCTCCACTCCCGTAATCGTGATGGCCTCAACCTCCAGTAATCCACTGTCCCTGCACTCTCCACCCAACAATTTCCCTTTCCTCCATTCAGCCACTCCCTCCCAATTCATGTCCCAAGGTCACTTTCAAAATGCACCGCTCCAGTGACTCTGACAACCCTCCATCACATGCTTAGTCCGTATACCTACCATTCCTCCCTCCAGCATTCCTAGTCAGCAAACTGACTGCCTCCCTCTGAGCTGTTAGCCACCCATCCCCAATCCCTCTCTCTGCCTCCAGCCTTCCTCTTCCTCTACCCACCACAACCTATTATAGCTCGTAAAAGGATTACTCTGAAAGCTAGCAAGTTTTCTTTCTTTTGGTGTGTGCCTATCGATAACACAACATTTATTCTGTTTGGTGAGTGGTCTCTGCAAAGTTGCATTAGTAGGACTAAAAAATATGTGTTCATTAATGTTAAAACTACTCATGTATGCTCTGAGGTGACAACAATCATGGGATAGTGATATGCACATACACAGATGGCAATAGCATCGCGTAAATAAGGTATAAAAGGGCACTGCATTGGCAGAGCTATCATTTGTACTCAAGTGATTCACATGAAAAGGTTTCTGACATGATCGTGATTGCACAACAGGAATTAACAGACTTTGAACACAGTATGGTAGTTGGAGCATGGGGCATTCCATTTCGGAAATCGTTGGGGAATTTAGTATTCCGAGATCCAAGAGTGCACCAAGAATACCAAATTTCAGGCATTACCTTTCACCATAGAGAACACAGTGGCCAACGGCCTTTGCTTGATGACCAAGGGCGGCAACGTTTGTGTAGACATATCAATGCTAACAGACAAGCAACTCTGCATGAAATAACCACAGAAGTCAACGTAGGACATACGACGAACGGATTCATTAGGAGAGTGTGGTGATATTTGGCATTAATGGACTGTGATAACAGACGAGCAATGCGAGTGCCTTTTCTAACAGCACTCCATCACCTGTAGCGCTTCTCCTGGGCTTGTGACCAAATTAGTTGGACCATAGATGACTGGAAAACCGTGCCCTGGTCATATGAGTCCTGATTTCAGTTGGTAAGAACTGATAGCAGGGTTTGAGTGTGATGCAGACCCCTTGAAGCCATGGACCAAAGTTGTCAAAAAAGTGCTGTGCGAGCTGCTGGTGGCTCCATAATAGTGTGGGCTGTTTTTACATGGAATGCACTTGGTCCTCTTGGCCAACTGAACTAATCATTGACTGGAGATGATTATGTTTGGCTACTTGGAGATCATTTGCAGCCATTCATCGACTTCATGCTCCCAAACAACAGTGAAATTTTTATGTGTGACAGAGTGCCATGTCACCAGGCCACGTACATTCTGGACATTTCGAGCAAATGGTTTGGCCACCCAGATTGCCCAACATGAATCCCAGCAAATATTTACAGTACATGATCAAGATGTCAGTTCATGCACAAAATCCTGCAGCATCAACACTTCTGAAATTATGGATGGCTATAGAGGCAGCATGGCTCATTATTTCTGCAGGGGACTTCAAACAACTTGTGCAGTACATACCATATTAAGTTGGTCCACCAGGCAAAAGAAAGTCCTACACAATATTAGGAGGTATCCCATGACTTTCATCACCTCAGTGTTCATATCGTGTATCCGGGTGTTTTGTTCCAGATAGTGGCTCAAATGGATACTTGTGGTCCTGTTGGTCAGGTTCAGTTTCAAAGGAGTGGGAAGAGGGGGAGGGGGTTGTGAAGAATTACTTATATACAAGGGAAGCACCATGGCCATTATAAGACATACGTTTAAAAATGTCATACAGTCAACATCAAAGCAGTTTCATAGAGTGACAAAGTGGGTACATTGTATCTACAGCCCTTCAACATTGTTAGTGGAGAAGGGTTTATTAGTCTTTCACAAGAACTAATCAGCACTGGTGCGAAGTATGGCACAGTGAGGGCTGAAGAGAATTTGCATTCACAAAGAACTGTATCTCGACATACACAAGAGATTGCCAATCAAGTGAGAAGTGAGATCTTACCTAAAGTAAAGAAAACTATTGACCAGAATGATTACACTATGATTTGAAATCTCTGGTCTGACAATAATGGCAAAATACATTACCGTACTGTTATATCCAGTATTATTGTATTATTGTCAACTGAGGACAGGTGTGAAGTAAGAAACAATGTGCTTCTCACAGCAAAGTTTCCAGGTGTTACAGAAACAAATGAAAATATTCTTTTAGAATTATATAAAAAAATGTCTTGTCAGGGGAAATCACGGTAGTTGTCATGGAGAATAGAATGAAACTAATTTTGTTTTTTTACTGATTAGAAAGAAAAACTATTTGTAAAGTTTTATCTGCCATGGTACAACAGTATTGACAGAGAGGCGATGAATAGGTGGAGCAGTAACAGGTTTCCTCTCTCTATTAAAACCGTCCGTTTACATATCACTCTGCATGCAGTGCAGTGGCCACAAATTTCAGATGGGTTTCTGTTTTCTGTTAGAGTAGATCAGATTATCTTTGTGGTGTGGAAGTGTGTTACAGTGTTAGTAAGTGTTCCACTGTGGACAATGAGACAGGCAGTAATTGTGGAGCAGGCCGCGATGGCCGAGCGGTTCTAGGCACTTCAGTCCAGAACCACGCGACTGCTACGGTCGCAGGTTCGAATCCTGCCTCGGGCATGGATGTGTGTGATGTCCTTAGGTTAGTTAGGTGTATGTAGTTCTAAGTTCTAGGGGACTGATGACCTCAGATGTTAAGTCCCATAGTGCTCAGAGCCATTTGAACCAGTAATTGTGATACTTTTGGTGGAGTACTTTGGTATTACAGAAGACGTATCTACAGTAGAAGAGTGTGTTATTTATGAACAAATAAAGCAACAGTTGTCGAAGCTGATGCTGTAATTGCAGAGGTTACTACACTTTTGATAGATGAAGAGGCATCATATGAAGAAAATGATAGTGCCATGACAGTGAGGGATGAAGCACGCCAGTGGCAGATTTCCAGAGAAGCAGTTGTTCATCTTATCAGCCATTACCTCTAAGAAAACGAACAAAATTTCCAGAAGAATATCTGCTGATGCATACAAGATAGGGACAAAACAACCAAGGGAAAGAGATGTAAATGGTGATCCTTCTGTCTGTTTTGTCGTGGATTAACAATTGATATGACACAAAGCCTGAAAATTACAACAGTGCTGGCACAGAAAAGAAAAATAAAGAGCAACATTGTGTTACAGAACTTTGAAAACAGACTAAAACATCATTTTTAAGCTCCAAAAATTCTGCAGGATATGACAACTTTGCCTTGGAAAAAGTAAGGGGTGACACGTGCCAAACCAGAGAAATGGAGTTGGTGGGAGCAGACACAGTTCTGGCATTTGCTGATGATGTTGTGATCCTTGGCAGCACTCTAGAGCAGATGTGTGCTGATACTTCCCAATTCCTCCAAAATGCTAAGGAAATTGTGCTGGAGGTGAACGAGGGCAAAACTAAATACCTTGGAGTATCACATAGTTGAGTTCTCCCACCTTCGATTGTTGTAGGCAGGCATACATTTGAACGAGTTGAAGAGTTGAAGGGCTCAATATTAACCAACAAAAGTGAAGTTACGAAAGAAGTACATCAAGTGCCAATTTTGTGTTCTTTAGTCTGAACAATCTTTTTAAATCTCGTCTGATATCCCATAAGAACAAAGTCCATCTGTACACGACACTGGTGAGGCCAGTACTTTTATATGGTTGTGAAACTTGGGCAACATCAGCAACAACAGAAGATTCAGTATGTGCGTTTGAAAGAAAGGTACTTCGAAAGATCTGTAGACCCGTCTACAATACCATGGAAGGTAAATGGGAAACTAGAAAGAAAGAAGACCTGTACCAGAGGTTTGGAAAGCCGCACATTGGACCATTATTGGGACAGAGGTGACTACAATGGTTTGGCCACATCTTGCAAGTGGATGGATCCCTTCCTGAGAGAATCCTCCACTCTCAACCCATGGGAAAATGCCCGAGATGACACCCAGGAACGCAATGGAAGGATCGAGTGACGACCATCCTTCAAGAAGTGGAACTGGCAGCCTTAGAGAATGGTGCTAGAGACTGGAAAAGATGGAGTACCATCTGCAGCATGTACCTCCTCTCTTGTGATTGACAGACATTTTTTCCCTGTTGTTCTTCTGTTGTAGGCCTCAAAGGCCCATTAATGCAATAAATAATGATGATGATAAATTGTGTATTACATGATCATTTTATAGCAAATAGACAGAGACTTTCTTGGTGTACTTCAAACACTCTTGGAGTACAGCTCCGAAGAAGGATTAACAGAAGAGTGTTTTCATGAGAACTGTGACCAACCTGCTTTCATCAAATGTGTACACTTTCAGAATTGAATATCCATTGACCTTGCTGTTATTGCTGACTTGTATATTTTTTGTCTCTGATAGTGTAATCAAGTAAGTAAACTCTGGTATAGAGTCTTAATGTCATATTATTGACTGTCTCACATAATCCATTTGTGTAATACATCATTCATACTTACAGTATTCTAATCATAACTTTGACAACTGTTATCTCCTGCTTTAATAGTCCATAACTGCTACAATTTTTATGGTGTAGGTATATTTGCTTGCTCTATTAACAGTGCCATGTATGAATATAATTTTCATGACAACATACAATGACCTTCCCTTGTAGATAGATATATCTCCTCCTGGAACTAAGAAAAGTGACATTTGTAGCAGATGAAGGACTGAACATAGACAAAGCTCTTCAACACCACAAATGTCTGCCATGGGCAGTGCACTGTATAAACCCAGCATTATAGCACACATAGCATGAAAAGTTCCTTAGTCAGGAATTGGCTGATATTGACAAATCCATCCAGACAATGCATAGAACTATAAGATGTATGAAAAACTCTGGTTTGGTGGCAAGATTAGAAAAAAAAATGAGATCAAGATGCTGGAACTAGATGGAATAGCATCTACATGATGTTTAATTCATTTCTTCCACAAAAAAATGAAAGTGAGAACTTGGTATTGGAGAGCTGACTGAAACCCGAATAGAAAGCTCTAAAACATTTAACAAGGTATACAACATTTATCGACAGGCCAGATTGAACGCCATAGGAGGGATAGTGTTCAGTACTGTTCACAAAAATATTGTCTATGAAAGTCGAAATTAAGCCTGACAGTGAAGTTACATGGATGCAAGTAGCAGTTCTAACTGAACTAAAGTTAATTATTGTAGGTTTTTAGCGGCCAGTTGATTCTGCCATAACAGTTGTAGAACCATTCAAAGAAAGTCTATGCATGGAAATATGCAGATCGTGCAATATATAGTTAGAGGTGACTTTAATCTTCTGAGTATATTTTCACATAGAAGAAGGTGTAATTAGATGAATGACAAACACTAACTTCACTTAACAAAGGTTTATTCAGCACTTGCACATACAAGAGCGTGGAGTGAACTGCCTCCAGCCAGAACGCATATGGTATATATACAGTTAAATAACATTTCAGTACAATGAGTCTTGACATTTGTGGATACTTCTAGAATGTACTCGAACTGAATATAGAAATTAAAATTGTACAGTCCAGGTGAGTTTTGAACTCCACAACCCTCCATGCAACAGTCTAGTATCATAATCACTACACCACGGTGACTGTGCTACTCAGCTTCTTCTGTGACAATATGAGTAGCCTGGGAAGTGTATGGATTCGTTGTAGGTGGTATGGACAGATGATTTTGTGAAGTACTTTTGAACACATTTTCCGAAAAGTATTGTCAGTAGCTGGTTCAACAGCCCACATACAATCGAAATATTTTAGGTTTTGTACCTATGAATAGGCCTGACCTTATCAACAGTGGCACTTTAAAGCCAGAATTAGTGGTTCTGTTATCATCATAACAATTATGGCTATTAAAGTTAATAAATCCATCGAGAAATCTGGGAGAGTATATACACTAGAAAGAGCAGATAAGCAGTTGTTAGCATCCCACATAGAAAGTGAATGAACATCATTTAGTTCCAGTATGTTAGTTGTAGAGGAATTATGAGCAAAGTTTAAACTGATTGTAAACCACATTATGAAAAGTATATGCCGAGTAAATAGATTTAAGGATGGTAAAGACCCAACGTGGTTTAATAATAGAATTTGGAAAATGCTGAGGAAACAGAGATTGATGCACTCTCAGTTGAAAAAGAATGCACAAATGTCAACAAACAAAAGATAGTAGAAAGTCTTGCATCTGTAAGACTGTCGATGTGTGAAGCATACAACTTCCACTGACATACCTTAGTGAAAGATATTGCTGAGAACCTGAGCAAGTTCTGATTCTACATAAACCCACTAAGCTGGTTGAAGGCAGTCACTCGTCGATCAGTCTGGTGCAACAGTGGGATAGCAAAAGGGAAGCCGAAGTTTTAAATTTCACGTTTTAGAAATCATTCACACAGGAGGATTATACAAACTTACCATTACACAGACTCCCATATTAAGGACATAGAGATAGACGTCCCTGGAGTAGGGAAGCAACTGAAAGAGTTGATAACAAGTAAGTAGTCAGGTTCTGGTATAATATCAGTTCATTTTTACAGAGTGTATGCTTTGGCATTGGCCCCTTACAGAGCTTGCATTTATCATAAATCTCTCGCCCAGTGCCAAGTCCCAAGCAACCAGAAAAAAAACACAGGTGGTTCCTGTACACAAGAAGCCTAAAAGAATGGACCCACATTATTACAGTCCACTATCCTTAACATCAGTTTGCTGCAGAATTCTTGAACACATTCTCAGTTTGAATATAATACATTGCCTTGGAGCAAAAGGTTCTGCCCACAGATCAGCACAGATTTAGAAAGCATCACTTTTGCAAAACTCAGCTTGCCTTTTTTTTGGCACAGTATCCTGCAAACCATGGATGAAAGGTAACAAGCAGATTCCATATACCTAGATTTCTGGAAATCATTTGACATTGGTGCCGTGAGCCGCTCAAAGACTTCTAAAGTAATAGAACACAGCATGTTGTTATGGTATCAGCAGGAAAGCCCCAGGGAAGTGTGATTTGACCACTCTCCTTCTCTATCTACATTAATGATGTAATGGACAGGACGAGCAGCAATCTGTGCCTGCTTGGCGATGATGCTGTGGTGTATGCAAAGGTAATCATCGTTAAGTGACTGTAGGATACAAGATGACTTGGGCAAAATTTCTAGTTGGTGTGATGAGTGGCAACTTGCTGTAAATGTAGAAAAATTATAGTTAATGCAGATGAGTAGGAAAAACTATCCCGTCATGCGAACATAACATTACTTTTGTGCTGCTTGACAAAGCCACATTGATTAAATATTTGGGTACAACATTGCAAAGCAATATGAAATGGAATGTGCACATAAGGACAGTAGTAGGGAAGGCGAACGGTCAACTTCAGTTTATTGGGAGAATTTTAGGAGAGTGTAGCTCATCTGTAAAGGAGAAAGCATAAAGAACACAAGTGCGACCCATTGTTGAGTGCCGCTTGAGTGTGTGACACACCCAGCAGGTTATATTAAAGAAAAACATTGAAGCAATGCAAAAGATTTGTTGGCAGTAGGTTCAATCAGCACACAGGTATTATGGAGATGCTTCGTGAACTCAAATGGGAATCCACGGGAAGATGATGATATCCTTTTCATGAGGCATCAATGAGGAAATTTAGAGAACTGTGAATTGAGGCTCACTACAGTACAATTCTACTGCCACCAACATACATTTTGTGTAACGACCATGAAAAAAGAGAAATCAAGGCACATGCGGTGGCATGTAGATGGTTGTTTTTCCCTTACTCCATTTGCGAGAGAAACACCAAAGGAAATGGCCAGTAGTTGTACAAGGTACCCTCCACCATGCACTATTTGCTGGCTTGAGAAGTATATATGTAGATGTAGAAAAACAGTCAGAAAATGATATCTTCATGGCATGCTGATGTAGTCGATGGCATAATTAAATTGCTTAAACCTTTTAAAGGAGCCACAGATAACCTGGAGGGTGAAATAGACTTGCCTTTTGCAGTGCTGTGGGAATTTATTTTACTGGATTCATGCCAAAGTGAAGATCACAATGCAGTAGTTAAATTGCTGAAAGGATGTCAGAAACTTTCTAAAAGGAAAAAGTTTTTAATTAACTGCAGGATTCTCATTACATTGGTACAGTTTTTCACACATGCTTCTGGGAACTATTAGTACCGAGTGAAAAAAAAAGAAAATATATATCAAACTGTTCATCAGTAGTTAAATAGTGTAGTTGTACTAGAAGAAAAAGAAGATCCCCACCCCCTCTCCTATAAAGAAGTTCTGGAGCCTGGCCTTCATCAACTTCTAAGTATAGAAATGAACGTGAGAGATATTTGAATATGAATGGCCCTGGTGATACTTTCAAGAATGTTGTGTCTTGGTGGAACACCAATGCTTGTGTTTTCCCCAAGGTTTTCAAAGTGGTGAAAGAAATCCTGTGTATTCCTGCAAGAAGTGCTGCAAGCAAAAGAAATTTAGTAGGACAGGCTTAGTTGTATCAGAGAAGCACTGCTGTATCCATCCAGATCATGTCAGTGACCATCTGTGCTCAACCCATGAGATTATCGCTGCCTCACTCCTGTGCAGCTGTCAGGGTCATGAGTAAAGACCAAGCTGGACGCATGTCTTGACTGCCTCTCCTAAAACATTTATACATTCATATAGATGTTGCATAATTACTAGCAGCATATAAAGCTACAGATTGAGGTTCAGAAAAGTTATGTAACTATAATGAAATAAGACACGAAATGTTGGTATAGACAGGTGATCATTCTATTAAGCACTTAAATATAGGGTGGTTCTAATTAAACTTCCACTACTTGAAAGGGCTCCTCATGAAAAACAGTGATCGTAGGACAATGAAACTTTTTGAAAACATTTGTAAGGACATGTGGAAGAGAAATAATCAACAAGCCATTGAAAGAAACGGGTTTTAGTTTTCGTATGAGAGGGTAACATTTGTTAATTGCTTACCTTGTTTACATTTTAGGTTACAGATGTTGATCAGTGTGATGGCCATCTGTATCCATGAAAGCCTGGTACTGCACTAGAGATTGCTCTGCTGCTGCCCAAACCATCTCATATTTGGTGTAGGCTACCTCTCATGCTATACTCAGCTTCAACCTCCAACATGTGTTAGTGTCCCATTGATAAACTCTGTCCCCCAGGTAGCCCCACAGCCAGAAATCACACGGATTCAAATCTGGTGATCTTTGTGGCCATGTAATTTGGAACAGTTGGACCAAGATTTGCTTTTTTTCAAATATGTTTCACAGTAACTGAGTGACCCTATGAGCAATGTGAGGTGGAGTTTCATTGTGCTTCAAAACAGTTGAGTCCAAAGCACCTCTCTCCCGTAGAGCACAGATCACATGTTGGCATATCAGATCACTGTGATGTGTGCTGTTCACACTGCATGTCCTTGGTCTCAGGGGTCCGAGTTCATCAAAAAAAAAAAAAAGAAACAGTCATGAGCTGTGCCGTGAAACCACACCACACAGTGATGCATGCACTAAGCAGAGGAACTTCACGAATATCATTCACAGTAACGATCCCCAAATGCCACAATTGTGAGCCTTCACTGTCCCAGAAAGCATAAAGTGTGCTTCATCGCTCCACAATATGTTCCGAGGCCACATGTTGTGAACTTTAACTGTGTCAAGGAACCCAAGAACAATGTGTACTCAAATGTCTGCATCGCATGCAGAAGGTGGTGAGTAATGTGAAGTTTATACAGATATAGTTTTACAGTTTTTCGCAGCACTTTTTGAATGGTGGACCACGAAATGTTCAGCTCCCATGACTCAGCTCATGCGCTGCTTGAAGTTTGCTCATTGCTTCCAGCATTCTCAGTCATGCCAACAGTAACTTTTTCGACAGTTTGTGCTGCAATTGGTCGTCAGCCTTTCCCAGGAGCAATTCCCAAATTGCCAGATATTTTGAATTTTCAAATCATGTTTTTCAACCCTGGTGCTGCAAGAAGACCTCTTCATATTCCTTTAATGCATTGGTACTCGTGAAGATCAGCAGCTTTGTTGCCATTATTTTGATAAAACAGCTTTATGAGTAAAGTCCTGCCCACCTTGTCCAGCTTCATGATGACTGGCCGCAACTGTAGTGCACACTGATGCTTGTGTTTCAAACGCATCTCGTGATACCAGTACTGGAGCTTAACAGCAAGGCATGACAGTGATGACACTACTAACACTGCAAATCCTGCAGTGTCTAATCTGACCTTCATTCCTTTAAAGTTGGATACCCATATGGTAAATAGTTTTATCTCGTCTCTGGCTCGAGTTGCAAAAATTGAATTATAACTGCCCCATAATTTCCATAAAGTCTTGATTGCACAATGATTTGTCTTCGTTTTACATGCGTCCTTGCTTCCTCCATAATCAGAATCTTTGTTATGTTGAAATAACAAAAATAACAGCACAAAGTAGTTAAGTGTAAACCATAACACAACAGAGGAATTAATATATACAAATGAATAAAAGTATATTGGTTCACAGTAGAGTTAGTCCTCATTTTTCTTTAATTCTTCATTTCTGGTTAAGGTTACTTCATCTGCTTTATTCATAATGGCATGTTATTTTTTACATCCCTGAATTGCTTTTTGCATATGATATTCTTCTTCTGCTACTTTGTCATACTCTTCATTTTTGTCACCTGAAACAGAAAAAATTTCGGTACCTGTCGAGGCACTGCAAACTTCCACATGACTGTCAACATGTGTGAAATCATCAAATGTCACATTGTCTCTTAAGTCAGGAAAAAGGCACCATGTTCATGAACACAAGTCCATTTGTGTGCTCTCTTGTTGTTGCAGTTGATTCTGTGGCTCCTTGATGAATCCGTATTTCTTGAAACAGATCGAAATCATCATCCAGAATTGCTACGGAGTGGCTCCAGGAACACTCTTCTGAGTTTAAACACTTCTGCTGGCCACCAAACTCCCCAGACATGAACATTATTGAGCATATTCGGGATGCCTTGCATCCTACTGTTCAGAAGAGATCTCCACTCCCTTGTATTCTTATGGATTTATGGACAGCTCTTCAAGATTCATGGTGTCAGTTCACTCCAGCAGTACTTCAGAGATTAGTCGAGTCAATGCCAGTTTGTGTTGCGGCACTGCTGCGTGCTTGCAGGGGTCCTACATGATATTAGGCAGGTGTACATTTTTCTTTGGCTCTTCAGTGTAAATAGATCATTCCATCTTTTGTTTTTTAACCAACAGATCGGCATTTTCAAATGTGTAAATATTATGATAGACAAATGAAAGTTTAAATTCACATGCACAAAGATTCCCAGTGGCAAAAGAATGATAGGGAGGAAAAAAAAGAGTATTTGAAGAAGTTAAAACTTTGATTAAAATGAGGTGACAAAAGAATACAAATAAAAGGAATTGTGTGTAAATTAGTTACTTAAAGATAAATAGTGATCAAAGTCATTTCAGTAAAGATTTTTTTTAAAAAATCAATATCTAACAAGATTCGGACCAACAACCTTTTGCATGTCAGGTCAGTACCCTAACAGTTACACTATGCAACCAGTTAGTGAATTATTACTATTCTTAAACCTACAGAGCATCACTCAAAATTCTGAAATTTTTGTTCACTGATAACTCGCACCACCAGGGCAAGTGGTTGCTGTGGGTGTTTTTCGGACTTTAACCTTCATCGCCTTATAGATTGTTTCATAATGTCAATCCCATTGCTGGGGAACCTCTCCTCGTCAGTCTTCCTTGACTACTACTCCCAACTGGCTTAAATCTTCTTACCTAAAGAAGTAATCTTTCTCCACACGTTCTTTTGAGGTGTTCATTCCAGTTTCTCCTGTTTTCTTGTATTTTATGGAAGATGTTAAATATATTCAGTTGTTCCCTAATTTCTGAATTTTGAAATCTGTCAGCTCTTGTACATCCGTCTACTGCTCCTAGAAATTTCACCTCTGTTGCTTGCATGTGACTTTTTCGATATTTACCTGTAGCCCCCATGGTTCACATCCGTAAGCAAGCATCAGAACTGCCATTGTCTTATAAAATTTCAATCTTGTTTCTTCCGTAAGCAAGCATCAGAACTGCCATTGTCTTATAAAATTTCAATCTTGTTTCTTTTGGTTTATTTTTTAGACATCTGCGTATTGTTCCATATTTATTTCCAAGCTTTACCAACTTCTTCTTTATGTCTTTTTCATACTCATATGTGATGTCACAACCTAAATAGTTAAAATGTTTGACCCGTTCTATTGTGGCCTACAATTTTTGTCCATACAATGTATTTCTTTTTAAAAGCCACTGATTTTGTCTTCTTTTCTGAAATCATCAAATTGTACTCTTCACAAACCTTACCTAATAAATATATTCCCCTTTGTAGGTGATTTTCATTCTCCACCGGTATTGTGGTGTCATCTGCATATAAAAAATAATTCAAGTGGAATTATTGTTAATTTTAATTCTCCCATTAAAAATCTTCTTCAATTTCCATGTTGTTTCATCTAAATAAATGTTAAAAAGTGTGGGTGAAATGATGCACTCTTGTCGTACTCCTTTTGTTTGTGACTGTAGGCTGCATTAGAGTGTTATTTATACCTAAAATTACAGTTGTGTATTTGTACAGACATTTTTAAAATGTTTATTAGGTGTTGTGGGTATCGTCTTTTCCTCGTAATTCTCCACAGTTTCTTTCTGTCAAAATTATTGAATGCCTTGGTAAAATAAATGAATCCTTAATGGGTTTCCCTATTGTACTCTTTCTGTTTTGTGTTATTTGTTTAATTATGAATACTGCATCTGTTGTCAATTTGCCCCTCCGAAATACCATTTGTTCTTCGCATGATAAACTGTCAGCTATAGCCTTTGCCCTCTTGTTCTCTGTTCTAGCATAAGCTTTGTATGTGGTGTCCAGTAAACTCATTTCTCTATAGTTCTCGCAGCTATTGCGGTCTCCTTTTTTAAATAGTGATATCACCTTTGCTTGTGTCCATGTTTTTGGAGTAGTTCCCTGTCTCCAGCACATATTGATGTAATCTCGATGTAATTCTTTAGGCTTTCCCAATGATCTAATGACATGTTGGGTTGTCAGGTGTTCTGCCAGATATCAGCGTCGTACTTGCATGATATTTCGGTAATGTAGCTCGTTACCTTCATCAGGTGCGACCTGAGACTATTCCTCGAGTGGACCTGGTCCAGTATTTATGCCTGTGGCCTTTCCCCTTCACCAGGCCCTCCCTCTGCTGTCCGTGCCCACTTGCTGCCATCTTATGGAGCATTGCCGTTCCCTTTTCCATCCACTGTAGTCCTGGGTGTTGTCATTGCAGTCCGTGCCCACCAGACACGCTCCTGGATGATCCATCTTCGGTCTGGTGCGTTTGGAATCCCGTCTGTGGCACCAGGCATTCCCCCAGTGGTCCTCTCCCGCTCACTGTGATCTGCTGGAGCATTGCCATTCCATTTTCAGTTCGCTGTGGTTCTAGATGTTCCCTCTGCGGTCCGCGCTCGTCAGACCTGACCCTGGGCATTCAATCTTCGTTCTGGTCCGCCTGGAACTCTTCTGTATGGGGATCGTTCTCCATGTCTACGCCTTCAGTTCTTCTATTTGTGGAGTGGTGCAGCTGTCCCCATTGCTTCTTCAACAATTCCAGAGCAGGATCCCAGGCTCTACTTAGCTGGTACCTCATGACACGGGGAGGGGGGGGGGGGGTGATGCCTGGTATCAGAGACGAGATTCCAAATGCACCAGACCGTAGATGGAACACCCAGAAGCGTGTCTGGCGGGCGCAGACCTCATAGAGAACACCCAGGACTGCAGTGGATGGAAAAGGGAACAGCAATGCTCCAGAAGATGGCAGCGAATGGGCGCGGACTGCAGAGGGAGCGCCAGGTGAAGGGGGAAGGCCACAGGCATAAATACTGGACCAGGTCCACTCAGGCCGCAACTGATGAAGGTAACGAGTTACATTACTGAAATATCGTGCAAGTACGACGCTGATATCCGGCAGAACACCCGACATCCCAAGATGGTGTAGTAATCTCACTTACAGTAGGGTGCCTCCATATTTTAGCTGTTCAGCACTTATAACATCCATACCAGTAGCTTTATTGACAAAAAACTGGACACAGAAAACTGTGTCTAATTCCTTGGTGTTGTTGTTGTTGTTGTTGTTGTTGTTGTGGTCTTCAGTCCTGAGACTGGTTTGATGCAGCTCTCCATGCTACTCTATCCTGTGCAAGCTTCTTCACCTTCCAGTACCTACTGCAGCCTACATCCTTCTGAATCTGCTTAGTGTATTCATCTCTTGGTCTCCCCCTACGATTTTTACCCTCCACGCTGCCCTCCAATACTAAATTGGTGATCCCTTGATGCCTCAGGATATGCCCTACCAACCGATCCCTTCATCTAGTCAAGGTGTGCCACAAATTTCTCTTCTCTCCAATTCTATTCAACACCTCCTCATTAGGTATGTGATCTACCCATCTAATCTTCAGCATTCTTCTGTAGCACCACATTTCGAAAGCTTCTATTCTCTTCTTGTCTAAACTATTTACCGTCCATGTTTCGCTTCCATACATGGCTACACTCCATACAAATACTTTCAGAAATGATTTCCTGACACTTAAATCAATACTCGATGTTAACAAATTTCTCTTCTTCAGAAACGCTTTCCTTGCCATTGCCAGTCTACATTTTATATCCTCTCTACTTCGACCATCATCACTTATTTTGCTCCCCAAATAGCAAAATTCCTTTACTACTTTAAGTGTCTCATTTCCTAATCTAATATCCTCAACATCACCCGACTTAATTCGACTACATTCCATTATCCTCGTTTTGCTTTTGTTGATGTTCATCTTATATCCTCCCTTCAAGACACTATCCATTCCGTTCAACTGCTCTTCCAAGTCCTTTGCTGTCTCTGACAGAATTACAATGTCATCGGTGAATCTCAACGTTTTTATTTCTTCTCCATGGATTTTAATACCTACTCCAAATTTTTCTTTTGTTTCCTTTACTGCTTGCTCAATATAGAGATTGAATAGCATCGGGGAGAGGCTACAACCCTGTCTTACTCCCTTCCCATCCACTGCTTCTCTTTCATGCCCCTCGACTCTTATAACTGCGATCTGGTTTCTATACAAATTGTAAATAGCCTTTCACTCCCTGTATTTTACCCCTGCCACCTTTAGAATTTGAAAGAGAGTATTCCAGTCAACATTGTCAAAAGCTTTCTCTAAGTCTACAAATGCTAGGAACGTAGGTTTGCCTTTCCTTAATCTTTCTTCTAAGATAAGTCGTAACGTCAATATTGCCTCACGTGTTCCAGTATTTCTACGGAATCCAAACTGATCTTCCGCGAGGTCGGCTTCTACTAGTTTTTCCATTCGTCTGTAAAGAATTCGTGTTAGTATTTTGCAGCTGTGGCTTATTAAACTGATTGTTCGGTAATTTTCACATCTGTCCACACCTGCTTTCTTTGGGATTGGAATTATTATATTCTTCTTGAAGTCTGAGGGTATTTCGCCTGTTTCATACATCTTGCTCACCAAATGGTAGACTTTTGTCAGGACTGGCTCTTCCAAGGCTATCAGTAGTTCTATTGGAATGTTGTCTACTCCGGGGGCCTTGTTTCGACCCCGGTCTTTCAGTGCTCTGTCAAACTCTTCACGCAGTATCATATCTCCCATTTCATCTTCATCTACATCCTCTTCCATTTCCGTAATATTGTCCTCAAGTGCATCGCCCTTGTATAGACACTCTATATACTCCTTCCACCTTTCTGCTTTCCCTTCTTTGCTTAGAACTGGGTTTCCATCTGAGCTCTTGATGTTCATACAAGTGGTTCACTTGTCTCCAAAGGTCTCTTTAATTTTCCTGTAGGCAGTATCTATCTTACCCCAGTGAGATAAGTCTCCACATCCTTACATTTGTCCTCTAGCCATGCCTGATTAGCCATTTTGCACTTCCTGTCGATCTCATTTTTGAGACGTTTGTATTCCTTTTTGCCTGCTTCACTTACTGCATTTTTATATTTTCTCCTTTCATCAATTAAATTCAATATTTCTTCTGTTACCCAAGGATTTCTACTAGCCCTCTTCTTTTTACCTACTTGATCCTCTGCTGCCTTCACTACTTCATCCCTCAAAGCTACCCATTCTTCTTCTACTGTATTTCTTTCCCCCATTCCTGTCAATTGTTCCGTTATGCTCTCCCTGAAACTCTCTACAACCTCTGGTTCTTTCAGTTTATCCAGGTCCCATCTCCTTAAATTCCCACCTTTTTGCAGTTTCTTCAGTTTTAATCTACAGGTCATAACCAATAAATTGTGGTCAGAGTCAACATCTGCCCCTGGAAATGTCTTACAATTTAAAACCTGGTTCCTAAATCTCTGTCTTACCATTATATAATCTACCTGATACCTTTTAGTATCTCCAGGGTTCTTCCATGTATACAACCTTCTTTCATGATTCTTAAACCAAGTGTTAGCTATGATTAAGTTGTGCTCTGTGCAAAATTCTACCAGGCGGCTTCCTCTTTCATTTCTTAGCCCCAATCCATATTCACCCACTACGTTTCCTTCTCTCCCTTTTCCTACACTCGAATTCCAGTCACCCATGACTATTAAATTTTCGTCTCCCTTCACTATCTGAATAATTTCTTTTATTTCATCATACATTTCTTCAATTTCTTCGTCATCTGCAGAGCTAGTTGGCATATAAATTTGTACTACTGTAGTAGGTGTGGGCTTCGTATCTATCTTGGCCACAATAATGCGTTCACTATGCTGTTTGTAGTAGCTTACCCGCATTCCTATTTTCCTATTCGTTATTAAACCTACTCCTGAATTACCCCTATTTGACTTTGTGTTTATAACCCTGTAGTCACCTGACCAGAAGTCTTGTTCCTCCTGCCACTGAACTTCACTAATTCCCACTATATCTAACTTTAACCTATCCATTTCCCTTTTTAAATTTTCTAACCTACCTGCCCGATTAAGGGATCTGACATTCCACACTCCGATCCGTAGAACGCCAGTTTTCTTTCTCCTGATAACGACATCCTCTTGAGTAGTCCCCTCCCTGAGATCCGAAATGGGGGACTATTTTACCTCCGGAATATTTTACCCAAGAGGACGCCATCATCATTTAATCATACAGTAAAGCTGCATGCCCTCGGGAAAAATTACGGCCGTAGTTTCCCCTTGCTTTCAGCCGTTCGCAGTACCAGCACAGCAAGGCCGTTTTGGGTATTGTCACAAGGCCAGATCAGTCAATCATCCAGACTGTTGCCCTTGCAACTACTGAAAAGGCTGCTGCCCCTCTTCAGGAACCACACGTTTGTCTGGCCTCTCAACAGATACCCCTCCGTTGTGGTCGTACCTACGGTACGGCTATCTGTATCGCTGAGGCACACAAGCCTCCCCACCAACGGCAAGGTCCATGGTTCATGGGTGGGTCCTTGGTGTATTAATAGATAAAAATATGTTGTGGAGTTATCATGTGGACAGCATACATGGTCAACTGAACAGTCTCGTGTATGTCATGAATGTCTTATATATCACTGATGGAGCTGAAAAAAACTGTTTTTTATGCATGTCTTATTCTGTAGTTAGTTATAGTATAATTTTCTGGGAGTCTGAGAAAACCAATCTACTCAAAGCTTTTAGACTAGGAAAAAAAAGAAAAAAAATCATCTGAGCCATAGTGGGAGCTAAAAAAGAACAACACAATAAACCTTTGTTTCAAAAACTAGGTCTAATGTACATTCCAATCCTGTGTGTGTGTGTGTGTGTGTGTGTGTGTGTGTGTGTGTGTGTGTGTGTGTTTGTACTCCACACTATATGGGCATGAAATTTGTAAATAAAATCTACAAGGAGAAGTGTGCCCCAAATCTAAAAAATACTGAAGGAGACCTGGAAAAATATATGAAAAGTAGAAGTCATTATATTGTAGAAGGTTTTCTTGAATGATAACCATGAAATAATTTTTTTTAGTGATAACCATGTAAAGTAATACTTGTCTGAAGAAGATACAACATATGTAGTTTAAGAATCAGCAAGTCACTTATTTGGATGACCAATCTCCAAGTGAGGTGGTGCAGTGCTTAGCACACTGGACTCGCTTTTAGGAGGATGACGGCTCAAATCCACGCCTGGCCATCCTGATTTATATTTTCCATGATTTCCCTAAATCGCTTCAGGAAATCCTTTGAAAGGGCATGGCTGACTTTCTTCCCCATCCTTCCCTAATCCGATGGGACTGATGACCTCGCTGTTTGGTCCCCTGCCCTAAATCAGTCAATCAACCAACCAACCAGTCCCCAGCCACCCATCCAGATTTAGGTTTTCCATATTTTCACTAAATTGCTTAGACAAAATGTTTAAATGATCCCTTTTAAACATCCAAGGCCAAATTCCTGTATTATTCTTGTCCATAACAAGTTTGTGTTCCTACTGTAATGACCTTGTCATTGATAAGATGCTAAATTTTGATCTTCTTCTTCTTCTTCCTCCTCCATGTCCAGGGTCATTCTTTCCTTCAATGAAGATGAAAGTTAAAGTTGGTCCAAGTACTCAGTACCAGCTTATAATGAAGAAAATGTGCTTTGTATTTGGAGTGCGATAGCAACTAACACCAAGTTCAATGTGCTCTTAGGATCAGATCAGCATATATCTCATGAGATCTTTCCTGAGAGTAGTGATGTCAGGAAAAGTTGGAGATGATGGATACCACGTGGTATAACTGAGGAATTAGAAGCTTAATATTTGGAGTTTTGTCAGCAGTTGCTTTAGAAGTTAAATTATTGGAGGATACAGTTGATATTCAACATTGCAACTTGTGCCATATTGACCAGGGGGCAAGGTGGCAGTCATGTATCAAGATTTTTCCTGGTGACATGGATCAAACAGAAGCTGTAAATAGTTACATTTTTAATGAGCATTCTTTCCCACCTAGTGACACAAATTTATGTTATTAATTTTTCAGCCCAGTTTGTTTTTAGGCTAACGATAATTAATTCACAATGATGTTATTAGAAACATAGTATTTAATCAGTAAGGAAGTATGTGAGAAGGAATTGGTCACCACCTCTTTGAAGAACACTGGCGCTTGCTTAAAATAATTTAAATCATTATTTGGAAACCTAAATAAGTACAGCTAGTCCACCAAATAAGATGGCACAGTGTTTAAGGCACTGGGCTCACAATTGGAGGAGTAGGCTTCAAATATTAACTTAGCCATATATATATGCAACGTCTCCATAATATTTCCTAAATCAGTTAAGATAAATTCTGAGATCGTTCCTGGAAAAGGACATGGCTGATTTCCTTGCCCTATCCAAGCTAGAGCTCTGCATCCCCATTGTCCAACTTTGTGTAATTTCATTTTAGCATAATTGTCTTTAATTATTTGTGACAGTTCTTATGTATTTTGATTTGTTGTGCCATTCAATAGCACACTGTACTTCACGGCATCTTCTGTGACTAAATTAGAAACAAGTTTTCGCGTGAACATAATAAATGTTTCATAACATTGCTTTTTTGTTTGTTTGATAATTATTTGAGTAATTACAATGATCATTTGCACACACAAAAATTATTTCACATATTTATACCACAATTTTTCAGTTTGAATGAAGGGATCATAACAGACCAGAAATTACATTGTGCATATACAGATAATTTTTGTGTTAATTTTGGATAACGTATTGTATTAATTAATTAGTGTTTTTAGGTTGCAAACTATTTGTTTAGTTTGTTAAGCACTTTTGTAAATCTTATGTTTGAAGAATGAGGGAGTTGCCAGTGTAAATGTAGGATACACGAACACATTCAAATGTTCTCACAAATTAACAAGCCAGACATACTGTTTCCAATCCTTGAATTTCTTCTTGTGTAACAGCATTGGTTTTCTTTTTTTCCGCCCTGATAATTTGTGTGTTGTTTTCTCTTCATCACTGAGGTGATTCAGGTAAAAAATTAATAGGAGTTTTAAATTATCATAGAAATTTAGTAGTCTGTTATGTAATTTTAGATGTAACTGTCTTAATATGACCACAAAGTCCATTTATGTGACATCATTGTTCAAGCATTTTCTGTGCATCAACCTTTAATGTTCAGAGCATTGGCACTGTTTATTCTTTAATTCTTGTCTGGTGAAAAATTGCTACAACTTCCTGCATTAATGTTGGTGCCTCTGTACCAAAGCAGTAGCTTTAACAGTATGCATATTCACTTTCAGGTACACATCAGCAGCGCAAGATTTGATAATGCAGTCCAGAGGGAAACTTGTTGGAGACAATTGGAGAACACACGAAGGCCGACCTGGGAGCATCGACGACATATCCGTGTTTGTAATACCTTTACTCCCGTATAAAAAAGAATATACTGAGTGGCATACTATGTTCGATGCGGCCTGGGGTATCTGTGAGCCTGATTCCCAGAACACTTTCGGGAAGTTATCACTTAGGACATCGCCCATCCCGTCGCAGAGACAGGATCTGACCAGAAATGGTGGATCATTAACTGTTCGCCGTTCAGTTAAATCTCCCTCTGACTCTACAGAGGAGGACGTATGGGACTTTGATGAGGATGCTGAGGAGATTGTGGTTCCAGTGAGCCCTGATGATGGAAGTAAGTCCACAGAACAGTGGCAGGAGTTAACACGCCGTATGGGCGTTATAGATCTTACGGATCCTGAACTATCTCCAACCAAAAAAGGGTATCGAAAGGACTTGTATGTAAAACCTCCTCCAAAGAAGTTAAGTAACAAAGATGCGAATATTCCTTGTGTTCCTCAGGGAACACAATCCTACTCATGTGGTGCAAGAAAGGCAAGCCACACTAGTGATGATGTGAGCAATCCTGAACTATCTCCAACCAAAAAAGGGTATCGAAAGGACCTGTATGTAAAACCTTCTCCAAAGAAGTTAAGTAACAAAGATGTGAATATCCCTCATGTGCCTCAGGGAACACAATCTTACTCATGTAGTGCGAGAAGGGCAAGCCACACTAGCGATGATGTGAGCAATCCTAGTAGCAGGGAATCATCTCCAAAGACCGTATCATCTGAAAGTGCTAGTGGCCAGGGACTACCAAGCAAGACAGTGCAGAGAAGTCGTGAGAGACGTGACTCACAAACTTTTCCACCTACTTAGAAAATGAACTGTAAAAGTACCTGAAGTAAGATTTCCCTATAAGAAGACTGATATTATATTAATAATTACAAACTGCCTGCACATGGTAACAGCAGCAGCTGTTCTATGATATTATTTTTGTTGAAGTCATTGTTCTGTGTTTTTTTTGTTCTGTTCATTACTTTATTATTGAATTTTTCTCGTCTTTCTTTTCTTGATACTGATTGTTTATTGAATTAATTTTCTTGTTAATGAATAAAATCATTACTTTTGTGTTGTAATGTGTGTGTTATTGTTGATTTCAGTTTCTCCCCGTGTTAGGTATGTAACTGTAAAAAAATTGGTTATCGGTCGCAATTTAACATTTTCAGTTCAAAGTTGGTGTTCTTGATGGCAGTGAGTGATGAATATACTTGGAAGGTTGAATAGATTCTGGAGGACAAATTGGAATTAATTGAAACAGCAAAGAGCTTATGGTGACATATTATTACAGTCCAATTTGTGGTTTATTTGGTGTGGAACAGAGAAAAGTCAGGTAACCAAAATGTAACATTGACAATGAAGACATATGCCACACATGTGATAGATAAAGACAGCAAAGATGTATATGGGAAGGTGGTTGTATTTTAGGATCAAAATACTTCCAGTTCTGAAGTGAAGCTGAGAAATTTCTATGTGTGTGTGAGGGAAGGGGGGAAGGCAAAGAGGAAAGAGAAAGAGAATGAGAATATCTGAAATTTTAAAACTGGAAAAAATTTATGTAATCCAAGTCTCACAGGATACAGATTTCACAGTCTAATTATTAAAACTGAATTCTGCACCAGAACCACTGTGTACAGAATTTTTCCATATAGGCTATGCCACTGTTGGAACACAATGAAAGAAATTCAGTTAATCCATGTACCATTCAATATTTTTTTCTCACAGCATACAGATTCCTCCTAAAGCAGAACATGATATTCCTCTTAGGTATGTTTGCTGGTACATTAAGCTGTAAAACAATCAAAAAAGTGAAGCTTAATGTTGTTCCTAAACTTTGAAGGTCTGTCACTTTTCATTGCCTATTGTTTATATACTAAACATAGTACTTTTGTTCAGAGGGTTTAGTTTAAAAAAGAACAGCTGATAAACAGTGTCTATTAACCAGAGGCTAAATTGACTAACGTGTCACTGTCATCCCTGAAGGAAATTGTTTCATGAAGTCAAAAATACCATATGAAAGCTCTTTTGTTGCTCAATACTTGCCAGCAGTGACTCTTTTATGTACCTTTTGCTATTAAATTCAGCCAATGATGGGGAAAATATCACAACACATAAAGATGATTAATGTATAGTAATGAAGTTTAGGGAATACATTTACATAGGTAGAATATTTACTTGATTAACATTTCAAAGCCATAGGTTAATGTAAGAGCGAAATAAGCCATTGCAAGTGTAAAATACTGTAGTATTGAACATATGTAACTTATTTGGTTAATTTAATGCAAAGTTTAATAGAGCTATGTTGAAATTCTCCCAGTGGCACCAGTCCAGTAGGTATACTACCAGGAACTTTTATGTGACGTCAAAAGCTGCATTTTACTTCAGATATATTTGACTGATTTTTAGTTAATGTTAGTTTTGTGCAGGAGATAAACTGATAGTGACCTTGACTGCTAAGGAATTTGCACAGTATATAATTGTTCCCTTCATGTTTAACCCTTGTTTTTCATTAAATTCATGAATTATGAACATAAGTATTTTGAAAGCTAGATTATAAATTCTTGAAACTGTAACATAACATACGAAGGCGCACGCTCACTCAGTCTTTGGGACACTTTATAATAGTACATACCTTTTTTAGGTGCCCATTCTGATGGGCTGATCTGATTAAATTGGAGCCATGTGCTTCCAGTATTTTGAACCTGTTGCCAGAAAACCATTTGTATTAATACTGTCCACAGCTGTAACCATCCCTTCAACTTAACATTTACAAGTCATATCACTTTTTGCAGTAAAAAAGAAATTTTATGTTTTAATAAGATAGCAAAGTCTGTATCATTACAGAGTTTATATATTTTGCGAATCTGTAAGTTATTTGTATGTAGCTGATTGAGTTTTGGAAGAATAAATAACAAGAACCAAAGAGAACGTAGTCCTTTGCCTACCCAGATATAATATGGAAAATGCTGTCTACAGTTACAAAATTGAGTGATTCAAACAGGAAAGATGTTCCTTTTCTTTGATAACATTAAATTTTATTGAAAATGATATAATTACATGTTGAAAATGTTATGCAGCTCAAATAATTATGTTAGAACTGCTTATTGTGTGTTAGTGAAACATCTTATGTCTTAATTTGTGTTTACCTGTTGTATCATGTTTCAGTTTTGCTTGTGATCTGTGGAGCTTAGTTCTGTTGTGAGTGGAGCTCTAAGATTTTCAGTACGATTCTGAGGAGGAGAAAAGGGCTAATGGGAAACTTTTCAAACACATATAAAGATATATTTTTATAGGGAAAATAAAACACCTGAACTTTTGCAATTTTGCTAGTATTGACTGGCAGTTGTGTGCAGTACAATAGTAAATTTTAACAGAGAGAGGCAGGCGCACCTGTGATAAAACATTCATTGAATGTATTCAGTATTAACTGCATTGTGTATATTGTGAGGGGTCAAAGACTTTACAAATGCAGCAATTAACAAAATAAAAAAACTTGACAAGTCAGTCATTTTTTACAAGTGTGTGGAAGTAGTTTTCCTGGCATATTTGCTGTGCTCTTACACATATTTAATTTTATGTGTGATATTGTTTTAAACAAAAAAATTATAATTTGTTGTGCGGTTGTTAGATAATGTGTAGATTGCATTTGCTGCAAAAGTTCCATAGCTTGCCACCTCATATGTGTTAGGTACTTTAATCTTAATTTTTTACTTTATTAGTAATTCACATTGGAGAGAGTTGAGAATTTTTATCATCATGATTATAGATGTGATTATATTTCTGTTTTAAATGCTGTTTTAATTTCTTTATTCTTTGTATTGAAAAACTGTGTTGTGGAATTTAATGAAACAGTAAGACAGACACAGGAAAGTTGCCTCACAGTAGTGAATATACACTTAATGTACACTGATTCTCTTGAGCAAGAATCAGTGTTGAATCACTTCATTTGGTTGTGATTATGCAGCATATCAGAAATTGCCAATTTTTATATTGTGTTCTAGTGAAATAAATAAATTTTACATTTGTTTTGATTTCAAGTGTGTTGTATATCACCCCAATCACATTTTATGTAGCAAGAAAACAAGAGTAGGTGTGTTGACTAAACCTCACCATTTTGTGCTTGCTCAGTGGCACTGGAAACAATTTTACCTTGGTAAGTAATGTTCTAGG
Organism: Schistocerca cancellata; assembly: GCF_023864275.1. Taxonomy (NCBI): domain Eukaryota; kingdom Metazoa; phylum Arthropoda; class Insecta; order Orthoptera; family Acrididae; genus Schistocerca; species Schistocerca cancellata. The sequence continues at coordinate 719,523,220 of NC_064629.1, forward strand.
TGACTTGCTCCCCCATACCTCCCCCCCCCCCCCCCCCCAAAAAATCTCTTTCTTGTTTGTGACTGTGGAAAAAACAGACTGTTTTGAAAATGCATGTGAATATGAAGCTAATCACACAATAATAAGTGACAATCAGGACATAGTCTTTTAAAGATATGCAATACATGCTAATGGAAGCTGCAGAATGGAGCCATTTCTGATCTGCCTCTCAGAAAGTGGACAGTGTTTTCATCTGTATCAGTGTAGCTAATCATATAGTCTCAAAATGACAATGCAATTAGCTGTGTATCAAAGCTTTGATTTTTATGTTGTATGACTGAAGTTTCTGTATGTGTGTTTCTGTCTCTCTCTCTCTCTCTCTCTCTCTCTCTCTCTCTCTCTGTGTGTGTGTGTGTGTGTGTGTGTGTGTGTGTGTGTGTGTGTAATTTTGTCGTTGTATGAATGCATAGCAGTATGAATAAATTTGCTCTGCTGACTGTGCTACCCAGGCATGTCTCACAACGCAGGTTGGTAGATCACTTGCCCATGAAAGGCTAAGGTCCTGAGTTTGAATCTCAGTTCATCGCGCTGTTTCAATCCGCTAGGAAGTTTCATCATCATCATCATCATTATTATTCTTTCTTTTCTCAGACGTTATGTCTGGTCAAAAATGGAAAGTGACGCAGACCTTGATCAAGCGTAACTTCCTTTTAACTGTACGGTATATGTTATATTGCATTTAGGAACTTTCGGGTGATTGAACATGTATCAATAATTACGGATTTCTGTAGTTGTATATATAAGTTTGGATGTAGCTGTATTGCATTGATGTACTGGTGGATATTGTGTGGTATGACTCCTGTAGTTGATAGTATAATTGGTATAATATCAACTTTATCCTGATGCCACATGTCCTTGACTTCCTCAGCCAGTTGGATGTATTTTTCAATTTTTTCTCCTGTTTTCTTTTGTATATTTGTTGTATTGGGTATGAATATTTCGATTAGTTGTGTTAATTTCTTCTTTTTATTGGTGAGTATGATGTCAGGTTTGTTATGTGGTGTTGTTTTATCTGTTATAATGGTTCTGTTCCAGTATAATTTGTATTCATCATTCTCCAGTACATTTTGTGGTGCATACTTGTATGTGGGAACATGTTGTTTTATAAGTTTATGTCGTAAGGCAAGCTGTCGATGTATTATTTTTGCTACATTGTCATGTCTTCTGGGGTATTCTGTATTTGCTAGTATTGTACATCCACTTGTGATGTGATCTACTGTTTCTCTTTGTTGTTTGCAAAGTCTGCATTTATCTGTTGTGGTATTGGGATCTTTAATAATATGATTGCTGTAATATCTGGTGTTTATTGTTTGATCCCGTATTGCAATCATGAATCCTTCCATCTCATTGTATATATTGCCTTTTCTAAGCCATGTGTTGGATGCGTCTTGGCTGTGTTAGATGATACGGGTGCTTGCCATGTAGTGTTTTCTTTTTCCAATTTACTTTCGTCATATCTGTTGATGTTATGTGATCTAGAGGGTTGTAGAAGTGGTTATGAAATTGCAGTGGTGTAGCCGATGTATTTATATAAGTGATTGCTTTGTGTATTTTGCTAGTTTCTGCTCGTTCTGGAAAGAATTTTCTTAAATTGTCTACCTGTCCATAATGTAGGTTTTTTATGTCGATAAATCCCCTTCCTCCTTCCTTTCTGCTTAATGTGAATCTTTCAGTTGCTGAATGTATGTGATGTATTCTATATTTGTGGCATTGTGATCATGTAAGTGTATTGAGTGCTTCTATGTCTGTGTTACTCCATTTCACTACTCCAAATGAGTAGGTCAATATTGGTATAGCATAAGTATTTATAGCTTTTGTCTTGTTTCTTGCTGTCAATTCTGTTTTCAGTATTTTTGTTAGTCTTTGTCTATATTTTTCTTTTAGGTCTTCTTTAATATTTGTATTAGTTTTTCCTATTTTTTGTCTGTATCCTAGATATTTATAGGCATCTGTTTTTTCCATCGCTTCTATGCAGTAGCTGTGGTTATCCAATATTTAATCTTCTTGTTTAGTGTGTTTTCCCTTGACTATGCTATTTTTCTTACATTTGTCTGTTCCAAAAGCCATATTTATATCATTGCTGAATACTTCTGTTATCTTTAGTAATTGGTTGAGTTTTTGATTTGTTGCTGCCAGTAGTTTTAGATCATCCGTGTACGGCAAATGTGTGATTTTATGTTGGTATGTTCCAGTAATATTGTATCCATAATTTGCATGATATATCATGTTGGATAGTGGGTTCAGAGCAAGGCAGAACCAGAAAGGTCTTAATGAGTCTCCTTGTTATATTCCAAGCTTAATCTGTATTGGCTGTGAATTTGTTTGTATATTAAGTGTGGTTTTCCAATTTTTCATTACTATGTTTAGGAACTGTATCAATTTAGGATCTACTTTGTATATTTCTAATATTTGTAGTCACCATAAGTGGGGTACACTATCAAAAGCTTTTTGGTAACCAATGTATGCGTAGTGTAGCGACCTTTGTTTAGTTTTAGCTTGATATGTCACCTCTGCATCTATTATCAGTTGCTCTTTACATCCTCGTGCTCCTTTGCAACAGCCTTTTTGTTCTTCATTTATAATTTTGTTCTGTGTTGTATGTGTTATTAATTTCTGTGTAATGACTGAAGTTAATATTTTGTATATCGTTGGTAGGCATGTTATGGGGCGATATTTAGCTGGGTTTGCTGTGTCTGCTTGATCTTTAGGTTTCAGATAAGTTATTCCATGTGTAAGTGTATCAGGGAATGTGTATGGGTCTGCAATGTAACTGTTAAATAATTTAGTTAGATGTGAATGTGTTGAGGTGAACTTCTGTAGTCAGAAATTTTGTATTTTATCTTTTCCAGGGGCTTTCCAGGTGTGAGTAGAATTAATTCCTTGGGTGACTTCATGTTACAAAATTATCACTTCAGTCATCCGCGGTATCATCTTGTATGTGTCTGTTTCTGCTTGTATCCACCGTGCATGCCTGTTATGTTGTACCGGGTTTGACCATATGTTGCTCCAGAAGTGTTCCATGTCTGTTATGCTTGGTGGATTGTCTATTTTAATGTGTGTGTTATCTATTGTCTGGTAAAATTTCTTTTGGTTTGTGTTGAATGTTTGGTTTTGTTTCCTTCTATTTTCACATCTTCTAAGTCGTTTGGCCAATGCTTGTAATTTCTGCTTCTTTTCATCTAATTGCTCTATTGCTTCTTGTTGTGAGATTTTACCTAACCTTTTCGTTTTTTTTCTGACATTTCATTTCTTATAAATTGTGTTAGCTGTCCGATTTCTTTTCTCAGTTTTTCTATTCTGATCTGTAGCCTGTGTTGCCATGCTGGTTTTGTGGGTTTCTTCTGTGTGTTGGTTGGTTCTGATCTCTGCCTAGTGTGTATATTTAGTGTAGTTATTATTATTATTATTATTATTATTACAGATTCATGTATTTAGAAGAAAAATTGTGAACATTTCTCCTCTAAAGTTGTTAACTGTGCATTACTGAACAGGAAATTCCCACCAATACTCAGCAAGTAGCTTACCATGAACATGAGGCAGGAATGAAGTTTACATCATGCAATTTACTGTCTGTGGTGAAAATTTCATACATGAGGATGGCTGTGCCATGAATGCAACAAAAGGGTCTGTAGCGCCATTATTTTGCATAGCAGGACCTCTTCCATGGCTCTTTTACAGCACAGTAGTACATAAACGGTATTTTGCACCCCGTTTTGTTACCCTTCATGGCAAGCCATCTTGAGCTTTTATTTCAGGAAGATAATTCCCGTCCGAGCATGGCGAGAGTTTATACTGCTTGTCTTCATGCTTGCCAAACCTTACCTTGGCCAGCAAGGTCACCAGATCTCTTCCTAATTGAGAACATTTGGAGCATCATAGGCAGGGCCCTCCAACCATCTTGGGATTTTAATGATCTAATGCATGAATTGGACAGAATTTCGTACAGTATCCCTCAGGAAGACATCCAGCTACTCTGTGAATAAATGTCAAGCCACATAACTGCTTAAAAGGGCCAGAGGTGGACCAACACATTATTGACTTGCTCAATTTGTGAAGCTCTTTCTCTTGAACAAATCATCCATTTTTTCTGAAATTTTAATAATTTTTTTTGTCTGCACACATACATCTCATCTACTGATTTCCACCCCATTTGGATAATTCCTTCATGGTGCATTGTTGTCATCGTCCCTCCTTCCCCCCCCCCCCCCCCCCCCCCCCCCCAAACCCCCCCCTCCCTCCCCCAAATAGAGTGTATTTAAAATGTTAAGCATAAATGACTGTTTGTGATCACACGACTTGCTGAGCTGAGGGTGCGGAGAGAGTTTTTCGTGGTCTTTTTCTGATGGATGCCAGTCTGGTAAGATCGTTTAGGTGGCAATGTGCCGCGTGTGTATGTGTGCCGAGAAGGCATTTTCAGGTGTTTGTGTTTTAACTTTTAAACTGTGATTTATAGATTTAATTGGTTTTATTAAGTGGTTGAGATATCAGTAGCCCCTTTCTTTTTTATGTAGCATTTGAGATTCACATAAATAATTTGCCTACAAACTGCTCTACGTGCACTGCTAGACATGTGACCAATTCAGTTTCAGCTTCGTATGATAATATTGAATAGATTCCAATCATTTCTTGAAATCATAAGATCTCATCTATTTCATTTTATATCCTTGTATCGATGTATCTTGTGTTGAGACAGCACTTCCTCTGGGAAAGTACCGTTAGATAGTTGTTTCTTCTGTCTCATTGCAGCTTGGTTGGCATGACAGAGATTTTTTTGAAAGTGCATACTACTTTCTGAGTACATTGCATTTTACTTTTATCTTTTCTTTTAATTATGATAAAATATTTAATTTGTGTGATTTTTTGTTCATTAGATCATCATTATTTATTTTAGTAAATTGTAAATCATGTTTAAGATAAATTTTTGTTATTGATTGGGGTGAAAAGAGACACTTGAAGGTCTGCCATAATTTATTATTCATCTTATTCTGGCTAATATAAAACTAAAACTAATTCCAAATATCAATTACAGGGTAGTTGACTCCATATGGCACAAAATGTCTAGAACTTAGAAACCTAACATAAAAGGTAACTGGTTTGTCTTAAGCAGCAGAGAAATACAAAATCCCCAGGTTAGTACTGCAGAGACACACGAAATGCTTTGGATCAAATACAGCACCTCTTAAAGTTGGTGGTCAGCCCATACTGCAGAGAGAAGTGGGGAAGATCATCTTCTGCAATACCTAATAACACATGATGAATGGGGCTACCCTCAACATGCCTATAATTTAAGATGTGTAGTTACGGCATATTTGGAATCCAAGGGACAAACTGTTTCTAAATTTATGAACAGTTTTTCAGAAAAAGATTTTGCATATTGTTTCCTGGAAGGTCAAAAAGGGGACTTGTCATAAAGGATATGCCAAAACATTAAGAGACTCAGAGCTACAGTTACCCCTGAAACATTGAAAGTTTATTTCATCGGGTTTGAAAACACTAAAAATATGCCATCACGAAGTATTATAAACTATGATGAAGCTAATTTATCGGATGATCCTGGATTAAAGAAAATCATTATGGGACGTGGGACAAAATGTCCTAAATGTGTAGTTAACCATACTGAAGTATTTATGTCAGTAATGTATGCTGCTACAGGCGATGGTGTGCTTGTACCAGAATACATTTTATATAAAGCTTTGCATGTTTGACACTTGGGCAATCGGAGAAGCAAGAAATGCCAGATAGAGCAGAAGGGTATCTGGTTGGTTTGAGACCATTATTGTTTTTGAGACTGGCTAAAACAGTGATCATACCATATGCTTCAGAATTACTGGGCCAAAAAATTCTTCTAGGTGACAGCTTATCATCTTATTGTCAGTGGATGCCATAGAGTTATGTGAGCAGAATGGTACTGGTTTTGTCTTCCTACCCAGCAATTCTACCCATCCTATTCAGCCACTTGATATGGCTTTTTCCACTCTTAAAGTCAACAAGGCATCAAATATTTGAGAAACAGAAAAGAGGTCCTGGAAGAAACCAGTCCTCTCTTTCAAAAGAGGCATTTCCCTAACTTCTTAGGTAGTTAAGACAGCACATGATGGGAAATGCAAGAGAAAACATTATGACTGGATTTCAAAAATCAGGTGTGAGTCCATTAAATCCTCAGATTGTACTAGATAGGCTTCCTGCTGCTGATGGTTATGTAAATGTAGATAAAAGTTTAATGAATGACTCCATTGTTTCACTATTCATATGGTGGTCCAAAGGTAAGAGTGCCCAAGAAAAGAATATATGTGGAACCTGTTAAGAGTGTTTATGGAGTTGACCTGAGTTGAGATGTCAGTGGTGAAGAGTCAGAAGATTAATGCCAGGTATCATCAAATCATGGAACTTCAGACTCAGAGTCTATCCTTGAGCAAGAAGTTGTAGAACAAAGCAGTTATGTGTACCAGTTACAGGAGTGTATTAGTGTCAGAAGATAAAATCTTAAAAGAAAATGGCTGAATTGTGGTGGGCTTGAGTGGCTGTTGAGCTACTTCATCTACTAAGCTCTGTCACACGTGTTTCATGGGTGTGGTGACAGATGTAAGAAATGAGAAACACACTGAAGCATCATTTCTTAAATTCACTGAAACAAAATGAACTCAGGATCAGCTTTGAAATGGCCATAGGTAGAAGACTAGTACCCAGTCAAGAGACACAGGGTTATAGATGGTCTACTTTATCCACAGCTCCTACAAAGAGATCTAATGAAGTTCAATGTTAATTTCAGTGAATGGTAGTAGTCATTAAGTTTGTGTACTTATTTCATCTTTCCTGAATTTCAAAGCCATTAGCTTTTTCTCAGTTTCCTGCTTATGTTGTAAGCTGCAGTTTAATGGTATTGTTAGCTTAAAAATTAAATTTATTCAGCTTGATGTACTTAAACTTTATTTTAAAACCTTCTCGGGTGTCTTTTTCATCCTGGTAAGTTATGCATTTGTGTGATGAAGGGCACAAACACTATTTGTAGAAATATATATGGTGGTATTTTAACTAGAAATTATACAACTACATAAATAAGTGCCTTATAGGGATGAACATCATATGGGTGGAACATTAAGTCAAATTTTCTTCCAAATATGTGGTTAGTATTTAAAAACTACAAAAAGTGTCCCTTTTCACTCCATTCTGTGATACATTCTAAGTTTGGTGCTTCTGTTTTCTGTCCTCTTTGCTAGTCTTTTGTGTATAGAACAAGAAATTTTAAAATAAGAATTAAATGTATTTCAGAATAATCCCCATATGTGTGATTTTATATTTTACCTTGTGTATTTTGGAATATGTTAAGATATTCAGGTGGGTGGCGTCATCCAGATAGTGTGATATTTAGGTAAGCAGACTCGTTGCCATCGTGAGGCAGTCCGTATCGCACTAGTCTTTCTTGCCAGACAGAATAGTTCAACAAATACAGGGTGGGGCATTATTTCTCAGTTCTTACTCATACACAATACAGTACAAGCATGCAACCAATCACAATAATGCTAATGCTCTCTCATTCTCTCTACAAGCCCCTGACCTTGAGTTTGATTAGCAGTAGGTTATGTGCTTCAGGTTGCTTGAAACAGCATGCTGCGCTCTTCAAGAATTGCCAATAGTAGCACCACTCCCTTGTAAGACCCCAGTTTGAGTACACTGCAGGGATACTGGATACCCAGCAAAGATAGCTGCCAAATCAGATAGGAGTGCAACAGAGGGCATCCAGGCACATAATGGGAGACTGCAGAACAACAACTAATATCATGCAAATGACTAAGAAATTGAAATGCAAAAATCTCACATGAAAAAGACTAAGAACTAGACTTGGTGGAATTATCAAGCATGTATGGGTGATGATGCATGGGTGACATGGGACAAGAAATGGTCACTCGTGGAGTATATGAGGGAAAGAAAGATTATCAGTATAAAACAAGTGTGAAATCATGAACCAGTAATGCAGGTAAATAGTCTTAAGTAGAAAGAAATGTAAAGGAATGGTTTGTAGTCTGTTACAAGAAGGAACATTACATCATACAAATAGGTGTGGAACTTACTTTCTGCATTTATGATCACTAATGTCTCTACTTTTATTTGTAAGTAGTTACACTGGTCAAGTGTGATTAATTTCTAATGTATACAATAGGATACTCAGTTCATTTTTGTCTTTATATGACAGAAGTGCACCAATGACATAGCTAGATGCATCTATCCAATGGACAGGGGTTTCTCTGGGATTATACATGACAAAACGAGGAACTGAACAAAGCATAATTTTGATCTTCTGAAAGCTTTGACACACACTGTGGATCACATGAATGTCACACCTTTCTTTTGCAGTGTGTTTGATCTATCTTATCCTATCCCTACTTCTATATAAAGGCAGGCTGTAGTTTAACATTGTTCCCAAAAATCTTGAAAAGTTCTTGACCGATTTACTTCAGATTTTTACGTGATACTCTAGTAAATATTGACACGGACATAAGCTACACATTTTTAATGCTATGGTATGTAGATACAAATACTATATAAAAGGAAAAGATTTTCAGCAAAAATCTCAGAAAGTTGTTGACCAATTTACTTCAAATTGTTACATCATACTCTAATAAACATTCGAATAGACATAGACTACCCACTTTTTGAATATATACGAGATATAATTATATACACACTATATAAATGGGAAAGGTAGCTAGCAAAAATCTCGAACATTTCTTGATGAAATTACTTTAAATTTTTACGCAGTGTTTTAATACACCCTCAGACAGACATAGGCTACATATTTTTATAAATATATACAGTATATAAATTGATACTACTACATAAAGACGAGTCATCATCTCAAGTTGTTACTGAAAATCTCGAGGCATTCTTGATCAATTTACTTTACATTTTTACACAATGCTCTAATAAACATTTGGACAGACGTAGGCTGTTATACTTAATGTTTAAAGACACGTCATTGATTGATGTTGTTAGCAAAAATCTTGAATTGGACTTGGCCTATTTACTTCAAATTTTTCATGTACTCTAATAACATGAGGAGAAACATGGACTACATATTTTTAATATATGCGGTACAAAAAAATATACATGTAAAGTATGAAGAGGAAACTTTAGTAAATAAATTGAAAAGCTCTTGATGGATTTTGTTCTCTATTTTTACACTACACTGCTATTAACTTTTGGATGGACATATAAATATATATGTAATACATAAAAGGGAAAAGTTGTTAGTAAAAATTTTGAAAAGTTTATGGCCAATGTATTTCAAATTTTTACACAATGCTCTAATAAAAATTTGGACAGACATTAGCAATACTCTAATAAACATTTGGACGGATGTAGGCTACATACTTTTTTAATATATATGTGGTACATAAATACATATGTCATACGAAAAAGGGAAACATTGTTAGTAAAAATCTTGAAATGTTCTTGACCAATTTATTTCAAATTTTTCCATGGTGCTCTAATAAATATTTGGACAGACATTGGCTGCACATTTTTTAAATATGTGTAATATATAAATATACACTTCATATATCAAAGGGAAACATTGTTAACCAAAATCTCGAACAACTCTTGACTGTTTTATGTCAAATTTTACTTGATACACTACTAAGATTCAGACTGAAATATACTGTTTTTTTCAACAACAATGCACAGATTTTCTGTTAAAATCCCACTGTAAGAAAGAAAATGCTGTGCTGTGAAAATGTGTGGTTTCATTTCCTTTTTCACAGTCAGATGCCAGGCCATGTAAACCATTAGACAAACTGTTTCTTCCACATGTATTTTTAAAAAATTGTATACACAACAGTGTGCTGGTTTTTTTAATTTATTATTATTTTTTTTTTATTCATAGCAGTCAGTTTTAAGTGGAAAGAGGAATGTTGTTTTCATGGCTTACAGACATATGATTAGACTACTACTATGGAATGTAAATTATCTGAAACTTTGCAGCCCTACCTATTCACAGGTTAAAAATATGAGAAATACTGTCATTCAAGAAACTATCCGCACAGATCCGGCAGCTGGAGAGGTCTCTCCTGTGTCCCTTATATTAATTATACCAGCTGATTTACCCATTCATTTTAAGTGACTTCATTTCCCAATCAAGGTTTCATTTGGAATAACAATAAACAAGGCTCGAGGTCAGATAGGGAGAACAAGAGGACATGGACAGAGATTGGAGTGGGGGGGGGGGGGGGACAGACGGACAGAGAGGGAGGGGTGAGGAGGAGATGGAGAGAGATTTTTTGGGGGGAGGGGAGGAAATGGAAAAAGAGAGGGGGGGAGAAGGACATGTGCAGAGAGAGGGGCAATAAAGAGTGTGTGTGTGTGTGTGTGTGTGTGTGTGTGTGTGTGTGTGTGTGTAGTTTCCATACACATTTAGCAACAGTGGGTTCACTAGTTCATACATAAATTAAAATCCACGGATGTGATTTTTCTCTGTGTGTTTGGGCCAATCTCAGGAACTACTGTAGGGATTTTGATACTATTTGCATTGATAGACTGATTTATCTGTGTGAGGGTAGGCTGTGTATATGATTTATAAATATTTTTGTGAAAATTGTCTGAACTGTGATGAATTGAAGTCCTCCTGGCACTGTGAAAATGATATTGCCATCCACCAGTGAATGACAGTAATCGTAGAAATCAGTGGAAGGCCACCCAAATGCAATCCCAGGCTTGCATGGACTACCACTGCAGGGAGGTCAGATATAAATAACTAAATAACTCAAAATGTAAAGAAAGAAAACTGGAGCGCTTACATCTTGAGCAATGGAACATGCCAAAACAAGGCAGACAATGAAGTATGATGATATGTTTTTGAATGGTCAATGCCACTGATAATTTGCAGCCATGGGTAAAAGGGAGTGAGGGGAAAAACTGATTCACAGTCTCACACACACACACACACACACACACACACACACACACACACCGCTCTCATTTCTTGCAGTCCTCTTCTCAGCAGCCTACTGTACATTCAGGGGTAACTTTTTTAGAGTCTGAGGTGAAGAGAAAGGCAACCGCATGTGTATGAAACACCAGGTCTCTATTTTGTATGTATCTTCTACCTGCGTTTTAATCATAACTCTACGCAGCAGCCCATAAATGAAATTACTGCTGCACCACGCAAGTCATCTCACTTTAGATACTTAGTGCTACCTGTGCAAAGCTAGAGCGCATCTAGTGGTTTTTAAATGCAAGCCACATTTGGGTAAAACAACTGCAATAGTTAACCTTTTTCAGCAAAGCTATTTAAATTCTAGGGGAGTGTCATCTCAGCTTTGTGGGTCATAGTTTGTTTTGGGTTACAACAAACCCTATGTACTGCATTGAGTCTTGAAAGAAATGGCACCTCTGTAGGCTGTACTTTGACAAGGCTGTCTGTAATGCATGAAACAACTTTTGTTGAGTCTGCAGATGTTGCAGAATTTAATCTGGGACAATGATGTTGTAACTGAAATGTGTGGTTTTGCCACTCATATGTCAGTTGTCCAGTGAGCCATCTTTATGGCTGCACCCAAGCACTATGCTCAGGTAAGAGACTACGGTGACAGCTTGGTGACAGGCATTGACAGAGTGCATGTTTATCATAAATATATTTATTCTACACTGAAGAGTAAATGAGCCATGCAATGTCTATTAACTGGCAATCATGGTAAGGGTGTTTGCACAATAGATCAACTAGAACACTGAGCCAAGGAGAGTGTAAACAAATCAGTGATATGAGTGGGTTGCCTAATGATGTGATCTTGGGAGACTAATGGATGTGTGTCCAGAACAGAGCAAACTTTCTTTGCGATTGTGGGACACTGTGTACTTCACAAATGCAATGAAACAAAAGCAAAAATGGGTATAGAGTGCTAAACAAACTTCTGTGTGCTTCATTGGGGAGCCCATGTTGGGCTTGACTAGTGGTCTATGGCTTGCAGAAATAGAATCTGGAAAAATGCATCTGCACTGTATAGTGGCTCAGCTTGCAGTGCTTCTTGGTTTCTGCCGACCTGCGCCCATATGCGCCACACTTTTACAGAATTTTGCCCTTCGGTAAATGTGAGTGCCGCTAGGTACCTGACGCAGCCTATCTGTGCCACCTGTGAGCAGCTGTGGTCCATTCATACAATTCTGTGGCACGGCTGCCAGACTGTCATCCAAACAATTACCACATTGTAGAATGCAGTTGTTATAGAAATGTTTAAGAAATTATTGGAGCACTAGCTAACCTGAATGGAAGATGTGGATACTTGGATAGAAGAAATGGATTCCTCAGCACTAGAAACTTTTGAGATTATTCATATGACAGTAATTAAAGATAAGTGTCCACCAGATCTATCTTAAGAAATTTTAATCCCTGTTAATGTGAGAGAATATATCTTCTGAGAGTGTTACAGGGAATGTGGCTGCAACACTTTGTGTATTCACTACATGAAAGTCATTGCCGTGGCGCACACAGGCACACAAACGCAATGGTCGGCTACCGCATCAGAGTTAAGCGGCGCCTGCAACTTAGTGCTGGCGCTCGAGCCTTTTTCCAGTGCGGATGGTCACAATATGATATCGCCATCCACCAGTCAGGGATCACCAACGGCCGCCAATCATCACTCTGGAATCAGCCGAGGAAGACTGTAGTCACCGTGTTAAATAGCAGGAAGAAAGGGAAACAGGCGTCTTTCGACCCACCGCGGACTGCCGCCCGGAAGATACTTCGACGCAGCTGGAACGTCCAGGTGCCACGTCTTCGCTACGCCAACCATCGGGCCCGGACTCTGCGCCTGTCTACTTCCTCGGCATCCGCCAGAAAGTGTCGAGAGAAAATCTGACAAAGGAATGTAAATTCAGTTCAGTTGCTAATATTTCAATTCAGTAAGGTGGCATATTCTTTGGCCTGTTATAAGATTTTGGTAGGAGAGGAAGCCTTTTGTTTTCAAAGAAAGTTTATCTTTTTGTAAAATTAAGCGGGGGCCTTGCTCCACCTAGTAAAATTTTTTTTTCGCACATGGGTGTTAATCTATGGATATAACAGTCATCACACAATCTAAGGGACCAATTAATGTTCTTTTTTATTGCCATGACATGTGGAGAAGACCAAGAGCTTGTTGTAATGAACATACATACATTTTGCTACTGTAGCCTGTCAAGTTCGTCATTTATGGCTTTGTGTAAAACATGAAGGACTGGGATGGGCACTCACAAACCTTGATGTTGCTGATGGGAGCATGTCTATTTGCACAACTGTGTCTTTTGTGCAGCTTATCCCTGAGGAGAATGACTCAAGAAATGAGCCGCACAGATTTTCTGCAGCTTGATGATTAATCTTCATAGATATCTCTTCACTGCCTCTTGAAAAGATAACTCAAACAATTTGAATGCATCTATATTTGTTTGCTTGACAACCAGGAATGTTATTTCTCCTGTAAGGTGCAGTCAATTGAAAACCAAACATCTGCCATAACAGGACCATGGAATGGTTCCATCCAAAAGTATTCACCAAACCCTGCAGTGAATCTTCTCATTTCTCTTTTAAAAAGTAAATGATGAAATGAAGAAATAGGTTCATTTCTTTGCCTGTGTCAAGTTTCTATAGACAAAGAGATCTTATAGGGTCGCTTCCACCTTCCATGGAAGATGTGGATTTCACAATGAATTTTTCAGTTCAAGAACTTTGATTAGTCTGGTTAGTTCATGGACTGTGTATACACTGTCATGCGTGGGCTGTGTATGCACTGTCGTGGTTGGCTAGCATTTGCTTGATGATTCTGAAAGTCCAGTTACAAGGAAAAAGACTATGCTCCCTCACAAGAGAGAATTGCTGAATTTTGTGAAATTTCCCAGAATCTTCAAATGTAGCAAGTATTGACATAGAATATTACTTTTATTTTGGGTTGTACAGTTACTGAAAAATAATCTAAATTTAGTTATTATTAAGGCATTTCACTTAAGTAGTTTGCTAGAAAGATAGATACTTTGCCAGGTCTTATGAGTCCATTTCCTTCACAATTATTTTTCGTGTCTTGAATGGCAGAACACATTAACTGTTAAGCTGTCTACAGGAAAAGACCTGTTATACAGAGATAATATGGTACTCTCCTTTTTCCCTCATGTGAACCATTAATTCAGCTGTTGCATTATGCTTTATTACAGCATTCAGATGGAGATATTGTAACTCCACCTTCAGCATTTCACATGTGCAGCATGGGTCCATGTGATGTCTATCAAACTTGTAAGTGAAGTTCTTGTAGTAGTAATCCAAGTACCTCCAATAACTAATGCTCACATCTGTCTATTTTTCACAGAATTATTTCTACACCTTTATTGACAGTTCATCACTCTAATTCCGGGGCATCTTCCAACAAAAATGGGACTCCTTTCAGAGAGCAAATCAATGAGCTGTCTTATTTTCATATAAACAGCTTACAAAATGGCCTTTTGTTTAGGTGTATTGCTTTTGTATGGTACCTGTTCAATGCTTGCAGCGAAAACTGTGGGAAATGCATTCAAACACACCTCCTCCGTCTTCATCCTATTGAGCATGTGTTCATTAAAGGGAGCTGAATCTGATTGGCATGTCTCAGATTATGGACTCATATGCTTAACTTTGTGTATGTCAATTAATCCCTGAAGATATAGGTACTACCCATATTTTGGGGTAATAGAATTGAACTTTAAAATTTGATTTAAATAAGATTTAAAATACACTGCCAAAAAAGGACATACAATTCAGTAACACAAAAAATAGATACAAACAATGCAGAATACCTCAATAAAATCCATTATAAAGCAGCAAGACAACAAATTTAAGAAGTGATTAGGTTACTGAAACTGGGTGGCCACTGAATGATATATGGTGATCCAGCCACTATGCACCACATTAAAAAACCCCATCCAATATTTTGAGGAGACCAAACAACTCACAAGACCTTAAAATCCACACCATACTTGTCAAATAGTTATTTAAAATAGTGATAAGTACTGTGAAAACACAGACCAGCCCTCAGGTCAGAAAATAACCCACATTCAATTAAAAAACTGTATTTCAGATCCATTTTCACTCACTAGTGAATCCTGCCAGCACATGGTCCTCCTTATCAAATATATGGTGACTGTTCACAGGGGTAATAAACAAGGAGAATGTCATAGAACGCAGTTCTTATGTGCCTTGGATAATGCAGCAGAAATATATTTCCTACTCGTGCCCTTGAAAGATATGCTGGATATCCTGGAGTATCCCAACTGCTGGGTCCATCTGTCCATCTGTGAGAATGGTACTTTGGAAGACAGAACAGATGAGGAATTTCTAGCCATGATGAAATCTCATCTACTCTAGTGCTCTCAGAACAACAAAAAGTGCTGCACAAGATACAGAAAACTGCTGTAAGATCCCTATCCTGCTCATACATTTAGCGAGTGTTACTGAGCAGTGTATAATGTCCCCATGCTTAGATCCATTAGTGTAAACATCAGCAAAATCTGTGTGACAGTCTAAAAACTCTTTCAAAATGTGATCTAAGGTACAGGTGTTCTTGTAACCCATCAGTTCTGAAATCAAGCTGGGCTTGCTTGGTAGACAAGAGGATCCCATACTCAACCCCTGACTTTTGACCTTAATTCCATAAACTTATAAGATCTTGAGGCATTCACACACAAGTAAACTAAATGATCTCATTTCCTATTTCCAGTGCAGGTTTGGCAACAGTGATGGCTGCTGGTGATTTCTGAACAAACAAGCCTCCTTATGATAGGTGCACTATGTCAATAAGCCATTGTGTGGAAAGTGAGGCCAGTGTCCTTCCACAAGCTAGAAATTTAGCTTGTGTGATAAGGCTTTGTTGATAACACAATTTCCATATGTTGTACTGTATCCAGCAGTTTAGGGTTCAAAGATCTCTCTGATTCATAAATCTACATCCACATATGAACTGAAACTGCACAAAGGCTTTATGAAATATCATTTGATGTCCTTAATCTATTTATTTATGTATTTGCCATACTATGTAATGTTTGCTACACAGTGACAATGGCAAACCATGCTAACAACAACTACTACTACTACCAAAAAAGAAAGAAAGATACACTATAACTTAATAACATAAATTACAGCATAATATATTACTCATCTACTTCAAGATATGCATTATAAATTGCTTGTATGAAGATTAATTTAAAATCATGCATAGTTTCTAATTACATTACCACACTCCCCAAAACTTTTTATCAATAATGCATTTTAAAATATTGAAAGCATTGAAGAATCTTAATTTTAGGTCATTGAGATATGGGAGTCAAAGTAGTCTTTCATCAAATCTAAAGTCCAGAAATTTCATCTTTTCCTTAAATTTGATATCAGTATCACTCAGCTTTCAAACAAGTAAGATAAAAAGAGAATGAGATCGACGACACTGGAGAAATCATTAAGAAAAGGCACTATATAGGGCTCATTACAGCTGGTGCAATACTGTTTATCATGAGAAATTCCATTTTAAACAATCCCTTGAGGGATTTTATTTTCCTCCTTAGAAACATTCGAACAATCCGTACTGAAGTCTGTACCTAAAAATATATTTGCAATAGCAATGACCATGTGATGATGACGAGGCATCCACAGAAATGGTGTTTTTGGAGCTGCAGCAGAATTTTATACCTCCAGGTAGTATCATAGGCCTTATCCAGATAAAATAATACATCTAAAAGTTGTTGGTACCACTGAAAAGCCCATTAAATTACCTCTTTCAGATGGGCCAGGCATGTTAACATACCGAAATCAACTTACTAGTTGCTGGGATTTCAGAAACACACACAGTAGGCACAAGTTGACAATACGCTCCAGTGTCATCCTTGTACACCTACTGAGCCAGATGCTATGGTAACTACTAGGGGAAGTGTGGTCCCATCTCATTTTTAAAATTAGCATTAAAATTGCTTCCTTCCTGGCATCAGGAAATATTCTTGTCAACTAAATTATAGTGAGAGAAAGCCATATCCTGACTGTAGCTGGCTGTAATATTCTTCTAAAATTCATCCATTGTTTGGGCAATACCCCTTGTGTTGGTAGGATGTTGTGCAGGTGCTACTGACAGTTGTGACTGCTGTTTGGAAATCCTTATGGCTTCCCCTAGTTTACCTACAGATGTTGATCTTTTGAAAGTATTTAGGAACTCATGCTATGACCTCTGCTTGCTGTCTTTTGATTATTCTCCTTGCATTTGCTGTTGCCACCAGAAAGGTTTTGGCGTTTTTGGTCATAGAGCATTAATTGACTACTCATCATTCCACCAAAAATCAGACCACCTCTATATCTACAGCTACAGTCATACTTGGCAAGCTACTGTATGGAGCATGGTGGAAAGTATGTTGTACCACTACCAGCCATTTCCTTTCTTGTTCTGCTCACAAAGTGAGGGAAAAATGACTGTCTGTATGGCCCCCTACAAACCCTAATTTCTCTTATCTTATCTTCATAGTGCTTATGTAAAATGTGCACTGGTGACAGTAGAATTGTTCTGCAGTCAGTTCCAGTTGCCTGTTGTCTAATTTTCTCAGTGGTGTTTCATGAAAAGAATATCATCATCCCTCAATGGATTCCTATTTGAGTTCATGAAGTATCCCTGTAATATTTGCATGCTGTTTGAACCTAGTAACAAATCTGGCAGCTGGCCTCTGAATTCCTTCGATGTCTTCCTTTGATCTGACTTAGTGGGGATCCCAAACACTTGAGCAGTACTCAATAATGGATCACACTAGTATTCTGTATGTGATCTCCTTTGCAGATGAACCACATTTGCTTAATATTCTCCCAATAAACTGAAGCTGACCATTTATCTTCACTATTCTCATCCTTATGTGCCCATCCCATTTCATATTGCTTTACAGTATTGTGCCTAGATATTTAATCAATGTGACTGTCTCAAGCAGCATACTACTAATGCTGTACTCGAACATTATGAGATTGTTTCTACTACTCACCTTCATTAATCTACATTTTTCTACATTTAGAGGAAGCTGCCATTCATCTCACCAACTAGAAATTATTTAAGTCATCTCATATCCTCCTTCAGTCGCTCAACAATGACACTTTCACATGTACCACAGCTGCATCAACAAGCAGCCATTGATTGCTGCTCACCCTGTCCATTAGGTCACTGAAGTACGTAGATAATAAGAGGTTCTATCATGCTTCCCTGGGGCACTCCTGAAAATACTTTGTCTTTGATGAACATTGACCATCAAGGACAGTGGCCTGTATTATATTACTTAAGAAGTCTTTGAGCCACTCATATATGCAGGAACCTATTCCATATTCTCATACCTTCGTTAGCAGCCTGCAGCTGGGCACTGTGTTAAACACTATGAATATGGAATCTGCCTGTCGACCTCCATCCACAGTTTGCAGGGTATCATGTTAGAAAATGGCAGGCTGAGTTTCACATGAGCAATGCTTTCTAAATCTGTGCTGATTTGTGGACAGAACCTTTTCTCTCTCAAGAAAATTTGTTATATTCAAACTGAGAAAATTTTCAACAACTCTGCAGCAAACTGATGTTAAGGATATTTGTTTGTAATTTTGTGGGTCCATTCTCTTACTCTTCTTACATACGGAAGTCACCTGCACTTTTTTTACAATTGTTTGGGACTTTCTGCTGTGTGAGACATTCATGATAAATGCAAGCTAAGTAAGGGGACAATGCCATAGAATATTCTCCATAAAACCAAACTGGGACTCCTTTCAGACCTGGCAACTTACTTATTTGCAACTAGTTCATTTGCTTCTGTAGATGTCTACTATCATCTCCTCCATACAGGAGTCTGTGTGGTGGTCAGTTGACAGTATGTTTGTATGATACTCCTATGTGAATGATTTCTTAAATGCAAAATTTAAAACTGACATCTTCCTTTTAATGCCTTCGTTACCACACCCGACTGGTCAATGAGTGACTGGATAGAAATCTTCGAACCACTTGGAGATTTTACATAGGACCAGAATTTTCTTGGGTTACTCCTAGGTTTTTCTGCTGACTAAGGAGTATATCCATCAGCAGCCTGTCGTTCACAGTTGTAACGTGATCCATCCAGTCTTGGACACCTTTATATTGTTTGAAAACAGGCTACTGCCTGTAAAGCATCCTGGCAGCCTTGCTGATCATCCATCTCAGCAGCCTCTGCTTGGTATCTGCTCCATCCGTTAGATGGGTTGAGATAGGGAAATTCTCGCTTCGATGCACATCTTGATCTACTTCTCATTAAGCAGTACATGCACAGAAAGGTGAGTAAAATGAAACATCTATGGCTGTAGACAGCAATGTAGGAATACTGAAATGAGTAACATGACCCATATTCATCAACATGATGTCCTCAGTTTTTTGAGGTTCTCTGTTAGTTGACCCCTGGACCAGATTACGATACAGTATACTACATATATTGAAATCCCCTAAAATGAGGAAGGTAAGCCATTTGAAGGTATTACCACCAATATACATATGTGTTAGCAGGTACACTGAGAACATGGGTATGAACCAAGACAGTCACTGCTTGTAGTGTTGTGGTTAAGAGCACAAGTGATGAGTGGTATGCGTCCTTGATGAACATTGCTACTCTCCCATTGGCCTATCATCAATAAGATCATCTTTTCTATGGAAGCTATAGTCTCCAAGTAGAAAAATTTTAGTAATTTTAAAATGTATCTTTTGAAAATACATTCAGATAAATCTTTCCTGTACAATGAGTCTCATTTCTTCCACGTGTGTCCTGAACATACTGACACTCCACTGGAGTGTGACAACTAATATAGTGGTATGGTTTTTCTTGTGAATGATTTCTTAAATGCAAAATTTAAAACTTAAGCCTTCCTTTTAATGCCTTCTTTTACCATACCAGTGGATAGAAGTCTTCAAACTACCTGGAGATTTTACATAGGACCAGAATTTTCTTGGGTTACTCCTAGGTTTTGACAATCAACCTGAGCACGAGTTTTTCAAGAATTTTTGAAAAGATGGTTAAGAGGGAGATTGGGTGATAGTTTGGAACATTGTTTTTCTCAACTTTTTTAAAGAGTGGTATCACTACAGCCAATTTTAGCCTGTCGGGGACTATTCCTTCTGGCAGAGATGTATTGAATATGTTGCATAAGACTGGACTTAGATATTTATAGCAATATTATACTGTTTACAGGAAATATTGTCCACACCAACAGACTTTTTATTTTTTAATTAGGTAATAATTATTCCAATCTCTTTTACTGTAACATGAGGTAAGGATAATTGTGGAGGTCTATTACTGATAGCTTTCTGTAAAAGAGCCAATTCCTCGTCCACAGAACCTTTACAGCCTGCCTTCTCTGCTGCTGACAAAAAGTGCCTGTTGAAGATTTCTGCAACCATTTCAGGTTTCTTTACAATATTGGTACCTTGGTTAATTTCAATGGATGTACTGTTCCCCGTTTTTTGTTAGTTTCCTGCTTTATTGCATTCCAAATTGTTTTTATTTTGTTGTCGGACTTACCAATTTTAGACTTAATGCACATATTTGTTGACTTATTTATTACCTCCTTTAGGATGCTACAGTAAAGTTTGTAGTGCTGACATTTCTTTGGATCATTACAAGTTCTGAGAGAATAATATAGCGTCCTCTTTGTTCTGTAGGATGATTTTATTCCTGCAGTGTTCCATGACTTATTGACAGTGCTTACATGACTGTTTCTAATTATTTTTTGGGAAATGTGGCTTCAAAGATAGGCATAAATTCATTCGGAAATGTATTATACTTTTTGTTCACATCTGTTTCATTGAAAACTGGACTCAAGTCTATCTCTTGCAGGCTGGTGTTGAAATTTTGGACGGTTTCATCATTTAAAGTTCTATGTACTGACTTGGCAGAAAATCCTAAGAAATTTTGGTCTTATGTCAAAGCGGTAGGTGGATCAAAACAAAATGTCCAGACACTCTGTGACCAAAATGGTACTGAAACAGAGGTTGGCAGACTAAAGGCCGAAATACTAAATCTCTTTTTCCAAAGCTGTTTCACAGAGGAAGATTGCACTGTAGTTCCTTCTCTAGATTGTCGCACAGATGACAAAATGGTAGATATCGAAATCGACGACAGAGGGATAGAGAAACAATTAAAATCACTCAAAAGAGGAAAGGCCGCTGGACCTGATGGGATACCAGTTCGATTTTACACAGAGTACGCGAAGGAACTTGCCCCTCTTCTTGCAGCGGTGTACCGTAGTCTCTAGAAGAGCGTAGTGTTCCAAAGGATTGGAAAAGGGCACAGGTCATCCCCATTTTCAAGAAGGGACGTCAAACATATGTGCAGAACTATAGACCTATATCTCTAACGTCGATCAGTTGTAGAATTTTGGAACACGTATTATGTTCAAGTATAATGACTTTTCTGGAGACTAGAAATCTACTCTGTAGGAATCAGCATGGGTTTCGAAAAAGACGGTCGTGTGAAACCCAGCTCGCGCTATTTGTCCACAAGACTCAGAGGGCCATAGACACAGGTTCAAAGGTAGATGCCGTGTTTCTTGACTTCTGCAAAGCGTTCGATACAGTTCCCCACAGTTGTTTAATGAACAAAGTAAGAGCATATGGATTATCAGGCCAATTGTGTGATTGGATTGAAGAGTTCCTAGATAACAGAACGCAGCATGTCATTCTCAATGGAGAGAAGTCTTCCGAAGTAAGAGTGATTTCAGGTGTGCTGCAGGGGAGTGTTGTAGGACCATTGCTATATGGCCTTGGGGATGACATCGGAAGTTCACTGAGGCTTTTTGCGGATGATGCTGTGGTATGTCGAGAGGTTGTAACATTGGAAAATTGCACTGAAATGCAGGAGGATCTGCAGCGAATTGACGCATGGTACAGGGAATGGCAATTGAATCTCAATGTAGACAAGTGTAATGTGCTGCGAATACATAGAAAGATAGATCCCGTATCATTTAGCTACAATATAGCAGGTCAGCAAATGGAAGCAGTTACTTCCATAAATTATCTGGGAGTACGTATTAGGAGTGATTTAAAATGGAATGATCATATAAAGTTGATCGTTGGTAAAGTAGATGCCAGACTGAGATTAATTGGAAGAATCCTAAGGAAATGTAATCTGAAAGCAAAGGAAGTAGGTTACAGTACGCTTGTTCGCCCACTGCTTGAATACTGCTCACCAGTGTGGGATCCGTACCTGATAGGTTTGATAGAAGAGATAGAGAAGATCCAATGGAGAGCAGCACGCTTCGTTACAGGGTCATTTAGTGATCACGAAAGCATTACGGAGATGATAGATAAACTCCAGTGGAAGACTCTGCAGGAGAGATGCTCAGTAGCTCGGTACGGGCTTTTGTTGAAGTTTCGAGAACATACCTTCACCGAAGAGTCAAGCAGTATATTGCTCCCTCTTACATATATCTCATGAAGAGACCATGAGGATAAAATCAGAGAGATTAGAACCCACACAGAAGCATACCGACAATCCTTCTTTCCACGAACAATACAAGACTGGAATAGAAGGGAGAACCGATAGAGGTGCTTAAGGTACCCTCCACCACACAATGTCAGGTGGCTTGCGGAGTACGGATGTAGATGTAGATGATTTCCAAGAATTTTCAGAACTATTCCTCGGATTGATGTCAGTGAGAGTAAGCAACTGACCACCATGATCAGAAAGGCTAAGAATTGGATGTATACTTATATTGTTGACTCTTGACTTATATATAAATATATTATCAGTCAGACTTTGACAGTTCTCAGTAACTCTAGTTGGAAAATTTACTATGTCATCAGATTATAAGAATCAAGTAGATGTTCTAGATCTGCTTTACCATTGCTTTCATTTAGGAAATCTACAATGAAATCACCTGTAATTATTAGATCCATAGATTTTGAGTACACTTGTGATAAGACAGAATCTAACTGCCTCAGGAATACCTTTATGTTCCCTGAGGGAGCTCTGTATAGTGCTAACACTACAACTGTACGGTCACTTACAGTAATTTCTATGCCACATATTTCAATATCTTGTTCAATTCAGTGACTCTTTAAATTCAATGTGCTATATGATATGTTATTTTTTAAGGAAATTACTACTCCACCATTCTTCATGATAGATCTACAGTAATGTGTTGCTAGATGGTAACCACTGAGCTGTAACATTTCAACATTTCTCACGTTGTGTTCACTAAAGCATAAAACATCAGCATCCTTTATCTCTTGTGGGTCATCTTAAAGAACAGAAATTTCATTAACTTTGTTTATAAGTTCCTCCTACATTATGGTGAGAAATTTTCATAGCTTTGGTATTTGCTGAAAGCGGCTGCTTTCGCCTAAAAAAGTATTTGTGAGCTCAGGGCTCATTGTTATCTGTTTCGTGGAAATTCTGAGTTTGAAAATTAGTCTGATGGAATTGCTGGAGCCATTTTAGGGTAATAGGTTCTGAGTGAGGAGATATTTTGTTGATTTCTTTCATGGTTGTTCCATTTAAAAGAGTACCTAAGGTTTGTTTACCTGACCTGTTAAGATGCATGCCATGTCTGGTAAACAACTCTCTTTGAAAATTACTCGTATCTACAACACAAGTATTGGTAACTGTTTACAAGTCTTTGCTAATTTAGAGTTCGTTTGAGAGACAGCTTCAATTTATACAGGACTGTGGCATTAAGTCGTGTCTCTTTGGAATGTTCACAATAAATACCTTAGAATGCTGGAGTACCATTAATTTCTCCTTGAGTGATCATGTAACATCAAAACCTTCATTGCAGGCTACATCGTTCGAATCACCTATTATAATCACATAATTGTTTTTTACTCTTTCAGACTGCTACGACTTCCTGAATTTTTGCACCAGGTTTCATGATTCCAGAAGCATCAGCACTATTAAAACTGTTTTTTACCATTTTGGCCATACCTCTTCCATGACTGTCTGTAAAAATATGAACACACTTTGTTGTTTTATTCACAGCAGAAATTTCTCTTCTCGGCACTGGAAGTTCAGGCTTTGGCAAATCAAACGTAACTTGAATGAAATTTTCATCCTGTAGTGGAGAGTGCGCTGATATGAAACTTCCTGGCAGATTAAACTGTGTGCTGGACCGAGACTCGAACTCGGGACCTTTGCCTTTTGCGGGCAAGTGCTCTACCAACTGAGCTACCCAAGCAAGACTCACGACCCTCCCTCACAGCTTTAATTCCACCAGTACTTCATCACCTACCTTCCAAACTTCGCAGAAGCTATCCTGCATGCCTTGCAGAACTAGCACTCCTGGAAGAAAGGATATTGCAGAGACATGGCTTAGCCACAACCTGGGGGATGTTTCCAGAATGAAATTTTCACACTGCAGCGGAGTGTGCACTGATATGAAACTTCCTGGCATATTAAAACTGTGTGCCGGACAGAGACTCGAACTCGAGACCTTTGCATTTTGCGGGCAAGTGCTCTACCAACTGAGCTACCCAAGCAAGACTCCCGACCCGCCCTCATTCTGGAAACATCCCCCAGGCTGTGGCTAAGCCATGTCTCCGCAATATCCTTTCTTCCAGGAGTGCTAGTTCTGCAAGGTATGCAGGAGAGCTTCTGCGAAGTTTGGAAGGTAGGAGACGAGGTACTGGTGGAATTAAAGCTGTGAGGGCGGGTCGTGAGTCTTGCTTGGGTAGCTCAGTTGGTAGAGCACTTGCCTGGGAAATGCAAAGGTCCCGAGTTTGAGTCTCGGTCCGGCACACAGTTTTAATCTGCCAGGAAGTTTCAAACGTAACTTTTTTATTACAATGCTGTAGAAGTGACTTCTAGAATGCCCCAGAGACTCTTGCTGGGATACTTACTGTTCGTGTTCTGTATTAATGACCTGGTAAGCAATATTAATAGTAAGTTCAGACATTTTGCAGATGATGTAGTTACTCACAATGAAATACTATCCAAAAGAAAATGCACGATATGCAATCAGCTGTTGAGAAGTTTTCAAAGTGGTTTAAAGACTGGCAACTTCTTTTAAAAGCCCAGAAATGTGAAATTGTGCACTTCATAAAATGTGAAAATAGTAATATCCTGTAACTACAATATCAGTTAGTCACAACAGGATCAGTCAGCTTGTGCAAAGACCTGGTTGTAACAATTCGTAGGAATATGAAATGGAATGATAACATAGGCTCAGTCAGGTGGCAGACTGTCAGTTCACAGTTAGTGTACTGTCAGTCTATAAGACAAAATACTTGCCTGATCCATTCTAGTAGTTCACTTAGGTATGCAAGAAACATGCTGAATAAGTGTAACATTGTGTGTTGAATGTCTGCAAGTAATGGCAGCATGAATGTCCAATGTTTGTCTGACTCATGGGAGAGAGTCATGGAAGATCTGAAAAAGTCTGAATTGGTAGGCACTTGAAGATAGGCACCAAATATCCAGTTAAATCGTATGTATAAAGTATAAAGTAAGCCATGTTAGAAACCACTATATATTGTTTCCACATGATCCATGTAGACAATATTAGACTAGTCACATCACACATATAGGCTTCCTTTCTGATGGGCCCACAACACGTATTAGGTCAAAGAACGATGTGTTACATAAATTCTTCCAAGTTTTTTGCTGCTTTTTTATTGACACTTTATTAATTTGTTATGTGTCTATCATGACAAGCTTGTTTCAGCATTTCTGCCATTTTTAAATGATCTTCCAATGAAGGGGCATGGGAAATTCTGAAGAACTATGGAAACAATAACTCTGTGTCACAGAATCAAAGTATCATGATAGTAGGTGGTGCAGATGATGTTCATAAAAATGATCTAAGAATAGCAACCAGAGTATTAAAAGACACACTATGTACATTGTATCTTTTTGTGTATATTTAAAAAAAAAAACACACACACACACACTGGGCAGGGTAGCACAGTGGTTGGCACGCTGGACTCACATTTGGGAGGACGACAGTTCAAACTCGCGTCTGGGCATCCTGATTTGGGTTTTCCATGATTACCCTAAATTGCTTAAGGCAAATGTTGAGATGGCTCCTTCAAAAGGGCATGGCCACTTTCCTTCTTCATCCTCCCCTAATCCAAGCTTATGCTGCATCTCTAATGACCATGATGTTGATGGGATGTTAAATACTAACCTCCTCCAACTCCTCCTCGATTAAAAAACCAACAGGACTTAGAAAAAAGTTCTGCTATTCCCATTTTAAATGCTGTTTCTCTCACCTTAGATTGTCAGGAAAATAAGCACTTTACAACACATAGACTACCTCTAAGAAAATGGGGAAATCACTACTGAGCCAGAGGATCAAAATGTTTGTGATAAGTGTTTTTTCTAAAAATGAGAAATATGACACAACTGTGCTGCCAGTAGGAGAGGAGACATGCAGAGTATCTTGCATTTAAACAGACAATGCTCAATGAATTTTAGTAAAATGATTACAGACATCTGTAAAATCATTAAGAACAAGGGAAACTGATGCCATGTGAAAGGTGTGACATTTCAAAAGCGACAATTTAAAATTTTAAAAAAAAAAAAAAATCTCCCAGAGAGCAATTCTGGTATAAATATAAGTACTAAGGACAGTAAGTTTCAGAACTCAGATTTAACTCCAAACCTGGTAGTATTTCATCAAAATATACAATCACTATCCAACAAACTAAATGAATTTCATGTTTTGTTAGAAAATGACATGAAAAACACGTCTGTGTTACCCATTCCAAATGTTGTATTGGATAGTTATTTTTGTAGGAAACTGTATAAATATGGTGATAGTTGCATTTATGTTAAAAGGGCATAAATTTTAAATGTATACCTTACTTAGAAAAATTATCCATAGAGACAGATATTGAGGTAAATGGAATTGAAATCATTGATGAAAAAAATAGCTATAATTTGTTTATATAGGGCACCAACTAACAAAATTAATGTCATGTTAAAGAACCTTGAAAATATTTTACAAAAGACTGCAGAAAAAAACAGAAAAGTAATTGTATGTGGGGATTTCAAAATTGACTTTGCAAGTGAGTCTAAGCAAAAAACTGTTTTACTGAACCTCTTAGCAATTTTCAATTTAAAGATACTACAGAAACACCAATACACATCATATAAACCTCAGTCACAATCCTTGATCAAATACTTACAAATGTGCCCTTGAAATATTCAACACAAACCTTCAATATAGGTTTTGTGGACCACACATCCCAAGAAATTAAGATAAATGTAGGAAAACAGCTTGGTTCAACCAAATGCCTAACAACTACATGCAGAAAATATAATAACCAGAACACACAATATTTCCTGTACAGTCTGAGTAAAGAAACTTGGGAAGAGATCTATGAATGTAAAAATGCAAATGATAAGTTCAGCAAGTTCTTAAATAGTTTTAGCTATTATTCTGAACTTTGCTTTCCACTCCAAAAAAAGACAATCACAAAAAGGAATTTGAAAATAAATGGATCACAACAGGATACAAATATCTGTGAAGCAAAAGAGATTACTTCATGACATATATAGACAACACACATCATCTCCAGAATTTGATTCCTATTTTAAGAATCACAAAAATATTTCAACTAGAGTCATAAAAGGATCAAAAAGAACTGCAAATAGTTCCTTCATAGAAAAGACTTCAAATAAGATGGAAGGCACAGGGGACATTGTAAGATAAGAAAAAAGAGTAAAACAGAGAAAATACCATAACATTAAACTGAAAGAATACTCATTTTTCACTGAGGCAGCTGAGATTCTGGTGTAGCAAAACTTTCAGTATGCTCCCAGTGAAACCAGATTAAAACTATTCTAGTAATAAGTCTCTCTTCTTGTTTGCAACAAATGAATGGGAAATGCTAAAAACAATAGAGGAGTTAAAAATCAAAATCTTCCTTTGGGACTGACAACATACCAGGCCATATCATTAAAAAATGTGCACCCTTAGTAGTTAGGCCCATGGTTGATACATGCAATAGCTCACTTTTTGAGGGAATCTTCCCAGAAAAAATTAAAAATAGTTAAAGTGAGGCCATTGTTCAAAAAAAAGGTGAAAAATAGATGTAAGAAGTTATAGGCCAGTCTCTCTACTATCTGTTCTTTCTAAAAACCAAAAAACTCTTTTGCAAAAGACTCATAGATTTCACTGAAAAAATAAACTTTTCTTGACCACACAGCATTGATTCCAACAAGTAAATCCACTGAGACAGCTATTATCAATTTCCTGAATGAAACTTTGAACACATTAGACAAAAAAAACAACACACAGCAGCAATATTCCTAGCTCTTTCAAAAGCATTTGACATCATTAACCACAGTCTAATGCTGAGAAAGTGTCAGAGGACCAGCCTTTGAGTGGGTAAAGTCATACCTACAAAACAGACAACAAATAGTTGACGTCTTATACAAAGAAGGAAAAAATTTAATTTCCTATCATTCTGAAAAACACTGTGATAAATACGGCATGCTGCAGGTTTCCATACTGGGACCAATCTCATTCTTACTGTTTGTAAATGACTTGGAACCAACCAGCCCTAACAATAAGTACATTAAATATGCTGATGATATAAATATTCTCATCAAAGGAAAGACCCCAGAAGAGCTCCAAAATGAAATAAAAGACAGTACCTCACATATATCAGAATGGTTCACAATGAACAATTTAATAATAAACACACAGGAAAGTTAACTATGAATCTAAAAAAGAAAATGTTCTTGGTGTTCATGAATGGAAAAAAAAAATAGAAAGAAGTTACCTCTACAAAATTTTGGGATTACAGTTGACAATAAACTCCAATTGAGACTATGTCTGCTGCAAATAAGAACCATAATATTTATTGAGAGACAGCAAGGACACTGTGCTAATAAACAACTCCTAGGTATGGTGCACCATGCTCTATTTTAAGAATACTTACTGTATGGAATGACTGTTTGGGGAACCTCTCCATGGATAACACAAGAAGAATTTTTGTATTGCAAATAAAGGCCATTAGGACCATTTGGAATTAAAAAGGCAGACTCATGCAGACCTGTCTTTCATAATCTAAAAATATTGACTTTTCCATCCATTTACACATACAAAACAATAATTTCATTAATGAAAGGCAATAAATTACTAGGAAAAAAATGCATATGTACAATTGGTAAAGCATCTACCCAAGAGTCTACAGTGCAGTGTGAGTGAAAGGACACTCATGAAACTTCAAAAGGATTAGTTATGGAAAAAGTATTTTACAACGTAAATCAGTAGATATGTAGAGAATGAGGAATGCTGTTATTACTTGTATCTGTGAATTGTAAGATATTGTATTGTGATGTATGTAAATAATTCATAATATGTTATTTTATATTGTAAATGTAGACTAAATATTTTAATATATTAGGTTATGTTGACCTGTCCTATATTATAAGTAGACACAATATAATCAGATGGGACCAAATAAAAATAAGTCAATCAATCAATGACAACAACACAGTGATCACAGCTAAAACTCCAACACAGTTGACAGGAAAGGCAAATGCAGCCCTCATAGATTTCTACAACTGGTCAATGAAAAACAAACTGGCTCTAGTCATAAAGAAAACTAACTGTTAAATAGAAAACAAAATATTGCTAGATTAAAAATTAGTGATGATGTTTTAGAATACATTGTGGGTACCAGATTCTTAGGGTTGAATATAGATTGCCAGTTGAAATGGAAAGAAAATGAGGAGGATTTAGCAAAGAGACTATCCACAGCATGTTATCCTCTGTGAATCCTTGCAACAGTGTGCAATATTTCATGCATCATATTATTTACGTATTATGTGAGCACAATTACCAATAATTAGTGTTACCCTTAATCAAATATTACAATCCATGAAGAACTATATATTCATGGAATGCTATGGTGATTTTCAGTTTTTGATTTATTAGCCTACAGACAGCTTCCTAGCAGCAAGACATTATCTGCTGTTGCTTAGCTACAGTAAATATATTGCAGCTATTTAAATACAATTTGTATTGGTTAATATATAACTGCATAATTACATACTACAGTAAAACCACATTGCAGTTAAATGTATGGTACATAGGCTAAATTTAGTTATGCTATACATTTTTGCAATACACACACCTATTAGAATAATAGGGGCAGTAGCTATTTGTTTACAGTTAAATTAATATATCACTTACACAACTATTTACAGATTAATCAGTAATGCAGGAAGCTTTCTCTTTCAACTAGTATTCTACAGTCTTTTGCAAGTTTTTAAGTTTCAACTGGTAATTTATAAATATAAGATTTTCCTACTTGCAGAAAGCTTTTTTTTAAATATTTTTGTTAGTTCAGTCCGCAGAGTATTCAAAGAGTTTCCGTCTACAGTTCTGTGAGGATGGATATCTGAACTTGTTTCATGCTCATCTCAACTAATCTTTGTATGTATAAGAAACTGAAGTGCAGTCAACATTTTGTTTTGAATGAAATACATTTTGCAGAATGCTTTGAAATGTGCTCCATACATGCCTCAGAAGGCTTTTTACTGCCAAAGAAATATTCATCTGCCTCCAACAGAGTTACCTCACATGACTGTGCCAAGTGCATATGCAGGATGGTGTGGAAAAAGCCATAGCATCCCAGAAGTAGCTGTTTTCCACTGACAATGGGTTTTTGATTTTCTGACAAGTTACAACACATACCATAATTTGTTGCATATTTTCTCTGTGTGGGTATTCCAAGTTTGGTCTCAAAATGGATACTCATTACTGTTATTTTTTAGAGAGAATACTACACTCCCAGCTTTGCCGTTGTTTAGTGTTAATTCATTTGCCCGAAACAGGGAAGATGTCTTCTCCATCATCTTTCTCCATAGCATTTGTGCCTTTATGGGAAATGATAAGTGTGATATCATCATCTTACATCACTGTTTTGAAAGATAGCAAGCTAGGCAGATCATTCACATGAACAATGAACAAACATAGTCTGCACACAGTTCCCTGAGGTACTTCTTTCATGACATTTAGAAAGTTTGGCTCATTATTCATATCATATTTAGCTGCCAGTAACTGAAATCCAATGCTGCCAGTGGATGTATTAAGCATTTCAAATGACAAAGGCATTTAGAAGTTACTAATGCCTAGCTGCTATTGTCTGTTCATACAAGAGGGTTTATTGTTTCTTCATCTCTAGTTACGTCCACTATAGTTCAATTCTTTCATCTTGGTGGCTCGCGCATGCCCGCCCAGACGCGGGAGATTGCTGCGTTGCCAGTTGCACACGACGCACGCGCCAAGAGAAGCAGCGCCATAGTATAGCATAGTTCGCAAGCTTACGTTTAGGGGGGAGCGCGCAGTTCATGAAGTAAAACCACCACGGCCGCATTAACCCTTTTGCTGCTACAAAGACGTGCTCCCTGCATTCCGCGCTGTTCGCGATTTTGTCACTGCACTGCTCGCCTGTGCAGACACATCGTGTTCCGACTGCTTTGACACTCTTATCAATCGATTCCACAAAAACTATTTGGCCCAAAAATTAGATTTTTACACATCTTCTTGAATGATACCTTCCCCCCATAAATGACTTAATTTTGTTTCGATGTTCAACGCAGTTATTATGCAGCATTAAATATAGTAAACCATTGCACGAAATTTTGAAGAGTTTGCAGAGGTAAAAAAGTCCATAGAGTATACTTTCCGTATGGTCGATTTTAGTTGGCACAATGTTGAGAATGAAATGTGGACAAGATACCTAAATTTCATATAAAATTTGATGTATAACAATAGCTCATTTAAGTACCACATAGGTGTCGTATGTAATATTGAGAAATATTCCGTCTTTCGCGACTGTAACAAAAGTTTTATTTACACTGAGCACGTTTGGCTTTATTTTAAAGCACTTCAATCAATCAAAAGGAAGTAGACAAAATACACAAACAAAACTGTGGACTTACAAAAACATTAGGACTTGAATCTACCGTCTATCAGTGAAGTGCTCTGAGCTATGTCAAATATAATTTTTGTGTGTGGCACACACAAACATCATTTATTTGCTAAAACACTGATCTGCCAACACAAATGTTGAATATTGTGTTACCGCAGCACAAAACTACGAAAGATGACTTGGCAATGGAGGAGACAAAATACTGTCCACTGAAGATGCTTCAAAAGAGAGAAACGTGTCTGGTCTAAATAAGTCCCGAACGAAAACAAGAAAGAGAACATGAGTACCATTGTGTATGTGCCATACCTTTCCTTGACTGAAGTGCTTTAAAATAAAGCCAAACGCGTCCGGTGTAAATAATACTTTTATTACAGTCGTGAAAGACGGAATATTTCTCAATATTACATACGACACCTATGTCGTACTTAAATTAAATGAGATATTGTTATACAGTAAATTTTATATGAAATTTAGGTATCTTGTCCACATTTCATTCTCAACATTGTGGCAACTAAAATCGACCACACGGAAAGTATACGCTATGGACTTCTACCTCTGCAAACTCTTCAAAATTTCGTGCAATGGTTTACTACATTTAATGCTGCATAATAACTGCGTTGAACATCGAAACAAAATTAAGTCATTTATTGGGGGAAGGTATCAGTCAAGAAGATGTGTAAAAATCAAATTTTTGGGCCAAATAGTTTTTATGAAATCGAATGATAAGTGTGTCAAAGCAGCACGCAAAATACTGACAAATACTGTTCGTATGACTATGAATTACTCACGCTTCGTCAAAGTACAGTAGGAAATAAGCAATTACTGCTGTTCTTTATTGTGAAAAAGCAGTTCGTGAGAGTGATATAAACACCTTTCCTTGCTATCGCCTGAATTTGGAGTCTTATTGCTTGTTTGGTTTAAGTAATTAATAGAATATGAAGCAATTGGTATAAAGAACGCTTTTTCCAAACTTTCTATAAATGAATGTCTGCTATCAAGACATTGCTTTTGTTCTATTACTTTATTTATGACTGAACATTTCTAAAACTGAAGACACTCGTCCATGCTCTGCACAGCAGTCAAGATCTGGCAACGTCGTTCTCTGTTCATTGGCTGACTGTTGTGTGACGTCAGATGCGCAGAACGAACCTAAACTCGGCCGCCAACATAAATGACACGCACTTTATTTATTTATACACTGAGGTGACAAAGTCATGGGATACTTCCTAATATCGTGTCAGACCTCCTTTTCTCCAACTAGTGCAGCAGCTCAATGTGGCATGGACACAACAAGTTGTTTGAAGTTTCTTGTAGATATATTGAGGCATGCTGCTTCTACAGCTGTTCATAATTATAAAAGTGTTGACAATGCAGGATTTTGTACATAAACTGACCTCTCGATCATGTCCCGTAAATGTTCGATGGAATTCATGTTGGGAAATCTGGGTGGCCAAACCATTTGCTTGAATTGTCCAGAATGTATGTGGCCTGGTGACATGGCACTTTGTCATGTGTAAAAATTCCATTGTTGTTTGGGACCATGAAGTCCATGAATGGCTGCAAATGGTCTCCAAGTTGCCAAACATACTCATTTCCAGTCAATGATTGGTTCAGCTTGACAAGTGGACCCAGTCCATTCCATGTAAATACAGTGCACACCATTATGGAGCCACCAGCAGCTTGCACAGTGCTTTTTTGACAACTTTGGTCCATGGCTTCAAGCAGTCTGCATCACACTCAAAACCTATCATCAGCTCTTACCAACCCTAAATCAGGTTGTACCCAACAAGGCCACAGTTCTCCAGTCATATAGGGTTCAACTGATTTGTTCACAAGCCCAGGAGAGGCACTGCAGGTAATGTCGTGCTATTAGCAAAGCCACTCACGTCAGTCTTCTGCTGCCACAGCCATTAATACCACATTTTGCCATACTGTTCTAATGATACATTTTTCGTACATCCCACATTGATTTCTCTGGTTATTTCCTGCAGTGTTGCTTGTCTGTAGCACTGACAACTCTTCACAAACACCACTGCTCTCAGTCATTAAGTGAAAGCAATCAATCACTGCATTGTCTGTGATGAGAGGTAATGCCTGAAATTTGGTATTATTGGCACAATCTTGACACTGTGGATCTTGGAATGAATTTTCTAATGATTTTGAAAATGGAATGTCCCCTGCATCTAGCTCCACCTACCATTCTATGTTCATATTCTGTTAATTCCTGTTGTGTAGCCGTAACCATGTCGGAAACTTTTTCATGTGGATGACCTAAGTACAAATGAGAGCCCTGCCAATGCACTGCCCTTTTATACCTCGTGCAAGCAGTATGTATACATATATATGTACATACTGCTATCCCATGACTTTTGTCACCCCAGGATACTTTTCCACCTACAGAAATGGTCTTTAAATGTGCATATTCATCTCATTTTTTTCCTCTTTCATATAGTCCTGTCTTATAACTTTATTTAGTTCTTATTTTATTCTTGTCACAGCCATAAAATACACCACAATCAGTTCTGGTTTTTTACTCTATGACCTTCTCGCCATACACCACCTCCAAATGATCACTTGCTTGGGAAATTCCACACACAGTAACTTTTTAGTTTACATCTACCCTCTTGATAGCCATGGTTACTTCATGGATAATACACCCCACCAATAGCAGTGGCTTCAGGTACAATCCACTCAAATACAGCAGCTCTAATATGCCACCTCCTTGGGTGCTCTGCACACCTGTCTGCCAACTTGTGCTGCTTACACATGCATCAGCCACATCTGCCTTTTATAGTAGCAGTAATTGTAGTGAAACAGTAGACCACATATCAATGTTTGGTAAGCTATGGATGACTTGCACAATCAGAAGAATTTCAGTATCCACTTCTCAGATTGTTTTTCTTCATTTCCAGTTTCACTGTCACAAACAGCTCCTTGATTGCAGATACAGGTCTACTGGCCCACAGTACCCCAGTGCCCATATTGTTTATTTAATTATTTTAATTGTGCATAGCAGCACTTTGTTAACTTCACAGGTGAATTCCAAAGTATACACAAAGTATAGCCATCCTCACAGGGTACCAGTTAGCTCATGTTTATGTGGAGATGTATGAATTTTAATGTCACTTCCTGTTATTTCATGTTGAGAAGGCATTGGAGCTTGTGAAACACAAATAAGTTCTGGGGGATATCTCAGCAATATGCTTCAGAAGGTTGAACCAATAAGCAGCAAGAACACTCTCTATGTCACAACCAGAACTTGGTAGGCACCATATTGAATTTCATTATTTTCCACTGAAGCCCATGTTTGCTGGATTTTATATTATAACTTACATCCTACTAATATATGCTGTTGCAGAGTACCATGACATCAAAGCTCTTTTGAAAAAGCATTGTTATTGGCACAATTTGTTGTAACAAGATGACCAGAAATGTCACACTGACAGTTAAAGAATTTTTGTTTGCAGTTATTGTCATATTACAACTTGTGTGTTTTGAAAGTATGCCGTTTTATGCAAAGACGTGTTAGGATTAACCAAAAATGCATTGTTCTTCATATTATTTGTTATAATTAAATGTCAGTTAGTAACATCTTGGCAGTTAAAGTCTTAAGGAGATTGTAACATTAAATACAAGGTTGCATTTTACAGAAGTTCATCATAGCATACCACACTAGAGGCACTGAGTTATGAAGTAATATGTAATAAGTTTGCATCATGCTGTATGCAATTTTTTCACTATTACTTTTTCTGAGAGGATGTGGGAGTTTCTTGTTAGTTTAGAAGAAGTATTTTCTGTAATGTTCTGCAAATATTAGTTCACTTTCTCTCAGGAGTGAGTTTCTTCGATTTTGTGAACTTTTATAAGCTGGTGTCCTTTCTGATTGGACATGGAACTTTCCTTTTTGTCTTACAACTTGTTCATGAATACTGAAGTTTTTATTTATATCTAAAAACAAAGATGATGTGACTTACCAAACAAAAGCGCTGGCAGGTTGATAGACACACAAACAAACACAAACATACACACAAAATTCAAGCTTTCGCAACCAACGGTTGCTTCATCAAGAAAGAGGGAAGGAGAGGGAAAGACGAAAGGATGTGGGTTTTAAGGGAGAGGGTAAGGAGTCATTCCAATCCCGGGAGCAGAAAGACTTACCTTAGGGGGAAAAAAAGGACAAGTATACACTCACACACACACACATATCCATCCGCACATACACAGTCACAAGCATACATTAGATGGAACAATGGACCTAATGTAGAAATTTTACTTGTGTCCATTTTCGTCAAATAATTGTGTGTCTGCGAACCAGATGCAGTCAACAGTTGCCACTACAGAGCACCACAGTCACAGCTCACATTAACCAGCAGATCCCATGGAATGTGAGTGGTGTGTTTCATGCAGTTGGATATGGCTGAAGCCTAAACATTGCACATCATCACAGTATATGACAAGGATGTGTAATTGGGCATATTTTATTGCTATAATATGAAAATGACTTGACATCTAATGAAAACTGTCAAAATATTTTTCAGTCAGCAGATGACACAGTGATGAGAATGTTAAAACAATCCACAATACTAAACCTATAACAGGAACTTCTCAGCGGTATCTGTACAACTGTGTCAACAAAAATTAAACTGGCTGTAATTGGGGACACCACTATAGCACTAAACTCCCATAATCCAGAGAACATGAAGATAAACATAGAGTGGAATGAAAACTGGGAGTAGAAGCTCAATATTTCTTGGAATTTGTCTCCAAGATGATCTTGTGGCGTAGAGCGCCATAAATATTGATATTTGTTCTGTGCATAAGTGTGCTATCTTTGAGGAGAGGGCTTTGGGGAGGATGTTGGACGCTAACGGCAGTTAGCCTCCGGACTTGTATCTGTGTAGAAGCTAAGTGTGAATAAATCTGTATCTGAGAGAATTCTAGTTGTTAACCTACAACTATACCATATTCCCTCAATCTTATATGGATTACAAATGTTGAAAATATCTCAACAAAGCAAAGTAGGCTGCTACATGTTTCCTTAAGCGAGTGGTGGCCAAGACTTCGGCTCATGGGCCATGCCCTTGCATGAGTGCCACAGCACTCAGCCTCACTGCACACTTCTCCCACCACCACACCATGCTGGCTGAGTGCTTGATGGGAGGAGATGGGGAAACTGCAGATGCACTGCATACATCTTGGTTTAATATTTCACCTTTCTCTACAACATAGATCACAAAAAAATTCAGTATTACCATATTTAATTATTTTTGGCACATTGAACACAAAATGTAATTTTTATTGGGTACAAACTGTTTGTATACACAACAGAACACCATTGCTTCTGCCAGTGTGGTACATTAAGTGTAATCGTTAATGTAAACTTGGGATAGTATTGTACCCAATGCATAGCAATCTTTGTGTTTACATACTCTTGTTCTGAGAGATGCTTACTAATCCAGTAAATGTTTCAGTAATCCATTCCATTCTGTTTTCTAGGTAAGACAGAAACCATTTCCTCACTATCTTTAACCGGTGGTGGAGTGTTCGTTGCTGTTAGTAGTAGTTTATCCTGTAGTGAAGTAGAAGTGGATAGTTCCTGTGAATTATTATGGGTGGAGGTTACACTCAACAACCGAGCTAGGTTAATAATTGGCTCCTTTTACCGACCCCCCGACTCAGCAGCATTAGTGGCAGAACAGCTGAGAGAAAATTTGGAATACATTTCACATAAATTTTCTCAGCATGTTATAGTCTTAGGTGGAGATTTCAATTTACCAGATATAGACTGGGACACTCAGATGTTTAGGACGGGTGGTAGGGACAGAGCATCGAGTGACATTATACTGAGTGCACTATCCGAAAATTACCTCGAGCAATTAAACAGAGAACCGACTCGTGGAGATAACATCTTGAACCTACTGATAACAAACAGACCCGAACTTTTCGACTCTGTAAGCGCAGAACAGGGAATCAGTGATCATAAGGCCGTTGCAGCATCCCTGAATATGGAAGTTAATAGGAATATAAAAAAAGGGAGGAAGGTTTATCTGTTTAGCAAGAGTAATAGAAGGCAGATTTCAGGCTACCTAACAGATCAAAATGAAAATTTCTGTTCCGACACTGACAATGTTGAGTGTTTATGGAAAAAGTTCAAGGCAATCGTAAAATGCGTTTTAGACAGGTACGTGCCGAGTAAAACTGTGAGGGACGGGAAAAACCCACCGTGGTACAATAACAAAGTTAGGAAATTACTGCGAAAGCAAAGAGAGCTTCACTCCAAATTTAAACACAGCCAAAACCTCTCAGACAAACAGAAGGTAAACTATGTCAAAGTTAGCGTAAGGAGGGCTATGCGTGAAGCGTTTAGTGAATTCGAAAGTAAAATACTAGGTACCGACTTGACAGAAAATCCTAGGAAGTTCTGGTCTTACGTTAAATCAGTAAGTGGCTCGAAACAGCATGTCCAGACACTCTGGGATGATGATGGCATTGAAACAGAGGATGACAAGCGTAAAGCTGAAATACTAAACACCTTTTTCCAAAGCTGTTTCACAGAGGAAGACCGCACTGCAGTTCCTTCTCTAAATCCTCGCACAAACGAAAAAATGGCTGACATCGAAATAAGTGTCCAAGGAATAGAAAAGCAACTGGAATCACTCAACAGAGGAAAGTCCACTGGACCTGACGGGATACCAATTCGATTCTACACAGAGTACGCGAAAGAACTTGCCCCCCTTCTAACAGCCGTGTACCGCAAGTCTCTAGAGGAACGGAAGGTTCCAAATGATTGGAAAAGAGCACAGGTAGTCCCAGTCTTCAAGAAGGGTTGTCGAGCAGATGCGCAAAACTATAGACCTATATCTCTGACGTCGATCTGTTGTAGAATTTTAGAACATGTTTATTGCTCGAGTATCATGTCGTTTTTGGAAACTCAGAATCTACTATGTAGGAATCAACATGGATTCCGGAAACAGCGATCGTGTGAGACCCAACTCGCTCTATTTGTTCATGAGACCCAGAAAATATTAGATACAGGCTCCCAGGTAGATGCTATTTTTCTTGACTTCCGGAAGGCGTTCGATACAGTTCCGCACTGTCGCCTGATAAACAAAGTAAGAGCCTACGGAATATCTGACCAGCTGTGTGGCTGGATTGAAGAGTTTTTAGCAAACAGAACACAGCATGTTGTTATCAACGGAGAGACGTCTACAGACGTTAAAGTAACCTCTGGCGTGCCACAGGGGAGTGTTATGGGACCATTGCTTTTCACAATATATATAAATGACCTAGTAGATAGTGTCGGAAGTTCCATGCGGCTTTTCGCGGATGATGCTGTAGTATACAGAGAAGTTGCAGCATTAGAAAATTGTAGCGAAATGCAGGAAGATCTGCAGCGGATAGGAACTTGGTGCAGGGAGTGGCAACTGACCCTTAACATAGACAAATGTAATGTATTGAGAATACATAGAAAGAAGGATCCTTTATTGTATGATTATATGATAGCAGAACAAACACTGGTAGCAGTTACTTCTGTAAAATATCTGGGAGTATGCGTGCGGAACGATTTGAAGTGGAATGATCATATAAAATTAATTGTTGGTAAGGCGGGTACCAGGTTGAGATTCATTGGAAGAGTCCTTAGAAAATGTAGTCCATCAACAAAGGAGGTGGCTTACAAAACACTCGTTCGACCTATACTTGAGTATTGCTCATCAGTGTGGGATCCGTACCAGATTGGGTTGACAGAGGAGATAGAGAAGATCCAAAGAAGAGCGGCGCGTTTCGTCACAGGGTTATTTGGTAACCGTGATAGCGTTACGGAGATGTTTAACAAACTCAAGTGGCAGACTCTGCAAGAGAGGCGCTCTGCATCGCGGTGTAGCTTGCTCGCCAGGTTTCGAGAGGGTGCGTTTCTGGATGAGGTATCAAATATATTGCTTCCCCCTACTTATACCTCCCGAGGAGATCACGAATGTAAAATTAGAGAGATTAGAGCGCGCACAGAGGCTTTCAGACAGTCGTTCTTCCCGCGAACCATACGCGACTGGAACAGGAAAGGGAGGTAATGACAGTGGCACGTAAAGTGCCCTCCGCCACACACCGTTGGGTGGCTTGCGGAGTATAAATGTAGATGTAGATGTAGATGTAGAACATTTAAAGCATGTCAAGTTTCTTTAACAAAATTTGTTGGTCAAAGGTTCTTGTTGGTTCTAGGAAGATGCCTGTTACATGTTTTCTTCATTTAACATTTTACAGAAATACTACCGGTATTATAAATGGTGCCACCACATATGTTTTACATTTTCTGAATCTGAAGTCAAATCATTCTTTACCGGGAAGTCTGCTGTAAGTAATTCAAAAGCCTGTTTTTTGAATAGTTTTTACTATCTTCATGAAAGATTACAATGCTGGGAATTGTTGTAATTTCCTACTTTCTGACTGCCACCTAATATGTGTGTGCAGTAAGAAAATTAAAGTGTTTGAAATGTAGTGGGTTTGTAATTGGGTATCAGTCGTATATTAACATTGTCAAATAAAGCTCTTCTGTCCTGTTAATCGATTCTGTTGGCAAGTACACTGTTGTTTAAAGCTCTAGAAGTTTTATTTTTAATACTGAACACTCTAGCGGTAACATAGAGTTATATGGTGTACAGTGGCTTGTGTTAGTAAATTGTGTTGTAGGTAAGTTTCGCCGCTGTTAAAGCATTTGTTTATAAAATATTCCAAGTTCTTAGGATTAAGTATCACACTAACATTAATTTTAAATATTTAGCTACTTTTTAGTTTCTTGTTATGAGTGTCCTGCTGGACATTATTCCATGGCCTTAATTGACATGTGTATAGTGAAAATGAATTTCAATTACTGTCCCAAACAAATCTGTATGTCTATATTTTTTATGCACTGTATGTTGTATTCTGTTTCTGCTGTTTAATTAAAGCCGTAATAAGGGTAATATGTCTGTTGTTAATTACTGACAAATAGAGATATTGCATTCTATTTTACTCACTAGCTTTAATTGCCTACATTCTTACTGATATACACTTTGTTCTATATCTATTTGTTATGCTGAAAATAAAGTAACAAGTCTGGGTCATTCTGTGTGCTCTTAATAAGCTTGAAGATACTTGGAATTTCCAGAGGATTTCCTGTTGCCAATAATCACCCTACTCTTGGACAATCTCATTAAATATTTCAGGAAATGCTTCATCAAATAATTGTTTGAAGAATGCCATGAACTTCCACATTTATACATTCATGTCTCATTATGTTCTACACCTCTTTTTCTTTCTGCCTTTGACTAAAATATCTTTAAGGTGGGTGGAGACAGTGTTTTCTGTCTGCCCACAATATCAGACTCCATTTTATATATATATATATATATATATATATATATATATATATATATATATATATATATATATATATATATATATATTTTGCAAGCAGTGCTAAATGATGCTAAACCTGCTTCACCTTGTGAAAATGAGGGGACACACACACACACACACACACACACACGGAGGGGTATCTGTTGAGAGGCCAGACAAACATGTGGTTCCTGAAGAGGGGCAGCAGCCTTTTCAGTAGTTGCAGGGGCAACAGTCTGAATGATTGACTGATCTGGCCCTGTAACACTAACCAAAATGGCCTTGCTGTTTTGGTACTGCGAACAGCTGAAAGCAAGGGGAAACTACAGCCATAATTTTTTCTGAGGGCATGCAGCTTTACTGTATGATTAAATGATGATGGCGTCCTTTTGGGTAAAATATTCCGGAGGTAAAATAGTCCCACATTCGGATCTCCGGGTGGGGACTACTCAAGAGGATGTCGTTATCAAGAGAAAGAAAACTGGCGTTCTACAGATTGGAGCGTGGAATGTCAGATCCCTTAATCGGGCAGGTAGTTTAGAAAATTTAAGAAGGGAAATGGATAGGTTAAAGTTAGATATAGTGGGAATTAGTGAAGTTCGGTGGCAGGAGGAACAAGACTTTTGGTCAGCTGAATACAGGGTTATAAATACAAAATCAAATAGGGGTATTGCAGGAGTAGGTTTAATAATGAATAAAAAAATAGGAGTTCGGGTAAGCTACTACAAACAACATAGTGAGCGCATTATTGTGGCCAAGATAGACACGAAGCCCACGCCTACTACTGTAGTACAAGTTTATACGCCAACTAGCTCTGCAGATGATGAAGAAATTGATTAAATGTATGATAAGATAAAAGAAATTATTCAGATAGTGAAGGGAGACGAAAATTTAATAGTCATGGGTGACTGGAATTCAAGAGTAGGAAAAGGGAGAGAAGGAAACATGGTAGTTGAATATGGATTGGGGCTAAGAAATGAAAGAGGAAGCCGCCTGGTAGAATTTTGTGCAGAGCTTAACTTAATCATAGCTAACACTTGGTTTAAGAATCATGAAAGAAGGTTGTATACATGGAAGAACCCTGGAGATACTAAAAGATATCAGATAGATTATATAATGGTAAGACAGAGATTTAGGAACCAGGTTTTAAATTGTAAGACATTTCTAGCGGCAGATGTGGATTCTGACCACAATCTACTGGTTATGAACTGTAGATTAAAACTGAAGAAACTGCAAAAAGGTGGGAATTTAAGGAGATGGGACCTGGATAAACTGAAAGAACCAGAGGTTGTACAGAGTTTCAGGGAGAGCCTAAGGGAACAATACACAGGAATGGGGGAAAGAAATACAGTAGAAGAAGAATGGGTAGCTTTGTCGGATGAAATAGTGAAGGCAGCAGAGGATCAAATAGGTAAAAAGACGAGGCCTAGTAGAAACCCTTGGGTAACAGAAGAAATACTGAATTTAATTAACGAAAGGAGAAAATATAAAAATTCAGTAAATGAAGCAGTCAAAAAGGTATACAAACGTCTCAAAAATGAAATTGACAGAAAGTGCAAACTGGCTAAGCGGGGGTGGCTAGGGGACAAATGTAAGGATGTAGAGGCTTATCTCACCAGGGGTAAGGTAGATACTGCCTGAAGGAAAATTAAAGAGACCTTTGGAGAAAGGAGAACCACTTGCATGAATATCAAGAGCTCAGATGGAAACCCAGCTCTAAGCAAAGAAGGGAAAGCAGAAAGGTGGAAGGAGTATATAGAGGGTCTATACAGGGGCGATGTACTTGAGGACAATATTATGGAAATGGAAGAGGATGTACATGAAGACGAAATGGGAGATATGATACTGTGTGAAGAGTTTCACAGAACACTGAAAGACCTAAGTTGAAACAAGGCCCCCGGAGTAGACAGCATTCCATTAGAACTACTGACAGCCTTGGGAGAGCCAGTCCTGACAAAACTCTACCATCTGGTGAACAATATGTATGAGACAGGCGAAATCCCCTCAGACTTCAAGAAGAATATAATAATTACAATCCCAAAGAAAGCAGGTGCTGACAGATGTGAAAATTACCGAACAATCAGTTTAATAAATCACGGATGCAAAATACTAATGTGAATTCTTTACGGACGAATGGAAAAACTGATAGAAGCCGACCTCAGGGAAGATCAGTTTGGATTCAGTAGAAATGTTGGAACACGTGAGGCAATACTGACCCTACGACTTATCTTAGAAGAAAGATTAAGGAAAGGCAAACCTATGTTTCTAGCATTTTTAGACCTAGAGAAAGCTTTTGACAATGTTGACT
This sequence comes from Schistocerca cancellata, assembly GCF_023864275.1. Classification (NCBI taxonomy): domain Eukaryota; kingdom Metazoa; phylum Arthropoda; class Insecta; order Orthoptera; family Acrididae; genus Schistocerca; species Schistocerca cancellata. The sequence continues at coordinate 719,566,822 of NC_064629.1, forward strand.
GGAATACTCTCTTTCAAATTCTGAAGGTGGCAGGGGTAAAATACAGGGGGCGAAAGGCTATTTACAATTTGTACAGAAACCAGATGGCAGTTATAAGAGTCGAGTGGCATGAAAGGGAAGCAGTTGTTGGGAAAAGAGTGTGAGACAGGGTTGTAGCCTATCCCTGATGTTATTCTATCTTTATATTGAGCAAGCAATAAAGGAAACACAAGAAAAGTTTGGAATAGGTATTAAAATCCATGGAGAAGAAATAAAAACTTTGAGGTTCGCCGATAACATTGTAATTCTGTCAGAGACAGCAAAGGACTTGGAAGAGCAGTTGAACGGAATGGACAGTGTCTTGAAAGGAGGGTATAAGATGAACATCACAAAAGCAAAACGAGGATAATGGAATGTAGTCGAATTAAGTCGGGTGATGCTGAGGGAATTAGATTAGGAAATGAGACACTTAAAGTAGTAAAGGAGTTTTGATATTTGGGGAGCAAAATAACTGATGATGGTCGAAGTAGAGAGGATATAAAATGTAGACTGGCAATGGCAAGGAAAGCGTTTCGGAAGAAGAAAAATTTGTTTACATCGAGTATAGATTTAAATGCCAGGAAGTCATTTCTGAAAGTATTTGTATGGAGTGTAGCCATGTATGGAAGTGAAACGTTGACGATAAATAGTTTAGACAAGAAGAGAATAGAAGATTTCGAAATGTGGTGCTACAGAAGAATCCTGAAGATTAGATGAGTAGATCACATAACTAATGAGGAGGTATTGAATAGAATTGGGGAGAAGAGGAGCTTGTGGCACCACTTGACTAGAAGAAGGGATTGGTTGGTAGGACATGTTCTGAGACATCGAAGCATCACCAATTTAGTATTGGAGGGCAGTGTGGAGGGTAAAAATCATAGAGGGAGACCAAGAGATCAATACACTAAGCAGATTCAGAAGGATGTAGGCTGCAGTAGGTACTGGGAGATGAAGAAGCTTGCACAGGATAGAGTAGCATGGAGAGCTGCATCAAACCAGTCTCAGGACTGAAGACCACAACAACATCATAGTCTGAAAGTTTAAAGACACCTGAAAAGTCTGAGAAGCACTTTAAGATGCTATAAACTTGAGCAATGTTCATGCTTTACTACTGTCATCTCTGTAATGACAAATGGCTAGAAATATATTCTGCATCATCTAACTTAGAAATAGGCTGAGGCATTATGACCAAACGATAAAAATTGGCAATCCCAATCAGTTGTAATAGAAAAGGAGCATGAATTTAACACACATTTGTGTTGTTAAAATCTTATCTCTTACATAATTTCATGATGCAGGATAGCTACTAATTCCTTAATAGCATATGTTCATAAATTTTCTTAGGTTATTCCTGTAACCAAAATTGTTTGCCTCTTTACTCACTGAAGTAACTCCCAGTTTCAGGCACCTGTTCTTGTTTACTTGTAAAATCATCGCACCAACAAGAATTGCAATGTACTGACTTTTTATGTACTATATTTCTTTAAATTTTTGTGCTTCTCACCAGAAGGTTTTTTTTTTTTATGAAACCTGTATCCACCAGTCCCCACTGGTAACGGAAAATTTGTGACGTTAATTTAAGGCTATTTGCGAACCAGAACACAAGGCAATCTTTTTTGTGTTTCACTGTTTATCATCGCCTGAGTTCCACACGGATAAATTTTTAACATATGTTTTTCGCCTGGATGCGTCAGCACTATTCACTTGAAAACTTATTGCTGAACAAATCGTCTTTGATAACTTTTCCGTTCTGTAGCGTACCACGTCTGCAGATTTATTGTCTGAACTGAGATTGTAATATTTGTTAGAATTAGTTTTTTATTATGTTTGGTCGTTATTGCAGTGCATTTAACATCGCCTGATATCAGTAATGTTTCGTAATGATGAAGTTACCCATGCATGAGAAGCAATCAGTCTAAGAGAATGCCTTATGAATACTTTTTGTCATGTCTTCAAACATTTTTGCGCGTCACAAGTGGTACACTCCTTATGATTTTATTTTATCAGACTGATGTGCTATATATTTTTAATGTTTAGCAGTTGAGATAGAAAACAAATCCCACAGGGCCTATATTTGTTGTTTACGTTCTTGTTATTGCGGCTATCTGTTTTGAAACGAGCTTCAAAGCAGAAATATCTAGGTGCCGAATAGTTTTCACATTCACTGCAGGAAATTGTGCTACCAGGGGTGTATATTACTGATCTGGTAAGCATTCAATCGTTCGAAAAACGTTTACTTGAGTATTTCTCGCAATTTCATCTCGTGTTTTTGTCTGGGGGATAAAGGTATTTTCTCGGACTTTGCATTCCACTATCGCCCGTTCGAAAGTTTCACCTGAAGTTTGACAGAAACATGGCCGCCGTAGCGGCGTTGGCCTCTCTGTAGATTTAACATACAGAACGTTGACGTATTCCGCTAATTCTTTTGAACAGTGTTCATTCTGGATTAGAGCATGCTGTTATACTTTTTGGACAACACAGCATGAGGTTCGAAAGTTTTTTGGGATGTAAAAAGAATTTCAACACTTAAAAAGAGTACAGAAAGTAAAATTTGCTACTTGTTATTTAATTATGTGCCTATAGCATCATTTAAAACAGTACCATTCTCGTCATATAATTTCTCGACTGACTTCTCGCTAAGGTACTATACAAATCCGATCATTTATTCATTTCTACGGAAAGTGAACCACGTAATCATTTCTGCTACAGAAGCAAATAATATTTTTGTTTTGATGTGAAAAAAACATTCTGGTTTGGGAATGTTGAGAAGTAGTTCGAAGTACTCGTATTTAAACATGTTCATTTTCTGGCACGAATACAGATACTGCTTTACACTCTACAATGCTTGCACGTGCAGTGTAGTCAGTGCCTGTCTAATAAAGGCCCAAATCTCTGTACATGCAATAAGTTGCAGCCAATAACGAGTGTTTACTGCTGGCCAGGATAGATCTTTCAGCGGCAAGCAGCTACCCTCTCGTGAAAAATATACATTTCAGTACACTGTAAGGCAGGAAATTCTGCTGTGGTCGGCGTTCACAGCTCCTCTGAAAGAAACTGTTAACAAAGTGTCAGAGGCAGAAAGAGCGATCTATATGGTCAAGAGAGTGCCTGCCTAAGAAACGTCAGTTTTCACTTATTAAATTACTTTACAAGTTACGCGGCAATCCAGACAATCAGCGAAATTATTTTCGAATGGACATTGAGACTACCTGACAAAAAAAGAGAAGCAACTAGGCAGCAATTACAAAATCGGGTCAAATTTACGAAGATTTTGGCAGTATGAGCGCACTTTTGAGTGTGACTTTGCATGTCAACAGGCCTGGTTGCACGCACACATTCAGTTGGGCAGGGTGTCATAAATTCATTGTATCCTCCCCTGAGGCAGTAAGGCCCTCGACTGTTGTAAGTGGTTAGCTGGTCCTCGATATCTGGATACTGGCACTGGGGTGGAATTGATGTGCAATCTGGCCCAACATAAATTCTGTCGGGGACAGACCTGGTGATATCCCTGGTCACAGGAGTACCTCAAACATAATGCAAGCCGGAGGCGGCCGAGAATTCTGCTTGCAAGCCACGCTCCGGCAAGAGTACCAACTTCACCGCCCATTCCTTCCACCCTCAAGGCACACTTTCGGTGCATGTGCAGGGGGAAGAGGGGGAAACTGCAGACGCACCAAATTTAAATGGCAGTACAGTCATACAGCATACGACTTCGTTTTATATTTCACATTTTGCAACGACATAGATCAAACACAAAACAAATTTTCAGCATTGTTTAATTCTTTTTTGGCTTGCTGAATACATAATATAATTTCCTTCAGGTAGGAACTATCGTCATATGGACAGAGGCAGACAATTTCACAGATTTTTGCACTCAGGCTTCCACGTAATCGTCACTTATTTAGTTCTATAATCTAAAAAACCTCTTTCACACAAATACGTCTATCGAAATACTGTTGCACTTTTGCAACCACATTATGGAGACGTGGTAACTCTACCTGAGGAAAACCAAGTAGATGTCCTGGTCAGTTTTAACATAAAAGCGTTCGTTGTTAAAAGGGAATTCAAGTGCAGGTTAATCAGTCACATCTGCTCATGTACAGATGCGCTTTCGGCTGAAACGGCAAATGGCCTCGCAAACGATTGTAAGATCGACAGTGTCCTCGAAACTTCTAGGAAACATCCTTGCAATTCTTTCCAGGCCACAATGAATTCCTCAAACCTCGCGTTTTATTTAAAAGCAGCGAGCTTAGGGAAGTGGACTTTGTTTGTCCGAATGTATCTCTGCTATAACGCAATTTTATTTTTAAATGCTTCCCTATCAAATCAGAAAGAAGTTGCTTCTCGCCTTGAAATGTCTTACTGTGGGCAGTGTGCAGTCAAGTCCACTTAAAATGCAAGATCTGTGATCCATTCCGCATGTTCTAATTTTCGTCCCTGCACACATTTTTCCTTCATAAATTCCACAATAGCGAGCTTTAAATCGAATTTTTCAGTAATACATAAAGCCTCTATACTCCTTATTCAATTTCACTGAAAACTGTTGTAACTAGTATAATGCATGTCACTTCAGAAATTTTTCTATTCATACCACCAATTCCTTCACGTGCTACATGCCTGCAAATTGAGCACAAATGGCTTCTTGATCTTCTGGACAATGAACCCTATCTGCTGATTGTTGCAATTTTTTGCTCTTTCACCATCAACTAAATCTTTAAATTCTTTCTTCATGGCACTGTAATATCGTTTCATAGCAAATCTGCAGTACTCACTGCTTATGTTATTGCATAATAGATACTGAGAATCCTCATCCCTGACTTCAGACATTCCCATCCATTTTTAAAGGCTTGTGATGACAGGTCACTAGACTGCACCTTTTTGTCATTGGACCTGTGAACATTCTTCATACCACAAAGAAATAGTGAAGGGTAAACAGCACAGACACCATGACTCTTCCGAGGTGAAGAGAGCTGTACCGCCTGAAAAATACCACACTGTAATACTAAAAGTAATGTCCCACTGTACCAAGTACCTCCAGGAAGGAGCTAGCAAAGCCAAGACTGGTCGAGACCGCACACTACCCACACACAGGGCCCATGTTAAGTTTGGCACGGTTTGGCCAGTCCTGATGTAAACAGTTCATAGAAACATGTGCCACACATGAATGACCACCGTCCTGTTAAAGAATCTCACAGGACTGGGGGGAGGCGGGTGTCACATGAGAGATGACACATTAAGACTCTGGATGTCTGATAATACTGTTGTGAAGCCAGGGTTCCCTCAGTCACTATTACCCATGACCTTAAGTCATAGCCAATGGCTCCCCACACCACGACACCAGGAATAACACTGTTATGGCTCTCCGAAACACTGGAAGAATGTGACCTCACCCCAAGTCACCTCCCCATTCACTGGTGATGTGACACTATTAATCAGCATGCTTCCAGGTCGTGGCACCACTGCAAAAGCAGACGTTCATTTTGTGATGTTATTGGTACCCTACATTTGTGATGGTAGTTCCCTAGTCCTGATGCTGCTAGTCTCTGACCAATAGTTTGAGATGATATAGAATGTTGCAGCTGGGAATCCATTACTTGTCCTCAGATAGCAGGCGCAGATGTAAAGAGGCTATGATGTACATGATGCCCAATACGATGATCCTCCATTGTGGTATTCAGACGTGACCAACTGGAACCTTGACAACATATATGCCTGCGCTCATGTTCCCATGCATCTCAATATTGTGCCACTGTTACATCCAAATACAACACAAACATGGATATTGCATGTCAAAGGGAGACACACAATGAGGCCACTTTCGAACACTATCAGGTGTTGAAACGATGTCTGATACAAATACATAACATTTTTATGTCCTTCACAGTGATCATGCAACATGTGACACCATTCACAACATATATACCATACCATGCTTGCTAGCAACACTAAACACAAACAATACTAATTCACACTGGCATCCATTCTATTTGTTGCAGAGAATTACATTGACATCTGACGATGGATTTTGGGTGTTTCACTTTCTTCGTCAGGCAGTATGTAAATGTCATAACAGCTCGTATATCGTCATTCTTTTTTTCTGGCTGTATCCATTATCTTCACTGGTTTGGCATGTTAATATGGATTTGGCAATGTTAGAGATATATAGTGGCTGGAGGTCAATCCTGTCATCATCCCTCTCCTTCCCAGACTAAACTTATATACCCCATCTCCTGCATCTAGATAAGTGGTAGTCATACTGCGGGCCATGGGCTACATGTCACCCAAATCAATTGAATCTCTGATTGGAAAAAGGAAGAAGTCCAATAACCCCTGTTTAGAGTAAACTAAAAAAAACTTGTTGACAGTTACAAGATTGTTCCTATAGTTTTGTGATTCATTACAAACTAAATCAGTCAGTATCTGCACAGCAGACCGAGCACATACAGCAGCTGCTTCCACTAACCTGGTGTGGAAGGTGTGTGTTTGGGAGCAAAATAAGAAGTGAGTCTGGTATCAAAGGGACACTGGCACCTAAAGCTTTATTAGGGGATTAAGTACCAGGCGAACGGTGGCTGCTACCGATGGCAGCCCGGTAATCCCGCAGTCACTGCCCGCTCTTCTACACACATGCTGCCACAACTCCTTCAGCACTCAGTAGTCTGATGACAGAGTACACAAAGAAGCAAGTGTGTGTAATCAGAAAGTTGTTTTTCCAGCAGATATGCTTAATTAGATTTGCAACAGTGTAGTTACATGTGGTGAATTACGTTGAATTCGATTTCATCATGGGATTCCTTAGAGGATCAAAAAAACGATCTATTTACATATTTAATTAATTCTTTTCATTGTATTTTACAAGACCTGCATCTTCCAAAACAACAGAGAATGATGATCTTTTTCCACCAAATAAAACACAGATCCAACCCTTGTAAATTGAATTTTATAAATAAATAATATATCATTATTATTTATTATTAAATGTAATTCTTCAATGTAACTGAATTTCCTGTTGTGAGATGCTTCCACTCAACCATCTCGGCGATTTTTCCCGCCAATTTTTTTGGAAGGGGTAGGGAGGGAGATGGTGTGGTGAGGGTGGTGGGATATCCTGTGGTAGTGGAATTATGCACTAGCTCAGTTGATCCCTGCACGTCAAGGTGAGGATACATATGAAAATTTTCGAAGAAGACAACACTTCCAATTTTAATCAGTGTAATTATGTAATTAGAGTATATAGTTGCTGCACAAGCTAATACTTGCACCTTCCAATCCAGATGCTGTCCACAGACTGTGTGTTTCTCACTATTTCTCCAGGTGGCGGGGGTGGGGAGGCGAGGGACTGAGCTTTTCCCGCCAATTTCCAACAGGGCAGCACCCAAAATAAAGAAAATAAACTCCCTATGTCCTTCCTCTCCAGCAGCTCAGCGCAGACCGAGTCTATTTATGCCAATTCCCAAATGAGTGTGGGGAGGATGAGTGAGGGGTGGGCTGGGGGGGACGTCGCAGAGGAGGGAGGATAACTAATTGATTGGTTTAATATGGGCAAGGGTGTTGGGGAGGGTTGGAGGTTTCCCAGAGTGGTGGGGGGTTTCTCAGAATCACGGATTATCCCAATGAGTTTATAAATCAACTCCCAGTTGCTCATAAATCAATTCACATAACAATAGGTTTGCCCCTGGATGTATGCTTGCGTCTGAATGTATGCAGCCTGCACAAACAAAGTGTCACAGTACTGCCATTACCAGACTACTATGGACTAGTTTTTTTTTTTTTTTTTGCACAAAATATGTATGTGAATAGGTTTGTGTTGGTGTGAATCACGTATTTTCACACGCCACTATCATGGCGCATTTTCGATTACACTTTGGTGATGTATCTTTGGTTTATGGTTATCCTACATGTTCCATTCCAGTCCATACCTCTTTTTTTTTTAAATTATGGACCTGTTCTTCTTTGTATGTCACCTCCTCAGTTAGCATAGTATCTCTACAAGGGGCCACCTTCACCAACTCACATCGCCAGTGGCCCAGGAGAAATCTGGACCCCATGCTCCAAGTGCCTGAGATGCACGGACATAGGAGCTATTCTACAAACATGCAGGGATAGCCAGGCAGCTGGCCTCACCTCACCTAAGAATGTACACCTTGGAAAGAGCCTGGTGGACAATGAAAAGCGTGCTGAAAGCTGACAGACCACTGCAGTCATTGGGACAGACCTTCAGTAATGCACTTCTGTATGTGTGTGGATTCTTTTGGCAGAGAGCAGCAGTTTTTACCAGTCTTAAAAAACAAGAAAGTGTTGAAAATTCAAGCACATCTTGGGATCCATGCGGAAGTGTACACACAAAGTGCCAAGAAATACGCACAGGGAGGCTTGTGAGACTAAAGAAATACGTAAGAAGTCAACCTGTTTAACATGGTGTTTTCTGGACAAGAAGAACATTGATAATGAATCATGAATGGCAGCAGGTTCATAGACAAAGCACAAACATGAGACTCTCCAGGTCTCACAAAGAGATAGCAGTTACAAACAAGTGTTGTGTGGACGCTTTTACAGCAACGCAGGAATGCAGAAAAACATCTAAACACTGTGTGACCACAGTTGGTAACAGCCTTGACAGTGAAACTGTGGGAAATACTATAATTGCTGAGTCACACAACAACCCAGGCAAGATGAGAAATTCCACTCTGCTGAAATAGCAATCAATAATTGGGCTGCATTCCAAATGTAATCTGCCAATGACAACACCGAGAGGAGAAAAATTGCGAGGAGTGGTTGAGCTTAGAGATGGATGAGGAGTGAAGAAAGGGGAGTCAGTGAGACTGCATGGAACCAAGAGAACATGGAGGCTCTTCCATCCATTGTCAACACCTGTCTTCCATCACTACAATAATGCTACTTTAGCTGTGACAACACACGACAATCTGTAAACTTGGAGACCCCTCTGGGCACTCACTGCACAGATGCCACACACAGAAGGAGAGGTGCCAACTTGCACTGCACAGCTATGAGGCGACATGCCGTCCCAACACAGCGGCTATTGCTGTCATCATCATACACAAATGACTATGAAAAATGGTGAGATAATACATTCCACCCTCATTTCCCTTAATAACTGAGTTGTGTTTACAACCAGTCCAATTAGGTCTGAAATTTGTAATTCCTCTGTTTTATTTTGTGTGTAAAAGTTACCGAAATAAATGTTGTCAATTAATATTTTATTCATCTAAACCAAGTTTGGTCAACCCTTTTAAGCTTCAGATCTACTACATATAATGTAGTCCACTGACTTAAAAATTCATAATGGTTAAGCACAAAATAACACTGTAGCCAAAATAAACCATTCTAATTACACAAAACAAATAAAAGGTAATTTTCCCTCTAGCAAAATTTGACGGCCTACTACTCAATTATCAAGATATTATACGTGTGAAAAAATTAAAATGCACGCCATCATAAATATTAAAAAAAGATTAGTGAGATAGTTGGCTTTCCATATTATTGGAAAGTTTTTTTTTACAATCTGCTGAATAATTGGTCACAGGCAAACGTACACAGTCTGAAAGACGAGGATCAGTCAATTTATTTCTACACTTAGATTCCACTATGTTCATCGTTGAAAACACTGCTTCATAAAGGTAAGTTGATCCAAAACTGATAAAACATACGATGCCACTTTCACAATGTTGTCATACGTTTTTACACTCACTAATTTTCAACTTTTATCTTCACTGTATTCTGACTTTAAAGAAATGTCATTTTGAAATCGAATTATTTCTTGTTCCAATTCAGTCTCACTACAAGAGAAAAAAGTACTTGTTTTACTAAAAATATCTTCCACATCCACTTTTCGGAAAGGCTGAGCTATGAAAGATAGAAAACGTTTCATTACTTAAATCTGAAAATCTGTCTTCAGTGCTTACAGGCTGGCTGTATACTTCTTTGAAACTTCTTGATCCAATGATGTTTCCTGATCTGACAGTTCTGACTGTATCTGAGGAAAGTGTTTCACATTTAATTTTTGTAACTGGTGTATCCAAAGCTCAATTTCTTGCACAAAACATTTTATAAGAAAAGTAAGAGTCATAATGAATTGTTTTTTTTCTTTGAACTTCTTTGCTTAACTCATTTAGTTAACTACTATATGTTTCCAGAATGAGATTTTCACTCTGCAGCGGAGTGTGCGCTGATATGAAACTTCCTGGCAGATTAAAAGTGTGTGCCGGACCGAGACGCGAATTCGGGTCTTTGTCTGTCACACAGTTTTAATCTGCCAGGAAGTTTAACTACCATATGATTTACAAATGCCAGAGCCAACAATGAGCGCAAATCATACAGTAGTGAGTAATCTTCTTCTCTTTCAGACACAAAAGATTTTATCATTGGCAGAAGTTCTTTAATTCTGTTTAGAACCATACCTCTACTCAGCTATTGAACTTCAGAGTGCAATATTAGGTCTCCATACTGGCTTTCTATTTCTTCTACGAGGGTTGCCCAGAAAGTAACGCACAGCACTTTTTTCTTAAACAATGCTTTATTGAACATAATGAGAATTACTCACACGAAAGAATGGTGTTTTATTTACACGCCTTATTCTTCCATGTAATCGACATCCCGTACTTTGGCCTTCCTCCAGCCAGAATGTCTTCTACGAATGGCATCCTTTAACGGCGAATAACAACATCAGCTCGCTGCAACATGTCAGGTGTGACAGCTGTGGATGGTCTTCGCGACCGTTGCAAATCGTGTAGCTCTACAGAACCGCCTTCTAATGACATCACCCTCTGTGCCCAGCGACTAACTGTACTTCTGACAGCAGATGCTCCACAGACTTCACACATGTGTTTGTGAATATTCCCCACTGTTTCTTTCTCTGAAGTGAGAAATTCAATGATGGCGCATTGTTTGTAACGTACGTCAGCTACAGACGCCATTTTGAAACTGTCCTCTCGCTACGCTATCTGTTGAAAGAGACAAAATCTTGGCGCGCTCACTCAGGTGACTTCAAATTATGCATAGGCAGCATTTCATATTTGTAGCATTGTTTTCAACCGAGAAAAAAATTGCGGTGCATTACTTTCCGGGCAACCCTCGTAAAAGAGCTCTAAACTTTCTTCTCTGTAATGACTGTGAATGAAGTGAATTCACGATTTTTGTGACAGCACTCAATATATGTACCACATTCTAAATTTGTATACAAAGCACTTGCTTGTACATGATACAGTGATACTTAAAAAAAAGCCAGTGAAAATTCGTCAGTCGCACACAAGCTAACAAATCATTTGTGTTTACCTACCGTGCAAAGGTGCTCCATCGGTAGTAATAAACAGAATTTTCTGAAATGGCAAATTATATTCATAATCGAAAGATTTGGAAGCGTTGCAAAAATCTTCACCTTGTGTAGTAGCTTTCAAGATCAAAATTGTAAGCAAGTCTTCTTTCATACTGAAATCCGAAAATATAGATTTTACAAAAGTCATAACTTGAGGTAAATCGTGTCTGTTTACTGACTACTCTAACGCAAATGGAAAAGCACAACCAGGATTGAAAATCTGTTATATTTTCCGCCATTAATTCCACTTTTCTTGTCACTGTAGCTCTTACAAAGTCTTTGTTGTAAATCTTGACAGAACCATGTCTCTGATGGCTAATATTATCTTTTACTTTTTTTTAAATGTTGAAATCGCCCCCTGCCAGAAAGCAGTCTTAACAACTGCGTAATCGTCAAATGGTTTTCATGTTTCATCAGAACTTCTGATCCACGAAATGATGCTATACTTGATGAAAGACTTTTTTTGTACAGGTTTTAGAAAAAACGTTGGCAGCGACTATAATTTAGTTTTAAGATTTAAAAGTTCCATCTTCCTCAACTCACCGCCAACAGTTCCTTTCAATTTGAAGTCTTTGCAGCCTGCTCTAAAATGGCGTTCAGTTTTCCCTTTTTTAGGTAGGGCTACAGTAGCACTGCATATCAAACGTATACAACTATCTTCATGCATTGTAACAAAAAACTGTTCTTCCCATCCACTATGGAATTGGTATTTTTCCCCCCGTGTTTAGCTGCACTCAGTTTTCATAAAAACATTACTAAGTGAGAACTATAACTTGGTGTATAGGCTGCCTAGTTGTGACCGGTAGAACTCAGCAGCGGTTGGGAGATGTTCCTTGGCAACTGCACAGCACACCTTCGCCGGGGTTGACTGCGTTGATCGCGATTGTTTCAAAAATGAGTGCTGAGACGATTATTTGACATGTCAATATAGACAGCAATCTCAGTTTCGATAGTACAAAGTATTTAACCGATCATTACCTTTGTCATCCATATTATTGTTTCAAGGAAGCTCGAAATCAGAATGAAGCCGGAGGCGGCACTTGCGGAAATATTGGCCACTAAAGTGACACTTCCGGCGGGTCGTATATCACCTAATTTATTGACGTATTCATGCTACAACTTATTCAAGCCTAAAACTTATGCATTATTTATGTATCGAAATCAATAAAAATAAAAGTATATGAATATACAACTTACGACATTAAGAACCGAAAGTCAAAAACATGTTTTTAAAATCTGTTTGAGCATTAAATTTTTTAAACGCAGCACAGCAGTAGTTTTTAGAAAGTGTAATTAATTGTGCCTACAAGAACTGTCAAAATGATGGTCACTAAAGATCATTGTCATTTTTGTTTGATTCAAGATCATCATCATTATCATCATCATCGCTTGAGGGCGTGGTATTCGATAACTTCATCAATGGCCATTTCCATTATTCCGGCTCAACCGATACTTTTGTTCCAAATGCTGCACATTCCTGCGCTAAGGTCGTGTGCAGTAACTGAAAGGAAAGCAACGTTAATAAAATTCGCAATCTTTCCTTCTACATGTCATCATGACCCTTTTCTCCTTGAAATTGTGTTTTATTTTGGCCTATGTCAGTTCTACCGGATTTAGATAGCATTTGAAGGGCGATAAATGCACTACTTTTTGATCTCTGCTGTCAGCCGTTTTATCCACGATGTAAAATTTCATGACTGGTTTGTTTTCCTTTATTGTAAATAACAGTTCAGCCTTCCTCATTGAGTCGTTGCAGTATATTTTTCCATCTTGCAACCACTCTAACATCGTAATCCTGAAATAATACTTATTAGGCATTCTATCGAACTTCCTGCTGTGGTATGGTGCATTATTCATACAATCATAGAATTGGGTGGAATATTACGATCCACCATATCTGCAATCCCCCTCCCGTTGATGTGCGCTAGTATCGTCAACATCAACAAGTTCGCAAGTTAATGGAAACAGTTGCTTGCATCAGACTTCCTGACAAAATTAAAACGATGTGCCAGATCGGGTTCCCAGGTTCGAGTCTCGGTCCGACACACAGCTTTAACTTTTCAGAAAGTTTCAAATCAGCGCACACTCCGCTGCAGGGTAAAATTCGTTCTACTTTCTTGCATCTAGCTGGAAATACTTGCCGAATTTGTCTTTTCGTGGAAGTTCTTATCAAACTTACAGAAGTACTGTGTGTTCAGTAGCGGTGCGAAAATATCATCGCCGAAAAGGAGAATGGTCTTCCTCTCTTCCTTGTTCCCTGGGGATTCCATTCCAATGCTTTTTTCTCGATGGCTCCATCTGGTTTTCTCAAGGTGTGCCCCAACCAGCCCCACTTTCTCTCTCGTATCTGGTCTTCTATAGGTATCTGGTTTGTTATTCGCCAGAGGAAGACCAAGGGGCACATGGAAGAGGACAGTGGAAGGGGAAGCAAAAAGAGTTGGCAAGACCTGGACAGAATTGAGGCAAATGGCCAAAGACAGAGACGGATGGCGAGTTCTCCTGGATGCCCTATGTCCCCATAGGGGCCAAAGGAATTAAGTCAAGTAAGTCAAGGAGAATGGTAAAAATACAGGTGGGCCCAAACAAACGTACTGTTGGAACCTCTAAGCATACATAATCGGCATCACCAGTCAAGGAACTGAGAAATGAGTATACCAATCAATTTCTTTTAGCCGAAGGGAAAGGAGAACGACAGTACAGACGTTTTTAAGCTTTAACTGATTTTTTTAAAGTTACCATAAGCATAAATGCATTATATTTGTGATGAAAGTAGTAAATACTGATTACAAAAATCGAAGAGTAATTAAAAGGCAGTCTCTTGGTGAGATACTGTGCGTCATTTTTGTTTCTTCTTATTGAATACTTGATTATGCATTAGATAAGAGTTGTTCGGAATTTGCGTATGACATTCAGAGTTTTTAATCTAAGTGAAGGCCTCTAATTTTAGTTAACTGAATAACGTTTCTTGCCACACGGGGTAGCCACGCGGTCTCAGGCACCCTGTCACAGTTCATGAGGCTCCCCTTGTTAGATGTTCGAGTCCTCCCTCAGGCATCTGTGTGTGTGTGTGTGTGTGTGTGTGTGTGTGTGTGTGTGCATGTGTGTGTATGTGTGTGTGTGTGTGTGTGTGTTATCCGTAGCGTAAGTTGGTTTAAGCTAGATTAAGAAATGTGTAAGCTTAGGGGCAGATGACCTCAGCAGTTTGGTCCCATAGGATCTTACCACACATTTCCATTTCCAGTAATATTTCTTGGTAACTTCAATATGTACTCTCTACTTTTTTTCTGCTTCGCCACGATTTTAATTCATTAATAATAATTCAACAACAGTGGCGACTGCTCTGGTTTTTAACAATGACTGCGCTTCTGTAACAAGTACTTGCGGCGAGTTCCTGAAATAAACTTGCCCCAGTGACTGGAAGAAAGAAACTTGAGTAACTTTTTGATCTAATGAAAACACCTCAGCAAGTTCTTACAGAAGTTACTCGTTAGTGAACGCAAGCATAACTAGCATCTAGCGGCAGCTTGACATTGGCAGCGCTCGGAGATAAATGAATATCTTTCAGGTAGTGCCCATTTTCTCCAATTCTGACAGCTCTAGCGAAAACGCCAAGTTATTGTGGGCAAACAGTAAACTGACTTTGGACGACGATTTTGAAAGATCAACTCATAAACCCCATTGAGTACCCCTGACTTAAACAATCTGTTCCATTCGTTTATCAGTCCCCTAATCTCATAACCTTTCGTGTTTGATTTCACTTAATTATTGATGTCAGTTAATGTTTGGCGCCCAGTGTTGAGCAATCTCATTAGTAATTTGCATACTATGTGATAACATAGAGTTTTGAAGGATTTACTGCAATTTGACGCTCATGGGGGACAATGTAATTAGTAATTTACATGTCAATTTATGCAAAATATCAAGGAGTTCTCAGACCACTACATTAGTTCGTTAGTTTCATTTCCATGGATCATTCTGCATGATAAAACACAAGAATGCAAACAGTTCATTTTACATCCACATCACACACTTATTTGTAAATATGGCTACATTCCAAAAATTTGTAAGATTTTTTTGTTTTAAATGTGCAGATGTTAGTAATTCCTATCCACCACCTTTTACAAATTACGATATGTAATAGAAGGAGTTCTCAAGGAGATACTTTTTCAGTTTGTCTTTAAATTTTACTTTGCTGTCTGTCAGACACTTTATATCCACATCTAAGTTATCAAAAACTTTTGTTGCAGCGTTCTACATCCCTTTTGTACTAAAGGCAACCTTAATTTGGAGTAATGAATGTAATTTTTCCTTCTGGTACTGTAATTATGTACATCAATGTTCCTTTTGAACTGTAGTGTTTATTTACAACAAACTTCATGAGGGAATAAATATACTGTGAAGCAGTACTCAGAATGCTAAACTCCTTAAACAGATGCCTACCACATGATCATGGGTGAACACCATATATTATTCTTACAGAACGGTTTTGAACATGGAGGTAAGAATAACCTCCGTGGTTTTTAACACTGAAGAGTTTCTTTCTTAAAGATGGGTTACTCCAGAACATTATTCTGTACAACATTATCGACTAAAAATACGTAAAATATGCCAACTTACTGATTTGACTCTCCCCAAGGTCTGCAATGATTCTAAATGCAAATATAGCGGAACTAGGTTGTTTTAGGAGTTCCAAAATGTGTTTTTAGTTTAAATTCTCATCAATGTGGACAATTAAGAAGTTTGAAGTTTCCGATATTTTTATTATTTCCTCACCGTGTGCTACACTTATCATTGGTGTGGTACCCTTAGATGTGCAAACTGAATATGATGTGTCTGTTTAAAACTGAGTTTGAGATCATTTGCAGAAAACTAGTCAATAGTAGTTTTAAGAACATTGTTTACCATTTCTTCTGTTTCTGTATGTATGACACATGCTAAATTTGGTTTGTTTGCAGATGACACAAACGTTGCAATAAGTAGCAGATCGAGTACAGATTTAGAAGTGGCTACTAATAAAATTTTCACTGACATTAATAGATGGTATACAGCTAATTCACTATCATTAAACTTTGAAAAGACACAGTATATGCAATTCAGAACCTGTAAGAGATTTCCTTCCAGCATGTGTATACCATATGAAGACATGTAAATCAAAAAGGTTGAAAGTGTTAAATTTCTGCTATTACAACTCGATAATAAATTTAGAATGGAAGGGCATACCACAAAATTGTTGAAGCGCCTGAAGAAGCCTGTATTAGCAGTGAGAATGATGTCAGATCTAGGAGATATAAATATAAAAAAAACATGAATGCTTTGGTTACTTTCATTCTATTATGTCATATTTTTACTCACCAAATCGAGCGAAAGTTTTTATGGTGCAAAAGCTTGTAGGAAGGCTGTTCAAGAAACTTCGTATTCTAACCAGTGCTTCTCAATATATTTATTCCTTAATGAAATTTGTTGCAAGAAATATATCTCTATTTCCAATCAATAGTTCAATAAACTGCCTATTGGCTTCTGTCTCGGATTCTTCGGCCGACGTTCATCTAATGATTTTTCTGACGTTTCGCCAACACGAGTGGCTGGCATTGTCAAAGCTTCACCCTCCATTGCTGGTGGTGAACTGGAGGCGAGCTCTGCTGCTGCTCTCACCTATTTCTTTCCCCTCTTTGGGGAAGTGTGAGGGGGAGTTTGTAGCCTTTCGGCTTTTACTCCCCTGTGAACGTGTGTGTGTGATTTTTCTATAGTTTTTTGGTGTCTGTGATTTGTGATGATTGTTGTGAGTGAGTCTGGTACTTGCCTGAGGTGGGCGAAAAGATTGGTGTTATATAGGAAGGAACTGGATTAGGGATTGGGTATTGGGATTTTTTCTTCGACTTAATCTTCGAAGATCGTCATAGGGCGCTTATGCTTATCGCGGGACATGTCATACCGACCTAGGGAGTGGATGTGTGCGTTTCCAGATCTGGAAGAACCCTCATAGAAGGCCCTTGCCAGATCCTGGAAATGCTCTCTCAGGAGTGGGCTTTCGGCTGTGGCGTGCAAGTCGTCTGTGGGGAATCCAAGAGGTAGGTGCAGTGCCCTTCTGAGGGCGCGGTTCTGCAGCCTCTGGAGTTTGTCCAGGTGCTGCTTTGTCGCGTATCCCCAGACAGAGCACGCATACTCCATTACTGGCCGGATCAGGGCCTGGTAAACATTTACTGCTACTGGGCAGGGAAGGGAGCTGGTTGTGTTCAGGATAGGGTATAGGATGGACATTCTGGCGCAGGCCTTCCTGTGGACTTCGTCTATGTGGGGTTTCCACGTAAGACGAGAGTCCAAGGTTACACCAAGGTACACTCCTGGAAATTGAAATAAGAACACCGTGAATTCATTGTCCCAGGAAGGGGAAACTTTATTGACACATTCCTGGGGTCAGATACATCACATGATCACACTGACAGAACCACAGGCACATAGACACAGGCAACAGAGCATGCACAATGTCGGCACTAGTACAGTGTATATCCACCTTTCGCAGCAGTGCAGGCTGCTATTCTCCCATGGAGACGAACGTAGAGATGCTGGATGTAGTCCTGTGGAACGGCTTGCCATGCCATTTCCACCTGGCGCCTCAGTTGGACCAGCGTTCGTGCTGGACGTGCAGACCGCGTGAGACGACGCTTCATCCAGTCCCAAACATGCTCAATGGGGGACAGATCCGGAGATCTTGCTGGCCAGGGTAGTTGACTTACACCTTCTAGAGCACGTTGGGTGGCACGGGATACATGCGGACGTGCATTGTCCTGTTGGAACAGCAAGTTCCCTTGCCGGTCTAGGAATGGTAGAACGATGGGTTCGATGACGGTTTGGATGTACCGTGCACTATTCAGTGTCCCCTCGACGATCACCAGTGGTGTACGGCCAGTGTAGGAGATCGCTCCCCACACCATGATGCCGGGTGTTGGCCCTGTGTGCCTCGGTCGTATGCAGTCCTGATTGTGGCGCTCACCTGCACGGCGCCAAACACGCATACGACCATCATTGGCACCGAGGCAGAAGCGACTCTCATCGCTGAAGACGACACGTCTCCATTCATCCCTCCATTCACGCCTGTCGCGACACCACTGGAGGCGGGCTGCACGATGTTGGGGCGTGAGCGGAAGACGGCCTAACGGTGTGCGTGACCGTAGCCCAGCTTCATGGAGACGGTTGCGAATGGTCCTCGCCGATACCCCAGGAGCAACAGTGTCCCTAATTTGCTGGGAAGTGGCGGTGCGGTCCCCTACGGCACTGCGTAGGATCCTACGGTCTTGGCGTGCATCCGTGCGTCGCTGCGGCCGGTCCCAGGTCGACGGGCACGTGCACCTTCCGCCGACCACTGGCGACAACATCGATGTACTGTGGAGACCTCACGCCCCACGTGTTGAGCAATTCGGCGGTACGTCCACCCGGCCTCCCGCATGCCCACTATACGCCCTCGCTCAAAGTCCGTCAACTGCACATACGGTTCACGTCCACGCTGTCGCGGCATGCTACCAGTGTTAAAGACTGCGATGGAGCTCTGTATGCCACGGCAAACTGGCTGACACTGACGGCGGCGGTGCACAAATGCTGCGCAGCTAGCGCCATTCGACGGCCAACACCGCGGTTCCTGGTGTGTCCGCTGTGCCGTGCGTGTGATCATTGCTTGTACAGCCCTCTCGCAGTGTCCGGAGCAAGTATGGTGGGTCTGACACACCGGTGTCAATGTGTTCTTTATTCCATTTCCAGGAGTGTACTTGGCGTTTCTGCGCCAGGGGAGTTGGGTTCCATTTAGGTGAAGGTGGAGGGGGGGACGTTGAGGAGGTTCGCGCCTTCCGAGCCTGCGGGTAATCAGCATTGCCAGCGTCTTCTCGGAGTTGATGGTGATGCGCCAGCGACGGGCCCAAGTTTCTGTGTCATCTAAAACCTTTTGTAGCCTATGGATGACCAGATCCTTGTTCGCGTTTCTCGTGTAGAAGGCTGTATCGTCAGCGTACTGTGCAGAGTGCACCAGGGGGGCCGTTGGAGTGTCCGCAGTGTACAAACTGTACAATACGGGCCCCAGGACCGATCCCTGTGGCACCCCGGCACGAATACGCCTTCTGGTGGAAGTGTCAGTTTCTACTTTGACGGAGAAAGTCCTATTCGTGAGATAGCTCTTGATCAGCTGAACTATACTCCCGGGAAACCCTTGTGTGTACAACTTGTAGAGTAGCCCTCTATGCCATACTGAATCAAAGGCTTTGGCTACGTCTAGTAGCACTATCCCACAGTAGCCTCTGTGGTTGAAGCCCTCTGTGGCTGCTTCAACCATTCTCATTTCCTGTTGTGGGGCAGAGTGGTTCTGTCGGAACCCAAATTGGAAATCCGGCAGAATTTGCTCTCTGGTAATAAGTTCTTGTATGGGTCTTAGCAGGAGGCGCTCATAGATCTTGCTGAGAGTTGGCAAGAGGCTAATCGGCCTGTAGTGCTGCGGGAATAGAGGGTCTTTCCCTGGTTTGTGTATCGCGACCACTTCCGCATGTTTCCAGCAAGCTGGGAAGACACGGTATCGAGTAATCTCGTTGAGGACGTTCGCGAGGTGTGTGATTGCTGTGGGTGGGAGTTTTTTGACTAACTGATTAGTGACACTGTCGTGCCCTGGTGCCTTTTTTGTAGGGAGGGACCTGATTACTCTTGCCACGTCCTCGGGGGCAAAATGTATGGGTTCGTCCTCTGGGTCTTCCTCGGCATTGTGGAAGTGTCGTCAGCTGTCATATGATTGTATGTTATGAGAGTTACTTTTTCAACACACTGCTGTGATTTTTCTCATGAACTGTTTATGGTTATATTTTCTACTATATTTAAGAAATAATTATTAAATTTGTTAGCTACCAGTGATTCATTACTTATAGCAGTTCATTCAGTTCCATAGCAATGCTACCCTATTCCGTGGCTGACCGCCTGTCTCTTGTTTCACCACCTTCCATATGGCCTAATTCTGTTGTCAGAGTTAGTGATTTCTGACACTGCATGCATGTTCCCTGATTTATGATAACATTTCTTAGTACTTCTAAATAGCTTTTGTATTGTAAAACTACTGCAGAATCTCTATTCATTCTTGTTAACAGATACATTTAGTGTTTCCTTTCCCAAGATAGTTCAATCCCTCTATTGTTCCATGGCTTTATAAAATACACTATGAGAAGATAAACTATAGTATACATATTAAGCACAGCAATAATAAAATATACCACAGGAAGATTTCTGACAGATAGTGTCTATAAACTATATTATAATGTAGTATGGTATGATCCCTGTGCATAATCATTGGAGAGGGTATACATGAGATAATTATACAGGACTTAATTACACAAGACATAACCATAGCACATAATAATACAATAAAATATAGGAAAATTTATTAAATGCTAATATCCTCCTCACGAATCTCAAAGAATTCTTTGATATGGTAAAATGGGTGATCTGATAGCCAGTTATACTGCTTAGTTAAAAATGTTTTTAGATCTATGGAACGAACATTGATTGACAATTTTGAGTGGTTTCAGAACTTGCAGTTCTTGCTAACCTGTTCCTTGTATGTCTAAATTAGTCTTAGCTCTAATGTTGTGTTCGTGAATTCCCCCCCCCCCCCTCCCCAGGTGCAAATTCTCAAATATTATTTCTAATATAGAGCACAGATGTATACATTTACAATTGTGAGTATTCTTAACCTGAAAAAAGAGGACGACAGTGCTCCTTGTGATCTGTTTTACACATTATGTATAAGACTTTTTTGTATTCTTAAAATATTCTTGATGTGAAGAGTGTCTCCATATGAACAGACCATATGACATATGTGACAGAAATAGTCCAAATTATATCACCCTAAGGTGATCCAAGCTCATTGCATCTGTCAGTTTCATAATGGGGTATGACATACGAAATATTTTTTCACTTATGTGATATATTTTCCTCCTAGTGGAGTTTTGAGTCAACATAAATAGCTAAAAGTTTTGCTGACTTATTTTTTATCGCATTTTACAGTCCCATTAGAAGTTTTTGTCTTTTATTGTGATTACAGAGGAGTTAATTAGAAGCAAACTAATCCAATTCCATACCAAGAGTTTCTTTTGTTATCTTATTCTGATCTGAAATTCTCTGATGTGTGGTAAATGGATGTTGTATCATCGGCACAGCATATCACAGAGTGAGCTACATCATTAGGTAAATCATTAATTGCTGCTATGAAGAAAATGGTCTAGGAATAGATTCTTGTGGAACATGTGTGCTGTTTTCCATTCTTAAGGCCCGTCCACACGCAACGATCTGTCTGCGCTCATCATATCTGCGCAGACAGATCGTTGCGTGTGGACAGAAGATTTGCACCAACCTGAGGTGTGTGCCAACCCGGAAGTTGGAGGTTTGAGCGAAACCTCTCAAATCTGTGGGTTCAAACCACATCTGCGCAGACAAGTTGGAACGTGTGGACAGGAGATTGCCGCAAATCTGGCGCGAAACAGCTGTTTGCTCAGTCTAATGTTTGTATTTGTGCACACAGGGCATTAAAATGGCTGATACTCGTCAGTGTTCTCGAGAGTTTGTAAGTGAATTCATTGAAATATATAGAAACCACCCATGTTCGTGGAAGATTAAAAGTAAAGAATATAGTGACCGAGACAAAAAGACAGCAGCATACAATGCTTAATTGAAAAATTGCGGGCAGTTGACGCCTCGGCAAACAGAGAAACGGTAATAAAAAAAAAATCTTTGCAAACTGGCGAAATTATTTGCGGATGGATGTCGAGACTTATAATTATCTCTTAAAGCTTGTAACCCCTCATATTATGAGAAAAAATACTTGTATGAGAAGGGCAATTTCTCCTCATGAACGGCTGGCGGTAACATAAGATTCCTAGCAACAGGAAGGAGCTACAAGGATTTGGAATTTTGAACTGCAATATCGATACAAGCGCTGAGTAAAATAATACCCAACACATGTGAAGCTATTTACTCTGTCCTGAAGGATGAGTTCATGAAGGCAAGTCAAGTAAATTAAGTCTGTCAGCGAACTGTTTACCGAAAAGATTTATCCAAAGTTCAGAAATATAGAAGATCTGGTGTAAGAGTAGGTCAAGTATACGAGCCAACGTTATGGTATTTTGATCTGCTTGGCTTTCTTAGTGATCAAGAAACACCAAGACCAAGCAGGAGTACAATTGAAGATGAAATTGGAGTGTCAATGTGCCAGGAAATGGAACACGATGTAACGTAAAACAAAACAGGTTGGCCCTGCAACTCTCACAGTAAATGTATGTGAGAAAACTGCTTTCGCTTTAGCAGCCACTGTCTACACCATTTTGACCACTTTCTCTGTTTCCTGCGGTTGGTCTGAATGTTTTTTGCAACCCAAGTTGCGAGCACAGACCACAACAGAACTTCCTCCATTTCTGTATTTCAAAATAACTGAATTAAATTTTTGACGTTTACGGGGAGCGTAGTCACTTTCCACTGGTATTTCTTTTCTACACCGACAGATGGCGGGCGAGTAGTAAATTGGGGTTTGTGTCGTGTGAACACACCCACGGCCGCCTGTATTAGAGGCCGGAAGACTGAAATGTGGCAACATTTCGTTAAGGCTTACCGCATGGCTGTGGCTATAAGGTAGCGAGCGGAGGCAGTTGTTTACAAACTTTGAATATGAAAAGAAGTTGCGTATAATGAGTGTTTTGGGAATAAAGTCTGCAAAATATGGCCCAGTAAAATTTTCTCCAGAAATAATGAATGACATAAGCATCTCAGATGTAATGTCTATGGATGTTGACGTGAATCTGTTTGGAAGAGTTTTGAACAACATTTTGATGTACACCAATCTGTGCTTCTGTATGTTTGTGGTTATGCAGCACACAAAACAACACAATTTCTCAGTTGTACAACATGCACTGATTTTGTTTTAGGCACACACACCACAGATAAATATTTTGATAACCTTGTCCGAAGTGGATTGACTGTGCCATCAGATATTGTTGTGGAACTTGGCACTTTTGTATATACAGTTATGCAGCTTTTAATATCTGGAGAGTATGTAACAAAATTCCTCACTTGTCAAAATCAAAAGCAGTTACTACACAATCTGGTTGGCCAAGGAGATGAACCACATGTTTCTCTGCAAATATTTGTTACAGATTCATTTCTCTGTGGAAGGTCACTTACTGATATCTACAAAAAGCTGGTTTCCATTATGTGTAACATATTGTTAAACAATTATACCAACCTCGAAAATGATCATTTAATGTGTTCCAAGAAGAAGGGAGTTAATAGAAAATTAAAAAAATTACATAACTTTTGACACAAAACTATGAAACTTCTTTCTTACCCATAACGTCAGTCCTTAAATGCTCTGATTAGTACTGGCAAGGAGGAGGTGGCCACTATGAAATAAACTTTAATGCACTGATAAATTTCAGATATGCTTCTTATGCAAATCCTACAGCAAGGTCCCCAGTTCATTCTGACTCAGAAAGATGTGTGAAAGTATTTAAATAGATTGTGTATGACCTGTGATTTAAAAAAAAATCTAACATACTAATGAACAATACACAAAAAACGTTCGTTAAAAATTATTATTATGCCACCCTCATATATAAAGGTGTGAAAGATATGTTGCAGCTTTCGTCAGAAACTTTTATATTAGTTTGTCATTTATATAGGAAGGAACATGATAATACATTTCAAATAACAGACTTAAATAATTGCAAGTCTGCAAATAATGTTAGTCGGCACCTCACAAAATTGTTTGCTGAACTTCTATCTCCAAAACGCGGGTAAGAAACGTCATAATATACTGCTATGAAGCACATGTGAGTTATTGAAAAGTTCATAGTTGCAAGGAAACGAGAATAAAATGCGTAATTCCGACATAAAGTCGGCGTAATACTGCGAGAAAGTAGCTTTTCTAGGTTACTGTGTTATTTATAGGGACCAAATCCACAAAAAAGAAAGTGATTGCGTATTTATATCTGACACGTCGTCTGCATTCGATGAAATCTAAACTTCAGTCTCGGCCTAGCTGGTCACGCTAGCCGGCCTACTGACGTCACAGGTTACGACGTTGTCAGCTTGACGACTCCGGCCTCTAATACAGGCGGCCGTGACACACCACATTTGCAGCGATCTTTTGCACGTACAGACATCTGCGCCGATGTCTGCGCAGACAGATCGTTGCGTGTGGACCGGGCTTAAAAGGTGCCTGAAAAATCGTTGAAAATATTAGCACAATTGAACTGTTCTATAGCTTTTGGGACGCTTCTTGTCATCTTCTTTAAAAACTGGGAAAACTTTTAATACCTTGAGTGAATCCATAAATACACCAACTGCAACACATTTAAGGCTAATGGTGTAGAGACTTAGTGTATTGTCTTTTTAATGACATAATTTGAAGCCAATAAGAGTTCATAATTTTAGAATTTGAAAATTTGGAAACAGCTTTTATAATATCAGCAGACGTGACAACACTCCATTGAAATGCCTGTCGCTTGGCAGTGGGGCAACAATCAGGTCCACTGCAGATGAACTTGTTTTTTGGTATTGTTTCGTATTTCTTTAACCAAGTTTAAAAAGTAGACATTTATTTCCTCAAGACCAAGCAGAGCTGCTTGTGTGCATTTTGATGTGTCCCCATGTTTTGTTGTTTGCCATACTGCCTTACATTTATTAGCAACTCTTTCTACTACTATTTTTTGCTGATAACCTCGACGTTGAGCGCCCTTAAACCAAATACACACAGCATGCTAGTTTTCTTCTTCTTCTTTTTTTGCCGGAAGGCGCTTAGCTTTGTGGAATTTTTTGCATTTAAGATGTGACCTATAAATGTTCTCTCTCTGCTCTGCTCCTTTTGGTACAGCCATGGTTATGCATCTGGTTCAATATGAGCATGGTTTCTTTAATTTCCGCAAGTTCTTCAGAAAGCCAGTGACATGACGTGACGAGCAGCGAGCAGTGAGAATTGGCCTTACTAGCAATCTTGTATTCAGGTCATCGTAGGAAGTGATGTTTCTAAATCCAGAGCATGCAGATGAATGATTTTGACTTAGTCCACATAGATTTCTTTTTTTTTATAATTACAGTTCCCCTGTATGTCATAGGATCAACTGCTCTTGTTGTCTCTGTTAAATAATTGCAAGCAGCTGTCTTATTATCTCGATCGCTGTAATCCTTGGTCTTAACTGTCCACAAACGTGGATGACTCCTACATACTTCAAAAAATTCAGCAATGAATTTCCTAAAACACTGAAGCATATCAACTATAGAATTAACTGTGTACGCAAAATCGAAACACACTATCTGGAATCTGAACAAACAGCTGACTGAAACACTTCTCGCTCGCCAGATTTGCAGTGTTTGGCTGCCCATACACTACGATTTGTCTATGCCGATGCGAGTTGCACCCACAGATGTACGCAGTTTTGCTCAAACCTTCAATTTCCAGGTTTGCGCCCATCCGAATTCTGCCATAATATGTCAACACGCAATGCTCTTCTGCGCAGACGTAAAGCAGCGTAACATTTCGTTGTTGTTACTACTACTACTACTACCACCTCCACCACCACCGAATTTGTGTTATGTTGGCAGTCTCTAAAATACCTAAATATTATAGGTGGTTCCATTCTTGTCATTTGCCTTGAAGACAAAACCGCGAGAATATTAAGTTGGCAACTCCCTATATCAACAAGAGTTAGTGGCAATTTTTTGAAATTGTACTTCGCCCTGAGCGAAAAACAACAGCTTCGTTATCTCTATGAGAATGTCACGTTGAGCTAAAGAGATTATGTAAACGTCTGAGCTTCTTGTAGTACAGTAGCATATCGTCAAAATGTGTTCTGCAATTCTGAATAAAGTGATTCGTAGTTTTATTCGTAAACAGTTTTTTCAAGCTGAACAAGTAAGATGTATCCTTTGTAAATTCAAATGAAGTTCTACGATCGTTAGTTGAAAATTCATGCCAGTAATTCTGCGTTGCGTACTGTTAAGTGTTCGGATTTGAGTACCTTGTAAGTAATCGAAACGTCACGTGCAGAAATCTGTACATCGTTAACATTAACGATGTACAGATTTTCGTTCAATCCTGTGTGTGATCTGGTACTAACCAGGTCGTATCTAATCAATGAATTTGTTCATTTTCTAGATTATGGATTTTCTTCTGTTCTTAATCATATAGCTAGAGTAACAGTTGTAACTGCGTAAGCCAAATTATTATAGCCTGTTTCATTTCGTGCAGTTTAACCGTAATTATCAGTACCCATATGTAATGAGTTGCCCATACAGTAAACAAACGCGGACATACTGGTTGTGTTGGGGTTGAAAGCATCATCACTAAGACCATTGAAGTTATCTTCCACGAACACTAATTAGTGCAATAAAATGAAACCAGGAAACTATCATTCAGTTGTTGCTGATTCTCAAACAATGTGCTTTTGATGTTTTGTTATATTGCGGGTAGATTCAATGTTGAAAATGCAGTAACATTAGTTTTGTGTGTGCCACATGGCAGTAGTGCTCTTCCCGATTCCAGATGCCATTCATGAAATTGTTTTAATCCACCATCAATGTTTTGTACAGTTTTATGCCTATAGGGTAACTTAATGATGTTTGGTAATGGTTAAGGCATTGGACTCATAATGCAGGAATAGTGCTTAACTTCCCTGCTGACCATTCAGATTTAAGTTTTGTATAATTTACCTAAATCACTTAAGGTGAATACCAAAACTGTTCTGTGGACAAATCGAGGGGAGGGGGTTCCATATCATTCTTTCCCAATTTATCACATAATCTGTGTCTAGTTATCTCGGCATTTAAAAGGTGTTAAACAATGTTCCTTCATAATTCCCATGTAATTCGATTTATCCATCTCAAAGATAAACTGACGTTATCAAAATATATCTAAATATTTTCCTTCATTATTTGAAACTTTTATGAATCTATTTTTATATGCAGTGTATTTATATCCATCTTACTCTTATATCAACCACATATTTCCCTTTTCCCCACTTCTCTAAAAATTTTACCTCGCATAGTTCAACACTCCACTGGAGACATAAAATTAGTGCATTGTCTGCAGCAGACATTTTCGTTGGAACAGCCTGATTGCAGATTACATTTATAAAAAGTAAAGCTTTTGACTAAACCAACAGACTGCAAGGAATTCATTTATTCATAATAAACATGATCGAGGTCGCCATTTCAAAGACTGGATTGATTCAGTAGTCTCATCATGTGCAAGCCCCTTGACTTCTGGGTAACTATCACAACCAACCTCAATTGGAACCTACTTACTGTATTCAAGCCTTGGTCTCCTGTAAAATTTTTACTCCCCACACCTCCATCATTGAATTATTACTTGATTACTGAGGGTCTCTCTTATCAACCCGATCCCTTCTTTTAATCAAGTTGTACCATAAACTTCTTTCTTACCCTGATTAGATTTAGATTAAGCACCCCATCATTAGTTATTAGACATACCCGTCTAGTCTTTGCTATTGTTCTATAGCACCACATTTCAAAAGTTTCTATTTTCTTCTTCTTTGAACTGCTTATTGTTGGGGCTTCACATCTATATTATATTACTCTCTACTCTACAGGAACGCCTCCAGAAAAGACATTCTAACATCTAAATTTATATTATATTTTAACAAATTCCTATTTTTTAGATATGCTTTTCTTGCTGTTGCCAGTCCGCATTTTATATCTTCACTACTTCAGCCA
This sequence comes from Schistocerca cancellata, assembly GCF_023864275.1. NCBI lineage: Eukaryota > Metazoa > Arthropoda > Insecta > Orthoptera > Acrididae > Schistocerca > Schistocerca cancellata. The sequence goes on from NC_064629.1 coordinate 719,594,915, forward strand.
GCCTCAGTTAGTTTGCTGCTCAAACAGCTAAACTCATCTATTACTGTTAGTGTCTCATTTCCTATTCCGATTTCTTCAGCACTGCTGCATATACTTCGACTACATTCCATTAGCTTGTTTTAATAATTGTTGATGTTCATCGTATAATTTATTTTCAACGCACTGTCCTTTCCACTCAACTAAGTCCTTAGCCATCCGACAATTGCTATGTCATCAGCAAATGTCAGTTTTTATTTTTAATCCCTGAACTTTTTAAATTCCTTTTCCAAATTTCTCCTTGGTTTCCTTCACAGCTTTCTCAATGTACAGATTGAACAACATTGGGGATACACTACAGGTCAGCTTCCCTTTCATGCCCTTCATCTCTTATAACTGCAGCCTCATTTATGTAGATCACCTTTTGGTGCCTGTATTTCATCTCTGCTACCTTATCAAAAACTTCCTCTAAATCTACGAGTGCAATAAATGTAGGCTTGCCTTTCTTCTGCCTACGCGGTAAGCCAAGCTGCAGGGGCAGTTTTGCCTCACATGTTCCTACATTTCTCTGGAATCCAAACTGATCATCCCCAAAGTTAACCTTTAACAGATTTTCAATTCTTCAATAAGTAATTTTTGTCAACATTTTGGATCTTGCATTTATTAAACTGAGGGTTCAATGGCATACACACCTGTCAGCACCTGCCTTCTTGGGAATTGGAATTATCACAGTTTTCTTGAAGATGTGGTACTTCTGCTGCCTCATGTCTTTTGCACACCAGGTGGAATAGTTTTGTCACGGCTGGCTCTCCCAAGCATCTTAGTAACTCTGAGCGAATGTTGTCCGCTCCACATATTTCAGTGCTCCACAGTATTGTATTTCCCATTTCATCTTCACTTATTTCCACCTTTCAGTTTTCCCTTCTTTGCTTGGTATTGGCCTGCCATGTAAGGTAGCTGTATACCTGCTTCTCTTTTCTCCCATGGTCTCTTTAATTTTCCTATAGGCACCAACTGTCTTTCCCCCAGTAATTCATGTTTCTACAACCTTGCATTTGTCTTATACCCGCTCCTGCTTAACCATTTTGTATTTTTTTGTCAAGCTCATATTTTAGACACCTGTATTTCCTTTCATCTGCTTGCCAATTAAATTCAGTATCTCCTGTAGTATGCAGAAATTTCTACTAGGCTTCTCTCTTTACCTGTGTGACCTGCTGCTGTCTTCATTCCTTCAACTCTAAAAGATTCTTATTTGTCTTCTGTTATATTCTTTTTCCCTGCTTCAGTCAGACATTGCCTCATGCACTCTCTGAAACTCTCAAGAACCTTTGGTTCTTTAAATTTATCCAGATGTCCTCCCCTGAATTTCCTACCTTTTTACAATTAGTTCAGTTATAATAATAAAAATGTGAGTTGCAAATGTTGACAGGTAACTTTAAAAATATATCATAACTTAAATGGCAGCACTTATCAATAAGCATTGCTAGCTGTTGGGCAGTTTAACGGGCCATTACCATTTTCCCTTACTGTAAAATTAGCATCTTGTGTGGTAAATGTGGATGTTACCATAAATGATTCAGTTTGGCAATAATACACTAAGACTGTGAGTCACTTTTCACTCTGGTGACTAGAGGGGCGAGGCTAGTAGAGTGTTTGGTAAGGTTCTCCCACGGATCAGGAGGTTATGGAGGTGTGACAGGATTATTGTGAGACAGGGAAGAAATCTTTATATCCTTAAGGCAGAATTAGAAATTGAATATTTTGAATTAGATAGGTTGATTGGAAAAGATATGGTGTAAACTGACAAAGGGCAGCAAGTAAAAACTGTTAGAAAAATGCAAAATTCACATTTGAAACTTCTGTTAGGAAAAAGCTTCTCCTGTTACATGAAGTAGAAGGGAATTAATATCAGCCACCTTGATAGCAATGTAGGATGCAGCAGATTTATAGGAATGACACTGATGCTTTGGAAGCAAGATAAGGTAATAAGAGAGTCTTGCACTAGGTGAGCAGTTATGGGTGGGGTGTAAGACGGCTGATGCAAGATAAGTTGTTTGGAGAATATGAGGTCACAAATGCTGTGAAAGCTAGTATCAAAGTTAGACAGGTCACAAAGAACCTGGGAATCTTTTGTATGATTTGGATTACAGCTTTTAAGATTAACTGGCTGGAATAGGTGTAGCAACAATATACATAGAGTGAGTTTTGTGAATGTATGACAGTGCTATAACTGGCCTTTAGTAAACACTGCAGTCAGTTGTGTATTGAAAGAGCTGAGTTGGTTGGTGTTGATAACAACAATGTTGCATATCTATGCTATATCTTTTGCCACAGTTGAGAAATGGCGAAGTACTAACCAAGAGAGACAGGGTAGATTACTAGCTAACAAGCAGCAATACAGGAATGCCTGTGATTACTTGAGTCAGAGAAAGATATATTTTTTAGGTTACAGTCAGATTTGTTTGTTTATTTTGTTCATGGCATATACTGTATAATGAAATTAGATAAATCATGTTTACACAGTTAAAAAACTGTTACTTGTTTAGAGGTTCACCATTGATACAGTAAAACACAGAAAAAATATTTCTTTTATTCTTAAAATGACTGTAAACATACAGATAAGCACTCATAATAAGCATCAACAAAACCCAAATCTTGAAGACATTGCCAAGTATATAAAAATCATACAGATATGCTTTACTAAAGAATGTACATAGAAGCACCATTTAAATATACTGAAGCCACTGTGTTAAGGAATTAGCTTTAAATGCCCTGCACCAGAAACACAATTTCCAGCTCAAACTACAAATTCTCTTCTTTTACATTTTCATCGCCACTCTTCTTTTCTATCCAGCTCAGAATGTTGGTTTTTATAAGTGCATGAATCATAAAATACAGAAAAATCCTAAAGAAACAATCTCATACAGAAACAGAAAAACAAGATAGTTGTTCACAGTTAATCACAGGGATTGAAAAGCTAAGTATCAATGTTTTTTTTTCAACTATCATTTTCATGTAAAGCTAATATGGAAAAAGGAGTAGTTTAGAAATATGCAAAAGTTGAAAATAAAGCTGAAATTTTGAATCAGAAATCTTTTGTTTTGATCAGAACCTAGATGTCTTACAATCTGGATGTCTGTGGTTCTGAGTTGATGATGTAAAATATGTTTCTCATGGTGTCAGTATTCTGTAAGCAATTCTGCCACTGTCACTTGCCTCCTGTGACCCATGATATCATCAAAATATGAGCCATAAACCACTCATCAAAATCCAGTTTATGTAAAATATGTAGCACAAAAAAAAATATTATTATTATTGTCATGAGACTGCATTTGTTGGATTTGCCAGCCTGCAAGCAAACTGTCATCTTTCAACCTAACCTTAACATCAGGCTCTGCTACAGATCAACATGTCACCGCAATTAGAATTCTGTATTCATATTAGTCATCTTTGCCAATTCACCCCCAAACGTTTACTTTCCAACATAACTTAGATTTTGGGCTGCACTTGAGAGTAGTCTGTCACCATTACCTACATTCCAAAATATAATGTAGAAGCAAAATAAATGTTGTCAGTATTCTCTTCTGTGTCTGCTTATACATATAGGACATAACATGCCACGTCATCATCACATTACAAATCAATGCCAATGGATTCAATCTACCTGTCCACAGATCCCAACTGGGAAACACCGAGCGAAGTGGCACAGTGGCTAGCTCACTGAACTCGCATTTGGGAAGCTGATGGCTCAAAACCCTGTCCAACCATCCAGATTTAGGTTTTCTGTGATTTCCCTAAGTCATTCCAGGCAAATGCGGGGATGGTTTCTTTGATAAGGAAATGGCTGATCTCTTTCCCCATCATTTCATAATCTGAGCCTGTGCTGCATCTCTAATGACTGCACTGCCAATGGGACATTAAACTCTTATTAATCTCCATTCCTTCCTTTCCCACTGGGAAACTTTCATCTGTGAATTTTAAATTTGTTGTTGAGCTTTCTGTCTCCTCATGGGGCTCACATCTCTTTTGTGAGTGCTTGCTTGGCCCCACGAGGCCCCGCCCCTACAGACCTACTTCCCTTTCTGTGCTGCAAGGGTGTCCTTCTATATTCTTCTTTCCTCTCTGCCTTTCCATTGGATGGTCTTCTTGGTACCAATTGTGGTAGAATCTGGCTTGTGATTTTGGATAGAATACTCGTTTTGTTCCCTTATCACATTCTATAACTTTTCATTCTTACCTATATGGTCCCCTTTCTGGGTTTGACTTGCTAATTCTTTTCCAAATTTTACAGAAGTGTGGTGCAAATTATGCAGGCAAGGTTGCTCAGCACAGCATATATTCCACCTGTTGTGTCATTCTCTCTTTGAACCCTTCCTTTCTTGCAAAGGTACTGCACCCAAAACCCAGCATGGTAGCCATTCTGTTGTGGGGAGAGACATTCTGTTTTGGGGAGTTGTCAAGTACCTGCATGGTGGTAGCTACCTGACCATGGAGGGATCACACTGTTGATGCCTTAGCTGGGAACTCCTGATGCAAACCAAGGAGTTTGTGTCCATCATGGCTGTGGCATGGGGACTCTGGGCAACAGTCTATTGGCCAGGTGGCCATTGCTGTGGCTGTGTGACACATATGAGGTGAGCCCCCAGTTGGGGTGGGTGGTACCAAGACAGAAGATTCACACATGAAGGAAACTAAACTTTCTTATGCTCGTGGCCCGAAGGCCCCAGCAGTCTCTTCAGGTGGGAAAGATTATTATAATGCAGAGAGATATGACCTCATGATGTTTTGCCTGTATACAGACTGATGGGGTACTTTTACTGCAATGAAAGAATTATTTTTTGTCAGAAATGCAAGACAAATTTGGGGAAGTTGAGTCTCTGGGGAAAATGTGGAATAGTTCGTTATTAATTAAAACTTCCTCTGCTGCCTAATCTACAGCTCTTCAGGCATGTGATCGTATAGGTGGCATGTGTGGCCACTGCTGCATACAAAACATTGAACATGGTCCAAGGAATCATTTTCCACAGAGATTTTACAATCCAGACAGATGAGAAACACTGGACTAATGTCCAGTGTCGAGGTGTACATCTTACCAGACATGTTAAAAAAAGGACTCAAGGATAATCTTACAAATACAGATGCCTTCAAGCCTTTGAAGGGAATGCCCTACAAGAGAAGGTTAAGATCATGATGTACAGGTGTGATGTGTAACTGTTTGGCCCACCACCTGTGGGATGCTTCAGATGGTTATCGTCTGGTATACATAATCCTGTTGTACAGCAGACCCATAATGTGGCAACTGTGGCCAATCACTCCACAAAGATAGTCTCTGTGAACATTCACCTTTGTGTGTCAGCTGCACAGAAAATCACCTTTTAAGTTTGCTAGTTTGCCCAGTTTTCAAGAAAGAATAGAAGATCCCAGAATACAAATATATTGACCATCTGTCATATACTGAGGCACAGAAAAAATATGCCTGTCTACATACTGCGGCTATGATGATCAGTTATACTAATACTATGACTATACCCCATCTCAGCCTTCACCAAACCAGATCTCCCGCCACTCTTCTTTCCCATGGTTGCCACATTACCTTCTTTAGGAACCACTTCCACACTTGGCAGAGAAGTATTCTTGTTCTTGGGCATTTACCAGTGACAGGACTCCCTCATGGGATCCCTCTCCTCAGCAACCCCCTGACCTGAGCCCTGACGCCAAACAAGGATACTGTGGATCCCAGGGCTGTTCACTCTTTCTCTGTCCCTGTTCTCAATGTGGATAGTCCCTTGAATGAAGCTTGCCCACCAAAGGTTACAGAGGAAAAGAAAAATAAGAATCAGGATAAGGCTCCTTTGGTCCCTCTGGAGATGCCAAATCCCCTCCCCCCACAGTCCAATTCTGAGCCGGGGCTTATGGATGTAATTCCATCCCACTGGTGACAGGCAGTGACACTGCAGCATGACTGGCCCTCCTGGCCGCTTCATGTGTAACCTGGCCACCAGTCACATGATCAGTCAGTGGAGTTTTTATGGGTACTACTGTCACCTGCCAGAACTGCAACACTTTATTTCCTCTTCTCTTCAAGAAACATATTTCCCTGGTGACCATTCTCCTATGCCCTGTGGTTATTGTGTGTTCTGTCAGAACCATGTTGGTACCAAGAGGTCATCTGGAGGGGTCTGTACTTTGACTTATTCAGATGTTGTTGGTGAATGGCTACCCCTTTGTATCTCGCTGGAGGCAATAGTGGTGCAAGTACAAACAACCTCAGCAATTACCATTTCCAATGTTTACCTACCTCCAGGTAGGCTGCTTTCATATGTTGAACTGACTGCATTAATACAACAATGCACATGACTCCCTGTGGGCCACTTCATCTGGTAGGGCCTTCAAATTGACCAGCTTCTTACAGACCATGGTCTGTGCCTCCTCAGTGATGGTTCTCCTACCCACTTCAGTGCTGCTCGTGACACCATTTTAGCTATCGATCTAATGATTTCTTTTCTTAATGTTGTGACTTTTCTTCTTTGGTGACTGCAGGACAACCTTTGTGACAATGACCACTTTCGGTGATCTGTCATTTCCTTGCCACTGGCTGACAGACCGACTATTACATTGGGCACTTCGCATAGCCAACCAGCCTTTATATGCCTCTGGTGTTATATCCACTGCCTGTCTGTCAGATTGTATTGATGAGGTTGTGCAAGGTGTCTTGGAGTGATCAACCACACCGCTGGACATGCTGCTTCCCTTTCTAAAAGTGTCCCCCCAGCCCCTACCGTCGGCAGGTGGAGTGGGGGACCAAAGGCATTGCAATAGCAATTCAGGACTACTGATGAACCCTGCAATGATTCAAACAACATCCTCCATAGTTGAAGCTCGCCAGCATTGAATGGCTGTTCCAGGTCTTGCCCTACAGGGTGGTCTCTCTAGCGATTCATCAGTTCTCACAGAATACCTTGCAGCCCACTTTGTGACAGCATCAGTGTCGCCTTACTATCTGGCTATCTTTTTACTGCAGAAGCTACAAGTGGAAGAAATATTCTTTATGTTTCACTCCCTACCAAGCTAAATACTATATATGAACCCTTCACTGACTGGGAACTACTTCAGGCTCTTGCCTCAGCCCGTGACTTGAATTTTTCAGCGATTTCTGGCTAACATGTAGGACCTGTTCAAGAACATTTTTCCACACAAGTGACTTGCTGTTTGGTTCCTGCACCCTCCCACCTTTTGCTTCTATGCTTTCAATCATGTCAGTTTTTGCTACTAATTGTGATACCCATTATGTTCAAATCTTGTACCTGTGTGCCCTTAGCTTCGAAGCTTAGTACCCAAGTGGCTGCCACTAATTGCGATATGTCCTTTGTAGATATCTTACAGTTGAGGTGCCTCTGGCACCCATTTCAGCTTGACACCCTATGCAGCGGCTTGGGTCACTTGGTCCTTAAACCAGCGCTGCTAACATGCATAGTTCTTATGTAGCTTCTAGCTATCACCTTGGGTCTGGATGATTCACTGATCTGACATTGTAACTTTAGCTGACATGACCAATGCTGCACTAGTACTGCCAATGGCTGAAAACAAGGGCAAATTACAGCTATTTCTTTTTTTCCCCCCATGGGTATGCAGCACTAAGATATGGTTTAATGATGATGGCATCCTGTTTGGCGAAATATTCGGATGGTAAAATAGAACCCTATTCGGATATTCATGTGGGGATGACTCAGGAGGATGTCGTCATTAGCAAAAACAACACTGGCTATCTATGTACTGGAGTGTTGAATGTTAGGTTCCTTAACCACATGTCAGAGAATTTAAAAAGAGAAATGGGTAGATGGAAGTCACATACGGTGGAAATTAGTGAAGTGTGATGGCAGGAAGAACAGGATTTTTGGTCAGGTCAGTCCAGGCTTAGCAACAAAATTAGAGAGGGGTAATGCAGTAGTAGGACTAATAAAGAGTAAGATAATAGTAACATGGATACTCTACTATGAGCAGCATAGTGAATGTGTTGTTGTAGCCCGGATAGACATGAAGCCAACAGGTGACTCAGTAGTGCAACTTTCTATGCCAACAAGTTCCATGGATGATAAAGATACTGAAGGAATGTATGATGAGGTAAAATTAAAGGAGGAGAAAATTCAATTGTGGTGGGTGATTAGATAGTAGAAAAGGAAGAGAAAGAAAAATAGTTGGAAAATAGGGACTAGGGTAAAGGAATTAAAAAGGAAACTATCTGGTAGAATTTTGCACAGAGAATAATTTATCATTGTCAACACTTGGTTTAAGAATGATATAAGCGGATTGTATATGTGGAAGAGAGTTGGAAACACAGAAAGGTTTCAGAGTGATTTTTATGATGGTAAGAGAGAGAGATTTCGAAATGAGATTTTAAACTGTAAGACATTTCCAGGAGCAGCTAGAGTCTGTGACTATAGTTTATTGGTCGTGAACTGCAGACTAAATCTGAAGAAATATAAAAAAGGTAGAAAATGAAGAAGATGAGGCCTGGATAAATTTAAGGAATCGGAGCCTGTTGAAAGTGTCAGAGGGAGCATTTAACATTATTGTACTGAAATAGGGGAAAGGAATATAGTGGAAAACAGATGGGTAGCTTTGAGAGATCAAATACTGAAGGCAGCACAGGATTACATTGGTAAAAAGACAAGGCCTAGTAGAAATTCTTGGATAACTTGGGAGATATTGAATTTAACTGACAAAAGGAGAAAATATAAAAATGCAACAAATGAATTGGGCAAAAGGAGGAAGTGCAGGCATCTAAAAAATCAGATTGACAGGAAATGCAAAATGACTAAACAAGAATGGCTAGAGGACAAATATAAGGCTGCAGAAACATACTTGACTAAAGGAAAAATTGATGTTACTTATGGAAAAATTAAGAGAGACCTTTGGAGAAAAGAAAAGCAGGTTTATGAATTTTGAGCTCAGGAGGCAAGCCAGTCCAAGCAAATAAGGGAAAGGTGGATGGAATATATAGAGGGTCTATATAAGGAAAACAAGTCTTGAGAACAAGAGAAAGAAAAGAGAACAGGAAGTAGATGAAGATGAGATGGGAGATGTGATACTACAAGAAGAATTTGACAGAGCTCCGAAAGATCTAAGAGGAAATGTGGTCCCCGGAATAGACAACATATGCTCGTAACTATTGAGGCCCTTGGGAAATGATTCCACCTGGTATAGGCCGGCCGGAGTGGCCGAGCAGTTCTAGGCGCTACAGTCTGGAACCGCGTGACCGCTATGGTCGCAGGTTCAAATCCTGCCTCAGGTGTGGCTGTGTGTGATGTCCTTAGGTTAGTTAGGTTTAAGTAGTTCTAAGTTCTAGGGGACTGATGACCTCAGAAGTTAAGTCCCATAGTGCTCAGAGCCATTTGAACGACCTGGTATACAAGATAGATGGGACAGGTAAAATACCCACAGACCTCAAGAAGAATGTAATAATTCTAATTCCAAAGAAGGCAGGCTTTGGTAATTTGGTACTGTGTTGCAATATTTCATATAACATACCCGACACATTACCTATTCCATGTGAGGAAGTACTGTAGCAGTTTCTTAAACTTGAAAAATCGGGATAATTGGTTTGTGTTTCCTGTCAAACCTTCATCTTCACTCTTGGAAGGCTGTTAATACTCAATAAAAATGCCATACAATGAATGATTCATTTTGTCATGTGTTTGGGTTACACTTAAAACCTTCTTTTTAATTTTATATTTAAAGTTACAAATAACAGCTTTAATCACATGCATCACATGACAGAATTTATCCAGGTTTTGTGTGGGTTAATGATAGAAATTTCAGTTGATTTTTTGACCTTATATAATTATATAAGTTTAAAATTATGTGCTGCACATAGTGCTTTCTTCTGCGACACTTTTTTCAGCATCTGTCAGGGAACAGTCCTGTAGAGTATTATTCAAACATACTAGGTTATGGCAAATAGAACTCGTATGTTATGTCCATGAAATTTGTTTTGTTTTTGTAGGTGCTGTTATAAAAGAGAATGTAAATGATGTCCGGTAAGCATTTCCCAAGAACTGATTTTCTAACGTTAAATGTATCTAGTGTGATATTATTTATTCTTATATGACTTTATTTTTCCTTAAGACAAAATTTATTCTGTATCATCAGTCCTCTCATCTGAACGAAGCCAAACTAAAGGTAATGACAAACTTATAATATTTGCTTCTCACAGTGTAACAGTTCTCCAATTTCCTCAATGTACCCCCACATACAGGTCTTGTAGATTTCATATTCATTATATTCAAAAATAAATTATCCATCTGGTATCTAGATGAAGGAGATGAAATTGTTATGGCTGTGTTAAGGTTTACACTTGCAAACACTCTTTATTCTGTATTCACTCGATAGACACATGGTGAGTAAGAAGTACAGAATCACACAGTCCAAGAGTACAGGTAGTCCGGTTATGAGGCAGTAGTTGTCACCACAAGACGACTGGCATAAAATGCATATCTTACATAGCAACAGTGGAAACTGGCATTCCTGGCAGAGCGCCCGCTTATGCCAAGCAGGTCAGCCACTGGATCCTGCCAGGTGATGCAACAGTTGCCTCAAGGCTTCTTTCCAGTGTTCATCTTGTGGCAACCGCTCACAGCAGCATTGGCAATGCAGGCGGCAGGCATCAAGTATGGATTGATTTCAGACAGTTCTGATAACTACATCTCACTGTCCGAGTCGGTTACATCACCCTCTCCCCCCATCCCAAAGGTGGCACATAGGACACAGTGGCAGAAGCGGCCCCTTCAGTGCCAACTGTGATAAGTTGGTGGCAGGGCAATTATTGGTACGGGGGGTGTGAGGGCCCCTTGTGGGGCTGAGTCCGAGGTAGGCTGCATGTCTATGTTGACAATCCCAGGACTGTCAATAGCAGTGGTAGTGCATGGAGCAGCCTGTGGAGATAGACCCATCTCTGCTGGAACTGGAACGGAGACAGACTGTAGTGCCTGAGTGCAGTCTATGAGCGCTTGGGCACTGAGGGGCTAGCTGGTGCAAGGCAGACCTGGTGGATGAAGAAGAGTCAGGAGAAGGTGAGGCGACATGACGTCCATGGCTGAAGACGCCAACTGTGGCAATATGGAGCGTAGTTGATTCTGTTGGCACTGCCAGAGAAGGAACCCAGAATGAACAGCGAACAATCACGCCCAAACCGAGATGCCAAGCTGGAACCGGCGACAGGCGTGAGGCACAGGAGCCAAGATCCTAGAGGAGACAGCAGTGTAAGGAGAGTCCACAGCAGCTGACTATGCAGTAACTTAGCAGGGTTCTTAGGGCCTCATCTGTAGAAGCAAAGTGTACCATGGCCGACATCTTCTCCTTGAAACCTGTACCCTCTGTTCCATCTCACTGTTGGATTGCAGGTTGAATGGGGCAGTGAGCAAGTGTGTGATCCCTTGGTGCTCACAAAAACAGTGAACTATGTAGAGGCAAACTGGGGACCGTTGTCTGGGTCAGTGGTTGATAGGAGACTCTCAGTTGCGAAGATGTGAAACAGGGCCCGAATGACATTTGCTGACGTAGTAGAGGGGATACAAGGAAACTTGGAGAATGAGTTGAGCACAATGGGGCACATCCATCATAAAAGAGCTGGCAAAGTCAATGTGAAGACAATCCCAAGAGCGGAGCCAGGGCAGAAAAACCTTGAAAAAGGGGGGGGGGGGGAGTGAACTAGCTGCTTGCAGGCATACGTGGTACAGGATCAAACTGATATTGGTTTTGGTGGCCATCCACTAGGCATGCCAAAGGGCCAGCTACTTCATACAGGAAACAGCCCAGTGACTGGCACGTAGGAGATCCAGGACCTTTGAGTGCAGGGCTGGCCGAATAATGACTTTAGAGACCAGTCTTGTTCTGTCTGGAGGAGGAGAACACCATTACAGAAGGAGAGCTAGGATGGAGGGCGAAGTATGTCTCCAGCATGCCATGGGTGTCATTGGGCAATCTTTCAGGTCAACCATGCCAGTTCCACTAGACAACAGAGTGTTGGGTTCACCCATGTCTGAGCCGCACATTGAGGGGAACTCCTGAAAGGTCAACAAAGTCTAGTTGAAAAATAATGAACAATGGCTTCCTGAATGTCAAACTCGGGATCCGGGCCATCCGGCAAATGAGGCAGACCCTTGGTATTTGCATGGCAACCAGAAGGTTTGTCGAGAAAGTTGTACGTGGTGGAAACATTGCCCATTACTTAAGCCTTTGTGCAAGTTTGTCCAGGAGTTTCGACTGAGTACCAAACAACCTGAATAATAGCTTGTGGTCCATGATAAATTGAAACTTCACACTGTACAGACAGTTATAAACATTTCACTGTGTAGAAAATATCCATAAGAAGTTGCACTTAGCTTGGCTTAGAGATTTAAAAAGGAAAGCAGTGGGATGTTCAGAGCCATTGGGGTCTGGGCGTGAGAGCACCACGCCAAGTCTATGCTGTGGGGCATCAGTGTCAAAGAGAAGGGCTTTCCCGATGAGTATGGGATGAGGCATGGTGCAAATTGCAGAGCCTGTTTTAGTGCAAGAAATGCTGCCTCACACACAGGTGACCACATAAAGTGAGCGACCATAATAGCAAATCCTCCCCAGAAAGCAGTGTAGTTCTTCCAGAGTTGGGGGTGGGGCATGTTATCGATGGCTGCACATGGTCTCTGGTCATACAGATGTTTTGTTTGCAGAGGAGGAAGCCAAAGTACTCCACTGAGGGCTGGAAAAGCTTACACTTACTGAGGTTACATTTCAGGCCTTTGGACTATAAGTGAGAAAATGAGGAGTGCAAATTCTGGAGGTGCTTGGTGCCTGTCACATTGGTGTCATCTAAATAACTGCCACATGGGGGAATGCTCTGAATCAGTTGTTCCAAATAGCACTGAAAAAGAGCTTGGGCACTAGTGATTTCAAATGGAGGCCAGTTATACCTGTAAAAGTCAATGGTCACAGGAATCTGTACGTAACAGCAGCCGTAAATGTGTGCCTGACAGATCAGTCTTTTTGTTACAGTCTCTGTTCTGTAGTTTGGAGAACAGATCCTCTGGACATGGAATTGGAAAACAATCTAATATCATCTAGTTGTCCATAGCCTTAAAATCACCACACAAACTGAGACAGTCATCTGGTTTTTTGACAATGAAGGGGGGTGAAGCCCACTGACTGGAAGAAACTTTGACAGCCACATCAAGGGTGATCAACCTGTCCAGTTCCATCTTCACTGTGTCCTGGAGGATGTGAGGAATCGGGGGCATCAGTGCGGAACATGGGGCCGAACATGGCTTCAGTTGAAGGCGTACCTCAACAGATACTGCCCGACCCAAACATGGAGCGAACAGTTTCGAAAATGAGGTCATCAAATATTGAATTCCTTAAAACAGAATATCCAGGGAGACTAAACACACATTCTCAGAAATGGAAAACCCAGATTACTTGAAGGCATTAACCCAAAAACGTTTTCCGCTGTGCCAAAACAAACCATCAAAAATGAAAGCATGCTGGACACATTTTTATATGAGACTTCTGTTGAAAACCCACAGCCACAGGCCATGACCTTACTCTGAAATGGTTACAGATGTGCCAGCATCCACCTGGAAAGGTACCACCTGACCCATCACATGCTGCATGAGTAGGAGCTTGAAGGGTTTCCCTGATGCCAGGCTAAGACAGTGCCAATGGTGTTAATGGAGTCAGCTGGAAAAGATGATACTGTGTGCGTGGCCACGTCACTAATCCACTGTGCAGGCATGACATGGCACATGGAAGCAATGTCACCATGAATGACATGGCAAAACTGATAGCCAACTGGTGTAGGCAGCACACGTGCAAATGCCAGTAGAAATACTGAGGGCATGAGCGAAGATGGCACTGCCCCATGTGCCTGCCAGGCATGGAAGGAGACACAACCTCCAAAAAAGAACTATTAGTGGGAACAATTGATGTGTCATTGTGCAACTCAGAATGACTGTGAGGTACAAGTTGTTTACTCAGAATTCCAGGGTGCGCTCCAGTTTTCCTGGTGCGTGCTTACGACATGTGTACTGCTGGCCTGGCCGTCACAGCCAGTGTAGTAAAAAGAGATTCCCCTGTACAGTCCACTCACTACTCCAGTTCGAAAGCTCTATAGCGATTTTAAGAATTTTGTCCAAGGAAGGATCTGCATGGTGCATAGTTTGTGTGCACACTTATAAATATCCAGTTTAAATTGAAATAGAGGCTCCCTAATCATAGAATCAGCATACAATCTTTGACAAGCATTTGCTGAGCAGGTGAAAACATGATGACAATTAAGGCTGTGAAGCTTAATGACCCAATATTGCACGTGCCATTCAAGACTGACTTCCGTAGTGGTCTGACAACAAAGTGCAAATATTGGGAAGTGACAAAGTATCAGGGTTTGCTGTAGGAGACAACTTGTGGAGCAAAGCTAACACAGCTTGGAAGGATCATGGAAGAAAAATAAACTTATCACTTTCGACTGGTGTTGATCATCATTTACACCACAAAATGGTGGTTGAGGTGCTGTAAATATGTGTCCCACAGCTCAACGCCATCCACAAAGGAAGGAAATGGAGGAACAGCTGCAGGTGAGGCATCTCGTGACAGACAACGCTGACAACTGTTGTTGTAAAACCAACTGCTGATGCTGTTGCTCCACTAATTGCTTGTCCAACTGTCGCTGAACCTGTTGTTGTGCCAGTCACTGGTGTAGCAATTTTGGGTCCATATGTTAGTGTAATTGAAGCTCAACAGGTCCGGAAAATACTAGTTGCCACTGTTGAGGTTTACACTCACTAACACTCTATTCCATATTCACTGGACAGACAAGTGGTAAAGAAGTATTACATAATCACATAGTCCATGAGTAGTCTGGGTGTGAGGTGGTAATTGTCATCACACAGCGGCTGGCGTAATAGGCGGATCATATAGCGCCAATGGGAAGTGCGGTACCCAGTGGAGCATCTGCTTATATCAGGCAGGTCAGCCACAGGACTCCACCAGGTGATCCGATGATTGCCCTGAGAGCATGGCTTCTTTCTGCCAGTTGTATTGTGGTGGCCACTCACAGCTCGCAGTGCCATCTCACTGTCCAAGTTGGTTATGACAAGGTGCATGCATGAAAGCTATTTTGATCAGCTGGCGATTAAAATTACAAAACCATGAAAACAGCCTGCGACAAACAACAGATTGGCATGAAATTTACTACTTTCTTGAATACACAAATAATGAGCATATTGGCACAGACACATAAAGTAGGTAGCAAATTAAATATTATACAGCAGTTTTCTCATTGGGAAATCACAGTTTCATGTTTGTTATTTGTAAGAATACTTTGTTAGGACATGTGTAAGGAGAAATGTCTTCCAGAATGTGTCAGATTTCAATAGTGGAACTATTGTGGCCTATGAAGACTGTGGTTCATGGTTCCTCGGTATTGTCACATAATCAGAATTGAGTCCAAATTCAAAAGCAGGACTGCCAATGAAGTGCAACACTCAGCACTGAATGCACGTTTATTACAGACACCAAATTAAATATTTATCAAATGACTTGCCGGCAGCACATACACAAAAATTGTCATTACAATGCAAAGGAATATACATACAGATATATTTAAAATAATGAACTAGTGAATAAAATATTTCTTATACATGCAAGTGGTCAATGTGATATGATACACAGAAATATGACATGTATTATGTGAGACTAGAAGCTATTGGTTACACATCGATGTCCAGGTCTTGGATCCACTTCATAGCTCGAGGTGGGGCTTCTATGAAGTCCTCTTCTGATCCACTGAATTTCCTGGTAGGGCATGTTGTGACAGTGCCACGAGATTTAAAAGTGCCCCTACGTCAGTACGCGAACACGGCGATAGAGGCGCTCCGCAGCTCGGCTGAGTGCGGGAGCACCACCTAGCTATGAACGGCGCCGGCCGCATGTCACGGCACAGCAGTTGAGTGATAGATACGGAGTTGGTAGCATGAAACTCACTATTGTTTCTACGTTTGTATATCCACGCAAATTATTAGTGAATTAAAGGTTATAACACTTTTTGGCGATGAGGATAGGATATTTTTTTTCCTGCGTTGGGGAATTGTGCGTTCGTGTCTGGGCAGACATGGAACAGCTTCTGCAAGCGCTCATTGAACAACAAACACAGCTGACGGCTGCTATTCAGGCGTTGTCAACGTCGCTTACTCATTGTCTGTATTCCTCTTCTCCGCCTCCGTTCCCTCCTTCCGACGAGGCCGCTGAAGACTGGGAGGATTATGAGAAGCGTTTGCGGCAACACTTCTTGGCGTTCGGCGTTGTCGATGCTCCTATGTGTAAGTCGTTATTTCTATCTTGGATTTCCCCACGGATCTATCAGCTGCTATCTCAGTTAGCCCCTCTGCGGGAACCTGCCTCTCTGTCCTTCCAAGAAATGTGTGACTTATTGTCTAACTATTACCGAACAAACACCCACGTCGTTGCCGCCCGCGTGGCGTTCTACCGGTGTCGTAAACAGCCCCATCAATCTTACCGGGCTTGGGCGGTGGAACTACACGGTCTGAGTAGGAAATGTCAGTTTGTCGCGGACACTCATCATGAGTCTTATGCTGATTCAATGGTTAGGGATGCTATTCTACGGCTTGCTCCTGATAAAGAAGTTCGGCAATGTGCCTTACAACTGCCAAACCCATCGTTGTCGGAAGTTCTAAGCATCGCTCAATCTTTTGAAGTGTCTCACGCTGTTGGTGCGCAAATAGACGCGTGGTGTGATGTAGGCGCTATACAGACCACTTTCGACACGGACAATTTGCCTGTTTCCCAGGGGACCGACGATGTGGCGGCGGTTCACTCACGTCAACAATGTAGCGGTGGGCCGCCACGCTTGCAGCGAAAACAGCAGCCACAGAAGCAGGTTCGTTCTGCACTTCCTGCTTGTCCACATTGTTTCGTACAGCATGACAGGGCCGCGTGTCCAAAACGTTGGGTCACGTGTAATTCATGTAGGAAAAAAGGCCACATTGCTTCTGTGTGTCAGTCCCCTCAAGTTCCTGTCGACGAGGATGAGGCTTCGGACATGGATGTTAACTGTGTGCTTTCTCAAACAAATAAGTTGTTTGTTACTGTTCGTGTTCTGGATAAAGACACTCGCATGCAAGTGGACACTGGCTCTGCAGTAACTCTCATTAATTCTCACACGTATTTGGAGTTGGGCTCCCCTCCCTTGTCTCCAGTTACACGATATCTGAGAACTTATAATAAACAGAAAATTCCTATCGTTGGCCAGTTTGATGCTTCCACTGCCTACAAGTCTGTTGTTCGGCCCCTCACGTTTTATGTGGTGGATCATGCGGGCACTGAAAATCTGTTTGGTTATGATGCTTTCCAGTTGTTTGGGTTCTCCATTGATGATGATGTGCACCTCATATCTGAGGATATTCCGTATCAACAGCTGGATGGATTGTGTTCTGAATTCTCATCCGTTATCTATGCTGGTCTGGGTCGTGCCGAGGATTTTGAAGCCCACATTACTCTTAAACCTACAGCTCGCCCTAAGTTTTTTCGGGCACGCCCTATTCCGATGGCGTTGCGTGCACCTGTCAAGGCTGAGATAGACAGGTTAACAGCTTCAGGGATTCTCCTTCCTGTTGCCTCCAGCGAATGGGCATCGCCAATCGTGGTGGTTTCTGAACCAAACGGGAGTCTGCGATTGTGTGGCGATTTTAAAGCCACTGTCAACGCTCAGAGCCTCATTGACACTTATCCTCTTCCCCGTCCTGAGAAGTTATTTACCAAGCCCGCTGGGGGCCAGTTCTTTTCCAAACTTGACTTATCGGAGGTGTACCATCAGTTGCCGTTGGATGCGTCTTCCAAGGAATTTCTCGTCATCAACACTCCTTGTGGGTTGTATCAGTACCAGCGGTTACCATTTGGTGTCGCTAGCGCGCCAGCCATTTTTCAGCGGTTTTTGGAACAGCTCACGGCTGCCGTTCCTGGCTGCATCAACTACCTGGATGACATTGTTGTCAGGGGGGCCTCCACTGAGGAGCACCTTCGCAATTTGCATTCGTTATTTCGGGTTCTGCATTCGGCCAGGTTGAAGTGCAATCTGGACAAGTCACAGTTCTTCCAACCCTCGATTGTGTATCTTGGTTTCCACTTGTCCCGTAAGGGTATACGTCCTCTACGTCAGCACGTTGCGGCCATTACCGCTCTACCCCGGCCGTCTATGGTCAAAGAACTTCAAGCGTTTCTAGGCAAGATTGCTTATTATCACAAATTCATTCCATTCGCGGCGGCGGTGGCTCATCCTCTGCATCAGCTATTACGCAAAAACATTCCTTTCTGTTGGTCCGACGAGTGTGAACAGGCTTTTGTCCGCCTGAAGGCTCATTTGCAGTCGGCGCCTTGTCTTGCCACATTCCGTCCGGGTCAGCACTTGGTTCTGGCGACTGACGTGTCACAGTATGGCCTAGGGGCTGTTCTTGCCCATCGGTATGAGGATGGGTCGGAACGACCCATCGCCTATGCTTCCAAGACCCTCAATGATGCGCAACGGCGTTACTCTCAAATCGAAAAGGAGGCGCTCGCTATCATTTATGCTCTAAAAAAGTTCAGCATTTTTTTGTATGGTTCTAAGTTTCACCTCATCACCGACCACAAACCGCTGGTCTCTCTGTTCAGCCCATCGGCGTCGCTTCCGGATAAGGCAGCTCACCGCCTGCAACGTTGGGCCTTATACTTGTCTCGTTTTCACTATGAGATTCACTATCGCCCCACGGCTCAGCACGCCAACACTGACGCGTTGTCGCGTTTGCCGATGGGCCCCGACCTGGTTTTCGATCGAGATGAACTACTCTGTTTCCATGTTGATGAGGAAGAACGTCTTGCGGTCGAGGGTTTTCCGCTTACAGGTTCGCAGGTCGCGTCGGCTACTGCGCGGGACCCGGTCCTACGTCAGGTGATCGGTTTTGTTCAACGGGGTTGGCCGGACAGGACCAAGGGCCAGGCATCGGATCCCCTTCGCAACTACCATGCCTTGCGCCTTCGTCTGTCTGTTCGTGATTGTGTTGTTGTTCTGGCCACGGATGGCGCATCTCCACAGGTCGTGGTGCCAGTTTCTCTTCGCAAAGATGTTCTCAAACTATTGCATGAAGGCCATTGGGGGATTTCTCGGACTAAGTCCCTGGCCCGCAGGCATGTTTATTGGCCCGGTATCGATTCGGACATCACCCACATGGTCGCTGCGTGTGGTCAGTGTGCTCAACAACTGGCTGCACCCCATACAATGCCCTTTCCGTGGCCTGATCCGGCGCAGCTATGGGAACGGGTGCACGCTGACTTTGCCGGCCCCTTCCTCGGCACTTATTGGCTACTGTTGATTGACGCCTTCTCGAAGTTCCCGTTTGTTGTTCAATGTCCGTCGCCCACCACTGCGGCGATGACGCTGGCTTTGTCTAAAATCTTTGTGCTAGAAGGTCTTCCATCCACGATTGTCACGGACAATGGCCCTCAGTTCTCTTCGCAGGCCTTCCGTGATTTTTGTACTGGACAAGGGATTCATCATGTTACGGCACCGCCCTTCCATCTCCAATCGAATGGGGAGGTTGAGCGCCTTGTCCGCACTTTCAAAAGCCAGATGAAAAAATTCCTTACTGATCTTTCTACCGACAATGCTCTGTTGCAATTTATGAGTTCTTATCGCTTCACGCCTCTGGGTAATCGCAGCCCTGTTGAACTCTTGCATGGCCGCCAACCGCGCACTCTACTGCACTTGCTTCACCCTGTCAGGCCTAGTACTGTGTCCCCTAGTGCGGGAAAATACTCGGTGGGCGCCGACGTGTGGGCACGAGGGTATGGATCTCACCCTAAATGGATTCCAGGGGTGGTCAAGGCTCTTCGCGGCTGCCGGCTTTGTGAAATACGTACGGACGACGGCATGGTTGTTCGCCATTACGACCAGATGCGCCCACGAGTGGTGGTCACGCCGGTGCCACTGCCCCTTCTTTCGCCTCCACCAGCCCGAGAAGCCAGTCCTGTCGCTGCTGTCGATCTCCCGTGCGTGTTGCTGCCGCCAACGTCGCTGCTGCTTCCGAGTACGCCGGAACCGGCCCCAGTCGCGACGCTGCCTTCTCCGGGACCCATCTCGCTGGAGCACAACCCCAGGTCCACGACATCTATGGATGCTGCTCTGGAGTTTTCACCCATCATCTCGTCCAGGAGGCACGTTCCACGCACAAGCTTCCGTCCTGAACATTTTCGACCATATTCTCGTGTTTCTCCGCGGGACCTTCTCGGGGTCTCCCAAGAGGCCATGGATGTCTCCGCACTGTCCGTGTCTCCAAGAAAATGAGTGTCTTTTTTTTTCAAGGGGGGGGGGGGGAAAGTGTTGTGACTGTGCCACAAGATTTAAAAGTGCCGCTACGTCAGTACGCGAACACGGCGATAGAGGCGCTCCGCAGCTCGGCTGAGCGCGGGAGCGCCACCTAGCTATGAACTGCGCCGGCCGCATGTCACGGCACGGCAGTTGAGTGATAGATACGGAGTTGGTAGCATGAAACTCACTATTGTTTCTATGTTTGTATATCCACGCAAATTATTAGTGAATTAAAGGTTATAACAGGGCACACTTTTGTGATGTGGTCCAGAGATTGCTCAGGTGCTCCACAGTCACAGCTTGGGTTATCTACAAATCCCCGTTTATAGAGCGTGGCCTTGCATCTAGTGTAGCCATTTCAGGTACAGTTGAGGTTAAACCATTCTTTCCTAGTAAAGTTGATCCCTTTTAGTGCTTTTGAGGGGTCTGTTATAAGGTAATAATTACTGAATGAGTTCTCCTATTCCTTTTTCCAAGTGTCTGCAAGGTTAAAGCTTTCCTCTCCTCTTATGTTGCTGTTATTGCATATCGGGTTTCATGACTTCAATCGGTGATTTGGTAGATTTCTAATGATGTCTTGAATAGGTAGGCATTTTTCGTCATCTGTTTGTGTCATTTTTTCGCATTCCTTAACAGATGTTTTTTGCCACCTTACTTTTTGCAGCGCTATGTTGGCGATGACGGAGAGCCATTGTATTGGGGTAGATTTTAATGTCACAGCGATAAGATGCATGGTATGGTGTAGCTACACAACTACCATTTTGGTATGGTGACTTCTCTGTCAGACAGGAGCACAGTATTTTGCAGTGGTGTAGACTATTGATGTTGCTGTTGTTCGAAGAATTGATGCATCTGCACCCCAGGAAGTACACGCCAATTTCATAATAATATTATTCTATGTTTTGAGCTTCTGACTGACACTTTTAAGGAGTTCTTTGTAATTTAGGGCCCTGCCCAGTGTTACACCCAAATATTTAGGATGGAAGTTGTGTTTCACCCTCTGCTGGTCAAATAACGTGGTCAGCCTTTCATTGGCGGCTTTATTGTTGAGGTGAAAAGTTCAGACTTCTGTCTTATAAGGGATTGGGCGCAGACACCATCTTCTGTAGTATTTGTTAAGACCTTCAAGGTCATCCGGTAAAGTCTTTGCCCCCTTGTTTGAGAGATTTTCTTTGAACTGATATGGCCAGGTCGTCAGCATATCCGAATTTTTTGCTCACTGTGTCAGGCGTATCGCTGGTGTAGAGGTTGAATAGTAGTGGTGCTAAGACTGAGCCCTGGGGTAGTCCATTCATGACCTTAAAAGAGTTACTGACGCCCATTCCACTTGTCACTTTAAAGTTGCAATTGGTGAGCATGTTCTTCAGGACAGTTGTGAGCCGAAGCCATGGGATCGCTTTCCTCAGTTTCAGCATGAGACCATCCTGCCAAACAGTATCGTAGGCAGCTGTTAAGTCCATGAATGCCACTGATGTTTTCAGTCCTCTGTGGAAGCCAGCTTCTATGTATGATGTCAAAGCCAGTACTTGCTTGCAGCAGCTATGATTATTGCGGAAGTCTGCCTGGAATGGTGGTATTACTTCATCTATAGCCTTATATATATATATATATATATATATATGGTTGTGTATGAGTTTTTCCAGCAATTTGTAGCTTGTGCTCAGTAATGCTATTGGGCAATAGCTTGTTGGATCTTTGGGTGACTTACCTCGTTTGAGTATTGCTATAGTGTGAGCTATTTTAAACAGTTGTGGGATCTTCCTAATGTTAAGAATGTAGTTGTAGAAATTTCTTAGCCAACGTGTGCCGTTCTTTCGTAGGTGTTTGATGAATTTCCAATTTTTGAGGCTCCTAATGGCTTCTTTTATTTCTAGCTCTGTGAAGGTGTTCAAGTAATAGGGGTGAGGTTGCAGATTTTTGGCCATTTCGTCCAACTCTTTCTTTGCTTCAACTGCAGCTGTTCAGTCCAGAGGAACATTTTCAGCTTGTTGTTTAATGTGTTGTGCTATCTGTGAGGCGTGTAAGGTTGGTTCACTAATAGTTTTAGAAGAAGCAGAGCCCAATTACCTTAGTAGGGACCATGCCTTTCTGCTGGAATGGGTAAAGTTAAACTCAGATGTTAATGTTTTCCATCTGTTTCTCCATTTTTGGTTTAATGATTCTAGTATTTGTTTTCCCTTTTTGTTATCAATGCTCTTGCTGTGCTCTTTGTATAGCTCTTCAGTGACTTCGTCCCAGTAAGGTATATATCCCTTACGACAGCCTCGGGGTATGTTTCTCTTAGCAGCACTGATCATCATCCCAATAAATCATTTGTAGTTTTCTACTTTAGGTTTGATCCATTGAATATTGTCTTTGATTTCCTTGGTATACTGTGGCCGATTTGCTTTGTTAAAGTTCCATCATAGTTTCCTGATGGAGGTTACTAGGGGGAATTATATACCCACGGTGATTAGCATAGGCCTGTGTTGACTGTTTGGGAAGTTCTTTAATGTTTTCTTTGTATGGGGTAGAGGGATGTTATTAGTGTTCTTGCTAAGTGTACACAAGTCTGGGTTGGTGTTTGTGTTCCATCTTGCTGATTGGAAAGTTTTCAGGTCCTTGGCATCATAGCTCACATGGAGATCTTCTTTTTCTATCCACTGGGCTAGTTTTTCACCATTTTCATCGGTGTTGCTGTAGCACCAATTAGTATGCCAGCTGTTAAAGTGAGAGCAAAGGTGGGAAGTACAGAATTTACCCAAGTTGTTTTGGATGGTTTGTAAGTAGTAATGATAGTTACACGGTTAACGTCGATGGCAATTGTTTCAACGTCATGTTGCTGTTTTTCTTTAATTATTCTGTAGTGACTGAGAGTGTTCCTGATGTATACAGCTGACCCATGGTTAATAGGTGGTATGTGTGCTATCAGCTTATATCCTGCAATATTAATTCTTACTTCAGGAACTTCTGGTGGCTGGTGAGTTTCTTGAAGAGCTATTATGTCACTGGTATTATCAGTTGCCAATCTGCTTAGGTATTCACATTTGTCTTTGGAGATTCCTTTTACGTTGATTTGCAAATTATTTAATTTGGAGCCAAAGTGCCTTGTCAGTTGGTGTTTAAAAATGCCATTTTTGTTTTGTGGGCACCATTAGAGATCGCTGTGGTCCAGTACGGTCTTTGTTTGTGTAGACTTTTCGATGTCCTTTTCATGAAGGACGTTGCCTGGAGTGCACCATCTTGGATGTCGTCTGCATGTTGCACCCCAGCATGCAGCAAGAATAGAGCAGAGCTGACCTCCTGGATGGCCAATGCTTCTGCATATACAAACATAGAATATTCCAGAATGTACAAACATAAGACATATCTAGAACCTTTCAGAAATGATAAGTACTTTACCTGGTGGTCTTGTTTGAACTGGCAACCCACATGATGTCAGTTAGCTGTTTCAGAAATTCTCACTAGGCCCCTTGCATTCTGGTCATGTTCTCACATCTTCTTCACTGTGGTGACCATTAAAGGTAGCTACTTCCATTGAAGCTTTGTGATCATCAAGTAGGCCTTAAATTTCCTCAAATGGGAAGCCAACAATGTCGATCTGTGCCTCAGGAGCATAAGAGGGCTTTATAAGGAGAAAACAGAAAATTTCTCTGTGCTTTTGTCTTCTTGATGAAGAGACATAATCCTTAACTTTGTATGTGATGTCAGACAAGCAGCGAAGGATGTGGTACAGCCTGAAGTAGCACTTCAGTAACTTTTCCAATAGCCTTGCTTACTGCACAGGCATAAAAATCTATACCAAGTCTCTGGGGCTGTATCTCACTGGGCAGTTCTTGGCATTGCAGCACTCTTGATCTTTCTCCAGGACATCCATTGTTCTTTTCAGCCTTGTGAACATGGAGCAGAAAGAACAGTGTGAAGCCTGCAGTGTCCTGCTCTGCTGAGTTGTATGCAAATGTCACAACAGTCAGTATTGTATCTAGTGTTTGACATCAATTTACGTTGATAGCATATCTGATATACTTCTTATTAAAGCCTTCTGTGAGGCCATTTGCATGTGGATGGTAGGTAATTTTGACCTGTGAATGATGTCTCTATGTGAAATTACCTCCGATACTACTCTTGACTGGAAAACGTTTCCACATTCAGAAATCTTCAGCAAGGGTGCTCTGTGCCTCAAAATGATGTCTTCTACAAAGAATCTAGCAATTTCCAGAGATTTGGCAGTCAGCTTTGGTGACAACATAGCAGGTGAAGTAGTTAGTGCAGACTGTAATCCATTGATTTCTATTTGTTGACTTCAGGAACATCCCCAAGAGGTCAATTCCAGGTTCGTGGAATGTTGCTACTGTGGTGGATTTGGCACAAGATGCCCCAGAGGCAACTGCAGCATATTCTTCTGTTGCTGGTGTTCCTTACAGTAGCTCACATAGTGTCAAATGGATCAGTGGACACCTGGCAAATGATACCTGTGTTGGATTCTGTCTAGATTCTTCACGAACCCTAGATTGGCGCTTTGTGTAATAGCTTCAGGATAACTGTCAACATAGCAGGGATGATAAGCAGCCATTTCCACCCAGTTGGATCATAGTCCCTCTTATACAAGGTTCTGTTTATTAACTGGAATTCTCCTTTGGTCAGTTCTTCAATCTTTAAAACTTCTATGGTTTTCAGCAATGCTGACTCTCTCCACTGTTCAGCAGCTATGCCATTTAATGCAGCAATTACTGAGATTTTGTCCATACTGCTGTGTTCTGCCATGGGATTCCTTGAAAGGAAGTCTGCGTCCTTGTGTTTGCATCCACTTTTGTATACCACTGTGGTGATGTACTCCTGAAGCTACTCAGTGCCCATCTTGCTAGTCGACCCGACAGAGCCTTCAGCCTAGTGAGTTAGCACTGGTCTGTCACAACTGAATGGTTTGTCAAGAATATGCCCAGCACTGAGGAAATATGTGACTGCCCTTATTTTCTCTGGATCAGGATGGACTCCAGTGTCATTAACTAGGTGTCCAAAGATTTGTATTTTTTGTGTGGTGAAGAGGAACATTTTCAGATTCGAGTGGAGGCCTGGAGTCTGAACACATTTCAACACGGTTGTCAGCCATCTTATATGGTCTTCAAATGCCTTTGAAAAAACGACAGTGTCATCCATGTAGCAAAGACACACTGTCCATTTAAGGTGTCAGAGCAGGTTGTGACCATCATATGTTTGCAGGTGGCTGGAACGTTACTCAGTCCAAACGGTATAACTTTCAACTCATAGTGGTCAATGGGAATTATGAATGCATATTTTTCCCGTCAGCTTTGTCTACCATGATTAACCAGTACCATGTCCGCATGTCCATAGTTGAGAAATACTTTGCTCCTTTCAACTACTCTGGGGTGTCATCCATCCATAGCAGTGACTAGACATTTTTTTCTGTGATTTTGTTCAGTCAGTGATAGTTGTCATAGAAACATCCTGTGCCATCCTTCTTTTTAACAAGGATTACAGCAGAGAACAAAGAACTCTGAAGGCTGTATGATGTTATTATGCAGCATCATCTCCGCTTCCTCCAGAATTATGTGCTGTTAAGCTGGCAACAAGCATTAGCTAATTGGTGGATGATCCCCAAGTGCTCACACAGTGTTTAAGCATGGGCTGCTTGACCTGTCTCTTCTCCAGTCCAGATTTAAAAGCATCCAATAATTGGCACAGAACGTCTAACACTCACTCACATTGTTGGTCAGGTGAGATCCTATTGGCGGGTCTACTGTGCTTCCTCCCCTACATTATCAGTAGTGACAGCAGAGCACAATTCTTGGTTGATGGCCCTGAGCTGCACTTCCTGGAGTGGTTTGGCTGTCCCTACACACATCCCTTTTCATTTACACGACTATTCTGCAATTCACAATTAAGTGCCTGGCATGGGATTCAATGAACCACCTTTAGACTATTTTTCTACTGTTCCACTCCTGAACAGCGCATGGGGAAAACAAACAATTAAATCTCTCCGTATGTACTCTGATTTCTCTTAGTATATTTTGATGATAATTTATTCCTGTGTAGGTGTGTGACAAAAAAATATTTTTGCCTTTGGATGAGAAAGTTAGTGATGGTATTTCACGAAACGATCTTGCCTCAACAAAAACACCTTTGTTTTAATGTTTGCCACACAACTTGCATATCATATATGATAATCTCTCCCCTATTTCAAAGTAATACAAAATGAGGTGCCCTTCTTTGAACTGTTTTGCTGTATATTCCACAAGAGGACAGACAAGTGGTGTGCAGGCTCTCTCTTTAGTAGAGCTGTTAAACCACATCTGGTCTACTCTTGTAGTTAGTTTGGAAGGAGTGAATACTGTTTCTTAGGAAGGCACAATTTCTTGGGCTCATGCAGTCCAATCTCGAAGCAGTGATACCACCAAACAAGTTTCCAAGTTTGAACATCTGGCAGCAAGAGAACAACAGCCATAAGAAGAGCAAGCATGAACCATAATCAACCTCATGGGGAAATAGATTAACAGTGTGCAAAATCAGTTCTGAAAAAGGAAATCAACTTCGCACCATCATCAACTACTATACTTGCAGATTTTGTGAGTGTAATTACCACCCTACTTAATGACAATGCGGAAGAGATACACCACGAAATGTGCCATTCCGCCCCCTCCCTCCCCCTCCGGGACAAACATCATGAGAATGGAAAGAGCTGGCATTCGAGAATTATGGAATGATCCTGAAATACTCATTCTATCTGCAGACAAAGGAAATGCCACTGTACTACTACTGCTGTCAGGGTACAGTCGCAAAATGTGTGTCCTACTCAGGGATCCAGCATACAGAAAATTGGAGGGAGACATGACTGGAGAAGGAGAAGAAGAAGAAGAAGAAGAAGACTATTGAGCTTCTGCCCCAGTTCCTGCTGAAGGAAATCGTCAAGAAGCTTCGACCATGAGCTACTGCACCACCAAGGCTTTATGGCTTACCAAAGGTTAACAAATGAGGTGTCACTCTGTGTCCTATTGTAAACAACATAGGCACACCAGTGCACCTGCTGGTCAAACATCTAACAGTAGTATTAAGCTCCTATGTCAATAAATGTCAGCACCACATCAGGAACTCTGTACATTTCATTCAACAAGCACAAGAATTATACTTCAGGGGCCAGGACCTTATGGTGAATATTGGTATGGTATCCCTCTTTCCCAGAGTGCTGATTCCCTCGAGTTGAATAGGGAGAAATTCAACCCGAAAATGACTAACCTCTTTAAATTTGTTCTCACATCAACATTCTGCCTCTTTAGTGGAGACTATTATGAAGAAACGGGTGGTGTCACCCTGGCATGCCCTCTGTCACCAGTTGTGGCAAACTTGTATATGAAGGACTTCAAAGAGAAAGCTCTGGAAACAGCTGTACTGAGGCCTATGTGGTTTTTCAGATATGTTGCTGACATGTTTGTGGTGTGGCCACATATGAGTGAAAGACTTCAGAAGGTTCTCCAACATCTGGACTATCTGACTGAAATTCACCATGGAGATGGAAAAGAATGACGAACTCTCCTGTCTGGGCATCTTAGTCAAGCGCAAAATGGATGGCACTATAGGACACAGTGTGTACAGGGAAGCCACCCACACTGATTTATATCTCCACACTGCCAGCTGCTATCATCCTTCACAGTGTGAGGTTGTGCTACTTACACGGTTACAGAGGACCCATGCAATATCAGACATAGAAAGCCTACCAAGGGAGCTTAACCACCTTAAATGTATTTTCAAGAAGAACAGATATGATGAGAGACAAACCCAACATGCTTTCAGGCAGAAAGTACAAGCGCCGCAGACACAAAATGACAAGGAGGAGAAGACAGTGCCATATCTGCCATATGTCAGCAAAGTATCAAACAAAATTGGCGGAATCCTGGCTCGATGTAAAATTAAATGCATTTTCTGTCCCCTTCCTAAAATACGTGCTCTATTAGGTATGCTTAAAGATGACTTGGAGCTCCACAAACCAGGTGTTTAACACATTTCATGTAAATGCACTAAGGCATGAATCTGGGAGACTGTACGGACAATCAAAGAAAATTGCAAGGAACGCAGAAGACACACTGAAGTTAAGCAACCAACAAAATCTGTGGCTGCAGACTCCTTGAAGTATGAAGTAACAGAAGTACTAAGACAGATCTCATCATGCTTTGATTGCATTCTGAAGGAGGCTATTGAAACACGAGTGGCTGACAGGCTGATCAACTTTGACACTGGATTCACTCTCAGCATAGCTTGGGACACAGCACTCAGCTAACTAAAATCACAGCATCGGCTGAGAGCAACTTCTGCACCCATCGCAAGCCACAGGAGTACTTAAGGACCAGTGTTCATTCCCAGCATTTGACGGTGCCACCCCCCCCCCCCCCCTCCCCTCCACACACACCACCACCACCATCACCACCACCACCACCACCACTCCCAGCCTGCAACCAGCGGTGGAGGAAGGGGTGGGGGTGACAAGATTACAAATGGGGCAGGATGTAGCAAAGACACTTGTACTACTGGTATTGTTTGAAGATGGTGGCAAGGTACACTGTCGAAATATCATGTTACCAGACTGATTGCACCTGGCTTGTCACCTGACAACAGTACAAACTATTGAGGGTAGTTAGAAGTCACCGCCAACTATAAGTGTGTAAGTGGGGTACCTATTTGAAATGAGACAGAAGTTTTCTTTGAACCTTTCAGTAACTGTATCACCTGAGTTGAGGGGTTGTAAAAGGAACCAATTATTAATTTATTTTAGTTGTCAAGCATAACCTCCACCCATCCTATCACACAAAAACTATCTACTTCAGTTTCACTGCAATGTGGACTATGTCTAACAGCAACGAACACTCCACCGGCAACTGTCTGGGGGTGAGGGTTGAGTTATGGCTGCTTGTGGCAGTGATACAAAGTTCTCCTCATCCATTTACAATGCTTATGATCGACATTAGCATGTAGATTTCTTTTGTGAACCTGAGTGGCTTTTTACAATCAGCAAAAGCTTCACAGTTTAACTAAGCATCTAGATTGATGACTGGAACTCATCCTGGTGATGACAGTGGGAATACATCGTCTTCAATGGCGAACAGTCACCCAGAGCAATCTCTGTTGCGTGTGCTTGTTCAAACAGCTTAATCATTCTGGAGTGATGATCTTCCACAGTCTATCATGTTTGTGATGCCTGCAGGAAGTCCCATCTAAGAATAACATTGACAACATTCTCATAAAACAAAAAATTCAAAGTGCTATATTCTGTCATTGATAGTTATTTTTGGAATACGTGTTCCTATTGACTGGACATATTTCCCATTTGCGACTTTCAACACAATTGCTTTTGAGTGACTAAATAGAATTCATTAGCTGGTGATGATAAGCATTTGACATTACAGGCAATAAAGCCCCTGAGTGAACTAGTCCCCAGACTAAGTGGCTGTTGATGCGGCAGCCTCACCTCCATAGGTCACCTTGTTTAGTTTTCCTGAATTTGGCAGCTAGACGAGTGGCCGGTACCTCTGTATTGTGATGGGTCTGGCTATTGCACATTGGGGACTGACCTCATTCTGGGTACAGTGACGGGCATCATCATACAGGTCAACTATGATTATCTGTGGTTGACTGGTTTGAATAGAATTGTTGTGATCATAGAAATCTGGCAGTGTAGTAGTCATCGAAAAATCTTCTTCTTTCTCTCCAGTAGTGTACAATGTGTCCAGGGCATCCATAGTAGAAATACACTGGTGTATTGTCCTCCGTCTTCCAAATGTTTGTTCTTTTGCAGGGTATTTTACTTGGCAGAGGAGTTGGTTGTACCTGGGTGATCCAGGTGCTGCATCATCGTTTGATGGCTGCGGCTTAAGTCTGAGTTGCCAAGTCCATTCTTCCTGGTGCATTCGACTGATGACTGGAATTGGGGCTTATGATTGAAGTGTCTCTTCTTCAACATTCTCTATTACCTCCAGATGTGTGGAGTCAACTTTAATGGCTGCTATGTGTCACTTGGTTTGACAATTCTGGTTTCCATAAAATGCTGAATGTCTTTTCTTACAACCTGACATATGAGAGAGATGAGGTCATGGTGGTATTCCAGAACTCCCCTAAGGAGCACTTTCAGGAGTCAACCTTACCTCTTTCATCTGACTCTTTTCTGTTGGGTTTCCTTAATACACTGGCACTATTTGATGAATTCCTATGTTGATGTGACATCATTTACCAGAAGGGCTTTGTACATGTCTTCTACGACTCCTTTTATCAAGCATGAGATTTTGTTAGCTTCAGATTCACATTGTGGTTACAGAGCCAAAACATAATGTGTGTGGGACTGTCATTTGCTCGTGACACTGTACCCTGTTCTTCAGTTATCCTTCTGCTGCGTTGACTTGCTGCAGATTGTTGCCAAATGATTTCAACAGTTTGGCTTGGAGCTTGTTCCAGTTATTGAGCTTGTGTTTATTGTTTTCAAACCACTGATGGGCTGTGCAATCCAATTAAAAGTAGACATTTGCCAAACTCATCATGTCATCCCTCCGTTTTTGTTTGGTGACTTGGTTGAATCCTTTTGGCCATTTTGTTGGGTTCTAACCAGTGTGTCATGAAAACACCATTGGATATCTGAAGTATTGCTGACTTATTGGTGTTTAGGAATCCATTGGGCACCTGAATAAATGGAGGGAACAATGTACTGCTTGTATTTTGGTTTCTGTCCATGTGGGCGATGGTTGACTGAAACAACATGAACTGATGTAATCATATCTATCATCCATCTCAGTTCGATTCCATGCCAATTTTGTTTAGTGTCATTTGCAGTGAGAGTGGCAGTTCTGAGTACCAAATTTCATACCCTGTACACCTCCAAATCGCTTACCAATTTTATCATGTGTTGTTCCTATTCTACTTTATAAGCACAATAAGTAAAATTTTGTTATTTGCTATATGATAATGTGTTGCAATTTCAATGGCAAAGTGAAAGAGCTATCATCTTCCACTAGTGGAATTTGGTTTCCAGAGTATTTTTTTAAGTAATTAAAACGTTTATAGCCAGAACAGCTAACTTTTTCAATTGAATCAATAATGTGTCTGACCTAGAACAGTTCATTGTTATGTAACTTGTGTTTTCTGTAAATAAAAAGTATGAACTACACTCCTGGAAATGGAAAAAAGAACACATTTACACCGGTGTGTCAGACCCACCATACTTGCTCCGGACACTGCGAGAGGGCTGTACAAGCAATGATCACACGCACGGCACAGCGGACACACCAGGAACCGCGGTGTTGGCCGTCGAATGGCGCTAGCTGCGCAGCATTTGTGCACCGCCGCCGTCAGTGTCAGCCAGTTTGCTGTGGCATACGGAGCTCCATCGCAGTCTTTAACACTGGTAGCATGCCGCGACAGCGTGGACGTGAACCGTATGTGCAGTTGACGGACTTTGAGCGAGGGCGTATAGTGGGCATGCGGGAGGCCGGGTGGACGTACCGCCGAATTGCTCAACACGTGGGGCGTGAGGTCTCCACAGTACATCGATGTTGTCGCCAGTGGTCGGCGGAAGGTGCACATGCCCGTCGACCTGGGACCGGACCGCAGCGATGCACGGATGTACGCCAAGACTGTAGGATCCTACGCAGTGCCGTAGGGGACCGCACCGCCACTTCCCAGCAAATTAGGGACACTGTTGCTCCTGGGGTATCGGCGAGGACCATTCGCAACCGTCTCCATGAAGCTGGGCTACGGTCCCGCACACCGTTAGGCCGTCTTCCGCTCACGCCCCAACATCGTGCAGCCCGCCTCCAGTGGTGTCGCGACAGGCGTGAATGGAGGGACGAATGGAGACGTGTCGTCTTCAGCGATGAGAGTCGCTTCTGCCTTGGTGCCAATGATGGTCGTATGCGTGTTTGGCGCCGTGCAGGTGAGCGCCACAATCAGGACTGCATACGACCGAGGCACACAGGGCCAACACCCGGCATCATGGTGTGGGGAGCGATCTCCTACACTGGCCGTACACCACTGGTGATCGTCGAGGGGACACTGAATAGTGCACGGTACATCCAAACCGTCATCGAACCCATCGTTCTACCATTCCTAGACCGGCAAGGGAACTTGCTGTTCCAACAGGACAATGCACGTCCGCATGTATCCCGTGCCACCCAACGTGCTCTAGAAGGTGTAAGTCAACTACCCTGGCCAGCAAGATCTCCGGATCTGTACCCCACTGAGCATGTTTGGGACTGGATGAAGCGTCGTCTCACGCGGTCTGCACGTCCAGCACGAACGCTGGTCCAACTGAGGCGCCAGGTGGAAATGGCATGGCAAGCCGTTCCACAGGACTACATCCAGCATCTCTACGATCGTCTCCATGGGAGAATAGCAGCCTGCATTGCTGCGAAAGGTGGATATACACTGTACTAGTGCCGACATTGTGCATGCTCTGTTGCCTGTGTCTATGTGCCTGTGGTTCTGTCAGTGTGATCATGTGATGTATCTGACCCCAGGAATGTGTCAATAAAGTTTCCCCTTCCTGGGACAATGAATTCACGGTGTTCTTATTTCAATTTCCAGGAGTGTATTTGTCAGCAGGATGTTTGACAGCTACTCTATATTATCATCCATTTGTAGCAGCAAACTAACTTGCCTAAATATTTATAGATAGTAAGTCCATGATTGTTACAGTATCACCTCAAGTTAAAAATGAACTTTTCCTTGCAATGAATTTCTTCATTATGACTAAAACTGTGTTTAAGATACTGAACTCCTATTCAAAAGGCACACAACACAAATCGCTGTTGCTATCCGGATTTGGATTATCCATGTTATTCCTAAATCTGTCCAGGATTGGGGTAATGCCTTCCAGATGTCTGTTACTGATTTCCTTGTTACTAATAAACTAACTTCTCAACCTTATTTTTCATAAATCACATGGCTCACCACTCATTTCTTCAGCAAACAGATCATGCTAATTATAATATTTTGAATGAATGGTTGTCATATTTTGTATTACTTTTTGGTTTCCTTTTCATGACCACAGCAATTTGTGACCCCTGTAGGGTACACTTGCAACTAACAATAATTACTGAAATGTGTATTATGTCATATATCAAGACATTAACCTTACTATATTTATACGTAAAGAACTTTCAAATATGTGTCTTACATAATTGACACCAAAGCTCCTCTATCTAGATTCTTCAGCTACTGTACACCTAGTAATTATATGGATATACTGACAGCTGTCACAGGATAATGGTGGATTGGCCGTGAAGGGCCAGTCACATGGTGGCCTCGCTCCCCAGACTTGGCACCACTGGGTTTCCTTCTCTGGGACTGAGCAAGGTGGCACAGTGGTTAGCACACTGGACTCGCATTTGGGAGAACGACGTTTCAAACATGTCTCTGGCCATCCTGATTTAGGTTTTGCATGATTTCTCTAAATTGCTTCAGACAAATGGTTTCTTTGAAGGGGTACATCTGATTTCCTTCCCCATTCTTACCTAATCCGAGCTTGTGCTCAATCTCTAATGACCTTGTTGTTGACAGGACATTAAACACTAATCTTCTCCTCTTTCTCTTTCTCTGTGCTTCCATTAACAACCATGTGTATGTTCCTCCCGTACCAGACAACTTAGCCAACCTGAAGAATTGAGTCTACACTGCCATTGGAGAAGCTACACATGATTTTCTGCAACAGATGTGGGAAGGAATTTATTACTGGTGGGATGTTTGTTGCATCACAAATGGTAGTCACATCAAATGAAAATGACACTTGATGCTTTTATGTGAGACTTGAGGTCATTTGCTACAAAGTGACATATCTGCTGATTCTGTAAGTTATCCCAATAATTTTCTATACGATTCCAAAGTTGTGAAATCCTTTTCGACTCATCCTGTATAGACCATCAGTCAGTGTATGTTCCTCAGAGACAGAGAGTCTGTTGACACTTCCAGTGGAACAAATATAATTATCTTATGTTATTAGTATCTGAATATGTGCATGTCTGACAGGTATGCACTCAATTATTCGTTCCAAGAGATAAGAAACCTTCTCAGATAGTTATTCTGAAATTGGAAGTTGTCGTAAGCAAATTGAGTGTCTTGACAAGCATATAAATAATTTCCCCTCTTAAGACATAAAATTAGCTTTAAGGCAAAATGAGGAAATGTATATATTCAGGATTGTGCAGCTTGATGTGATATTGAATACTTATGGTAGGCTCCATCTGAAACACTGTGAACAGGAACAACTACTCGGTGCTTCTACATTAGAATTTATCTCCATGGCTGCTCTTGTTGTAGCATGGTTGGAGTCCACTGGGGATGTTGGAGAAATGTTAGTGAGCTTATCTTACATTACCTAGACATGCTGGTTGAGTTGGTACACCTTCTGGTCATTTTTGCTTGATGACTGCCAAGCTTCTATGTAACAATTGTGAACCATGCCAATAGAGCCAGTTCTGCATAAACTACTGTTTAGTGTCTCTGCTTACAGATACACTGCTATAGATTATGGATTGCTTGTTGTGTAGGGTTTCCAATTAGATTGCTTACTGGCTGTGAAACCATGCTTGCTATCGATGGATTGATCACAAGACAAGCTTGAATTCTTCATGTTTGTAATTGTTTTCCTTGTGCCACGACTACCTAATTATAAACAGACTTTGTGTAGTTAACTTGCATTTAATAAGTGGCATTTGCCACATCTATTACTTGCAGTTTTTTAATCACTGTCTCTAGGTCTTCCATCAGAATTAACCCTTAGTTTTTAAATTAGTTATGGTACTAAGTAATACACAGTAGTGAGTATTTATGACAACAGGGAAGTGCTTTGTGTTTGTGTGCATTCAGCTTTGGATGTTGTGCAACACAAGGGTTGGTGACATTCAAGCAGTCAACAGTCAAAGCAGTTCAGAATTAATTCAATACATCATCAGCAGATAGACTGAAAGTGAAATTAGAATTGGTAACTGATTCATATAGAACTGCAGGTGGTGCACTATTTAACGCGATAGTCAGTTTTGATAAGCTTACTTCAATAATTCTCGTGTGAAACAATAAGGAACTAAGGGAATATTATGTGTCATCTGCAAAACACTGGAAAAAAAGTCAAGTCCAGCTTGTTAAACCCCCTGTTCTTAACCTGAACTTCATTTCTAGTAGTTGTAATTCAGCTCCTTACTGTAGGTGTAGAAATGGGAATAAAACCCAGTGTGATATCCTATTAGTTATTTTTTTCTGTATCCTCACCTCAGTGCTTGGCCATGGCGTCTTCTTTCAGCTGCCAGCTTGGCAATGTGCTCTTTTCAGACCAACACAAGGACCTGACCAGCTATGTAAATGCATTCTTTTTGCTGCTAGTGCAGTTAAGATTTTGCAAAATTGATGGAGACTGTTGAAACCTGTTTGATTGTTCAGCTAATAAGGACCCCCTTCTTATGAGCAGTACTTGAGAATTCAACCTCTAGGACTGTTGTAACTTGCCATTGTCAATGCTCACTTGGTAGTAGTGATGTCGGATGCAAACAATGATTTTAAGAGACAGACAGTTTGTGCAAGTGACTTTTTAGCAGTTTATTTTGGGAAGTGCTCTTCTGCAAATATGAATTAACAAGCATCGCTCCAGTTGCTAAAAAGTCATTTTACTCCACAACCGGGTTTGGCTTTTGTATTGAAACCATTTTCTTGTGGAAACTGAAACTGACATTTTGACTGTATGATATAATGAATATTTAAATATGTTTCATAACAGGAATGTAAAAGTTTCAACATGAAAAAAATGATCTTTGGCAAGTTTATGAATGTACAATGTAAGTACAGAAAAAGAAAAATTAACTTACATTGTCCTATGGTGAAACAAAATCAAATGATTATGAAAGTTAGATAGATTTAAAAGGTGATGTGCCCAATAATATTGTAGGAAAATGTGTGTGTCATGATTATAAGAACTGGACAGTTTGATGCCTTAAAGCTATTGTCATGCTTTAGCATTAAAAGGAATTATATTTGTACATGTTTAAAATTTTAAATTGCTTGCTGTACTAGTTTAAAGCTAAAGGTGGTAGTTTAGATGTACTGAGGTTTTATAGTTTTTGACTCCAAGGATTTTACCTACTGCAGAAGTAAAATTTCATCAACTGAAGATGGTCATGTGATTTGGTTTCAACATATAAAGTAGACAATACAACAATAGATTTTGGTGGTATACAAAAACATTTTGAAAATGTGTTGAAGCTGTGGTATACTGCTCATGCAAAATACTTGAGAATCAGTAGAAGAATGTTATTTTAAACTATGTACTTAGTGGTGAATTGTATGCTGTCCAGTCACATTAATGCACTCTCGTCAGAAGCCTGTTTAACCGCCTTTTGCAGTGCAGACATGCAGGAAGAGTGTCAGTGAGGTTCTGGAAGGTACCAAGAGTCATGTGAAGCCATGCTTACTCCAGTGCCATTGCCATCTGTGCTAGGTTCTTCGGTTGAGGACCCATTGTGTGAACAGCCTGATCGAGATGGTCCCACCGATTGTCAGTTGGGTTTTAACTTTGGGGGTTGGTGGCCAGGGGCATATGGTAAACTCATCCTGATACTTATTGAACCATGCAGATATACAGCAAGCTGTGTGACACATTGCATTGCCATGCTGTGTAGGGGTGGACATGGTCCCCAAGGAGACATGCATACTTGTCGTCGTAACTGCCGTCTGCTTCACATCTGCTGTGCAGCGAGCTACATTAATTTAAGTATTAACTGTATTTTTCTTACTTGTCACTTCTTCTTCCATGTGTTTTTGCTTTTAGGAAGCTTTAATTTTTGAGTACTAGTAATAGTGTTCCATAGATTTTGTGTTTGTTTTGAATACAGTCCAGAGACAGGTAGTGCTTATTTTCATTGTTTTCAACAAGAAGTGTCTAGTAACCACAGTTTAGTCAGCCATTAGCCGCCTTTAGTGAATTAGCAGTCTAGTTAAAAGTTGATTAACTCACTACAGTAAATAGTTGATTCCTCAGGATGGATAGGATGTGTGACTGCTGTGTACGGATGCAGGAGGAGCTGACCACTGTTCGTGAACAGCTGAACATGTTGATGGCCACGGTCAGCCGTCTGCAGGCTGCTGCCTCGGAGTGTAGCGGCAATGAGGAGTCTGGTGGGTCGCATGGTATGCCCCAGGTGTTACATGCTTCACCCACGGACCCTGCTGTCGAGACATCTTCGTGGGTACCGGGCGGTTGGGCCACCCTCTCCCCAAGGGGAGTGGCGGGTTCAGCGTCGTTCGCGGCGCACAAGGCGGAGGGTCAATGTGAAGGCTGGCCATGTGGCATCGCCTGCTCTGCCTGTGAGTGGACATGGGGCTGCTCCTTCAGCAAGGTCCGAGAAGGGGGGAGGGGTTTATTAGTGATTGGGAGCTCCAACGTTAGGTGGGTGATGGAGCCCCTTAGGGAAATAGCGGAAAGGTCGGGGAAGAAGACCAGTGTTCTCTCTGTCTGCTTGCCGGAGTGGTCTCATCCGAGATGTGGAGGTGGCCTTGCCGGTGGCGATAGATAGCACTGGGTGTACCCGACTGCAAATTGTTGCTCATGTTGGCACCAATGACTCCTGCCGTCTGGGTTCAGAGGTCATCCTCAGTTCACACAGGCAGTTGGCGGAGTTGGTGAAGGCGCAAGCCTCGCTCGTGTGGTGGAATCTGAGCTAACTATTTGTAGTATCGTTCCCAGAACCGATTGCGGTCCTCTGGTTTGGAGCCAAGTGGAAGGCTTAAACCAGAGGCTCAGACGATTCTGCGGAGATATGGGGTGATATCAGGTGGAGAAATGTAGGGCCCCCTGAATAGGTCAGGCATGCACTACACGCAGGAAGCGGCTACAAGGGTAGCGGAGTACGTGTGGAGTGCACATGTGGGTTTTTTAGGTTAGAGAATTCCCTCCCTAGGCCCGACAAGATGCCTCCTGAGACGCAACAAGGCAAAAGGGAATAACAATATTAATATGCTAATAGTAAACTGTAGGAGCGTCTATAGAAAGGTCCCAAAACTGCTCTCATTAATAAATGGTCACAATGCCCACATAGTATTAGGTACAGAAAGTTGGCTGAAACCAGATGTAAACAGTAATGAAATTCTAAACTCAGATTGGAATGTATACCGCAGAGACAGGCTGGACAGTGAAGGGAGAGACGTGTTTATAGCGATAAAAAGTGCAATAGTATCGAAGGAAATTGACAGAGATCCGAAATGTGAAATAATTTGGGTGAAGGTCACGTTTAAAGCAGGTTCAAACGTGGTAATTGGATGTCTGTAGGCCCCCTGGCTCAGCAGCTGTTGCGGCAGAGCACCTGAAGGAAAATTTGGAAAATATTTTGTGATTTCCCGACCATGTTATAGTTCTGGGTGGAGATCTTAATTTGCCGGATATAGACTGGGAGACTCAAATGTTATAACAGGTGGCAGGGACAAAGAATCCAGCAAAATTTTTTTAAAGTGCATTATCTGAAAACTACCTTGAGCAGTTAAACAGAGAACCGACTCGTGGTGATAACATATTAGACCTTCTGGTGATAAGCAGACCCAAACTATTTGAAACAGTTCACGCAGAACAGGGAATCAGTGATCATAAAACGGTTACTGCATCGATGATTTCAGCCGTAAATAGAAATATTAAAAAAGGTAGGAAGATTTTTCTGTTTAGCAAAAGTGACAAAAAGCAGATTTCAGAGTACTTGATGGCTCAACACAAAAGTTTTGTCTCAAGTACAGATAGTGTTGAGGATCAGTGGACAAAGTTCGAAACCATCGTGCAATATGCGTTAGATGAGTATGTGCCAAGTAAGATCGTAAGAGATGGAAAAGAGCCACCATGGTACAACAATCAAGTTAGAAAACTGCTGCAGAATCAAAGGGAGCTTCACAGCTAACATATACATAGCCAAAGCCTTGCAGACAAACAAAAATTACGCAAAGCGAAATGTAGTGTGAGGAGGGCTATGTGTGAGGCGTTCAATGAACTCGAAAGTAAAGTTCTATGTACTGACTTGGCAGAAAATCCTAAGAAATTTTCATCTTATGTCAAAGTGGTACGTGGATCAAAACAAAATGTCCAGACACTCTGTGACCAAAATGGTACTGAAACAGAGGATGACAGACTTAAGGCTGAAATACTAAATGTCTTTTTTTCCAAAGCTGTTTCACAGAGGAAGACTGCAATGTAGTTCCTTCTCTAGATTGTCGCACAGATGACAAAATGGTAGATATCGAAATAGCTGACAGAGGGATAGAAAAAAAATTAAAATTGCTCAAAAGAGGAAAGGCCACTGGACCTGATGGGATACCAGTTCGATTTTACACAGAGTACGCGACGGAACTTGCTCCCCTTCTTGCAGCAGTGTAACGTAGGTCTCTAGAAGAGTGTAGCATTCCAAAGGATTGGAAAAGGGCACAGGTCATCTCCGTTTTCAAGAAGGGACGTCGAACAGATGTGCAGAACTATAGACCTATATCTCTAACGTCGATCAGTTGTAGAATTTTGGAACACGTATTATGTTCGAGTATAATGACTTTTGTGGAGACTAGAAATGTACTCTGTAGGAATCAGCATGGGTTTCAAAAAAGACTATTATGTGAAACCCAGCTCGCGCTATTCGTCCACGAGACTTAGAGAGCCATAGGCACAAGTTCCCAGGTAGATGCTGTGTTTCTTGACTTCCGCAAAGCGTTCGATACAGTTCCCCACAGTCGTTTAATGAACAAAGTAAGAGCATATGGACTATCAGACCAATTGTGTGATTGGATTGAAGAGTTCCTAGATAACAGAACGCAGCATGTCATTCTCAATGGAGAGAAGTCTTCTGAAGTAAGAGTGATTTCAGGTGTGCCACAGGGGAGTTTTGTAGTACCGTTGCTATTCAAAATATACATAAATGACCTTGTGGATGACATCGGAAGTTCACTGAAGCTTTTTGCGGATGATGCTGTAGTATATCTAGAGGTTGTAACAATGGAAAATTGTACTGAAATGCAGGAGGATCTGCAACGAATTGACGCATGGTGCAGGAAATGGCAATTGAATCTCAATGTAGACAAGTGTAATGTGCTGCAAATACCTAGAAAGATAGGTCCCTTATCATTTAGCTACAATATAGCAGGTCAGCAACTGGAAGCAGTTACTCCCATAAATTATCTGGGAGTACGCATTAGGAGTGATTTAAAATGGGATGATCATATAAAGTTGATCGTTGGTAAAGCAGATGCCAGACCGAGATTCATTGGAAGAATCCTAAGGAAATGCAATCCGAAAACAAAGGATGTAGGTTACAGTACACTTGTTCGCCCACTGCTTGAATATTGGTCACTATTGTGGAATCTGTACCAGATAGGGTTGAGATGATCCAACAGCGCGCTTCATTACAGGATCATTTAGTAATAGCGAAAGTGTTATGGAGAAGGTAGATAAACTGCAGTGGAAGACTCTGCAGGAGAGACGCTCAGTAGCTTGGTACGGGCTTTTGTTGAAGTTTCGAGAACATACTTTCACTGAGGAGTCAAGCAGTATATTGCTCCCTCCTACGTATATCTTGTGAAGAGACCATGAGGATAAAATCAGAGAGATTAGAGCCCACACAGAGGCATACCGACAATCTATCTTTCCACGAACAATACGAGACTGGAATAGAAGGAAGAACCGATAGAGGTATTCAAAGTAACCCCTGCCACACACCGTGAAGTGGCTTGCGGCGTATGAATGTAGATGTAGATGTAGATGTAGAAGAAGAAGTTTCATATTATTGAAAATATTATTGTAAAGTTTGACAGTATTAACAGCTTAGCATTAATTGTGAAAAGACCACACACAGATTTTCATCAACTGAATAATTAAAGATAGCTAAATTGTGGATGCCATAATAAATGTTAAAAAGTTGGTCTGTGGCAAGTCAATTCAAGAAATTTCCTTGTCAGAATTTTTGCTCAGGTCTGAACTAGTCCACTTGATATGCATGTACTGACTCCGAGACTGCTAACATTATAGTGGCTTTTGACTGTTATAAACTCTTAATTCTTACATAATTGTATTTAAAAGCATTTTTGCATTTGAATTCCTTTCATTGTTGTTGTTCTGGCCCCATTTTTAAACTAACTGGTAATTGAAAAATTACTTTAATCGATATTATTTAATTCAGCTTTCATGTATTGTAATACCAATATTAAGGAAATTAAATTTGCATGTATTTTTGCCTGATAGCAACTGAAAAAAAACAGTCCTCAAAGCAAACACAGAATGACAGATCCCACCACCCACCAGACCTCCCCATTTGGTATAACGACTCCTTCTGCCACTTATTCTCGACCACCGTCCACTCTAGAAGTTATTATTCCCCCTCCAATTT
Source organism: Schistocerca cancellata (assembly GCF_023864275.1). NCBI lineage: Eukaryota > Metazoa > Arthropoda > Insecta > Orthoptera > Acrididae > Schistocerca > Schistocerca cancellata. The sequence continues at coordinate 719,636,636 of NC_064629.1, forward strand.
ATAGTATTGCCCTCATTTTCCAGAGGGAAGGCTGATATAACTGTTAGTTCAAATACTGTTGAGAAACAGGTAACTTTGTCACTTTAACACACTATGATTGACTACTGTATTCCATAATATGTATTGAATACTTTGTTAATTGGGAGTCAATAGATGCATAATCTCACAACTGTATTTCCGTATTTTCATAATATTCCAAAATACTGCTTATGTGATATACAAGAATGCAGGTAGAAAATCTGTTTTGAGGCCAAAAGTGAGGTGGTACAGGGCTTAGCTCAATGGACTCACATTTGGGAGGACGATGGTTCAAATCTACATCCAACCATCCGAATTTAAGTTTTCTGTGATTTACGTAAATCACTCCATGACTCCAGGTAAAATCTGGGATGGTTCCTTTAAAAAATCATGGGCAATTTCCTTCCCCATCCTTGACACAATCTGAGCTTGTGCTCTGTCTCTAATGACCTCATTGTCAATGAGACGTTAAACACCAATACTCCTTCCTTTGAAGTCAAAAGTGAATAATATCATAGAACATTGTAACATTTTGGGCAGTTGCTTTTTCTTTTATTAAAATCAATTTTCTTCATAAGCTAATAAAGATATGTTTGCAATTAATTTGTTTTCCTCCTTCAGGGTGTTCATGACTCTTTCATGAGCATCTGTGTGCGAGTGCAAGGCCCCAAGCTATTGCAGCACCTGCTTCCTTTCTTGTGCTGCAGTCTCTCATGTCAGACTATCCTTCCTTCTCTTACTTACTTTCTGATGATTGGGGCCTTTGATGTTGACCCAGCTATCTTCTAGGTTTTGCCTTCCCTTCTCGACATTTAATTCATTTACTTTACAAAACCTTTTGGTTAAAGTAATTTTTGGTGCAAGGGTGACATTCATGCTCAAAATAGTGTGTTCTGGCTTGGGAAGAACATCTTAAATAGCATGTACTGCGTGCATTGTACAAGATCACATGCACACCATACCTGTGTAGTCTCATTATGGGCTTAAAAGCCAATGTGGTAGCCAATCCGATGTAGGGGATTCATTATGTACTCTTTCAGTACTGCTCCCTCACACCATAGGGATCATATTGCTGATGCCTGAGCTGTTAGCTCCCCACGCATGCGAAGGAGTAGATGCCTGTCTTCCTGGGGCATCAGGACTCCCAGCAATGGCTGTCACGTGAGAGGACCTCTGCTGCAGGTGGATGGCCCCCATGGCTAGAGCCCTGGATCAGAGTCAGTGGCATCAAGGCAGATGTTTTGCACATGAAACGTATCAAATTAAACTAAAGCAATGATCATTCTGATCTGGTCGATTCATCAGATGGCTATAGAAATTTCAATACGTGCAGTTATAATCCTGTGGCTTTTCCTACGCAGGCTACTCCATGGGAAGAGGAACAGTCCAGATGATTGGCAGGGAAACACTTTATCCAATACTTAGTATGTGCTTGAACAGATGGAGGTACTTTTACTGTGATAAAGCATGTTATTTTTTGTGGAATATATTCAAGATAAATTGGGAGAAGAAGAGTCATTGGAAAAATTGTGCTGTGGTTCATTACTGATTAAAGTCTTCTGTGCTGCACGATCTAGTGCTCTTCAGGTGTGTAAATGACTGGGTGACATATCAGTGACCATTTTTCCACATGAAAGTTTGAATATGGCCCAAGTAGTCATCTTCCAGAGACCTCGCACTCCAAACAGACAAGTAGCCAAGTGCTAATATCGAAAAGTGAGGCATACTTTTGCGCTGGCCCCAAGGATAATCGAACAGATACTGGTGCTTTCATTGTAGTCTTTAAAGAAAGTTCCCCCACCCCTCAGAAATATTTAAGGTCATAGTGTACAGTTGTGATGTGGAACTTCATGTCCTGCTACCCATGAGCTGTTACATATGATTACACTTGGGTCGTATGTCATTTCATTATGCAGCAGACCCATAGTACGGAAACTGCGGACGATCACTCCACAAAGGTAGTCCTTGCAAACAACTGCCTTTCTGTGTCAGTTGTATAGCACACCATACTCCTCATTCACTGATTTGCTTAGTCTGTAAGAAAGAAATTTTTGCAAACCAGATATCCCACCACCCTCCTCTCTTGTTCACATGGCACCAACTTTGGGATCTACATCCCGGACCCACCCAGAAAAGATGAAGGGCCAGTGTTAGGGCTCCCTCTTGGGACTCCTCTCTCTTGAAACCTGCAGATGACAGGCCAGACAGAAGCCAGTGGCTGAAGAAGCCACAGCCAGTGGGTCCCAGTGCTGCCTGCTGTTCATCTGGTCCCATGGTCACTGAGGATAGGCCGTGCAAGAATCTTGGCCACTGAAGGCTGTGAAGGAGAAGAAGAAAAATCAGAACAAGGGTACTCTGGTGACCCCTGAGGGGCCGGATCCCCCACACAGTTGCATTCTGAACCAATGCTGATTGAAGTGGTTCCATCCCCACCAGTGTAAGGCTGTGATCCTGGGGTGTGACTAACCTTCCTGGCCTCTTCACACCTAACCTGGATACCTGTCATGTTATCATTCAGTGGCACTGTAATGGTTATTACCGTCACATGCTTTTATGTATCCTGCAAGTCAGGAACACAATTTGTTGCTGGGTACCTCTAGTGTTTATATGGAAAAGCTGATATTAATTAACAGAGTCTTCCATTTTATTAACAGGCCTTTCTTTACCATGTTTTAATATGTAGTGACTCAATGAGCATTCTTCAGGCAACTAACCAATGTTACTCTTGTCACCCTGTGGTCTCTGCTATTCATGACCTTCTCACTGAACTTAGCTGTACTGCATGCTCAGTTGTCTTTCTCTGGGTCCCAAGTCATGAGGGTACCCCAGGGAGTGAACTGGCTAACCCTTTGGCTAAAGGAGCAATTAACCATTCAAAATTTGCTTTGATGACCCCAAGTGCAGATTTGCAGATGCAAATAAGACCTCACCTCACTCAGAGATGGAACTACATCTGGCGGGCTGCTGCCCCCTCCAATAAATTCTGCACAGTCAAGGAGACTACTGCTGCATGGCCCTCTTCCTCAAGTTCCTTCCCGATGAATCCACCATCTTTTGTCGCCTTCACATCGATCATACCGGGCTAACCTGTAGTTTTATTTTGTGTAAAGAACCATACCGACATTGTGGTTGTGGAGCCTAACAGATATTAGCCCATATCCCGGTGGAATGCCCTGTCCTTCTGGCCCTCCATACTGAGCATGGTTTTCTGAACTCCTTGCCTCTAATATTGGTGAACAATTCATGGATGGTTGAACTAGTTGTCCATTTTCTCCATGAAAGTGGTTTTTATTCTCAGATATCAGATTTAAGCTACAGTCAGAGTAGTGCCGAAGTGGTTGGGTTGGGGCATCTCCCATTGCATGCTAGGTCTGGGGTCCCAACCCTACCTCCTTGACCAGCTCATACTTCCATTTGTGTGTGTGTGTGTGTGTGTGTGTGTGTGTGTGTGTGTCTTGTTTATTGAACTGGGGACGTAGAAACAATGGAGAGGCTTTGTCCCGTCGTAGCCGGCAGTGGTCCACAACCCTACAACAGGCCATAGCAGTCCACCCACCCCACCACCACCCCACACTGAACCAAGGGTTATTGTGCAGTTTGGCCCCTGGTGGACCCCCCAGGAATGTCCCATACCAGACAAGTGTACTGCAAATGTGTACGTGGTAGAGTAATTATGATGTGCGTGTACGTGGAGACTGTTTGCACAGCAATCGCCGACATTGTGTAACTGTGATGGAATAAGGGGAACCAGCCCACATACTCCGAGGCAGATGGAAAACCACATTAAAAACCATCCACAGGCTGGCCGGCACACTGGACCTCGACACAAATTTGTGCCGGGAACTGGTATGCCTCCCCACTTGCGAAGCAGCGCATTAGACCGTGCAGATAGCCAGGCGGGTCTACTTTTATTTACTTTGTTTTAATTGCTTTTAGATGTAGTTTGCCTCCTTTCCTGTCACACCGTATTTTTTGTTTTCGGGGTAGCACTGTTTTGAATCTGGAGTACTCTTTAACGTCTTGACTGTAATGGATCAGGCCTCAATTTTACAGCTCGTACATACTTTAATCAACAGAGCATATTCTGGGTGGATGTTGCTAACTCTAGATGAACTACAACTGGATCAAGGAACTGATAACCTTGTTGTTTAGACCTTTTAACCCTCAATCAACCAACTAACCAACTATTTGTGTATAGAGTAACAGTACACTTTGCTCTTTAATATTCCTCACATGGTACACTCTGGTAGCAGTTGTAGCATGACTGTTTACCATTCGTGTGTAGAAATTTTCTGTCACTGCCAGTAGCAGCCTGTACAAATTGGTTAAAAGACAGTGAAACTACAAGTAGGTGACAAGTTGCTGAACGTCCGCAACTTATCACAGGATGTGGAGGTCGGAGGCTTGCGTGCTCCGTAAAGCAGGGTCTGTGGCAGATATGATGACAAAGTGCAGTTCTGGTAAAGATACAAGTGTTCCGAAACACACCATTCAGTGTGTTTAGTTGAATGTTTGACACCACACCAGATAACCCCTTCCTGTTCCTATGTTGACCCAACAGCATCATCAGTTGTGATTGCAGTGGGCATGGGGTCATTGAGATTGGACTGTAATTCAATGGAAACATTGCGCTTAGTTGGATGGACCACATTTCTTGTTAAACTAGCTCAATGATCAATTCTGGATACTCTTTCATCTAGGCAAATTGCTGCAGGAAATGTGCACCACACCATGAGAGGTTGTTAAACAATGCTCTTGTAACCCCTCCATCCTTAAATCAGCTTATAGGGGCAGAACCATCCTGGCAGGTGCACGAAGGATGAGGCAAGCATGGTATGCTGCATAGGTTGGGGTGTGGCTCCTGATGCTGGTGGTGGTAAAGGAGCCACTCCTGAGTCCAGCACCATAGATGGAGGAGGCAACAGTGGATCAGACCCACAGCTTGCTGCTGGTTCCTGTGTGGGCTGTGGGTCAGACATCAAACCGAGCACGAACTGGAGATCCGTCTGTATATCATGTGGGTCCAGATCTATAAGGGTGGTGGACAACAGCTACAGAAGTGGGAATTCCAAGCATCCACCGGCTGGGATGTTGGCTTGGAACCAGACCCTATGTCTGCTCTTGCCAGTCCTTGGAATGGGCGAGCCAGGCTGACTCCACTGATGTGACAGATCCAGAGGCACAGCTTGTTCTAGACTGTGAAAACAGAGCTGGTTCTGCCGAAGTATGCATATAGGTGTAGCCACCAGGACCAGCTGGCAGACTTACTGGGTGGAGGAGGAGACGTGTACCCAGGCAGAACAAGTGTGAACACGTGTGAGCAGATGTTGAACCCACCTTAGCTGCTTCTTCTTCTTCTTCTTCTTGTGCTAATGGAGAGTGGAAGAAATCTAGAAAGAAATGAAGAGATTGTCCATGCAATGGATCTGCCTTGTTTTACTCATACAACAGTGTTACCCGGTACAAGGATAAAAGGGAGATCAGGTTAGAATCGATAGGAGTAGTTGTCAAGATTTTTTCACAAACTGCTCAGCCATGTCATTAGGTGCAAGGTGAAACGGAGGTGGTGTAACATGCCTAATTCCATTCCAATTGCAAAAAACTGTTGAAAACCTTAGTGTTATTTTCTGTCATGGTCTCTTCCATTTTTATTATGTGTGGGAAATGAGAATACACATCTATCAAAATAAAACACATGGCCCCATGGAATGGACCCACAGAATTCCCTTGCACTTGAATGTGATACCAAATACTGGGTGCAGAAGAGGAAACGTGTTCTCAAACCACTAGTACTCAGTGGGGGCTTGGGATATAGTCCTTAGTGACTTCTTGCGGGCAGCTTAGTCAACACTGTTTCAGTCGCTGTGGAACCTGGAGCATTCTGTGTTTGCTGCTGAGCAGTTTTTTAGGAACAATGATTCTGTTGTCATGATTTAGCATCTTTTCTATCAAAATTTTAATGTTGTAGATCAAAGTGCAATCCCATATTGAAACACACTATTTCAATGAGTTCAGAGATTTAGAAATACTGCACCTGCAATGAAGGAAAAAAGCATCTGGTCTTCCCACTCAGTCAAAGCTCCAGAAGACAGACTGCAGACAGACTGAAAAGGGCAGTTCTTGCTAGTCTGGAAGAATCCATTAGGCAACAGGCCATAGTGCTGGGTATGTTACATCATTCGCTTCATCACATCTTAGATGATGAGCTGAGATTTCTTCCGTGAAAAATAATGATCACCTAGCAGATAATTGAAAGAGATTTTGTGTAACACACAGAATTTTGTAGCATAATATACACTATTTATACAGAAAATGCTGATTTCCTAATAATGATGATGAGTGATGAAGCCCATTTCCATCTATGTCAGTGTACAGAACTGTTGGTACAGGGCCGCGTGGGATTAGCCGAGCGGTCTAAGGTGCTGCAGTCATGTACTCTGCGGCTGATCCCGGCGGAGGTTCGAGTCCTCCCTTGGGCATGGGTGTGTGTGTTTGTCCTTATGATAATTTAGGTTAAATAGTGTGTAAGCTTAGGGACTGATGATCTTAGCAGTTAAGTCCCATAAGATTTCACACACATTTGAACATTTTTTGTTGGTACAGGGCATAAGAGAAGCCACTTGAAGGCTCAAAAGTAACAGTGTGGTGTGGTGTCTCCAAGACAGGGATTGTTGGTTCGTACTTTTTTGAAGAGGGAGAAACTGTAGTTACTGTGTCCTCAGTGCACTACATCATGATGTTAAACAACTTTCTGCATCCAGAACTGGAAAGGCATTGGGTGAACATGAGAGAAATGGGGTTCCAACAGCATGGTGCCATAGCTCACATAGCAAGAGAATCTGTGGAAGTGGTTAGCTAAATGTTTCATCAACACGTCACTTAACAATTTGGAGATTTTTCTTGGCCTGTACACTGTATCATTTATGACTGCTTTTTGTGTGGCTACCTGAAATCCATATTTTACGTGAACAAGCCTTGCACAATTGATGACCTGAAAATTTCCATTCATTGAGAAACTGAAGCTGTATTGAATGAAATATTGGAAGAAGCTGTGCAGAACTTTGAGGAGAGGCTCTGAATCTGCATCCAACAGGAAGGATATCATCTTAATCATGTTATTTTCTGATTCTGATTAATGTATGTAGATTTGAAAACTGCAATAAAAGTGTTATTATTTAATGTAATTTTTTTTTCTATAAATAAAACACTAGAAGTCATTCGCTAGTGAAAAATCTGCATTTCTTCTGCTTCACCCTGGATAATTGCTAATGTTTCTGTCTCTAACTGTGAATAATTTTCTTTTGCCGAGATCAATATGTTCAAGGCAAATACTGAGATAGTACCTTTGAAAGGGTATTGCCATCTTCATTCCCCATCCTTTAAACATTCTGAGTTTCTGCTGCATCTCCAAAGTGCACGTCATTTATGACAACGGCCGAGTTTAGGTTCGTTCTGCGCATCTGACGTCACAAAACACAGTTAGCCAATGAACAGAGAACGATGTTGTGAGAGCTTGACTGCAGTGCAGAGCACGGATGAGTGTCTTCAGTTTTAGAAACGTTCAGTCATAAATAAAGTAATTGAACAAAAGCAGTGTCTCGATAGCATAATTTTTTTTATAGAAAGTTTGGAAAAAGCATTCTTTATACCAATTGCTTCATATTTTATTAATTAATTAAACCAAACAAGCAATAAGCCTCCTAATTCAGGCGATAGCAAGGAAAGGTGTTTGTATCATTCTCACTAACTGCTTTTTCGCAATAAAGAACAGCGGTAATTGTTTATTTCCTATTGTACTTCGACGAAACGTGAGTAATTCATAATCATATCAACAGTGTTTCTTGGTATTTTGCGTGATATATTTAAGTCCTTCGGGATGTATATTTAATGACAAGCTGCGTTAGTGTAATGGTTCAAGTGTGTGGCTGCTATCCGAAAGGTTCCGAGTTCAAACCTTCATTGGTGCTTAATATTTTCTTTATTTTAAAAACAATATTGAAGTGTCTTACTTCATGAATTTTATTCGTTTGAATGTAATTTTTTGAAATTTCTAGTGGCAACTAAAATCAACCATACGGAAAGTATACGCTATGGACTTTTACCTCTGCAAACTCTTCAAAATTCTGTGCAATTTGTTTACTACATCTAATGCTGCACAATAACTGCGTTGAACAGTGAAACAAAATTAAGTCATTTATGGGGGGAAGGTATCAGTCAAGAAGATGTGTAAAAATCAAATTTTTGGGCCAAATAGTTTTTGTGAAATCGAATGGTGAAGTGTGTCAAAGCAGTCGAAACACCATGTGTCTGCACAGGCAAGCAGTGCAATGATGACAAAATCGTGCACAGCGCGAAATGCGGGGAGCATGTCTCTGTAGCAGCGAAAGGGTTAATGAGGCCGTGGTGGCTTTACTTCATAAACTACGCGCTGCCTCCTAAACATAAGTTTGCGAACTATACTATGGCACTGCTTCTCTTGGCGAGTACAACTAGCAACGCAGATCTCCCATGTCTGGGCGGGCATGCGTGAACCGCCAAGATAAAAGAATTGAACTATAACAATCTCAGTTTCAACTGGACATTACACCCTGATTGCCCTTCCTTCCTTCCTTCCTTTCTTCCTTTGAATGCGACAGGCCATTCCGAACCATACAAGTACTTATGCCATAGAATGACCCGATGACGTATGGTAACATGTACGTAGTAACACAGGTGGTAAATGAGGCTGATACAAAGTTAGACATGGAGCAGTTTGGAAACATTGCTTCATTTTGTTTGTACTGTGACAGACACTATCCAGATAATTGATGCACTGTGAAATATTGGTAGTAGTTTGTTCTAGAAATTTCTGAAACATCACAAGCAGTAATGAAAGGTAACCATAAGGAGTATTTATCAGCAGAAGCCTTTAGAAGCCTCATCCAAAGGAGGCTGAAAATAAGTTTCCAAAAGATCAGTATTACAGAAATATTGATCCTCTGCCATTTTTGAAAATAATTCATCAGGACACAGATGTGAGTTCCCTATCAACTGAGCATTTATCATATTTTTTAAGTCCTCACAAAGGTGTAATGCACCAACTGGTTTGTGAACAATGATGAGAGGTGATGCCCATCTGCTATAAGGAATCTGGTACATCACTTGTAACAGTTCTAACCCCTCTAAGTGGTTTAGTTCTACTTAAACTTCAACCTGCAAAGCTAAAGGTATCTGTTGGGCTTCGAAAATTTTGGAACAACGTAGCCTTTTAATGCAATGTCACCAAAAGAAAAGAAAAGAAAAAAAAATAAAATAAATAAGACGACCTCCTCAAATCTTCAGAAAAAAAAAAAAAAAAACGGAGCATATTGGAGACACAAAGAATCTGCACATGGGCTGGTGTTATGAACTTTTTGTACTAAGAGATGGATAGAAATCCAAAATGCTGCATATGCACTGAGGCTGAAAATATTCTTCTTTGAGGGATCTGCCTGTAAAAGGAGAGGAAGGAATTAACTGGCCTAGTATCAGAATTTTTAGGGGTAGAGACCTCAATTGGAGATACAGAGGTTGATTAATAATTAAGACTGAAGCCCCTGTATCAAAAAGGAATAAAATTAGAATACCATGAAACATGAATAATAGTATAGAGTTACATCGTGCTACCCTCGAATCTGTGATGTCATTTATTGGAATTGGCATGCTTGACTGCGATTGGCTTGGTTGGCTGTGACAAATGTCAGCTATATGACCCTGGCAAAAACAATATTCTCAGAGATCATCATAATGTGGGCAACTATGTCTAGTATTTAAAGAGAGAGAATCCAGGCAACTGGGCAGTCTATGAAAATTTCATTGAGACTGAGATGACAATCTGTGATGATGCGGGGTTTTGATGCCATGCAGGTCGGGCAAGCACCACTCCATTTCCATTTGAACTGTGAAATGTTTTTGCAATTTTACCATCAAACAGACTTGGCTGTACCACATTTGCCAGTTGAGGTAACAGTTGGGTGCCTGAGGTGCTTGTAAAATTTCAAAAGCCCTGGCAGTACATAAAACTTCAACTGGATCTGACTGTCTTAATGCTTCAGCACACACTTCACTGTCTGGTGCTAATCTGGTCACTACATCACATGTTAATGATTCTGCATATAATTTTCCATGAGAACATACGAACTTACATTTTCTACTCATGCCCTGCAATATTATGATCCACAGTGCACAATTTTCTGATGTTTCTTTACAGTGTTAAAGGAACTCTAAATGAACGGCCAACACATGTATGTTTGGTGGAAAATGTTCGTTTAAAGCAAGTTAATGGTTCTTGATGCTGGAGTCCATTGGGAACTATGTGCTCAACAACCACAATATTAGTATTGTAATCGAGAAAAATGGCTGCCTCGGTTATAAGAGATATGAAATCAGTTTCAGCCTCTTATGACTGAACATGCCATTTTTATTGTTTACAAGTTAATAGTTGTTAGGGGCAATGCTGATGGTTCAGAAAAAGGAGCCAATTTTTGCACAAGACACTAGAGCTATGGGTTTGCAGATAATAAAAAAGCGACTGTCTCACAGGGCACTTTGTCAATTGCAGGAAATGAAGTGCTTAATGTTTTTAGTCCATTTTTCAGTCCTCTTGAGCTTCATTAAATGGTTCAAAAGCTGCGACTGCAGGAATAAACTATAAACATGCCAGATCCATCAGCTCCTGTATGGGCTTTTGCTGCTGATTGAGCCGTTGTTTCCAGAGCTCAGAAAATTGCTTGCCATCTTGGTTGCAACACTCAGCAAAGTGACCTGGTAAGTCCTATTCTGGCATGGGATGGGTTGTAGTTCCAAACAATCTTTATCATCTCTGTTATAAGTCTGCTTCTTCAACAACATATTTTGTGCCCATACGTGTTTTTGGTCGTTTACGGAAGGCACAACATGCGGTCGAATGGAGAATGGAGACAACACCACATTAGGGAAATTTATATGTTAATGTGCAAGCCACACATCAAAGACAAGGAATAACACAGCTCAAATCAATGTTCAGAAAATAGCTAGGTATCACAAGGCTGTTGTAAATAAATCCACTGGAGAGCACACAGTACATATTAGCGAGCCAAGACAAGTGGGGCTGAGTCCTTAAATCTGCCACTACAGTTCACCCACATGACGTGGGGCCAATGGATGGAATGGATGTATCACTTTGCCCCATGCCTACTGACCCATGGAGGTATAATAAGGTGAGATAGTGCTACAGACTTACACTATACGTAGCTTTGAAAGTAGCGCTGCCATGTTAGATGCCCCAAATCAGTAGCAGGCTATTGTTGATGATTGTTTCTTATTCTTTAGTTCTGTCATGTGCACACAACAGTTTTATTAAATATAAAATGTTATAGTGCTTTCATGAATAAAACACCACCAGAAAGAAATTTCCAAACTTTTTCTGGTCTGAAATGCATATTTGATCCAGCGATACAACGCATTTCACCTCTTGAAAGTAACCTCCTTTTTGTTGTTTGTTTTGAAGATCCAAGAAGAGAAGTACATGATATGAAAAGGCTATTTCTGAATCCACAGTTTTCCTTAATACAGACAGATAAAACTGACATTCAGTGTGTGTTCTGTTCCCAAAACCACCGAGAACACATTTTGTTATGTTTGGTCAGTTTCCAGTCTTTCCTTCTCACAGCATCCATTCTGTGATGTTACCTAATGGATATTATGCCCTGTGTAGATGGTTTTGTAACCAGCATCCTATATGAGCAAATCAGTTGTGACTTTACCTGTGGTTACTCATACCTAAGGTTATTTGGCTATACACAGCTCTGTTTAAAAAGAATAGTTCAATGATATCGTAGGGTCGCGCCACACATCTGCTTTAATGCCCAGCAGCTATAACTTGTAGATGTGATCCTACAGTTGAATAGTCTGTGCATTGGATAGAATTGCAAATTAATGAAACAGAAGTAATAAATTAAAGATAAATGAATAATTAAGAAAAAGGGTTCTGTTCTAATGTATGTAATTGATGTAGTTCGACATCAGAGAATTAGGTGCATAATGTTTATTCAAGAAGGTAAATCTCAAATAAATAGAAATGGTCCTTTAATAACAAAGTACAATAAAGACATAAAATAACCTTATTAAATGCAGTACATTTTTGCGAGCTAAATAGTCATCCAAGACATGAAAACCTAATTCCAGTTTGTGATCACAGTGCACAAAATATTCACCAGCTCAAAATAATTCTAAGTTCAGCATAATTATCTACACATTAATATATGAGGGATAACAAGTAGGAACTCACACTCTGTCTGTTTATTCTCAGCTCCAAAATGCAAGCAGAAAAGTTGAAAGTTCTACACTGGAGTACATTCAGACCTTGTGAAAGTTAGAGTTGCTGCTGAAGTTAGTCTTGTAGTGGCTGTTCACCACCCGCAATCAATCACCAATACAACCGAATATCGCAGTGTACCACAGGCATGTCCGCCTTATTCAAGAACTCACATAAAAGTGTCCTAAATCGCTCCCTTGAGTGCACTACTCAGAAAATGTCTATTCCCACTTGACTCTAGTTGTCTTCTCAACTGTCTTCTTCTCTATTGCCTGAAGGCCATCTCCACCAAGAATAAATCTTTCTTATGTTATACAGACATGATTTTGACTCACCTTGACTACTTTCCACGCTAAACTAATATGTTATAACAATTTTTAAAGAAAGAAATAGTATAAACATTTTGTCGCACATAGACCATTTACAACAAAAATATAAATAAAGGTGGGGAAATAGGAATCATTTCCTGAAACTCATCATGTACAAAAATATAAATAAAGAAAAATCATGACTGGTAGCAGAAAAGCTTTTTATAAACAAACCCAAATAAGGTTTGTTCATAAATAAAGAAGCTAGCATTGTACTCGTGCTAAACACCATAATGATGAATTATACTAACAAAGTTGAAACTTTATGATAAAATATTGTGTGTTGAGTAATACCAATCATATGCAACATTTATTCTATTCTTGTTGTCATTTAAAATTATTGAATATGTTAAATTCATATAATCACCCAAATGTAGTTATTTCAGACTCTGGAGTAACAGATTTATCCTCCAGTGGGACACATTATATAATAATTAGCAAATATGATGAAGATAGTATTAAGTTCAGTAACCTATAATTCCACTACTCTGATCATTACTATCAGAAAGTTGATTACTTAAATATGGAGGCTCCAGGAATTGCAAAAATGCTTCAACAGAAACGAAGCCTAACCACTATGAACATAATCACACTAAAACATATACTAGCTTGATAGAACTGGGACATTGTCTATCAGTTAGAAGGATCAAATAATAAATAAAATGAATTCTGTTCAGTTCTGTTGAGATATTTTAATTCTTGTTGTCGAATTAAAACAAAAACAATTCATAATCAGTGTGAAAAAAGAGAGAGGTTGAAACTACCAAGCAGATTATTCAAGCTCATACAGAATATCCATGACCTCTGTGTACTGTAAAAGTCATCTAGGGCATACATTTTCAAATAAAAATATATGACTGCAAAGGAGAGTTTCAATTCGGAAGTCCTAAACCGTAGGAAACAAGTCCACAGTGAATCTATAGCAAACTACCAAATGTAAGCTGTACTTCCTGGAACCTCATTAACAAATGCCACAAAACACATACTATCACAAATGGGAAGGCAATAAATATCAGACATGAAGGTAAGGCCAAAGCACCGTAAAATTCATAGAAAACATTTTATTTCCACAACTGACACTAAAATTCCAGACACAGACCCACTTACCAACTCAGTACATTGCTACACAGATAAGCGCTTTGAATCTGAGGAAGTAAAAGAACAATATATAAGCAAAATAATACGTCAGGTTAAAACCACTTGAGTGGTTGGAATGACCTTCCCAGCACAGTACGTAAAAATGCAAAAAAGCTTATGGTTAAACAAATTATGTATCATATCGTACCAATTGTAGTATCAAAAACAGTATGTTTCCCATCCCACTGAAAGGAGCATTTTCAGACCACTGCAAAAAAAAGTATCAAAGGAGGAAACATCAAATTAGATACTAGAGTCACTGACACTCAAATTTACAGTGGGAACACACCTGCTCATCACCACCAATTTTATCCAGATTTGTGGTATATCTAGTGCTTGGTCAGATATGAAAGTGACAGAAGCAGAGCCTCCAGGTGGCCAAGCATTTTGGGGGAGGGAGGGAGCGGTTGGGGGGGTGGGCATTTTTGGCACTGGTCAGGCGAGACATGAGCCATTTATGGTAAGGTAGCTTACAGGCAGTGGTTGGCACAGTGGAAATAGTACAGAATGGTGATTTGAGGATTGTGGGGTTGAGTCTCTATTAGAAAACACACACACACACACACACACACACACACACACACACACACACACACACACACAGACACACACACACACAAACAAACAAAAGTTGTTATTAAGTATTATTGATGATCCTGCACCTCTATTCAGTATATGATTCTGGTATCAATATGACATAGTTTGGTGTAACTTCTGGGTTATTCATACCATCAGCACCACTGTGGCTATCAAAAAGCTATCACTTTCATGGTGAGAAACTTGAATGATAACTGGGCATTGCTCCCCCAAGCAAGAGACCAATGAGTACATTAATACTGATGAGCCAGTTACACATAAATTATTTATCTGTGTTTTCCGTATACAGGAGGGCTAGTATGATGTGTCTTACCATTTCATATTCTGACATGGACAGTGGAGCACATTATTGGTTCAGGAACAATGAAGATAAGCTCAAGAGCTGGGAGAAATTTGAAGTTAAATTTAAGAATTCTTTTGATGCAAGTCAGCAGGAAGTCTGCTTGACAGAAAAACATCTGGACCATTGGGAGCATTATCTTCAAATGAATGTACAATTGTATGCAAAAAGTATTTTGGAGCTATTCCACACAATGAATCTGAATATGATGGAAGAAGATTAAGTGTCTTATCTGATGAAAGATAAAGCAGGATGTGAGAGTTAATCACTCCTTGTGGAGGATATTGCCAGAACAGAAAGCTTGATCATTTGGTACCAACATATCGAAGCAAAGCACCAGAAAAGAGTAGGTTGAGAGAAGTTTGACAGATTTATGAATGATGTAGCTGTACCAGTCATGGAAAAACACCACAACCTTGCATCCTTAATACAGCAGATAGTAAACAGAAGCTATGCAAAAGCTCCTGTTTGCTATGAATGTTGAAACCATGAGACAAGAGGCAGCAGTTGTTGAAGAAGAGCTGCAGCATTCTTTAACGTCTGTCTCTGCCATGAGGAAAATCCTCCTTGAATAACCATACTGATCATCTCAGACTTAATAGCCATAAGACAACAGCAAAGATCTTGTTTAGCACGTGAATAAAAAAGGTGCTGAAAAACCAATGCTTCGTGATTAGTCAGTTTTCTGTGAAATTTCCTGCAAGTGTCTCAGGCACTATATACTAAATTTTTTTTATCAAGCATCTTAATTACAGTTAAGTTTCTACACTTTATACTTGTGCACACACTTAAACTTTATCATATACTTAGGTTGCCATTAATAACCAAACACATGCCCCAGAAAGAAACTAGAGAGATTGCAAGACCCAAACAAACTTGCAATGAATATATGTATGCTACATCAGCTTTAAAAGAATTTTTACTAGCCACAGCAGTCAAATGGGTACTCAAGAAGAAGCAATTGTGGCTCAAAATGCATGACTATTGGTGCCCATGGATTCAGTCTTTCTACTTTTGACATTTTGGGAGAATTTCAGAAATGGCATTCAACAATGAGTTTTGGAGTGATAAAATGGAAATAACAGGGAGTTATAAAACATCAATCTTGGTGACTTGGAACTTTTGGTCGGAGAGTAATGCCAGTACCCTTAGCAATTGTCAAGAGATTTTAGGGGTTGCATTCATGAGAAAGCTATGGCACCTAATTCCGGGATCACAATACTGGAAGTTCACTAGCATTTACAGAAGTGCAAAATTTGTGGCAGGATACTATACAACATTGGAAGAGCATCTTTTGGAATGATGAATCACAGTTTGTCTGTGCCATGTACATGTCACGTGAACATTAGTGTGGTAGTGCAATTTTCCCACTGTTAGATTTGATGTAGGAGCAGTTTTGCTAATAACTGGTTTGTCCCTGAGACACACACAAACTAGGAAAACTCTTCTACAGCTACACTTAATTTCTGTAGTCAGAACTAGATTCAGGGATGAAGCCTTATTATCAAGTGCCTCTAGCATATGTAGGAGTCAAATGACATTTAAAATTAAAGTGAATGAATTGAAAAGCATTCCAAAGCACCACTCTCAACCTGGCTAAGCATCTCCTGAGTTACAATGTGATGATGTTTGGTTTGTGGGGCGCTCAACTATGCTGTCATCAGTGCCTGTACAAAGTCCCAATTTTTACACAGTCCAATGTAGCCACTGTCACAAATGATGATGATGAAATGATGATGACAACACAAACACCCAATCCCTAGGTAGAGAAAATCCCCAACCCGCCTGGGAATTGAACCCAGTACCTCATGATCCAGAAGCAGCAATGCTACCCAATAGACCACGAGCTGCGGGTGAGTTACAATATGACTTGGTACGGCGATCAGACCATTCTGAAACAGTTAAAAAAAACTGTTCTTTGTGCTATAGGAAGAATCATAAGAGAATACTGTAGGTGTAGATATATGCAGCAACTTAATGGGAAGTGCAATCTTATGTCCACTAAAGCAAGTCTAGTTCCTAAAAGCCAAGGTGGCTGGCAGAATAATCTTGCGTCTACATCTCTTTGGTGAAAGCAGAAAGTACTGCCTGATGAGAGCACTCTCAGTGATGACTGATATCACTAACAGCAGATGGACCTGATGCTTTGAAGGACCTGTAGTAGAAGTATAAATTAGTTCCAATATGTGAGTGTCAGCTAGGTGGTGACTGCTTGCTGCTTTTGAGGCTCCTGACATGAAATGTGTGTGCTTGGTAGCACCTTTTTGTGATATTGCTATCTGCTGTATGGCTATATACACAGTATCCTTCCCCTTGGGGGGGGGGGGGGGGGGAGTGAGGGGTGAGGAATGATTGATGTGGGGGAGGGGGGAGGAGCTGATGAAGCTGGCTTCATAAGCTTGATGCTTCCTCACTTCCTGACATGTGAATATGGTGGGTGCACAAATGTTGCTCCTGTTCCCATTTTTCTGCAGTACCGGGAAAAACCATACCTGAAACCTCGGTGAGGGGTTGGTCAGCAAAGCTATCCTACCATGTCCATTTCCATACGTTTGTCTGTGAGTTGAAGCAAGATGTCCACATTCAGGGATATGTCATGGGTTAGCTGCAGCTGGCCCCACTGCTGGAGACAAAGCTGGAGGCAGCTGTTGGCTGTATCTGCAAGTCTTCCACATGGCTGGCTGCATGGAAATCATCAGATCCTTAAAAAGAGACCAGCCAAGGAGTTCTTCCTGTACGTATTTGAGCAAATTGTGGTCTTATGTGGTTTTTAAAGCACAATGCAACACCATGCTGACATGAAATTACAACATCAAAGTAATAACAGATAAAATAAAGTACATACAAACCCAAAAAAGAACAAGACATAAGTTTAAGTAAATGCAGTCAACAATATAACATAGGAATCAGCTTAATTTTTCAAGGAACTCCTCGACAGAATAGAAGGAGTGACACATGAGGAAGCTCTTCAGTGTCAATTTGAAAGTGTGTGGATTACTGCTAAGATGTTTGAACTCTTGTGGTAGCTAATTGAAAATGGATGGAGCAGTATACTGCACACCTTTTATGCACAAGTGTCAAGGAAGTTTGATCCAAATGCAGATTGGATTTCTGTCTAGTATTAACTGAGTGAAAGCTTCTAATTCTTGGGAGTAAGGTGATATTGTTAACAAGAAATGACAGTAAAGAATATATATATTGAGAGGCCAATGTCAGAATACCCAGACTAGTGAACAGGGGTCGACAAGGGGTTCATGAATGTACACCACTTATTGACTGAACTGCCCATTTCCGAGCCAAAAATATCCTTTGAGAATGGGAAGAGTTACCCCAAAATGTAATACCATATGACACAAGCGAATGAAAATAAGCAAAGTAGACTACTTTTTGTGTTGAACGATCACTTACTTCAGATACCGTTTGAGTAGTAAAAATGGCAGCATTGACCATTTGTTATGGATTCTATGATACCATTTTGTTCCAGGTGGTCAAGTTCCTTTTTAACTTTATTCTTTTACAAAGGGAAAATTGCGTGCTTTGCAAAATTTGGACACTGTTTGGCTTCAACATGGTGTGTGCCTTGTAATTTTTAATGCTACTTGTTGCTTCTGAAAAAAATATAATGATATTTCTGCAATAGTTTTTGTAACTTTTTTGTCGAAATGTCAGTATAAATGTGATTCACTCTTTCATGAATTGTGAAGCCTAGTGTATTGAAGAGATGAAAGCCCAGCAAATTTGTAGCATTAAGCGAACTGACAACTATGAATCTTGCCTGTTTGGTAAATTGCTTATTTGCAATGTACATTGTAAATTGACCTTTGACCGGGATGTGCTGGTTGCTGTAACTAAACAATGAAGTCCAAAATTTTGTTAATTTTGATGACCCTAATTTCTGGTACACCTGTGCCTTAATTATTGAAATTGATCAGCCTGTCTCAATTTGAAATTTTAGCAGCACTTAATTAACGCTAAGTGTTACAGTTAAAACCTCATCATTCATCATCATCATCATCATCATCATCATCATCATCATCATTTATTGCCCATAAACAGGCCATTTAAGCCCATGGAAGAAGACAAAAATTTACAAATTCATAAACATAAAACATAACGAGATGATCAAAATTTCCAGTTCATGAATCATGACTAAACAGATTTGTGGCAACACAAAAATTGATTGCATGTGTTTGCCCACTTACTTCTGTCTCAGGCATTTTCAGTGCTGGCTCTTCGATTTGCTTCTTGCAGGGTCACTAAAGTTTTGTCTTCCTACCTCACTGGCAGACGACTTCTTGGACACTGATATACTAAGCCATACGGGTTCAGCTGCCAGAGACTGCAGTCTTGTGTGTGTGTGTGTGTGTGTGTGTGTGTGTGTGTGTGTGTGTGTGTGGCGCACAGTAGCAACTATCCTTTCCATAATATTGTTAAATTCCTTTCTGCATTTTCCAGTGTTTGATTAGCAAATCTCTAATTCGAGAATCTGTATAAGGCTTTCCACACATTTTTTTGTAACTTTCAAACTGAAATTTACAATCTCTGGTTAAACCATGTAGTTGTGCTATCGACTTTTTATAGTCTTGATTCAGTTTGTTAAAAATAAAAACACAAATTATACCTGGCTGCAGTAACAAGGAATTGTGACTTGAAATGTGATCCTAATTTATTCTTAATTTCAGAATAGGAAAGAGTGTGGTTCAAGTTCTGGACACCTCTGGATTGATTTAAATATCTCTGGCCCTACATTAGTGTTGAGGAAAGCTTTGCACCCAGCATCACCCGATACTTGATGTGAGCTGAAATGTTGTTCCAGTCTTGCTATAGCTGGACCATGACTAATTTTTGGTCAGACACTGGAAAGGGTAGTGGCAGTATCTTAAATATTTCGTGGTCATTTTCCTTGAGTCGCACATTTCATCACTACCTTATGTGATACATACATAATTATAGATTTCTCTTTTATTTGCAATATGTTGAATAGTCATTTAAAAATGGAAGCATTTCAACATGAAATTGGAGGTGACATGTAGCTGCAATTAACATTTGTAAAACAGTTTATTTAGGCTGTATATTTTTAATTTACAGGTAATTTTTCCTGGGAAGATCCACTGAACCTTGAGTCACAGCTTACAAAAGATGAAATCAGCATACGAGACACTGTCCGAGCTTACTGCAGTGAGAAGCTGGCACCTCGTATTACTCTTGCTCATAGAAATGAAGGTATACTCTCACTTCTTTGATCAAATGTTCATAATAAGTTGTACTCTCTCCTGGGAATTTCCTTTTAAGATGGGACTGTTCATGTGGACAGAGAGGTTAGTATGGTTATGTAAATTGGAAAGCCATGCCAGCACTAGCCATTGCACTGTTTACCAAGCTGAATAGGATACAGGAGATAAACCAGACCAAATGTTGCCCACAAAAATGTCTCTCCCATCTGTTCCTTTCTTTACTCTTCCATATTATATATCCATAGAGTGTTACTCTGAGCTTAAGTCCAGATCTCTTACATGGCAGTGGCAGAAACAGGATCATTTCAAGAACTCTTATGCAATTTCTTATTGATAAACTGTATTCAGGACATGACTAATATGCATTAAGAATATTATAAAATATTTGTAGTAGTAGTAGTAGTAATGCTTGTGGTATTTATTAGACATTTCAGAGTAGACTGGAAGAATACCAAACCCCAGGTGTCTGTTTCATAAATGAAAATTGTGAACTTGGCTTGAGCAACACTGAAAATTGGAAAATACTTGCAAAATATTTTGATGAGCTTCTTAACTGTCTGAAAGCAATCCATAAGCTGGAATTCTCAAACACTCAGAAAAGTCTACATGATTTTCCTCTGAGTATCAAAGAAAATGAAAAATTAATTAGGACCTTAGAAAGCAATAAAACTAGTGGCGAAGACGCTATTACAGATGAATTTTTCAAATTGTCTGTACCAAAAATAAAAAAAATGAGCTGCAATTAATCTTTGAAGAAATCTGAAAAACAAAAAAGGCCAAGATAGTGAAAGATAGCCTCGATAAATTGACAACATAAGAAAGGCAGTAAACAAGATGTTAACAATAGCAGAGGTCCTTTGCTGCTGGTTGATATAAAATATTTTTCAAGATCGTACTAAACAGTTTAGAAATGACACAGGCTAGACTTTTAGTTGAATATCAAGGTGGTTTTAGGAAGGGCAGATCATATTCTGAACGAATATTTAATCTGAAGTCAAGTCATTTGTCACAGATTATGCAATACAAAAAATATTGTGGTAATGCTTCTTGATTTCAGGAAGGCTTTTGATTCTGTTGACAGAGAAGCTATGAATAAAATTATCCAATAATTAGGTGTAAAGTCTAAATTAGCAAATGTAATTTGTGTAACACTTAAAGGCTCAATATCTAAAGTGAAGTTTTGGGAGACATACATAGTTCTGTTAAAATAAACAGAAGTATATAGCTAGATGATGGCCTGTACCCAGTTCTTTTTAATTGTTTTTTAGAAGAAAACAGTGAGAGTTGGAATGAAAAGTTGAATGAAAAGTTGAATTGAATGATTTCACCAGTAAGATTGGGAGACAAAAGAAAAATATTGGAATAAACTGTCTTCCATTTGCAGAAGACTTTGCTATACTCTCTGGTAATGTGACATATGCTGTAAAACAAATTAATCTTTTTGAATAAATAGCCAGTAGAACCAGCTTAAGTTTTTCTGCAGAAAAATCAAATTTATAACAAACATAAAAAATGCAACAAAATTTCTGAAAACAGGTATTGATTAGGAAATGAGACACTTAAAGTAGTAAAGGAGTTTTGCTATTTGGGGAGCAATATAACTGATGATAGTTGAAGTAGAGAGGATATAAAATATAGACTGGCAATGGCAAGGAAAGCGTTTCTGAAGAAGAGAAATTTGTGAACATTGAGTATTGATTTAAGTGTCAGGAAGTCATTTCTGAAAGTATTTGTATGGAGTGTAGCCATGTATGGAAGTGAAACGTAGACAATAAATAGTTTAGACAAGAAGAGAATAGAAGCTTTCGAAATGTAGTGCTACAGAAGAATGCTGAAGATTAGATGGTTAGATCACACAACTAATGAGGAGGTATTGAATATGATTGGGGAGAAGAGGAGTTTGTGGCACAACTTGGCTAGAAGAAGGGATCGGTTGGTAGGACATGTTCTGAGGCATCAAGGGATCACCAATTTGGTACTGGAGGGCAGAGTGGAAGGTAAAAATCGTAGAGGGAGACCAAGAGATGAATACACTAAGCAGATTCAGAAGGATGTAGGCTGCAGTAGGTACTGGGAGATGAAGAATCTTGCACAGGATAGAGTAGCATGGAGAGCTGCATCAAACCAGTCTCAGGACTGAAGACCACAACAACAACATGGAGAATTTCTAGATGCCCTATATACCTACAGAGAAAGTGAATATAAAGCTAGTCTAATAACATGACACAACCACCATCAACGAATGGAACAAGAAATGACCCTAATATATGGGTCAATAAAAAGTACTTTTTCAAATACAATTAATTGTTATTCTCAGAGTATAGGTACAGACGTACAGTGATGCAATTATATTGGACGCAGGACCCCTAATATATGGGTCAATAAAAAGTACTTTTTCAAATACAATTAATTGTTATTCTCAGAGTATAGGTACAGACGTACAGTGATGCAATTATATTGGACGCAGGACCACTTCCATACCAAATCTAATGTCATTCTATTAACAACATAGCTGCAGCATAAAGTGAGAAACACCAGACATTTAATTATTTTACATTTGATTTGGTTGCCTGAGGTATGAATCTTTTCCACTGCAAATGTTGTGCTGTAGAAAAGTACCAAAAGTATTAGATGTGTAGAAGTACAGGAAATACAGGTTTTGTAAAAGTGAAAGAATTTGTGAGTAGGTAAGTACTAGATTAATTTGATTAACTGTATAAATTTATTTAGTTTACAGAAACTGATCCACCTTGTAATGAAAGTCACTACAACAATTTGATCATAATTTCATTCCAGTATTTGACAGAGAGATTATGAAAGAATTTGGTGAACTAGGAATTCTGGGTGCTACCATTCAGGGGTATGGATGTGCTGGTATTTCCAATGTAGCTAGTGGACTGATGTGCCGTGAGGTGGAACGGATTGATAGTGGTTATCGATCTGCCATGAGTGTGCAGTCTTCCCTAGTTATGGGTCCAATTCATGATTTTGGCACACAACAACAAAAGGACAAGTTTCTTCCAAAGTTGGGTAAGCTGTGTTTTGTTTGTTCATTAAGTGTAAATTTTATGTGAGAAAAACATAGTAGAATTGTTGCCAACAGCTTTAAATATGTTTGATCACTTTCCTTATAACTTAAACATTATTAACAGTAAATAGATAGACGAGCACAAAATGCATATTATCAGATTTGCAAGTATATTTATTTATCTACAATATTTATTTGTTTGAATATGTGACAGGAATGCTTATTACATCAATGTTGTGCTTGTACATGATAGTTTACTGAATATTTATCACTTTGCAAAAAAAAAAAAAAAAAAAAAAAAAAAAAAAAAAAAAAAAAAAAAAAAAAAAAAAAAAAAAAAACAGAAATTACACACATTCTTTTAAAATATAAGTCAATAGACAGTAATTATGTGAAAAAGCTGATTTGCAGATAATAGGTCAATGATAAATTCTGAAACGATATAAAACCCATATGTATTAAATTCTATTCATACAGTAATCATTTACTTTCATCTTATAATGTACCCCACATATGGGTCGATTATATTTGCAACTCGTACAGAATGATGTTTGCATGCAACAGGTTTGAGTGCTTCCTGTATCTATCCCAGAATAATTCTCCTCTTTGGTCTTTATATGATGTGATGTGTCATGAATGTGAGTGTGTGTGTGTGTGTGTGTGTGTGTGTGTGTGTGTGTGTGTGTGGGGGGGGGGGTGCTTGAACACACTTGACTCAGTACGTTTCCTTTTATTTTGAATAAGTTGTTCTCTGTCCACCCCCAGTAGCTTAGTGGTCAGTGTGACAGAATGTCAATCCTAAGGGCCCGGGTTCGATTCCTGGCTGGGTCGGAGATTTTCTCCAGTCAGGTACTGGGTGTTGTGTTGTCCTAATCATCACCATTTCATGCCCATCGACAAGCAAGTCGCCGAAGTGGCGTCAAATCGAAAGACTTGCACCCAGCGAACGGTCTACCCGACGGGAGGCCCTAGTAACACGCATTTACATTAACGTGTACCTTTAGAATTCTTCTGACACACTTAACACCCAAGACTGACCATTTAGCTGTAGTGCCAAAGAAGTCTAATATTGACATTAGCCAGAGATGTATTCTTCCAATTCAGTCAAATAACATGGCCAGTTACATATTGTTAATAGTGCAAAACACACCAAAATGTGTTTATATCTGCTGTAAGAGTGTACAGTCATGCACACTTTTGTTACAAAATTCATTAATTCCAAGTCAATTATTGAGTAATGCACATTTATTTTTATATTGTTGTGTTGAAGTTGCCTGTATTATATGTTGCAGTAGTCTATTTATAATTAAGTTATTGTTTGCTATTGCTAGAGTATTCTATGAATGTTGTTAAGGTTGTTGTATATGTCAATGTTGAAGGGTATTTTATTGTCACATGTTATTAGTAATAATAGTATTTATGTAATGAAATGTAGTGGTCACTGATTTAAGATGGACAGTAGACATGTTGTCTTTGAACAGTCAGAGAGTTGGTTTTGTGTGCCAGTTTTTGGCAACATGTGTTTGTTGGGGAGATCAAAGGCATATGTGTTTGGTGGTGAGATCAAAGGCAATAAGTGGACAAATCTGAGAATTATGAATAGAATAGTAGTGTAAAGCACACTTCAGTATTGTGATGCATGTATTAAAGAAATCTTGGCATAGTGCTGTGGGCTTCATTACTTAAAGAGCAGCAAAAAAATTTGATGTTAGAAGTTTTTGCTGGTGGCATTGTAGATCTGTGAATGTTGTGAGATTTTGCCTACTATGGTTACATGTGGTAGCATAACTTTAATAAGGTAATGATGAAATGGGAAGTCTTCAGAAGTGACCTAAAAACTGAGGAGTGGATGCACCAGCCATTTGATGGATGTAGTCATAATATGATCCACTCAGTGGGTCTTTTCTTTAGTGTTCAATCCTGAGGTTAGTTTGCAGCAGTATGCCATACCCCCGTCTGTTTCATTGCCTCTTCATTTCTGCATATGTAGCACATCCCGTCATTCATAATGTGCTGCATTTGTGATGTCCTTGGTCATTCCCAGCAATCCCTCCCCTCAACATCTCCTTCTGTTATTATTTAAATGATGTTATTGTGTCTTGAAATGTGGCCTATGAGTTTGTTTCTTCTTGTTTGCATGCACCTCTAGAGGGATCTGGTTTCCTGTGCTCTTCTCAGCATCCCTTCATTAGTATTTATACCTCTACAGCTGATCTTCATTATCCTTCTGTAGCACTAAGTCTCCTGGTCTTGTAGCCATCTTTTTTCTTGTTTTCCTAGTGTCCAAGTTTCACACCTGTATAGGGCTGCATTCCAAACAAATTGTTCATGATCCATTTATTTGTTTTCAGACTGATGTTCTTTTTCAAATTTAATGCAGTTTTGGCCTGCTGCATTCTGCTCCCAGTTTCTTTCCAGCTTCTACCATCACTGGTGATCCTGCTGCACACCATCACTTTAGTCTTTCTCTTGTTTATTCTCATACTATACAGATTACAGAAAATTATTTCCCTAGTTCAGAGGAACTTGTCTATATATTCTTTCATTTCTGTGAGTACGGCACTGTAATCTGTGTAACATAGCATGTTTATCTTTCTATCTTCTGCCCATTATCTTTGATCCCCACCACAGTAGTTTCATGAACTTGTCTATAGCTTCCTGAATGTAAGTATTGAATATAAGAGGTATTGTGAGTATAAGAATTAGTGTGAGTTTAATGGCACTGCATTATTAGACAAACCTTCTCGAAGTCATATTTGGGTATTACCTGTGGCTTGTGAGAAAACACCTGCTTATTATGATAACCACTACACTATGATGTGACATCTCACAATGCTTTGGACCAGATGAGATGTGTGTTAGCTATAAAATTACTATGATTTCCTCAGTACACTGCAAGCCGTTCAGTGCCGGTACACAGCAGAGAAACCAGTGCAGAATATGCAGAGTGTCCTCGTTTCTTCACAACATCTAGGGGAAGAGATGATATTCTTCCCAGGTACTAGTGAACAGGAGGCAATGAAGTAGTGTGCGCTACATCCAAGGATGCCTGCTTAACATCTGCTGAGACACAATGTAACATTCCCCTATAACCATTGATATTACTGTTGAGTCATAGGAAGAAAAAGTGACTGGACGTGAGGGACAACAAGCTGCAACCTGGCCATTGCGTAAGTCCTCGCAGCCACTGAGGTGGAATAAAATCCTTTTGATGTGCATCTAGATTCAGTACTGTCTCCTAACACATGTATTCCTCCTGTAATGCATGGTGCCTGTGGTGTACAGATTGTAATATGTCACATTTTAACTGGTTGTTTTTTATACATACGCAAAAGGGCAAAACCTAGTTTACCAGTTGATCTGTCATCTACTTTAGCATTTGAGAAAGTGAATGTGGTATGACTTTCAAGATTCATAAAAGGACACAATGTAATTCCATTCTTACAGTCATTTGCTGTACTCTCATGTGGTCTGCATGATGTATGATGTCCCTGTATCATTATTTGTTATTGTTACATTATGGTATTAACTACATAGTCATTTCTGATGCTCTGTGCTGAGCCAACTATCCATCTTCAAAAAATTTGTAATTGTTCAGACATGTGTACCTGCTCCAGTTTCATGATGCAACAGCAATGAGGAGTCCAGTTTTCATGTCCATATTGCAGGAATGAAACAATAAATACTTGCTACTCTATCAGTTTATTGCTTATTCCTAGATCATTATTGAGAAGACCCAATGGCAGATGTGTCCAAAGGCTGCATGGGTAGTACAGATTCTGTTTTCCATGTCCTTTACAGAGGTGCATTGTTCCAAGAGGATTCATCTGACATTGATGTCTCTTGAGAAATTAAAGCCACACTGAGATTCCAGGACTGTTTTCTTCAAGACAGTCTCAAGTGTGTTCAATAATATTGAGCAAAGGTTTTACCTGTGATGAAGACCAGATATGTTGCCTCAATAATTGAGCCAGATGCTGTGATTATCTTTCGTAAACATGGTGACTATCATAGGCCTCTCGCATCAGATAACTCTTGTAGCCCCTTTGCTGCAACATGTATTTTACATCTATTTGAAATGTATCTTTTTAACTTTAATGAGTAGAACCAGGGCTTGAGATAGATTTCTCTTTTGGCATTGAGATTTAAACTTTCAAGTTGTTCTAGTCTTTTTCTTTTCTAGAAACCAGTGGTCTTTTCTTCTAATAATACACAGGCGTTTTAAGTGTTGTCCATCCCAACTCTAATTCTTTTCTGGTGACTGGAGATGATGAGTCAGCTGGTCTAAAATAGTGTGTTGGTAGTTTGTGTTGACAGTTCATTTTAGATATTTTAATGTATCAAATCCTCTCCAAGAGCGGCACGGAGTGAGGTGGTACAGTGTTTAGCATGCTGTACTCAAATTTTGGACAATGACAGTTAAAATCCATGCCCATGCCTCCAAATTTAGGTTTTCTGTGATTCCTCTAAATGACTTCAGGCAAATGCTGAGATGGTTCCTATGAAAAAGGGCGTGGCTGATTTCCTCCCCATCCTTTTGTGATCTGAGCTTGTGCTCAATCTCTACTGACCACACTGTCGATGGGATATTAAACTCTAATCTCTCTTCCTTTCTTCCAAGAGGGTTTGGTGAAATGGCTGTGAGGCTTTCAGTGAGTAGAAAATCTAAGATAATTTAGGTAATCCAATTGTTGAGGATGTTTACTGCCAGTTGATATGTCAGTTATTCACCATGATCTTAGCACTGTAAATCAACGTACTGAACAAGTTTGTTCTGGAAATTGCACAAGTAAGTGGCTGTTGTGCTTTGACTAATACCTTTTTTCAGAGACTGAAACTACCTTTCTTCACCATAGATTTGTTATCCCCATGGAGCTGCACTTGTTACTGCACTATTCAAAGTGTACCAACACATAGCTTTTTGCCCAACCTGTGGTGATGGCAGGATTTCATCTCTTCTGGGATTATCTCTAAGGTCACAAAGAAATTTGTAGACAGTGTATATGACTCTTCATTTGATACTGTGTGTCTTGAAACAAAATGATAAAGCCATGACAACATGAACCAGGAACAGTATGTTTACACAAACCGATGACGGATATCTGTTCAGTATCCTTTGCTTCTTATGATGCTACCTAGCTGGAGATTGTGGTAGAAATGTCATTGTGACAACAGTGTGCATTTAGAATCACATACTATGTGAAATGCTCCCCATTGGCACCTACTGAACAAAAGAAACATGAAGGGTGGGAGAACTAGCTTTGCCTTCCCAGCCACCACTTTGGGTGTTTCCTTGTACAGTAGCCAGAGGACAGCAGCACATCCATTTTTGGACAAGGAATAAAGAACTGAGAGTAAGATGAGCACTGATTCCACTACTGTTCTTCTGGAAGCACTGAAGAAGGTGAGACAGTGGTTAAGAGACTGGAGTAACACTAAGGAGGTTGGGTATAAAATCTCCTCCTAGCCATTCAGATTTTTGGTTTTCATGGTATTTGTAAAGTACTTAAGGCAAATGCCAGATGGTTTGTTTGAAAAAGTTGCAGGCAATTTCCCATCCCATCTTTCTCCTAACTGATCTTGTGCACCATCTCAAAAGACCTTGCAGCTTCTGATGCATTAACCTGTACCTTCATTTTCTTACACTGAAACTGTTTTAATTCAGTCTGACATGTCTGTACTGTGTCCTGTGCCCACCTCCATGCTGTACCCAGTAACGAATGTCAGCTCCAGTTGAGTTTATTGTCACAAGTTTGAATTTATTATGCTTCTTTCTGTTATGGAGATCTAGGCTGAAGTTGTGTTGGCTAGGATCTTGATTTCTCTGAGTTTGAATTGTGATCTGTTCCTGCAGAAGTGTCCATGTACATCTTTTGTATGTCATGTACATTTTCCACTCCATGTTTAACCGTACTTGTGGCAGTCTAATCAATATAGAATCTGAGAAACTGTATGCAACAGCATACCAGCCAGACTATCTAAACAGTTCCATACATGGAATATGTATGCCACTTATAATTAAAAGAAATTTTGTGTGTAGATCAACATGGAAAATGGGCACAAATAAAGATTTTTTTGAACCAAAATTCTGTGTCACAATGTTTTATGCTGGAACTCTGTAGCAGAAGAATTGCCAGAAATTCAAACTTAAAACAGTAACTTCAACTGAAACCCAGGTTATTTGCTTAACACAGTGTGGAAGTGGATACTGCACATTGAGAGGCATGCTGGACTGTGTGAAAACAGTTTTAAAAGATATGGCATATGGACTGGTGCCCAGGTAAGTTTCATTCTTGCATGTTTGGTTTGAGTGGAGATTGATGGTTGGGTGTTACCCCATCTTTCAGCTGTTAGCATTATTTCCATGGACATTCAAACTGCTTGCCTCGTCTTCTGCGTTTCAAAAGCTTTGTATCCTCCACCTTGTTGTAGATGGTGTAATCCGTAAACCTTAACAGTCCATTTTCCTCATGACATTCATTGTTTAGATGGTTGTGAAAAGCTTAGATGCTAGATTTTAGTGACACAACTTGGCTAACAAGAAGACTTTTTCATGACTGTGTCTATTACAGTTAACAACACATGGAGTGAAAAAAAACTAAAAACAAAATATTCAGAATTAATTTACACATTCTAACATACGTGAGTAACTGCCTGTACAAGTCTGTTTCTCCATTCTTTAGCAAAAGGTGAGCTTATTGGTTGCTTTGGCCTGACTGAACCAGACCATGGAAGTGATATAGCTGGATTACAAACGAGAGCAAAGTACTCAGCGGCTACTAAATCATATTTCCTTACTGGAAGCAAGACATGGTAGGTTGGTCACTGCTGTGGGAATTTTTCAGTAATTTGTATTAGTAATTTGAAACGTGTGTTACTAGGTATGTAGCATAGTATTGCTGGTGGTGTTCGTGTTTCTAATGCAAGTTTGTCATTGCATATTGTGTGTGAAATTATCAAAAAATTGCCCTGATTTAACATTTCATTGTCTACCTATTTACGTTGATGTAAAATTTGTTCATGCTTTGCAGAAACCCATACATATTATGAGACCTATATTTTATCTTCTCTGTGAATAAAATGATGTAGCTACTGCAGAGACAGAGAGAGAGAGAGAGAGAGAGTGGGTGGGCACATGTGCAATATACTAGCGAGAATGTACTCTGTTTCAGCCTTTTAATTTTTGCTGTGCTTCATGGCATTTATTACCAGAAGACAATCTACAGCAAATGCAAAAGTTTAATTATCCAGTGGTGAACATCATTGCAGACACAAATAGCTCATCTGATGTTTAATAATCACAAAACAGTGCAACACTACTTATATCACTGAAATATGCATAGTATTATTTCTCAGTGAAGAGAAAGTGTGACAAGTTGAATGATTTACAAGTACAAAACCTCACAAGAAAGGCAAATTTGGACTGTAAAAAGGCACTTGTATTTATGTTAATACATGATTCATTGTTAGTTTTGCACAGCAATATTTGCATGCCTATTTTGATCTGTCACAGGCAACAAATTTCAGGCTTTCATCTACAAGTATCCACTAGATATTCTGACAGTCATCAAGCATAGAATTTACAGTTTGTGCCAAAGAAAAGGAGATTCTGGAATTGAAGATGAATATATGTATGTAATATGCAGAGGTCAAGAAGTCATTGAAGTCCAAGGAATCACCAATTCAGCTTTTTTTTCATATTATCTGTGTGAGGTATTTGACTCTGCGAATCTCTGCTTTTGTGGGGAAAATATGAAATTTTGTATACTTAAAGGTACCGTGCAATAAGCGAATGCTTTACTAAAATATTTTGTTCATCATCTGGCAATCCACAAGGAAAAAAGTTCTCAGAATAAATAACATCATAATATTTATGTTACCAAACAAATAGAAGCATAGAAGTAATACTTCAATTGAATGTCATTCTCTTCACCCCCCCTCACCCCCCTCCCCCGATTCTCTCTCTCTCCCTCTCCCTCCCTACCTACCTCCCTCCCTCCCCCTCCCCCCCCCCCCCTCTCTCTCTCTCTCTCTCTCTCTCTCTCTCTCTCTCTCTCTCACACACACACACACACACACACACACACACACACACACACACAGACACAGACAAATGGTTCAAATGGCTCTGAGCACTATGGGACTTAACAGCTGAGATCATCAGTCCCCTAGAACTTAGAACTACTTAAACCTAACTAACCTAAGAACATCATACACTTCCATGCCCGAGGCAAGATTCGAACCTGCGACTGTTGCGGTTGCGCAGTTCCAGACTGCAGTGCCTAGAAGCGCTCGGCCACCACGGCCAGCCACACACAGACACACACACACTTGTGGTAAGTAGGAGGAGTCATGGGGCAGACAGAACTTCCGGACATTCATCTAAGTGGCCAGCATGTAGCCATACATGAAAGTTATAACAATCTAATTCCCACCAAATTTACATTGACTTTCAGTAACAATCTCAAGGAAAGTATTTATAAAATTAACTTCCCAATGCAGAGACATTTCATTTCATTTTTTATTGGTCATTTTAATCATTTGTTTTACAAAGTATACAATATGATATTGGACAAGTCATTGTGATTTGCAATACACCTTTTTAAATCATACAAGTATATTTACATTGATTTAGACTTAATATTATCACAGCTGAAAATTCGGCTTTCATACGTGATATTTAACACAGGTAATTCAATCAGGTTTTTTTACATAAATATTTTGATTAACATTTCAGTCATTCTTTTTTTAATATTTGGCAACAGATTTTTATGTTTCAAGATATTCATCTATACTATAACAACACTTTTGCAATAAATATTTATGGACAGCAGTTTTAAATTTTGAAGTGTCTTTTATTGTTTTAATATTATTAATTAGCTTATTGTAGAGTCTGTTTTGTGTTTGTTGTGGTCCATTCTGTTTCAGTGTTGTGTATGCATGTTGAACATGTATATCCTACTTTCTCCTTGAGTTATGCAGATGGATAGTCTGGTTAATTGATACAAGGTTGTTGCTGTTTTCTAAGAATTGCCTAACAAATAGTATCACTTTTAAGATATACAGAAACAATAGCGGAAGGGTGTTAAGTTTCCTAAATGAGGGCTTACGTGAGCTTCT
The DNA here is from genome assembly GCF_023864275.1 of Schistocerca cancellata. NCBI lineage: Eukaryota > Metazoa > Arthropoda > Insecta > Orthoptera > Acrididae > Schistocerca > Schistocerca cancellata. The sequence continues at coordinate 719,668,791 of NC_064629.1, forward strand.
TGAAGCAGCATTTTCTGTGGCTCTTACAATTCTCTTTTGGAATATAAAACAACTTCTGCTTGCAGATGTATTTCTCCAAAAGATTATGCTATATCACAATAAGGATTCTGCCTGGGCAAAATGTACATTTTTAGTGTCTCTTTTGATGTGCAACCAGAAAGAATTTTGATAGTATAACAAATCTTATTCAATTTATTTGTAATGTATTTTGCATGTTGAACCCATCTTAGGTCTTCTTGTTCCATATTCGAAGAAATTTTGTAGAGCTTACATTTTCAAGAGTCCTGGTAAACAACTCTATGTCTGGTGTTGGTGGACATTTATTTTGCACTGTGTGTAAGTGTATAGTAACTGTTTTTTTCTGTATTTATTACTAAACTGTTTCAAGAAAACCAGTCTGTATTGTGGGTGGTACACTTTTTAATCTCGTGCAGTAATTCTTCTCTGGTCCTTCCTTTTACACTCCTGGAAATTGAAATAAGAACACCGTGAATTCATTGTCCCAGGAAGGGGAAACTTTATTGACACATTCCTGGGGTCAGATACATCACATGATCACACTGACAGAACCACAGGCACATAGACACAGGCAACAGAGCATGCACAATGTCGGCACTAGTACAGTGTATATCCACCTTTCGCAGCAATTCAGGCTGCTATTCTCCCATGGAGACGATCGTAGAGATGCTGGATGTAGTCCTGTGGAACGGCTTGCCATGCCATTTCCACCTGGCGCCTCAGTTGGACCCGCGTTCGTGCTGGACGTGCAGACCGCGTGAGACGACGCTTCATCCAGTCCCAAACATGCTCAATGGGGGACAGATCCCAGATCCGGAGATCTTGCTGGCCAGGGTAGTTGACTTACACCTTCTAGAGCACGTTGGGTGGCACGGGATACATGCGGACGTGCATTGTCCTGTTGGAACAGCAAGTTCCCTTGCCGGTCTAGGAATGGTAGAACGATGGGTTCGATGACGGTTTGGATGTACCGTGCACTATTCAGTGTCCCCTCGACGATCACCAGTGGTGTACGGCCAGTGTAGGAGATCGCTCCCCACACCATGATGCCGGGTGTTGGCCCTGTGTGCCTCGGTCGTATGCAGTCCTGATTGTGGCGCTCACCTGCACGGCACCAAACACGCATACGACCATCATTGGCACCAAGGCAGAAGCGACTCTCATCGCTGAAGACGACACGTCTCCATTCGTCCCTCCATTCACGCCTGTCGCGACACCACTGGAGGCGGGCTGCACGATGTTGGGGCGTGAGCGGAAGACGGCCTAACGGTGTGCGGGACCGTAGCCCAGCTTCATGGAGACGGTTGCGAATGGTTCTCGCCGATACCCCAGGAGCAACAGTGTCCCTAATTTGCTGGGAAGTGGCGGTGCGGTCCCCTACGGCACTGCGTAGGATCCTACGGTCTTGGCGTCCATCCGTGCATCGCTGCGGTCCGGTCCCAGGTCGACGGGCACGTGCACCTTCCGCCGACCACTGGCGACAACATCGATGTACTGTGGAGACCTCACGCCCCACGTGTTGAGCAATTCGGCGGTACGTCCACCCGGCCTCCCGCATGCCCACTATACGCCCTCGCTCAAAGTCCGTCAACTGCACATACGGTTCACATCCACGCTGTCGCGGCATGCTACCAGTGTTAAAGACTGCGATGGAGCTCCGTATGCCACGGCAAACTGGCTGACACTGACGGCGGTGGTGCACAAATGCTGCGCAGCTAGCGCCATTCGACGGCCAACACCGTGGTTCCTGGTGTGTCCGCTGTGCCGTGCGTGTGATCATTGCTTGTACAGCCCTCTCGCAGTGTCCGGAGCAAGTATGGTGGGTCTGACACACCGGTGTCAATGTGTTCTTTTTTCCATTGCCAGGAGTGTATTATCAAATTTCTGTCATCTGTGAATTTTATGTAGTTATGGCATGGATTGGTTGGTTCCAAGTCATTCACAAAGAGTAGAAACAGAGTTGGTCCTAGAATGGAGCCTTGTGGTACACCGTACCTAATGCTCTGCTTTTCTGAGCAGTCGGACTTTATCTTGTTCCCTTCTTGGATAGCAAGCTCAACTAATTGCTCTCTGTTTTGGAGACATGGTTTTGTCCATTCATAGGCTGGGCCACTAGTACTGACAGATTCACGTTTCTTAAGCAACATGTTGTGATTGATGACATCAAATGATTTAGAGGGGTCTAAAAATATGCTGAAATATGTTCTTTGCTGTCTATTGCGCTTAAGGCTTCATTTAGGAATGCAAAAATAGCCGTCTCAGTAGATTTAGATTTTTGGAATCCATGTTGTGTATTAAGGAATTTCTTCTATGAAATTTATTAGTCTTTTTTCTTTTTCACTTCAAATCACCCATCTTTGGGGTGCATCAGATCAGTCACTTCTTTGATGCTTGTGCTCTCTTTGTCTAACAATAGTTCTTCATTCTATCTGATCTCTTCTTTCTTTCCTCCTCTGATATCTGAATCGGTTTCCTGGTGTTGATCTTAACTTGGAACCTCTTAGTTTTGACTTTGGTCACGGTCTTGGCTGTACCATTCTTTAACATGTCTTCGGTAATCTGGAGTTCTCTCAAATCCTTTTCCACTTCCTTAAACCAATTGAGTTTAATACTCTTTTTTTGTAAAAGAAGTCAAAGATTTGTTTAGTTAGTCTGTTGGGATTCATTCAGAGTATGTGTCCATAGAAATCAATCCTCCTTTTCCTCATTGTTTTTGAGAGTCTATCCGACTTTGCATACAGGGCTTTGTTTCTATAGAAAACTTGTTTGTTATTTCAGAATTTGGGACCCATGGTCTTTCTCAAAATTTTCCTCTCCTTGATTTCCAATTTCTCCATTTGCCCTTTCCTCCCTATGACTAGTCTCTCATGCATAGAGTGCTTCCAGCTTAATTATTGTGCTATAATGCCTTATTTTGATTTTCCAAGAGAGGGCTTTCTTATTGTATGTGTTTTTGGTTTTCGAGAAAGCTAGTTGCATTTTATTCCTTCTTGCTTCTATTGCTTTCCCTTCAAGGTTGTTCCATTTAGTCCATTCCCCTAGGTACTTGAAACTCCTAATCAACTCTATTTTTTGAGCCCCTACTTTAATTCTCTTAGGAGTAACCATTATATTCATCATAATCTTCATTTTTTCGTAAGACATCTTAAGTCCTATCTTCCCTGCCTGCTCTTGTAACTTGGCGATTTGTTCTTTACCTTCCTCCCATGTTTCCGCAAGCAGCGCCATGTCGTCAACAGATGCCAAACACTTAATCGTGATTCGTTTGTTTTTTGTTCCAAGTCTTATTCCCCTCTCATTCTTGCATTCCATTGCCTCACAACCTTTTCGAGTGCACAGTTAAACAACACTGGTGAGAGACCATCCCCTTGTCGGACCTATGTTCACATCTCAAAAGGTTCTGACAGTTCACAGGCAACTGCGCAGAGAACTAAAATGTAATGAAGATATTGCTTTCATGAAATATGTTAGACTCTATAAAACTATATTTAAAAGAGTTGTCAAGGCAGCAAAACAACTGGCAAATAACAGGCTAAGTTTAAATCATAAAAATTATACAAAGGCTGTGTGGTCTGTCATTAAATCTGTGTTAGGTGTTAACGCATGTAACCAAGAAATTTCAAAAGTTGACATTGAAGGAAATACTATTGTAAATCAGAGTACTTTAATGAATTTTTTTATAAATGTAGCAAAGTCTAATGTAGATGTAAGAGATTATCACAACAAAGTAAATCCCTTTGGCCTAGGGAAAAACTCTGAAAACTTTATGAAATTCTCAAAAGTTTCTGTGGAGGATGTAGAAAATGCTATTCTAACATTAAGAAACAAAAAATCTGCAGGTTGGGATGGAATACCCACCAAAGTTATTAAAGTGGTACACAATAGAATTGCAAACCCACTAGCTCAGACAATAAATCAGTGTTTTGAAGAGGGCTGTTTCCCAGAGGTACTGAAATATGCTGAAGTCAAACCACTCTTCAAGAAGGGATCAAGAGAGATCATGGGAAATTATCATCCTATCTCCATTCTCCCAGTCCTATCTAAAATATTTGAAAAACTTGCTGTTGCACAAATCCAAAACTTCATTGCAAAATATTCTGTTATTCTAAAGAATAAATTTGGTTTTCAGCAGGGTAAAAACACCATCAATGCAGTAAACGGTTTCATTGAGAAAATAAGCACATCGTTAGACAAGAGAAATAAGGTGGCAGGAATTTTCTGTGACCTCACAAAGGCATTTGATTCCGTAAACCATGCATTGCTTGTTTACAAACTTGAAAAGTATGGCATTAGCGGCAGTGCCCTACAATGGCTTAACTCCTACTTATCTAACAGAAAGCAAAGAGTTAGCGTTTCTTCAAATGGCACATATTATTTTTCTGACTGGAAAAAAATATCTCAGGGTGTTCCACAAGGATCCATATTAGGCCCAGTCCTATTTCTCTTTTACGTTAATGACTTACCATTAAATATCAGTTCCCCATCAGTTCTGTTTGCAGATGATACTTCTGTCTTAGTTAAAGATCAGGACTCCGAAAAAATTCCCAAATCTGTGATCAGTACCCTCAGTACCTTAGAAACTTGGTTTCAGCTAAATGGGTTGAATCTAAACATATCTAAGACTCACATGATAAAGTTCAGAACCAAACAGTCAAAATGTGAGCAGATTAAGGTTGTACACAACAACCAAGGTATGCAAGAAGTTGACTCAGTCAAATTCTTAGGTTTAAATGTAGATAAAAATTTGAGCTGGCAGGCACACATTGAATACCTGGCAAATAAACTGAGCAGCTTTGCATTATTCAATGCAGCTGACATGGACACACGAAAAGTAGCATATACAAGCTACTTCAAAAACGATTAATAGTTATGGTAATGTTTTTTGGGGTAACTCGACAAACATAGTGTGGATACTAAAAATACAGAAAAAAAATCATACGAAATATGTGCACTGCAAATCACAAAGAATCATGTTGACCATTATTTAGAAAACTTAAAATATTAACTCTGCCATCCTTATACATATATGAGATTATTATATTTTTGTACACCAGGCATGAATTATTTGAGGGAAACCATTTTGTCCATTCACATGATACCAGAAACAAAGAACATTTTATGCTCCCCATCCACCGCCTCAGACTGTATGCCCAGGGACCTCAATACATGGGATTGAAAATTTGTAATAAATTAAAAGGGAACAAGTTGATGCAGGTGAATTTAGGTTCACTTAAAAGAAAACTATATGAGGTACTGACACTGAAGTGTTATTACTCAGTGGATGAATTCATGCAGGACAAATGGGAAATTTGAGCTGGGTACAATGTGTTATCCTTATAGTGCTGTTATTTATTATAGTGCTATTACTTATTAATGTAAAAATCATTGTAATTGTTTTATAAATTTTTGACATGTCTCCTGTACGCAAACCAAATGGATTGCAGATGTACGTCATGAGATGATTAAAACACAATTCACAAAAATTCACAATTCGCCCATGAATCTGACTTTAGAGGACGTATTCGTTAGTGTCTCCTTGATGATATTTAGAGTTTTGTCATCCAAGCTAAACTCCTCCAAAATATTGAACGACGACTCTCTGTCTATGGAATCACAAGCTTTTTGGAAGACTACAAAAGTCAATATATATGGTTTTGCCCTCTGCTTCTGATATGCTAAAATGTTTCTGAGATCTGTTCAGGGCAAGATTTTCCTTTCCTAAACCCTGCTTGATACTCCCCAATCTGGCAATCCAGCTAGGATTCTACTCTTTTAAGTAGAGCTCTGGACAATATCTTGTAGGTCACATCCACCAGGAAAATCCCTCTGTAGTTATTGGGGTCACATATAGGACCTTTTTTGTGAAGAGGGTGTATCAGGGCCATTTTCCATTCCTCTGGAATGATTCCTTTCTTCCATATCTCTTCAAAAAGTTTCTGGAGTAAGACAATTTCATTTTTGCTTGCATATTTCCATAATTGGGCTGTTATCTGATTTTCACCTGATGCCTTGAAATTTTCCATATGATTTAGTATTGCTTGGATCTCACTTACAGGTGGGGGTTTAGAGCCTGGGTTGGGGGATGATTTCGGTCCACCATTGAACACCATCTTTTGGTGTAGTTCCTCACAGTTTAGAAGTTCCTTGAAGTACACTCCTGGAAATTGAAATAAAAACACCGTGAATTCATTGTCCCAGGAAGGGGAAACTTTATTGACACATTCCTGGGGTCAGATACATCACATGATCACACTGACAGAACCACAGGCACATAGACACAGGCAACAGAGCATGCACAATGTCGGCACTAGTACAGTGTATATCCACCTTTCGCAGCATGCAGGCTGCTATTCTCCCATGGAGACGATCGTAGAGATGCTGGATGTAGTCCTGTGGAACGGCTTGCCATGCCATTTCCACCTGGCGCCTCAGTTGGACCAGCGTTCGTGCTGGACGTGCAGACCGTGTGAGACGACGCTTCATCCAGTCCCAAACATGCTCAATGGGGGACAGATCCGGAGATCTTGCTGGCCAGGGTAGTTGACTTACACCTTCTAGAGCACGTTGGGTGGCGCGGGATACATGCGGACGTGCATTGTCCTGTTGGAACAGCAAGTTCCCTTGCCGGTCTAGGAATGGTAGAACGATGGGTTCGATGACGGTTTGGATGTACCGTGCACTATTCAGTGTCCCCTGGACGATCACCAGTGGTGTACGGCCAGTGTAGGAGATCGCTCCCCACACCATGATGCCGGGTGTTGGCCCTGTGTGCCTCGGTCGTATGCAGTCCTGATTGTGGCGCTCACCTGCACGGCGCCAAACACGCATACGACCATCATTGGCACCAAGGCAGAAGCGACTCTCATCGCTGAAGACGACACGTCTCCATTCGTCCCTCCATTCACGCCTGTCGCGACACCACTCGAGGCGGGCTGCACGATGTTGGGGCGTGAGCGGAAGACAGCCTAACGGTGTGCGGGACCGTAGCCCAGCTTCATGGAGACGGTTGCGAATGGTCCTCGCCGATACCCCAGGAGCAACAGTGTCCCTAATTTGCTGGGAAGTGGCGGTGCGGTCCCCTACGGCACTGCGTAGGATCCTACGGTCTTGGCGTGCATCCGTGCGTCGCTGCGGTCCGGTCCCAGGTCGACGGGTACGTGCACCTTCCGCCGACCACTGGCGACAACATCGATGTACTGTGGAGACCTCACGCCCCACGTGTTGAGCAATTCGGCGGTACATCCACCCGGCCTCCCGCATGCCCACTATACGCCCTCGCTCAAAGTCCGTCAACTGCACACTCGGTTCACGTCCACGCTGTCGCGGCATGCTACCAGTGTTAAAGACTGCGATGGAGCTCCGTATGCCACGGCAAACTGGCTGACACTGACGACGGCGGTGGTGCACAAATGCTGCGCAGCTAGCGCCATTCGACGGCCAACACCGCGGTTCCTGGTGTGTCCGCTGTGCCGTGCGTGTGATCATTGCTTGTACAGCCCTCTCGCAGTGTCCGGAGCAAGTATGGTGGGTCTGACACACCGGTGTCAATGTGTTCTTTTTTCCATTTCCAGGAGTGTATTTTGCTAGTATATTACAGTTGACCCTATTACTAGCCTATGTTCCCTTTTTTGTCCTGAGGTGGGGGGTCATATCTGTTTAGCTTCTCCCTGAAGATCCAATAATAGTTTCTCATGTTGTTCTTAGCAAATTCGTCATTTATCTTCCTGAGCAGTTGGTCTTCTTGCTCCTTCTTAACTTTCTTGACCTCCTTGGACACCATCTTTCTAGTTTCCACAAAGTGCTGCCAGGCACTCTCATCCTTTTTGGTTTGCCAGATGTGCCACGTCTTCTTCCTCAGATCAAGTAGTCTATCACACTCATCATTCCACCACCTGTGCTTCTTCATCCTGGTAACATGACCAAGCTGCTCTGCCTTGGTTATAAGACTCTTCTCCATCTGTTTCCAGTCCTGGCCTTCTAGGTCACTGGTTAACTTGCCCCATTCCTCCTTCTTCACCTTTATTTTCTCTGGATCATATCTCCTTCATGCAAGTTTTTTCCTATGAAAGTTATTCTTGGGGATGATCTTCAGTTTCACTTTAGATAGACAGTGGTCAGAATCGAGGTTGGCCCCTTTGAGAACCCTAACATTTTGGATTTCCTTACGAAATTTCTGCTTTATTGCAACATGATCTAACTGGAATTCTCCCAGGAGATGGTTAGGTGAAACCCATGTCTTCTGCTTTCTTGGTAATTTCTTAAAGCTAGTTGGTTTCAGGACCAAATTGTGTGCCTGGCATAATTCGATGAGCCTGATACCATTTTGATTCATCCTGTTATGTGCCAGGTATCTCCCCACTATATTCCTCAACCTTTTCTCTCTCCACATTTGGGCGTTAAAATCCCCTAGAAAGATGATGATATGTTTTTTGGGGATCCTTTTGGATCATGTCATCTAGTTTGTTCCAGAATAGTTCCACCTTCTCCTTATTCTTTTTGTTGTCAATGTTTATAGGGGCGTGAACATTTACAACGGTATATACTTTGTCAGTTGACTTAAACGTGAGTGTGGATAGCCTTTCAGAGGCAGACTCAAAGCTTATAATGGAGCCTATACTTTCTTGTTAATTACGAAACCTGTCCCAAGGTGGGGAACATTTTTCATAACTCTTGTCCCTGTCTTCTCCTTAAGTATCCTGAATCCTCCTGATTCAAAGCTGTCCTCGTCCAAGAACCTGGTCCATTGCCCAGCCATAATGAATATTCTATGTTCATTTAATGTGTACATTAGAGTCTTACGTTTCCCCACATTCAAAAGTGAATTTGCATTAAAAGTTGGTAAGTAGTTTGCTTTCCTGTATTTTATTTTGTTTGAGGTTCCAAGACGTTCCGATTCATCTTTGTGTGACATTGCAGAATCATCAGAATCAAAATGTCTGCTTGTGCACTAATGTGTGGTGGATTGACCACATGGGCTAATTAGTTTCACATCACACTTTTCCATGATTGATAATTCTTTGAGTCCTGATGGTGACTTCTAGAGCCACCATTTTTTACAACCAAGGTTGTTAACCCTGGAGGATTATTCACAGCTGCCCCTTACATGGAGACAGACACTGACCAAAAGGTGCCCAATTTGAGAACAGACGCTTTTGGATTTTGATTTGATTTTTAATTCATGGTTAACTCCACTAGGCTCTTCTGCTCTCTCCGCCATTGGGAATCGGATTCCTCTTCCACCTTCGAGAGCGTTGACCAGGTTTCACCGAGGAACCTTAGGCAGGGGCACTTACAGGGTTCTACCATCTGGAGCCAGATGGACACAGGTTTTTTTTAATGAGGTGTTACTCCTCCCCCTCCTCCTTCCTCATCACTTGCAACATGAGGCCCCCGGGCTTGGGACTGCCAGTGGCATATGGCTTTCATCTTATTGGTGGAATTTTTTATGTATTTGTCATTTGCCATTATTTTTGCTTGTTTGACAACCATTTTGAAGATATTTTTATAGGTTTTGCAATAAGTATCAAATTCTGGTGACGTGAGTTGTTGGGACAACCTGTGTAGTAATATTTTTTGAGGATACCAGAATTCCAGAAGTGATCCATTTATTTTTTGTTTTCTTTGTGTATATTTTGCTCTGTGTTGGACGGAAGCACAATTAAAAATAGTAGGAAAAATTTCTGATTAAGTTTTATATTAAATTTTCCATCCGTGTGTTTGCAGTTGTAAATCTTTTTCCAGTTTTCTTTGCTGAAGTAATGGAGAAAGTGATTTATATTTTCATTACTGTAGTTTCTACTGGTGGTTCTTAGGCAGTGTTTAAATTGCAGCTCAGTTTCCATTCTCAGAAAGAGTTTTTGAGCTGTGTGTGTTAATATATTGGTGAGATTTGACTTCCTAGGAAATCCATTAGCTTTAAATTGGTTCTACTGATTGATTAAGTGACTGATTATTTTTAATTTGGTCTCATTCATGTGGAAATGTTAACTCAGCATATACACATCAATGAATAAAATGACTACTCAGTTTGTAACGGTTCTACCTACTTTATTTCTTTGTTTGTTGTCCTTGGTGTCGACATACTGTGTTGCTACACTGGCTGAAAAATGACGTTTGTAATTTGGACACTGACTATGGTAAATAATGTAGCCGACAGATGCATAGTTACTTTTCACAGTCTTGTACTTTTGCTGTTCACAACCCCCCCCCCTCCCCCCCCAATAAAACACAGTGATATGGCCAGTGCACTATTGTTTAACCTTCGATAAGCCTCATTAATAGGTTGCAGGCAAACATTCACATACTGCTACAATAGTTTCCTGTTGAACATCTACAAGCAGTAAAACCTAACCACAAAGTCCACAGTTCTTGAAGAATAATCAGGTACGTATGGAGCAGACACTGTCATTGGTTTAACACATGGCCTATTGGTGTAGCACTTATTTCATTGTTAAGTTGAAGCATTGTTGTTGTTCTAACCAACATAGGTTTCACGTCTGAAGCTTGGCTGTGGACTGACTGCCTCATGACCAAAAATCGGGTCCTTATCAATAATAGGTACTGAAACTACACATTGTTTGAAGTTAAATTTACAGAGATTACAATTAAAACCTAACACATTAAATTAACTGAATAAATTGAAAAATTCTGTCCTTTTAACAGTTTCTTCTACTACAATGTTTAGGTCGAATTATTTGGTTAAATGATGAAATTAACATATGTAGTTATGTAAACAATACGTTTGACAAAACTGTTAATTACTTTGGAATTAATGAAGGGCAGGTTTTGCCAAATAAATACTTTAAGAATACTAGCAGTTCATCTTCAAAATTATTACAATTATTACAGAATTTATATTTGTTAATATGTCAACAGTAGAATTTAAGTTATGAAACAATTACGGATTTTACCCTATAACAAAAGAACTAACTAGGAATAGTCAAAATAAATGAGAAAATCAATTACATACCTAAAGCTAAGCCCAGAATTAGATCTGGTGTTAAATTCTTTAAAACTGAGGGCCAACTGTTCTCTTATATGAAAATACAGATTATACTCGTGTATGTTAATGGTAATTAGTTTAAGGAGGCAGATGGCAAAACAAGAGGGGAATTGAAACCAGCTTGCTTCCTCACAAGTTAATTTAGTTTATTACACCATCTTAATAGTATAAGGTTATTTCTGCATTAAATAATTTCTAGTGTCTTTGAGATAATCTCCTAATGTTTGATGTCTTATACACTCTTCGGTAGAATGTGAAACAACTAGATTCCTGGGTCCCATCTCTCTTTCTTAAGCATTTTCATTCTGAGCAATTTGAGTCTTGGTTTTTCCATTGGGAACATTTGTATTTATTTCCAATTTATATTCATGGATAAATCAATGTATGACAGTTATCGAAACAGTTTCTACATGAATCTGTCTTCCATTTTCTTACAGTCATCAAAACTAAATCTTGCTCTTTCATATCAAAGTAAAAGCTTTTTTTGTGGTATGAATGTTACAGTTTCCCACCACTGTTATTACATCTCTATATATAGTTTAAAAAATCTGTGGTATCCAGTACACAGCAGTTGTTCATCTGTGTAGGCCTATTGTGAAAGGTGCTTAATTGTAAATATAAATAAGCATAATTTATATGTCATTAGATCACCTGTACATCATCTCTACATAAACTGCAATCTAAATCCTTTCACCCTGCTCACTGTAGTCAAGCATTGGTCTCTTAAAATTTTACACGCCGTGCTTCCCTCCATTACCGAATTGACAATTCCGTGATACTTCAGGATATAATGTATCATCTGATCCCCTCTTTTTGTCAAGTTGTCAAGTTGTGCTACAGATTTCTCCCCCGACTCCCAGTTTGATTCAGTAACTCTTCATTTGTTATTCAGTCTATCCATCTAATTTTCAGTATACTTCTGTTCAGTGCTTGATTTGTGATGGTATGTACCGGTACTCTGTACTGGTACATGCGGCAAAAAGAAAAAAAAAAAAAAAAGGTCAGAACCACAGATTTTGAGACTGCTATGACAGAACTTTTATTGCAGCTGTAGCAAAACTTGTATTCGCACTTTTAAAATGCTCAGAAAAATGTTAAAATAACAATTTTTTTTTTTTTACAAATTAAATATTGCTTCTTTTGCATCACATTTCATAAGCTTCTGTTCTCTTCTTCTGTACAAGGCTACCCTCCAGACAAATATACTTAAAAACGATTTTTGAACATTTATTTATATCTGTTGTTAATAAATTTCTCTTTTCCAGAAACATGTTTCTTGCTTTTCCCAGTCTGCATTTTATATTCTTTCTCTTTCTGCCACTGTCAGTTGCTGATTTTCAGGTTTCAAGACTGTAACTAAAAGTCTAAGAAGCCAACCTTGCCTACGATATTGGACAGGTCACAGGTGGCGGATAGTGAACGTTCCATCAGATATGGTAGACAGCTGTGAATGCAGAATAAGCAGTCCTGGACCAAGGCAAAATAAAACTAAGTCCACTTTGTGTTTGTCCTGTAGCAAGCACAAAGTGGTCAGTGTCTGCTCACCAGTGGTGTGGCTGAAATTTATATTCTGGAACTAACCCTTCCAGTCTTAACACTTTGAGTTCACTCAGTGAGTCTACTCAACCCCATCTGATTCCAGGTTCAGTCATCATGGAGCAGTTTGATAATCACAATATTACACCAGGTCGTCAATCCACTGCCAGTATTTCTAGCATGACTGGTCTTTCAGATTCTGGGGTAGCCAGGTTAAAATGCAGTGTGATTCAACAGAGGAAGTCAGAGTCCTCTCACCAACTTAAAACCAACACAAATACATTTTTTGCAACCAAGTAAACTTCATAAATTGGGAGATACATTAAAAGAACAGAAGATTCAAATTTTGGCACTTCAAGAAACATGAGTGAGAGACAATAACACCATGGATTTTCGCAATTATTGTCTCTTTAAAAGTAAAACTGATAAAAGAATACACCACATCTGGGAGTCACTTTTGCAGTCTCCAAAAATATTTTAATCTCAATGACGGAAGTAAAACCTATTAATAATAGACTAATAACAATTTCTCTTAAGTGTGCAAATAAAGCGTACACTTTAATTAATGGCCATATGCCAGTCAACGGAGATAACTGTAAAAAACGTAAATAAGTTAATGATGCTTGGGAAATGTTAGAAAGCATCATCTCGAAAATTCCCTCAAACCATGCTGAAATTTTAATGGGTGCTTTTAATGCTCAATTAGGTAAAGAGAAGGACATATAAGAAAATGGTGGATGGATTTCCTGCTCATAAGTAGACAAACCAAAATGGTCAAAGACTTGTTGAAACATGCAAAAATTTTAACCTTAAAATCACATCAGCACATTTTAAAAAGAACCCGTCTAAACAAAAGCTTGACAGGAGCTCAATACATTTATTGGGGAATTTAATATCGATCATGTAGCAATTTCATACCCTAACGACAAAGAAATTTTAAATTTCCAAGTTAGGAAAGGGGCTAATCTTGATTCTGACCCTTATTTAACATGAAGAAAAGTAAAACTTCATCCTCAAAAACTCTTCAAAACAAAAAATGTTATCCCAAAATTTGACACTGCTAAAATAACCTCAAACCTAACAAGTGAGCTTAAAAAAAAAAAAAATATCCAACAATTGGCAAAGCCTAAAAGAAAAGTTCATCAAACCAGCACAAAATTTAATTATGCTTCGAAAGAAACAAAAACACCCTTGGTGGGAGGCATTAAAAATTGGAATAGTAACAAAACTGAAAATACGTGCAACACCTTTCTAGCTGTAATAAAAGGAACATCTAAATTAATCCGACAGACTAAAAGAAACTGTGAAAATACCCAACTTTTAGAAATCAAAAAGACTTCCAAAAGAACAATACAAGAAACTTTTATAAGACATTCAAAACAATACTAACTGGTTACCAACCTCAAAGTCTTTGCTTCAAAAATGAAAATGGCAGTTTGCCTCTTAACAACCAGGAAAATTGTAAGGCACTTGCTAATTATTTTTAAAACTTTTAAGCTGTCTAGAACCACCGAATAAATTCCAACCACAACAAAATAACACCAACGCTAATTCTAAAGAACCTGATGAAACTGAAATAATTAAACAAATTAACAGACTTAGAACAATAAAGCTTACAGAAAAGATGGTATAATTGCAGAACTACTAAAAATCAGCTGGCCCTAACACTATAAAATAGATCACTCAACTAATAGGACATATCTGACAATCTGAGGAAATACCTGAGGACTGGAAAATTGCCCTGATTCATCAATTGCATAAAAAAGGGGATAGAGCCAATGTTAATAATTACTGAGGAATCTCTCTGCTTCTGGTCACACACAAAATTCTCTTGCAATGTTTACTTGATTGAGCCCAAGGACAGTTAGAACCTAAAACTGGTGAATACTAATAGACTATAGACCAAACAGATCCTGTCCAGAACAAATTCCTAATTTAAAACTAATCATTAGGCACCAAAGAATTTCTGGTAACAATATTGTAAGTACATTTGTGGATTTTAAAAAGACCTACAACTCAGTTGATCGTGAATCTCTTTTTCCACATTTTATAGGAAGAAGGGCTAGATAATAAAACTCTCACACTTAATGAGGAAACATTAACTGACACTAGCTCTAAAGTTAAATTCATGTGAGAAATTTCTGAAACATTTGATATAACAACTGGTGTTAGACAGGAAGCTGGACTCTCCCAATTACTGTTTAACTGGTAATTACAGAATGGCGATAGCAAACATCAAGTAAAAATATAGATCAATCAAGTTAGGTAGAAGTAATATTAGAGTAGATTTCCTCGCCTTTGCAGATGATCTGGCAATTTTAACTACTGATATTACCACAGGTCAAAAACAAATTTAAATTCTTAACGAAGTTGTAGAAAAAAGTAAGACTACAAATATCATTTGAAGAAACAGAATATATGACATGCAAGAAACTAGCACCAAAATTTGTGACCACAAAAGATGGAAAATTAAAAAGGATTTCTCAGTTCAAATACTTGGGGGGAAACCATAGAAGAAATCAATCTGAAAAAAGCGGCAAATGAAGATCGCTGTCAAAAAATGGCAACTGCATTCAGATTAACAAAAAATATTTATAACAAAAAAATCACTTTCTAAATTCAGTAAACTTAGGCATTACAGCACTGTGTCAAACCTGAATGTTTTTATGGGGCAGAAATGTTAATTTTAAATGGAAAGAGGGACATTGAAGAAATTCAAAAGAAAGAAAGATTATTAGGAAAATATTAGGGCCCAAAATTACTGCTGGAGATATTTATAGGCTGAGAAGTAATAAGGAAATAGAAGAATACACAGACATACATGGTGACATGAGAAAACAAAGACTTAAATTTTATGGACACATTTAAAGAATGGCACCCACTAGGTTGACAAAACAAATAGTAGAACTCTACAAAAACAGAAATAAGGCCATAACTGACCAAATTAAATGGATTTCTGCAATGAAGGAGGATCTTAAAGTAGCTGGTATAACTCAGGCAGACATTACATGTAGAGAAACATTCAGGCAAAAGATATTTGATTGGAAAGTTGGTCAGAGGGAAATTAGAAAATGGACTGCAACATCGTGATCTGCTGAAAGAAAGAGACGTCATTCTGAAAGGATGAAACAAATTTACACACAAAGGGGAGGCCAACCATCAAAAGTGACATTGATGGATTGTACCTTGCATGGTCCTATTGGGCCCATACATGAATAATAATAGTAATAATAATAATAATAATAATAATAATAATAATAATAATAAAACCCGTGGAGGCCCGGGGAAAGAATAGGCCTATGGTATGTTCTGGCAGTCGTAAAAGGCGACGAAAAGAACAAACCACTAATCGGGCTAACCCCCCTTTTAGTGTGATTAGTTGGTTCAGGACAGAACTAATGAAGCCTCAAACAAGGGCTGTCATGGTCAGGGACGACGCTTGAACCCTATACCCGTCCACAATGGTAACGACACTGCTAGCCACACGGAAAATGATTTAAATCCAAATAGAGGTGTTTTGCAGGATATGCTTCCTCCAACCACTCTAGAAGGAAAACAAAGACAGAGGATGAGATGGTCAGTTGAAGTTAACCGACACCTCATGTTCTGTTATTACCAAGCAACAAACTTAGGAACCAACACAACTGGATACAGATCACAAGTATATGCAACATTTATTACCAGATACCCAGAATTAAAATTTTTAACAGAACAATGACTAGCTGATCAGATCCGTGTAATAATGAAAAATAACAGGATACCGCAGTCAGAATTAGAAAACATCAAACAACAAGTACAACAAATACTAGAACAAAATAATGTGGAATCAGAAGAAGAAGAAAATACAGTAATGGACTCAAACATCCCAGAGCAAATAAACAAAGAACAACATGTATCAATTAAACAATCAGAGGAAAACGAAATCTTTAGACAACCACCAGAACAAGCACAAATAGAACACGAAGTGACACACATGTTAGATATAGAAGAAAAATTTCAGCTTAATGCAATTTTGTCATATGATGACATATTGGAGACAGTGGCTGTTGTTTGAAGACAAATGTTGATGGTGTTAGGACAGCAACCAGCCACAAATTTACTTTGAGTTCCTTTATTCAAAGGAAACTGTTACCGGTTTCGAATCGTTGTGACTCATCATCAGACGGTTCACACGATTTCTTTCTGACATTTGGTGTGTTTTTATAGATTAATTGTCCTAAAATATAAATAAAACATAATTATAAACACGCCACACACAGATGGTTGTGTTACAGATTTTTCGTTGCATGTGACTTACGTGAAACGTTGGTTTCGAGTGTTTGTTTTCATAATGTTCGTCCAATCGATGTAAATGCATTCCCACTTATACAGCCTTTTTGTTCTTCATTTATAATTTTGTTCTGTGTTGTATGTGTTATTAATTTCTGTGTAATGACTGAAGTTAATTATAAATGAAGACCAAAAAGGCTGTTGCAAAGGAGCACGAGGATGTAAAGAGCAACTGATAATAGATGCAGAGGTGACATATCAAGCTAAAACTAAACAAAGGTCACTACACTACGCATACATTGATTACCAAAAGCTTTTGATAGTGTACCCCACTCATGGTTACTACAAATACTGGAAATATACAAAGTAGATCCTAAATTGATACAGTTCCTAAACATAGTAATGAAAAATTGGAAAACCACACTTAATATCCAAACAAATTCAAATAATATCACATCACAGCCAATACAGATTAAGCGTGGAATATACCAAGGAGACTCATTAAGTCCTTTCTGGTTCTGCCTTGCTCTGAACCCACTATCCAACATGCTAAATAATACAAATTATGGATACAATATTACTGGAACATACCAACACAAAATCACACATTTGCTATACATGGATGATCTAAAACTACTGGCAGCAACAAATCAACAACTCAACCAATTACTAAAGATAACAGAAGTATTCAGCAATGATATAAATATGGCTTTTGGAACAGACAAATCTAAGAAAAATAGCATAGTCAAGGGAAAACACGCTAAACAAGAAGATTACATATTGGATGACCATAGCGACTGCATAGAAGCGATGGATAAAACAGATGCCTATAAATATCTAGGAATAGATAATACAAATATTAAAGAAGAACTAAAAGAAAAATATAGACAAAGACTAACAAAAATACTGAAAACAGAACTGACAGCAAGAAACAAGATAAAAGCTGTAAATACGTATGCTATACCAATATTGACCTACTCATTTGGAGTATTGAAATGGAGTAACACAGACATAGAAGCACTCAATACACTTACATGATCACAATGCCACAAATATAGAATGCATCACATACATTCAACTACAGAAAGATTCACATTAAGCAGAAAGGAAGGAGGAAGGGGATTTATCGACATAAAAAACCTGCATTATGGACAGGTAGACAATTTAAGAAAATTCTTTCCAGAACGAGCAGAAACTAGCAAAATACACAAAGCAATCACTCATATAAATACATCGGCTACACCACTGCAATTTCATAACAACTTCTGCAACCCTTTAGATCACATAACATCAACAGATACGAAGAAAGTACATTGGAAAAAGAAAACACTACATGGCAAGCACCCGTATCATCTAACACAACCACACATCGGTCAAGACGTATCCAACACATGGCTAAGAAAAGGCAATATATACAGTGAGATGGAAGGGTTCATGATTGCAATTCAGGATCAAACAATAAACACCAGATATTACAGCAAGCATATTATAAGGATCCCAATACCACAACAGATAAATGCAGACTTTGCAAACAACAAATAGAAACAGTAGATCACATCACAAGTGGATGTACAATACTAGCAAATACAGAATACCCCAGAAGACATGACAATGTAGCAAAAATAATACATCAACAACTTGCCATACAACATAAACTAATAAAACAACACGTTCCCACATACAAGTATGCACCACAAAATGTACTGGAGAATGATGAATGCAAATTATACTGGAACAGGACCATTATAACAGATAAAACAACACCACATAACAAACCTGACATCATAATCACCAATAAAAAGAAGAAATTAACACAACTAATCGAAATATCCATACCCAATACAACAAATATACAGAAGAAAAAAAGGAGAAAAAATTGAAAAATACATCCAACTGGCTGAGGAAGTCAAGGACATGTGGCATCAGGATGAAGTTGACATTATAACAATTATACTATCAACTACAGGAGTCATACCACACAATATCCACCAGTACATCGATGCAATACTGCTACATTCAAATGTATATATACAACTACAGAAATCTGTAATTATTGATACATGTTCAATTACCCAAAAGTTCCTAAATGCAATGTAACATATACCGTACAGTTAAAAGGAAGTCACACTTGATCAAGGTCCGCGTCACTTTCCATTTTTAACCAGACAATGTCTGAGAAAGGAAAGAAATAATAATAATAATAATAATAATAATAATAATAATCTGATAGTTCAGTAATATTCACACCTGTCAGCACCGGCCTTTTTTGGAATTGGAATTATTACATTTTTCTTGAAATAAGTTTATATTTCATTTTTCTTACAAATCTTGTACTCAAGGTGGACTAGTTTTTTTCATATCTGGCTCTCCCAAGGCTCTTTGTAATTCTGAGGGATTGTCATCCACCCTATGTGCCTTGTTTCGGCTTAGATCTTTCAGCTGTCTACCAAATTCTTATTGCAGAATCACATGTGTTATCTCATATTCATCTACTTCCTGTTCCCTTTCTATAATATTGTCTTCAACTTTATTTCCCTTCCACATATTCCTTCCAACTTCCAGCCTTCCTTTCTTAACTTGGTAGTAGCTTGCCAACTGGGCTCTTGACATCCATACAGCTGCTTCTGTTTTCTGCAAAGGTCTCTATGAGTTTTCTTTAGGCAGCATATGTCTTTCCCGTAGTCATGCATGCTTTTACAGCTTCATATTCCTCCCCTAGTCATTCCTGCTTTACCATGTTGCAATTCTATTCAGTCAGATGTTTTACACATCTGCATTCCCTTTTGACACCATCATTTACTGCATTTTTGTATTTTCTCTTTTTGGTCAGTTACATTCCATATCTCATGTGTTATCCAAGGATTTCTACTGGGCCTTTCTTCTTGCCTTTATAATTCTATGCTGCTTTCATTATGCTACCCTTTCATTTTTTACTGTATTCCTTCTGTCTGTTTCAGTTAATTCATAATGCTCCAAGTGCAATTCTCAACCACCCCTGGTTCCTTTAACTTAGGCAGCCCCATCTCCTTAATTTCCTGCTTTTCTGCAATTTCTTTAGTTTTAATCTGCAGTCTATAACCACTATATTATGGTCTGAGTCCACATCTGTCCCTTGAAATATTTTTCACTTTGAAACCTGCTTTTGAAATCTCTGCCTTACTATTATATAATCTGTCTGAAACCTTCTTGTGTCTTAAGGTCTTTTCTTTGCATACAAATTTCTTTTCATGATTCTTAAATCAAGTGTGGAAATGATGAAACTATACTCTGTGCAAAATTCTGCCAGGCTGCTTCCCCTTCCATTCCTTTCCTCTAGTCCATATTTTCCCACTATTTTTCCCATTTCCCATTTATTGCTGTCAAATTACTGGCCCTCTAAACAAGGGGATACCAGCACCGTTAAACCATGCAATAGAACTGTGTGTCCTCAGCAAATCTAATAGCTGTAGTTTCCTCTTGATTTCAGCCAGTGGAGTACCAACATAGAAAGGCCATATTGGTTAATATTACAATACCAGATCAATCAATCATCCCAACAACTACTGAACAACCTGCTATCTCTCTTCAGGAGGCCTATGTTAATCTGAGTCAGACACCCCTCACATGTGGTTACACCTATCGTGCAGGTAACTGTATCTTGGAGGCACACAAGCCATCCCACTGCACCAAGGTCCATGGTTGGCTTCATAACTTGTAGCACACCCTGATCCAGGTGAGAAAATCATAGCAAATTAATGGCAGAGGTTTCCGAATACTTAGAAGGGAATTGCATTGGACACTGACTTAACAGCATCCCTAATTATGGGGTCAAATGAAATGAAGTTTCCAAATGGAACATAGTTTTGTGTTTGCAATAATCATTAAAGCTGACTAAGTGACTGCGTTATGTCCACACTGGCTGAGATCACAAATAGCTGAGGATTTTTAAATTTATGTGGCCTACAGATGTCTTCAAGTTAGATTGTCACATCCTATGTACATAAGTGACAAACCAGTTTTGCTGTGTTGTCACTCTGTTGCTTTCTTTGGGAGTAGCCTCTTTTGCTATGGATGATCAACCCACATGGCTTGCCAATGAGGTGTGTACTGTTATAGGCTGTTGATGGTATTGAACGTGAGGGAAGTGATGCAGTTTGAGCTGTACGGCACTTCTACTTTCAAATCTCCTGGCATTGCAATTTTCTGTGTGTGACACTTCCAAATCTGTATGATTGTCTTCTACTGTGTGATCATCTAGTTTTAATTACTCACAACAGAGTTCCTAAAATGGACAGTACCACTGTGCATTAGGAAGTTTGTATAGGACTGTTCAAATTCAGAATTTAAACATATAGAATCTGGTGTTTTTAGTCTTTTTGCTGCTTGAAATTATAGTAAAACATTTTGGTTTTAATGATTACATCCATCAGCTGGTTGCTGTTAGGTACTGTTGATGAAGTCGATTGATATAATCATCAAAATTTTTAGTTTTTACTCTGATTTCACATGGCAAGATAACTGAAAACATTTTATACAAAGATCTTCATTTGTTTCATGCAAATGGCATTTACAGGTCAAACCACAAATATAGTACCTCATAAAGTTGCCCTTGATGCTTCTGGCACTGATATACAACAAAATGGCTTTCTTTGTTGACATATGACTGGAATAGGCCATAGGTAACAAGACTGGGTTCATTAATGGCGTATATTTGTGTCTCTATCCATGACAAGAAATTGTAACGATTCTGTTATATTTTGACCTAATTTTTGTCTCAAAAGTTATCAAATGTGGCAAAATATTGATGAAGAGTATGAAGATGGAAGGGTTTGTGTTACAACCTTTAATCACCAATAATTGCGTGGATATTCAAACACACTCACTTAGAAGCAATAGCTGGTTACATGATAACAACTCAGTATCTCTTATTCGACTGCCGTGCCGTGACATGCGGCTGGCGCCGTTTGTAGCTAGGTGGCGCTCCCGCGCTCAGCCGAGTTGCAGAGCGCCTCTATCGCCGTTTGCGCGTACTTTCGTGGCGGCACTGTTAAATGTCGTGGCACTGTCACAACACTTTTCCCCTCTTGAAAAAAAAAAAAAAAAAAAAAAAAAAAAAAAAAAAAAAAAAACCACTCACTTCCTTGCAGACATGGACAGTGCGGAGACATCCATGGCCTCTTGTGAGGCCCCGAGAAGATCCTGCAGAGAGACACGAGAGTATGGTCGAAAATGTCCAGGACGGAAGCTCGTGCGTGGAACGTGCCTCCTGGATGAGATGATGGGTGAAAACTCCGTAGCAGCATCCATAGGTGTCGTGGACCTGGGGCTGTGCTCCAGCGAGATGGGTCCCGGAGAAGGCGGCGTCGCAACTGGGGCCAGTTCCGGCGTACTCGGCAACGGTAGCGACGGCGGCTGCATCAACACGTACGGTAGATCAGCAGCAGCGACAGGACTGGCTTCTCGGGCTGGTGGAGGCGAAGGAAGGGGCGGTGGCACCGGCGTGGCCACCACTTGTGGGCGCATCTAGTTGTAATGACGAACAACCATTCCATCGTCTGTACGTATTTCACAAAGCCGGCGGCCGCGAAGAGCCTTGACCACCCCTGGAATCCATTTAGGGTGAGATCCATACTCTCGTGCCCACATGTCGGCACCCACCGAGTATTTTCCTGCACTAGGGGACACAGCACAAGGCCTGACAGGGTGAAGCAGGTGCAGTAGAGTGCGCGGTTGGCGGCCATGCAAGAGTTCAGCAGGGCTGCGATCACCCAGAGGCGTGAAGCGATAAGAACTCAGAAATTGCAGCAGAGCGTCATCTGTGGATAAATCACTACGGAATTTTTTCATCTGGCTTTTGAAACCGTGACAAGGTGCTCGACCTCCCCATTCGATTGCGGATGGAAGGGCAGTGCTGTAACATGATGAATCCCTTGTCCAGTGCAAAACTCACGGAAGGCCTGCGAAGAGAACTGAGGGCCATTGTCCGTGACGATCATGGATGGAAGACCTTCTAGCGCAAAGATTTTGGACAAAGCCAGCGTCGTCGCCGCAGTGGTGGACGACGAACATTGAACAACAAACGGAAACTTCGAGAAGGCGTCAATCAACAGTAGCCAATAAGTACCGAGGAAGGGGCTGGGAATATCAGCGTCCACCCGTTCCCATGGCTGCGCCGGATCAGGCCACGGAGAAGGCATTGTACGAGGTGCAGCCAGTTGTTGAGCACACTGACCACACGCAGCAACCATGTGGGCGATGTCCGAATCAAAACCGGGCCAATAAACGTGCCTGCGGGCCAGAGACTTAGTCCGAGAAATACCCCAATGGCCTTCATGCAACAGTTTGAGAACATCTTTGAGAAGAGAGGCTGGCACCACGACCCATGGAGATGCACCATCCGTGGCCAGAAGAACAACACCATCACGAACAGACAGACGAAGGCGCAAGGCATGGTAGTTGCGAAGGGGATCCGATGCCCGGCCCTGGGTCCTGTCCGGCCAACCCCGTTGAACAAAACCGATCACCTGACGCAGGACCGGGTCCCGTGCAGTACCCGACGTGACCTGCGAACCTGTAAGTGGAAAACCCTCTACCGCGCGATGTTCTTCCTCATCAATGTGGAAACAGAGTAGTTCACCACGATCGAAAACTGGGTCGGGGCCCATCGGCAATCGCGACAATGCGTCGGCGTTGGCGTGCTGGGCTGTGGGGCGATAGTGAATCTCATAGGGAAAACGAGACAAGTATAAGGCCCAACGTTGCAGGCGGTGAGCTGCCTTATCCAGAAGCGGCGCTGATGGGCTGAACAGAGAGACCAGCGGCTTGTGGTCAGTGATGAGGTGAGACTTAGAACCATACAAAAAAATGCTTAACTTTTTTAGAGCATAAATGATAGCGAGCGCCTCCTTTTCGATTTGAGAGTAACGCCATTGCACATCGTTGAGGGTCTTGGAAGCATAGGCAATGGGTCGTTCCGACCCATCCTCATACCGATGGGCGAGAACAGCCCCTAGGCTATACTGTGACGCGTCAGTCGCCAGAACCAAGTGCTGATCCGGACGGAATGTGGCAAGACAAGGCGCCGACTGCAAATGAGCCTTCAGGCGGACAAAAGCCTGCTCACACTCGTCGGACCAACAGAAAGGGACGTTTTTTCATAACAACTGATGCAGAGGATGAGCGACCGCCGCCGCGGATGGAATGAATTTGTGATAACAAGCAATCTTGCCTAGAAACGCCTGAAGTTCTTTGACCGTAGACGGCCGGGGTAGAGCGTTAATGGCCGCAACGTGCTGACGTAGAGGACGTATACCCTCACGGGACAAGTGGAAACCAAGACACACAATGGAGGGTTGGAAGAACTGTGACTTGTCCAGATTGCACCTCAACCCAGCCGAATGCAGAACCCGAAACAGTGAACGCAAATTGCGAAGGTGCTCCTCAGTGGAGGCCCCCGTGACGACAATGTCATCCAGATAGTTTATGCAGCCAGGAACGGAAGCCGTGAGCTGTTCCAAAAACTGCTGAAAAATGGCCGGCGCGCTAGTGACGCCAAATGGTAACCGCTGGTACTGATACAACCCACAAGGAGTGTTGATGACGAGAAATTCCTTAGAAGAAGCATCCAATGGCAACTGATGGTACGCCTCAGATAAGTCAAGTTTGGAAAAGAACTGGCCCCCAGTGAGCTTGGTAAATAACTCGTCAGGACGGGGAAGAGGATAAGTGTCAATGAGGCTCTGAGCGTTGACAGTGGCTTTAAAATCACCACACAATCGCAGACTCCCGTTTGGTTTAGAAACCGCCACGATTGGCGATGCCCATTCACTGGAGGTAACAGGAAGGAGAATCTCTGAAGCTGTTAACCTGTCTATCTCAGCCTTGACAGGTGCACGCAATGCTACCGGAATAGGGCGTGCCAGGAAAAACTTAGGGCGAACTGTAGGTTTAAGAGTAATGTGGGTTTCTAAATCCTTGGCACGACCCAGACCAGCAGAGAACACGGACGAAAATTCAGAACACAATCCATCCAGCTGTTGATATGGAATATCCTCAGATATGAGGTGCACATCATCATCAACGGAGAACCCGAACAACTGGAAAGCATCATAACCGAACAGGTTTTCAGTGCCCGCATGATCCACTACATAAAACGTGAGGGGCCTAACAACAGACTTGTAGGGAGTGGAAGCATCAAACTGGCCAATGATAGCAATTTTCTGTTTATTATAAGTTCTCAGATTTCGTGTAACTGGAGACAAGGGAGGGGAGCCCAACTCCAAATACGTGCGAGAATTAATGAGAGTTACTGCAGAGCCAGTGCCCACTTGCATGCGAATGACTTTATCCAGAACACGAACAGTAACAAACAACTTATTTGTTTGAGAAAGCACACAGTTAACATCCATGTCCGATGCCTCGTCCTCGTCGACAGGAACTTGAGGGGACTGACACACAGAAGCAATGTGGCCTTTTTTCCTACATGAATTACACGTGGCCCAACGTTTTGGACACACGGCCCTGTCATGCTGTACGAAACAATGTGGACAAGAAGGAAGTGCGGAACGAACCTTTCTCCGTGGTTGCTGTTGTCGCTGCGAGCGTTGCGGCCCAACGTGACGTTGCTTACGCGAGTGAACCGCCGCCACATCTTCGTTCTCCTGTGAAACAGGCAAATTGTCCGGGTCGAAAGTTGACTGTACAGCGCCTACATCACACCACGCATCTATTTGCGCGCCAGCAGTGTGAGACACTTCAAAGGATTGAGCGATGCTTAGAACTTCCGACAACGACGGGTTTGGCAGTTGTAGGGCACGTTGCCGAACTTCTTTATCAGGAGCAAGCCATAGAATAGCATCCCTAACCATTGAATCAGCATAAGACTCATGATGAGTGTCCGCGACAAACTGACATTTCCTACTCAGACCGTGTAGTTCCGCCGCCCAAGCCCGGTAAGATTGATGGGGCTGTTTATGACACTGGTAGAACGCCACGCGGGTGGCAACAACGTGGGTGTTTTTTCAGTAATAGTTCGACAATAAGTCGCACATTTCTTGGAAGGACAGAGAAGCAGGTTCCCGCAGAGGGGCTAACTGAGATAGCAGCTGATAGATCCGTGGGGAAATCCAAGATAGAAGTAACGACTTACACATAGGAGCATCGACAACGCCGAAAGCCAAGAAGTGTTGCCGCAAACGCTTCTCATAATCCTCCCAGTCTTCAGCGGCCTCGTCGTAAGGAGGGAATGGAGGCGGAGAAGAGGAAGCCAGACGATGAGTAAGCGATGTTGACAACGCCTGAATAGCAGCCGTCAACTGTGTTTGTTGTTCAATGAGCGCTTGCATAAGCTGTTCCATGTCTGCCCCGTCACGAACACACAAATCCGCAACACAGTGAAAATATCCGACCTCGTCGCCAAAAAGAGTTATAACCTTTAATCCCCAATAATTGCGTGGATATTCAAACACACTCACTTAGAAGCAATAGCTGGTTACATGATAACAACTCAGTATCTCTTATTCGACTGCTGTGCCGTGACATGCGGCCGGTGCCGTTCGTAGCTAGGTGGCGCTCCCGCGCTCAGCCGAGTTGCGGAGTGCCTCTATCGTTGTTTGCGCGTACTGTCGTGGCGGCACTGTTAAATGTCGTGGCACTGTCACAACAGTTTGAGTCTTTTACACAGCAGACAAAGAGATAATTAAGATAATATTTACTACAAAATAAGATTGTATGTTTTGTTTTAGACAGAAAATTAGTAGTTATTTTTTTATTATCCTGAGCTGTATGAGAAAAGTTATTAACAATAGAAATGCTAGTTCTACATAGACATGTGCTATACTGTGTTCCCACTACACTGGGTTCATAAATGCCCATACAAAAACCTCTCTGCCCCTGGCAACAGGCTGGCCTCAACCTCCATCACTTTCACTCTCTACAACCTCCCTTGCTCTTCTCACATTTGGTCATAGTAGTTATGAAATTGTTTTCCTGCAAAGGAAAACTTGATACATTCATATCTCTGCTCCACAGTAACCTGAGTTCTGTGGCCAACAGTGCTGACAGGTGACACTCAACTTCATGGAAAAAGTTGAGTCCAAACATATACACGAATAAGATGAAAAATACAAGTTTCTTACCAGTTTTGCTTCTGAGATAGTATTGAGAAAAAATAAGAGTTCAGTATACAGTCCAGTAAAAAGTTAATAGTGAGAGTTAATCAAGTGAAAGGTAAATGAAACAGTAAACTCTATTTTTTTTAAATTATTGTGGTTACAGTTCTATGTAGTTGGAAAGTTCAGTTAGTTGTGATGTCTTCATAGCACTTTTGGCAAGATGATGCCACTAAACTCCATAGCTGCTGTGATATCTTTCCATACTATATTTTTTAGAAGAAATTTTGCAAAAGGGGTTGAGTCACTAATTTACGGTGACTTGGGAGATGATAACTCACAGGTTCAAATATCTTGTGACTTATGTATTCTCAGCAAACATGGTAGCTTACATAAATGAATTTCTGAACCACTGCTACAGCATTAAGTTCAGTTAATAAAATGTCCTTACAGCAAGTCTTTGAAGCAACTGGGATCATTTTACAAAATGGTAGTTGATGCTTCCTTTGTGTAGCATAGCAAATGACAACCATTTTGGCCTTTTGAGACTATTACCCATGTAATCTTGGAGACTAGAGCATAACTTAATCATAGCTAACACTTGGTTCAAGAATCATTAAAGAAGGCTGTATACATGGAAGAATCCTGGAGATACAAGAAGGTATCAGATAGATTATATAATGGCAAGACAGACATTTAGGAACCAGGTTTTAAATTGTAAGACATTTCCAGGGGTAGATGTCGACTCTGACCACAATCTACTGGTTATGAACTGTAGATTAAAACTGATGAAACTGCAAAAAGGTGGGAATTTAAGGAGACGGGACCTGGATAAACTGACTAAACCAGAGGTTGTACAGAGTTTCAGGGAGAGCATAATGGAACAACTGACAGGAATGGGGGAAAGAAATACAGTAGAAGAAGAATGGGTAGCTCTGATGAATGAAGTAGTGAAGGCAGCAGAGGATCAAGTAGGTAAAAAGACGAGTGCTAGTAGAAATCCTTGGGTAACAGAAGAAATACTGAATTTAATTGATGAAAGGAGAAAATATAAAAATGCAGTAAATGAAGCAGGCAAAAAGGAATACAAACGTCTCAAAAATGAGATCAACAGGAAGTGCAAAATGGCTAAGCAGGGATGGCTAGAGGACAAATGTAAGGATGTAGAGGCTTATCTCACTAGGGGTAAGATAGATACTGCCTACAGGAAAATTAAAGAGACCTTTGGAGAAAAGAGAGCCACTTGTATGAATATCAAGAGCTCAGATGGAAACCCAGTTCTAAGCAAAGAAGGGAAAACAGAAAGGTGGAAGGAGAATATAGAGGGTCTATACAAGGGCGATGTACTTGAGGACAATATTATGGAAATGGAAGAGGATGTAGATGAAGATGAAATGGGAGATACAATACTGTGTGAAGAGTTTGACAGAGCACTGAAAGACCTGAGTCGAAACAAGGCCCCGGGAGTAGACAACATTCCATTGGAACTACTGATGGGCTTGGGAGAGCCAGTCCTGACAAAACTCTACCATCTGGTGAGCAAGATGTATGAGACAGGCGAAATACCCTCAGACTTAAAGAAGAATATAATAATTCCAATCCCAAAGAAAGCAGATGTTGACAGATGTGAAAATTACCGAACAATCAGTTTAATAAGTCACAGCTGCAAAATACTAACGTGAATTCTTTACAGACGAATGGAAAAACTGGTAGAAGCCGACCTCGGCGAAGATCAGTTTGGATTCCGCAGAAATGTTGGAACACGTCAGGCAATACTGACCCTACTACTTATCTTAGAAAATAGATTAAGGAAAGGCAAACCTACATTGCTAGCATTTGTAGACTTAGAGAAAGCTTTTGACAATGTTGACTGGAATACTCTCTTTCAAATTCTAAAGGTGGTAGGGGTAAAATACAGGGAGCGAAAGGCTATTTACAATTTGTACAGAAAGTAGATGGCAGTTATAAGAGTCGAGGGGCATGAAAGGGAAGCAGTGGTTGGGAAGGGAGTGAGACGGGGTTGTAGCCCATGTTGAGGTTCGCCGATGACATTGTAATTCTGTCAGAGACAGCAAAGGGCTTGGAAGAGTAGTTGAACGGAATGGACAGTGTCTTGAAAGGAGGATATAAGATGAACATCAACAAAAGCTAAACGAGGATAATGGAATGTAGTCGAATTAAGTCGGGTGATGCTGAGGGAATTAGATTAGAAAATGAGACACTTAAAGTAGTAAAGTAATTTTGCTATTTGGGGAGCAAAATAACTGATGATGGTCGAAGTAGAGAGGATATAAAATGTAGAATGGCAATGGCAAGGAAAGCGTTTCTGAAGAAGAGAAATTTGTTAACATCGAGTATAGATTTAAGTGTCAGGAAGTCGTTTCTGAAAGTATTTGTATGGAGTGTAGCCGTGTATGGAAGTGAAACATGGACGGTAAATAGTTTGGACAAGAAGAGAATAGAAGCTTTCGAAATGTGGTGCTACAGAAGAATGCTGAAGATTAGATGGGTAGATCACATAACTAATGAGGAGGTATTGAATATGATTGGGGAGAAGAGGAGTTTGTGTCACAACTTGACTAGAAGAAGGGATCGGTTGGTAGGACATGTTCTGAGGCATCAAGGGATCACAAATTTAGCATTGGAGGGCAGCGTGGAGTGTAAAAATCGTAGAGGGAGACCAAGAGATGAATACACTAAGCAAATGCAGAAGGATGTAGGTTGCAGTAAGTACTGGGAGATGAAGCAGCTTGCACAGGATAGAGTAGCATGGAGAGCTGCATCAAACCAGTCTCAGGACTGAAGACAACAACAACAACAACAACAACAGGAAACTTGAAACATATACCAGAATAATTGTCAGTTTGTCAGGACATTACAAGAATAATGTAGACCTGAGTTCAAAATTTTTTGAACCTCAATTATTTGCATAGAACAGATGATAGAAATGTACTGAACTTCATTTCAGGTAAGGGAACCTTTAATAGACCACCAATCGTTGAAATACCTGTTTCAATGTGCATGTAGAAGAACATTGCATTGACATAAATAAAGATATTATGTTTTGTGGCTTGGGTACCAAGGAGAATTTTCAGGGCTGTAGAACTAGTCAATAATGTGTTGCTCAATTGAAATTTTGGTATCCCCACCAGCAGACAAATGTATGGACACAAATGAACTGCAGTTGGTTCTGTGGTAGAGTAGAGAAAGCCATCATAGACGTCATGTGTGGAGTGTCATATGGGCAGAACTGCTGACTCAGGTGTTTACTTGCCAGGGACGATAGGTTGGGCCAGTGAGTTCCTATGGAGTGATCGACTAACACTGACCTGACTTCCACATTGCAGCATGCTCTTGTTTCCACATGTTACTTGTTTGGTAATTCATGCTGGTTGCATTTTGTGCTTTTCTCCCTGTGCCTCTACATGGTGTTTGGACTCCCTGTTCCCCCATAGATCAACTTGCACATTGAGTTTATCCTCTTCTGCGGTCCAGCTTCCAGGCTCCCGGGTTGAGTGCCCACAGTTGGCTAGATTAGTGACATTTGTGCTGATGGCTAGGTTTTGCAACATTGTCATGCCTGTGCAGATACAAAAGAAACAATTATGTTGAAGTATGGTTTTTCACTGTATTAAGTGTTGCAAGTATTAATTCTAGATTTGCATAAGGCATTTGGTTCTATAAATTATACAGTACTTTTATCCAAATTAGCGGTATAATAGCAGTATCACTAAAATTCATAAGTTATCTCTGAGATGGGAGACAGTATGCTAAACTATCTTATAAGAATGGAAGTAAGAATGCCCCACAGTAAAATCAGTATACAAGACTCTCAACTTTGGAGTTCCCAGGGAAGTATTCTTAGATCATAAAACTTAAAGCTAGTGAACTATGCTGCTGATACAGCATTTATTATCCTCAGCCGCAATGAGCAGATAGCATTCCAAAACAATAAAGACAACTTTGAACTAATCATGGAACATCTGATCATGAATAAACTTATACTGAATAAGGCCAAGACTGTTGTGATAAAGTTGGTGCTCAATTGCAACCAGTCTCAAGTGTATATAAATATTGAATCACTGTCTACAGTTGAAACATCCAATAAACATACATTTTTAGACATTGTTATTGATGAGTGTCTTACATGAAAAGAGTCTGTCAGCTACATCTGTAAAGAGACTAGCTGAAATATTTGGTTACTAAAACACCTGAAAAATATATTACTCCTCCTATTATTAAACAAATGCTCTATGGATTAATCCCTTCTCATTTACAACACGAGACTGAAATTTTGGGTGGAGCACCCACAGGGTACATGGATAAAATATTCAGGCTTCAGAAGACACTAGTTATGGTTATTACTACTGTAAGCAAACACTAGTAATGTTGGGACTATATTAAGTATAATTTATTGACTATATAATAAAGGTATATGCTTATGACAATTATATTTGTAAAAGAGAATGATGCAATAAGCATAATGAATAGAGATTTTATTAATGCAATACATGAACAAAGTGTATTCAAATAACTTAGGGGAATGCAGCTGGGTGACGACATTCTATACACTGGGAGAAACTAAGGACTCATAAGGTGTTGTTATTATGATACTGAGTAACAAAAGTGCTACAAATGAAAGTCCACTTGCATTTTGTAATAGGTTGCCAAATAATGTAAAGCAGCTCTGTGGAAATTTCTTTAAGAGCAAGTTGAAACAGCTGTTAATTAAATGACTTTTATATCCACTCAGACATTTCTGAACTCTATTATCAGTAGTATTACTTTTGAATGTTGCAGTGTATTAGTGGCATTGAATGTTTATGTAATGGCATCTAATGTGCTTCTATTTTAGCTTATGTATTCCTTATATGTATGACATGATATCATCATTGTAAGTGTGCAGTAATTACAATGTTCAAGGCTGTAAAGGTATCATAGACAAATAAAGGTTAATAATAATAATAATAATAATAATAATAATATCATTTCTTATGTTATAAAAATCCTACACTGGTGCTTTTCTATGTTAATAATCATGCATAATAATGTTGTATTGTATGGAACTGAGGACCTAGAAATGATGGAGAGGCTTCGTCCCTGCCATAGCCCACAGTGGTACACAATCCCACAACAGGTTACAGCAGTCCACTCACCCCACCACCGCCCCACACCGAACCCAGGGTTATTGTGCGGTTCAGCCCCCAGTGGACACCTCCCCTCCCCCAGGAACGTATCACACCAGACGAGTGTAACCCCAATGTTTGCATGGTAGAATAATGATGGTGTATGCGTACGTGGAGAAAGTGTTTGCGAAGCAATCGCTGACATAGTGTAACTAAGGCAGAATAAGTGGAACCAGCCCACATTCGCCAAGGCAGATGGAAAACCGCCTTAAAAACCATCCACAGACTTGCTGGCACACCGGACCTCGACACTAATCCATCGCATGGATTTGTGCCGGGGACCGGCGTGCCTCCTACCTGGAAAGCAGTGCGTTAGACCGCACAGCTAACCGAGTGGGCATGCATAATAGTACATACCTGTAGCTATATTTGGGTATTTCAGACACATCATATTGTCATATGCTTGTTCCTTAATACTATCTATGATGAGTTTCCATTGTGTAGATTTCTTTTGATTTGAAAAGTGTACTTGTAATACTGCATCTATGTTTATGTAACTTATTGTCTGTTCAGGATAAGCAATGCCCCAGTTGCAGATATTTTAATTATTTGGGCAAAATGTGAAGACGGCAAGTTACGAGGATTCATTGTGGAAAGGAATGGAGCTAAAGGATTGGCAACACCCAAAATAGAAGGCAAATTCTCACTTCGGGCATCTGCTACAGGAATGATTTTCTTAGATGAAGTTGAAGTTCCAGAGGAAAACGTTCTTCCTGGTGTGACCAGTTTCAAAGTAAGCTTGACTTTTGTTTTTGTCATGTGTCACCATAACTCACTACCATGATCCCTAATCTTATACCAGAACATACTGAATATGGGCAGAGTAATTCAGTCAAGAATTGCAATGTGTGAGACTGACAACTACGTTGCGACACCAACCAAGAGCAGTATTTAATTCTTTGTTAAATGAGAATTGTGTGTTGGTAGGAACAAGTGACGGCAAAGTGTCACGTTTTGTGTATGTATTAACTCAGAACAGCAAGAAAAATTTCTTTATTCTAGTAGAAGCATCTTTAGGCAACAGATGCAAAAGTTACTTTATTTTCTACAATTTTCTTCTTTATTATGCCTGTAATGTCTAGAACTTCCTTTAGATTCCATAGATGAGTGTATTTTAATTCCCTTAGCTGAAGTTTTACCCAGCAAAGCAATCCAATTATCTGGCCAGGGTGCCGGTGCCCCTGTGTTCATGCCCTATAAGCAAGGAGGGGAGGTAGTAATGGTGTACTTTCCAGTACTGTTACAAGAGGAGTGCTGTCACATGCTAAATGTCTATACTCACATCTAAATGAAATACCCATTTAGAATAAGACCGGAATTGGGACACATAGTATATCTCACCTTGGCTGCTCACAGTGGGCAGCAGTAAGAAGGGCAATATCTGGAAAACTATCTTCCCCAGTGACATCGCTATTTTCTACGTGTGTATCTGTTGATTCTTTGTCTGCTGTTTCACTGAAGGATGACAATGCTGACTTTTTGTTTGAATCTGTGCTGAGTGATTTTATTTATATTTTCAGTTCCTTGGCCATCAAAGTGTGTCTCCTCCACTCATCATCACACACTTTTTTGGCATGATACGTATACTTTCAAGTCTTCTAAGGACACAGCAGTAAAAGATAATGTCACAGCCACATAAGCAAAGTGACATTGTGGTCTAGTGGTTAGCATTTGTGGCTAGTAATGCCAAGGTCCTGTGTTTGATTCCCAGTGACCATCTCAAATTTTTCGTAGGTGGAAAGGTTTGGAAGGAAATCCACTTAGCCTTGTAATGCCAACTATAACCAGAAAAATTGATGCATAAATCACCAAAGTAGTGTTACATCAAAAGGTATGCACCAAGCTAGATGACAAACAACATTCATTTATTAGCAGCAGAAGCATGAGCTGTTAAGTTTTTCAGGTTAGAGAGTAAGATGTGTGATGTATCATGATTATCTTTGCAAGATTTCATAATAGTTCTGTAGGATTTAGGTCTAGATGGCATGACAGCAGTAAGAAGGGACATTTTTTGCAAGAGTTTACCAATTGAATAAAGAGAGAGTGTTTGTTGCTCCGTAATTAATGTGAAAGTTTGGTTTTCTTTGTGTCTACAGATTTGTAGTTTTTTTGCCATTTCTACATGATAGCCTGAAGTTTTCCTGTTGTAGTCACAGAGGAAATGTGAACAAGAAATAAAACTCTGCAGTCACAACAATGAAACACTCTCTGGCACTGTTGTCCGATGACACTGTTCACACATTGCCACTTTGCAATATTTTTCACAGTGTAGTGTGTATGGATCCATGGCTCATCTAAGTAAACCATTGGTCACTTTATGCTAATGCTTCATTTTATAATTTTTTTTAAAAGTCTGATATCATAGGCTTTTTTGCCAGTATGTTCATGACTCATTCATTCTAGCAACTTCTAAAATCAAATCCCATAGATGGAACAGTTTTTCTTAGAGTTTCTTTTCTGGTAGGGAAGGCTAATTCAGTGAAACAACAGCTGTGAAATTTCTGCAAAGATTGTATTTCCTTCCATGGCCATAATATTGCAGCAATTTATTTAGATCACCAATGAAATATTTATTGTATGCATTTCTCTAATTCTGTTTTGGGGCACATACTTGATGTCCTACTCCACTTGGCATCATATCCCTCCTTCTGTAATTTGCATACCATTGCACTGAATGCATCTTTTATCACCTACTGTGTCAGCACTATCACACTTTACTTGTTTTCATTGCCTGTAATATTAACGATGTTAATAGCAAGTAGTCATGGCTTTCCACAAAGGTATTTTCTGCAGTCCCTTTTTGTGCTCACACTCTGAGTTGGACTGGAACGTTACTGTAACGAGTCACATCGCCAAGTAGTTCCCATTACAGCCAGGTAACTGATTCACCTTGCCGAGTAATACAGAGTGCTTATTGTAATTGTTGAATTCATCAGTCTGAAGACTGACTTGTTTTCCTGTATAAGCTTTTTACTACCTGCATAACTACTGCACCCTACATCGATTTAAACCTGCCTACTGTATTTAACATTGATTTCCTCCTGCAATTTTTACCGCTGACACGTTCCTGTAGGCCAAATTAAACTATTCTTTGATGCCTCAGGATGTGTCTAATCAATCTCTTTCTTCTGTTAGGCAAGTTTTGATGTTAAGCTCTTTGATGTCTAATTCCATTCAGTACCTCCTTGTTACTTATCCAATCTATACATTTAATCTTCAGGATTTTTCTGTAGCACCAAATAAGCTTATATTCTCTTTACCATTTATTTTCTTCATTTCACTTCTA
Source organism: Schistocerca cancellata (assembly GCF_023864275.1). NCBI lineage: Eukaryota > Metazoa > Arthropoda > Insecta > Orthoptera > Acrididae > Schistocerca > Schistocerca cancellata. The sequence continues at coordinate 719,704,176 of NC_064629.1, forward strand.
CATGACGCCACACTCCAAATGAATACATTCATAAAAGGCTCCCTAACACTTAAATTTGTATTTGTTGTTAACATCATCTTGCTTTTCAGGAAAGTTTTTCTTGCTATTGCCAGTCTATGTTTCATGTCATTTGTACGTCTGCTGTCATCAGCTATTTTGCTACCCAAATAGTATGATTTCTCTACTTTCAGCATTTAATTTCATAATCATCACCTGATATAATTCAACTACACTCCATTACTCCTGTTTCACTTTCTTAGATGTTAATTTTATATCCTGTTTTCAAGACAATGTTTACCCCATTCAGCTGATCTTGCAAATACTTTGCGATGCGTTGTATAATTTCAGTGTCATCATCAAACCTTAAAGTTTCTTGTCTGGGAACTTAAATTCTTTTTTCCATGTTTCTCCTTGGTTTCCTTTGATGCTTGCTCAATTTACAGATAAAGTTACTTAGGGTATATGCTACAATCCTGTCTCACTCTTTTCTCAATTATTGCCTTTCTTTCATGTCCTTTGACTCTGGCCTGTACTTGTTTTAGGTAACCTTTCACTCCTTGTGTTTCATCATTGATAAATTTATAATTTTGAGGAGAGTATTCCCGTCAACACTGTCAAATGCTTTTCCTCCGTCTACAGATAGTATAAATGTCTATTTATTAAATACATCAAACTGAGATCAGTGCATATGTTTTTGTCATCCTTTTTAGTTATCATGGAATCACTTCTTTCTTGGGATCTGACATTTTCTTCATACACTGCTGAACATTGCTTCTACAAAGGGTGAACCATAATTCCACCAGTACACTTTCAGAGGTAGTAGCATGAACAAAACAAGAAAGAAATGTCTAGTAAACATAGGCTCTAAAATGCATACCTTAAGAGCTATGAGCACTTGTTCAGTACAAGTGATGTGTTTCACAGTAGCAAAGATGACCATGTGCTCGTAGCTCTTAAGGTACCAGTTTTGGAGCCCATGCTTGCTAGACTTTTTTTCTTGTTTTGATCCATACTACCGCCTGTGAATGTTTTTCTGTGGAGTTGGTTCACCCTGTATAATGCGGCCTCTACATATGAAATAACCTTGACAATTGTTAATTTGAAACCCTTTGGATATGAACCCTAATTTTTTCCTTCTCATATAGAAATACTACTGTACTCACCTGTGTGTGTTCAATATTCACTCTGTATGTTCTAAATATTCATGTCAGTTTTATATTTTCTTTTGAAATATGATGTAACAACTGAACTCTAAAACATACACTATAATCTAATCATCAGATGAACATGTTAACTGTTGCAGAGGATTGGTTTTCATGATCTCGCTAATATCCAAAAGCCACTCATTGTGAGAATGCAATTGCAGCAGTGCTAGACAGGGAGCAGTGCTGTAGGTTTTGTGCCATTTTATTTTGAGACTACAGCTTGCTGTAGTTTGACAGAAAGCATGGCAAATACAGGGTGTTTCAAAAATGACCGGTATATTTGAAACGGCAATAAAAACTAAACGAGCAGCGATAGAAATACACCGTTTGTTGCAATATGCTTGGGACAACAGTACATTTTCAGGCAGACAAACTTTCGAAATTACAGTAGTTACAATTTTCAACAACAGATGGCGCTGCGGTCTGGGAAACTCTATAGTACGATATTTTCCACATACCCACCATGCGTAGCAATAATATGGCGTAGTCTCTGAATGAAATTACCCGAAACCTTTGACAACGTGTCTGGCGGAATGGCTTCACATGCAGATGAGATGTACTGCTTCAGCTCTTCAATTGTTTCTGGATTCTGGCGGTACACCTGGTCTTTCAAGTGTCCCCACAGAAAGAAGTCACAGGGGTTCATGTCTGGTGAATAGGGAGGCCAATCCACACTGCCTCCTGTATGTTTCGGATAGCCCAAAGCAATCACACGATCATCGAAATATTCATTCAGGAAATTAAAGACGTCAGCCGTGCGATGTGGCTGGGCACCATCTTGCATAAACCACGAGGTGTTCGCAGTGTCGTCTAAGGCAGTTTGTACCACCACAAATTCACGAAGAATGTCCAGATAACGTGATGCAGTAATCGTTTCGGATCTGAAAAATGGGCCAATGATTCCTTTGGAAGAAATGGCGGCCCAGACCAGTACTTTTTGAGGATGCAGGGACGATGGGACTGCAACATGGGGCTTTTCGGTTCCCCATATGCGCCAGTTCTGTTTATTGACGAAGCCGTCCAGGTAAAAATAAGCTTCGTCAGTAAACCAAATGCTGCCCACATGCATATCGCCGTCATCAATCCTGTGCACTGTATCGTTAGCGAATGTCTCTCGTGCAGCAATGGTAGTGGCGCTGAGGGGTTGCCGCGTTTGAATTTTGTATGGATAGAGGTGTAAACTCTGGCGCATGAGACGATACGTGGACGTTGGTGTCATTTGGACCGCAGCTGCAACACGGCGAACGGAAACCTGAGGCCGCTGTTGGATCACCTGCTGCACTAGCTGCGCATTGCCCTCTGTGGTTGCCATTTCCAGCACGTTCATCCGTCATGATCCCAGTCCGTTGAAATTTTTCAAACAGATCCTTTATTGTATCGCTTTTTGGTCCTTTGGTTACATTAAACCACTGTTGAAAACTTCGTCTTGTTGCAACAACACTGTGTTCTAGGCGGTGGAATTCCAACACCAGAAAAATCCTCTGTTCTAAGGAATAAACCATGTTGTCTACAGCACACTTGCACGTTGTGAACAGCACACGCTTACAGCAGAAAGACGACGTACAGAATGGCGCACCCACAGACTGCGTTGTCTTCTATATCTTTCACATTACTTGCAGCGCCATCTGTTGTTGAAAATTGTAACTACTGTAATTTCGAAAGTTTGTCCACCTGAAAATGTACTGTTGTCCCAAGCATATTGCAACAAACGGTGTATTTCTATCACTGCTCGCTTAGTTTTTATTGCCATTTCAAATATACCTGTCATTTTTGAAACACCCTGTAGATGGATCAGGCTGAATGCCTTCTGTTTTTGTCCAAAGTTTTTTGTACATTTGGGTACAAAAATCTTCAGTAATTATCAAATTTGTGTGTGCTTCAGAGGAATTAGAAATTCAGAGAAGAAGAAAGTTGCTTAAAATCTACTGCTGTCTTTTGAATGCATGGAAATAAAATATCCAAATTCATAATAGTGATTATGTATACAACTATTTTTGTGTTTAGCAGGATATAAGCAGTGTTTAGTTTCTGAGAGGATGAAACTGGTACAAGGGTATACTCTGCAATGGTTTTAAGATAACGACTGAATCTGATGTACCATAAACTGGGTTAAATTATGCAACCTGGGTTACTTTACACACTTCCCATTAAGTTCTGTGGGGTGCCGCCCATGGCCTGTTTTGGAAATTCTGAGTAAAATGGCTGCCTAGATAAGACATAGTGAACTTTACTGGATTGAAAAATCATGACAGTGTTGTTCATACATCATGATGCAGGATGATAAATGCAGTTAATTGGATGCGAGTATCTTTACGTATTTTTACATTGCTTAGAAACTGTCATTGCCATGTCATAGTTATGTGGAACAGTAGGTGAAACACTCTTTTAGTGGAGACATTTTACTAGCAAGCTGAAAACAAGCAAAGGTGTGTGACTTTTGCTTGGGTGGGGGTAACTTTACGATGACTGCAAACAAAAGCAGAAAATAAGGATACTGAGTAAATTATTGGACAAGTGCTGTCTTATGATGAGATTCAAGTTAAGTTCGTGAAGATGACAGGTGACTCAACATAGACATTTGTATGGCCTGATGTTGGAGATATCTCCAAAATCAATAACTAGGGGCTACTTGATGAACCTGTGGTATTACAAAGATGATCTTTGTAGTTCAAAGAACACCTGCAATCTTTTATGTACATATCCAGTCTTTATTGAAGTGAAATCAAGGTTAGTAGTGCCTCATCGTGCTATAGAAATACTATAAAAGTGAAGGTGAGAAACTCGTGCTCCAGACACAGCAGAAACATTTTCAATTTACATAATAAAAACTTAAAATTTAAATGACTTGCCATATTCCATTTATCCTTGTAATAGGTTCCAACAAGTCAATAAAGCTATGAAAAGTGTCATGTCACTTCAGATTTCTGTTTTCTTTCCATTTAAAATTTCCAGACATGTGTAAAATTATCCATTATAAGGCAATACTGCCAAATATCTTGCAAAGTACACTGAAGAGCCAAAAAACTGATACACCTGCCTAATATTGTGTAGGGCCCCCGCAAGCATGCAGAAGTGCCACAACATGATGTGGCATGAACTCGACTAATGTCAGAAGTAGTGCTGGAGGGAACTGACACCATGAATGCTTCAGGGCTGTCCATAAATCCATAAGAGTATGAGAGGGTGGAATATCTTCTGCACAGCACGTTGCAATGCATCCCAGATATGCTCAATAATGTTCATGTCTGGGGAGTTTGATGGCCAGTGGAAGTGTTTAAAGTCAAAAGAATGTTCCTGGAGCCACTCTATAGCAATTCTGGATGTATGGGGTGTCGAGTTGTCCTGCTGGAATTGCCCTAGTCTGTTGGAATGCACAGTGGACATGAATAATGGATACAGGTGATCAGACAGGATGCTTACGTATGTGTCACCTATCACAGTCATCTCTAGACATATCAAGGGCCCCATAGCACTCCCAACTGCACACGTGCCACACTATTACAGAGCCTCCACCAGCTTGAACAGTCCTCAGCTGACATGAAGGGTCCATGAATTAATGAGGTTGTCTCCATACCCTTACACATCCATCCGCTTGTTTCCAGTCATCAACATTCCAATATCGGTGTTGATGATCACAGGTGAGGTGTAAAGCTTCATGTTGTGCAGTCATTAATGGTACACGAGTGGGCCTTTGGCTCCAAAAGACTATGTTGATGATGTTTCATTGAATGGTTCACACACTGACACTTATTGATGGCCCAGCATTGAAATCTGCAGCAATTTGTGGAAGGGTTGCACTTCTGTCACGCTGCACTATTCTCTTCAGTTGTCGTTGGTCCCGTTCTTGCAGGTCTTTTTCCAGCTGCTGCAATGTCAGAGATTTGAAGTTTTAGTGGATTCCTGATATTCACCGTACACTCGTGAAATGGTCATATGGGAAAATCCCCACTTCATTGCTGCCTCAGAGATGCTGTGTCCCATCCCTTGTGCACCGACTATAACACCACGTGCAAACTCACTTAAATATTGATAACCTGCCATTGTAGCAGCAGTAACTGATCTAACAACTGCACCAGACACTTGTTGTCCTATATAGGCATTGCCGACTGCAGCGCCATATTCTGCCTGTTTACATATCTCTGCATTTGAATATGCATGTACTCTTTGAATGGAGTAACTTTACACACAATGTTGTTAAAACATGTCATAAACATGATTTCCATTCATTTTGAGGCTACAATTGTCCTTAAGAACCTGAATGATACACAGAAACCCATTTATATCAATTATATAACTAACCACCTCCCCCTTTAAACCATAGTCCTTGCCATTGGTGGGGAGGCTTGCGTGCCTCAGCGATACAGATAGCCGTACCGTAGGTGCAACCACAACGGAGGGGTATCTGTTGAGAGGCCAGACAAATGTATGGTTCCTGAAGAAAGGCAGCAGCCTTTTCAGTAGTTGCAGGGGCAACAGTCTGGATGATTGACTGATCTGGCCTTGTAACACTAACCAAAACAGCCTCGCTGTGCTGGTACTGCGAACGGTTGAAAGCAAGGGGAAACTACAGCCACAATTTTTCCTGAGGGCATGCAGCTTTACTGTATGGTTAATGATGATGGCATCCTCTTGGGTAAAATATTCCGGAGGTAAAATAGTCCCCCATTCGGATCTCCGGGCGGGGACTAATCAGGAGGACATTGTTATGAGGAGAAACAAAACTGGCGTTCTACAGATCGGAGTGTGGAATGTCAGATCCCTTAATCAGGCTGGTAGATTAGAAAATTTAAAAAGGGAAATGGATAGGTTAAAGTTAGATATAGCTGGAATTAGTGAAGTTCGGTGGCAGGAGGAACAAGACTTTTGGTGAGGTGAGCAAGCAGTAAAGGAAACAAAAGAAAAATTTGGAATAGGTATTAAAATCCATGGAGAAGAAATAAAAACTTTAAGGTTTCTCTGATGACATTGTGATTCTGTCAGAGACAGCAAAGGACTTGGAAGAGCAGTGGAACGGAATGGACAGTGTCTTGAAGGGAGGATATAAAATGAACATCAACAAAAGAAAAACGAGGATAATGGAATGTCGTCGAATTAAGTCGGGTGATGCTGAGGGTATTAGATTAGGAAATGAGACACTTAAAGTAGTAAAGGAGTTCCGCTATTTGGGGAGCAAAATAACTAATGATGGTCGAAGGACAGAGGATATAAAATGTACACCGTCAATGGCAAGGAAAGCGTTTCTGAAGAAAAGAAATTTGTTAACATCGAGTATAGATTTAAGTGTCAGGAAGTCGTTTCTGAAAGTATTTGTATGGAGTGTAGCCATGTATGGAAGTGAAACATGGACAATAAATAGTTTAGACAAGAAGAGAATAGAAGCTTTCGAAATGTGGTGCTACAGAAGAATGCTGAAGATTAGATGGTTAGATCACACAACTAATGAGGAGGTATTGAATATGATTGGGGAGAAGAGGAGTTTGTGTCACAACTTGACTAGAAGAAGGGATCGGTTGGTAGGACATGTTCTGAGGCATCGAGGGATAACCAATTTAGTATTGGAGGGCAGCGTGGAGGGTAAAAATCGTAGAGGGAGACCAAGAGATGAATACACTAAGCGGATTCAGAAGGACGTAGCCTGCAGTAGGTATTGGGAGATGAAGAATCTTGCACAGGATAGAGTAGCATGGAGAGCTGAATCAAAGCAGTCTCAGGACTGAAGACCACAACAACAACAACATAACTGACCACACTTTATAAAATCAAGAAAACACAAAAAATGTGTTTATAGTATCTCCAGTTGACAGTAACAGGAATATTCTTAGTTTTGATGTGAAACGGAGAAAAATAGATGGAGGAGAATGAAATACTTTTTTTGTGCAATAAGAAAAACTATTGGCTCTGGCCAGTTGTATTAAGACAATACATGTTACTGATATTAAGCTTGCAGTGACTCATAAATGATCATCATTGTGTTGTGTTGTATTGTATTGTATTGTATTGTATTGTATTGTATTGTATGTTAACCGGGGGCCTAGAAACGATGGAGAGGCTCCATCCCCGCCACAGCCAGAGTGGTCCACAACCCTACGATGACTACCGCGGTCCATGTCACCCCTCTACCGCCCCACACCAAACCACTCCTTCAGGGTTATTGTGCGTTTTGACCACAGCTCTGTGGTCTAATGATTTTATCAACCAGACTGACCATCTTCATCTTAATGAGGGTGACAGTATGGTCTTCAGGAACAACGGTTACAACATTCATCAAATAAATGGAGTGCTTTCAAGTGAGAATCACAATAAGACCACCAACAAAAAGTAGGATAAGAAACATGTCTTCTTGCCATGCTGTGGGTCCATGTTGAGCAAGACAAGCCACCTAGTGAAAAGACACAAAATCAAATTGATCTTCAGGTCTCTGGTAAATATTCGGAAGTCCTGAGACCAGTTAGAGATGGAGTAGGTCGCAAAATACCTCGGGTCTACAAGATGGCTTGGGAGTGCGGCCAGTCATATGTTGGAAATCAGTATGAATGGTAGAACAATGCAGACAGAAGAACAAGAGGCTTTATCGCATACACTACCTTGAGAAATCGACTTAAGCTGAACATGCTTTAGAAAACGGTCGCCAGATCAAATTCGATGAAACCACTGTTGTGGCTCACACTAATGGCTTTTGGGACTGTGTAATTAAATAAGCCACTGAAATAAAAATCACCAATAACTCCCTTAATGGAGATGGCCTCCTGCAGCTCAGAATGATGTGGAATCCAGGGATCACATGGTTGAAGTGGGCATATTGAATGCGAAGTCAAATTATGCCCATATATGGCAAGGCTGTGAGCACCAGTGATATCAGCTGGCAGCTAGCATATATAAGGGTGTACCAGCAGCCCACTGGCAGTCATACCTCTTGAAAAAGGCCAATGAGCACTTGGCTGAAAGCTTGTGACGTTCACCTGCTTTGTTTCTTCATTGGTCCTTGGTGTCGACGTACTGCATTGTTATACTGGCAGAAAAATAGGGGAGGGGGGGGGGGGGTGGAGGGTGGAAGTTCAACACTGACTACTGTAATTAATGTAGCTAACAGTTGCACAGTTGTGTTTTACAGTTCTTTAATGTCACTGTCCACAACCCCCAACATTACATAGCTCACTATTGGTAAATTTTGACCTCATTAATAGGTTGCAGGCAAACATCAGCATACTGCTATGATAGTTTGCTGTTGAACATCTATGAGCAGTATAAACCTAACCACACAGTTCACAGTTCTTGCAGAAGAATAAGGTATGTGTGACACTATTTCTCAAATAACTTGAACAGACATTGTCATTGTCTTAACACATGGCCTATTTGTGTTACACTAATTCCACTGTTAAATTTGATGCATTGTTGTTACTTGAAGCAGTACATAATTTCCCTCTGAAAATTGGCCGTGGACGGACTGTCTCAGGACCAAAAATAGGGCCTTTATAAATCCTCACAGTAATAGGCACTGAGACTATACTTTTTTGATGTTTTAAGTTACAGAAATTACAATTAAAACATAACTCATTCAATTATATGAATAGATCGAAAAATTCCTCCTTTTTAACAGTTCTCTCTACCACAAAGATTAGGCCAAATTATTTGTTTAAATAATGAAATTAGCAGATCTAGTTATGCAAACAATTCTTTTGACCAATCTGGCAATTATTTTGGAATTAAATAAGGGCTGGCTTTGCTAACATGTTTTCGAATAGAGCCAAGTAAATACTTAAAGGATTCTAGTAGTTCTTCTTCCAAATGTTTATAATTATTACAGATTTTATTTTTGTTTATAAGTAAACAATAGAATTTAAGTCCTGAAACAATTACTGATTTCACTCTATAACAAAAGATATTAACTAGGAATGGTCAAAATAAATTAGGAAATTAATTACATACACAAAGCTACGCACCAAATTAGACCTGGTGCAGGGAATAGCCTTGATAGGGACAGGGAATGTGATGTAGGTGGTGACCTGATAAAGATAGCTACTCAAACTGATGGCATCAATCTGCATTTCATGCAACTGTTTCAGCATCATGATCAGCCTCATCTTAATGCAGCTGTTAAGCACGTTAACATTGGGCTGGAGAGGGCACTGATGGCAGAGGGCATGGGTCACATTGCAGTGGTGCCAGTTGAGATTATCAGTAGATCCGGTTTCACTAGGCATGGCCTGCACTTCAGCAGGTATGGGAAGGGGAGACTGGCAAAGCTTATAGGTGACAGTGTAGTGGGTGGTGGTAGGACACTCTTGGAAAAATTCCTGTAGTAGTTGGTGTTAGAGCTGCACCGTTTTTGAATGAAGTCAGCTGATGGATATACCTGCTTAAAGGAAGTCCCTCTAAGGGCTCACCTTCAGAGGATGTCATGTTTCCAAGTAGAGAAGGAGTTAGCATATTTCATCAGAATATTAAAGCTATTAGAGATAAAGTTAGTGAACTGGTTATAGATGTTGACTATGAAATTATTCGTATATCGGAGCACCACTTAAATAATTTGACGATTCAGAGGCTTCCTTTACCAGGATACAGGTTAGCTGGCTGTTTTTCAAGGATTTCATTGTGGGGTGGGAGAATGGCCATGTATGTAAAAAACAGTATTCCTTTTCAGTCCATAGAGGTATGTATCGTGGCACTGCACTGAACAGATATTTGAATTTTGTGCAGTTGCAGTTGAATTTAGTGAAACTAAACTTTTAATTGTTTTTGTTTATAGGTCCCCTAATTTTGACTTCAGTGCATTTCTGCCCAAGCTAGAGGGGGTTCTTGTTCACTTTATAGGAAGTATGAGAAATTAGTTGTATGTGGTGACTTCAGTATAAATTTTGTACATGATAGTGCAAGAAAAATGATGTTGGTAGATCTCCTAAATTCATATGATCTGATGCAGACTGTGTTTTTCCAACTAGGGTGCAGGGGAACAGTAGCACAGCCATAAACAACATTTTTATTCATTCTTCATTACTAGATGGGCATTCTGTTAGTAAAAGGGTCAATGCCCTTTCAGACCATGATGCACCAATTTTAACACTAAAAGGATTTTGTACTCAAACAAATGTCACGTATAATTACAAACTATGCAGGAAAGTTAATCCAAAAGCCAGCCGGAGTGGCCGAGCAGTTCTAGGCGCTACAGTCTGGAACCGTGCGACCGCTACGGCCACAGATTCGAATCCTGCCTCGGGGATGGATGTGTGTGTTGTCCTTAGGTTAGTTAGGTTTAAGTAGTTCTACATTCTAGGGGATTGATGACCTCTGAAGTTAAGTCCCATAGTGCTCAGAGCCATTTGAACCATTTAATCCAAAAGCAATTGAGAATTTTTTAAATCTTGTCAAGGAACAAGAGTGGCAGGATGTTTATAGTGCTGGTAACATAGATGACAAATATAGTGCTTTCCTTAACACATTTCTGATGCTCTTTGAGAGCTGCTTTCCATTAGAATGTCCTAAATAGGGTTGTTGTGGTCTTCAGTCCTGAGACTAGTTTGATGCAGCTCTCCATGCTACTCTATCCTGTGCAAGCTTCTTCACCTTCCAGTACCTACTGCAGCCTACATCCTTCTGAATCTGCTTAGTGTATTCATCTCTTGGTCTCCCTCTACGATTTTTACCCTCCACGCTGCCCTCCAATACTAAATTGGTTATCCCTCGATGTCTCAGAACATGTACTACCAACCGATCCCTTCTTCTAGTCAAGTTGTGCCCCAAGTTCCTCTTCTCCCCAATTCTATTCAATACCTCCTCATTAGTTATGTGATCTACCCATCTAATCTTCAGCATTCTTCTGTAGCACCACATTTTGAAATCTTCTATTCTCTTCTTGTCTAAACTATTTATTGTCCACGTTTCACTTCCATACATGGCTACACTCCATACAAATGCTTTCAGAAATGACATCCTGACATTTAAATCTATACTCGATGTTAACAAATCTTTCTTCTTCAGAAACAATTTCCTTGCCATTGCCATTCAACATTTTATATCCTCTCTACTTCCACCATCATCAGTTATTTTGCTCCCCAAATAGCAAAACTCCTTTACTACTTTAAGTGTCTCATTTCCTAATCTAATTCCCTCAACATCACCCAACTTAATTCGACTACATTCCATTATCCTCGTTTTGCTTTTGTTGATCTTCATCTTATACCCTCCTTTCAAGACACTGTCCATTCCGTTCAACTGCCCTTCCAAGTCCTTTGCTGTCTCTGACAGAATTACAATGTCATCGGCAAACCTCAAAGTTTTTATTTCTTCTCCATGGATTTTAATACCTACTCCGAACTTTTCTTTTGTTTCCTTTATTGCTTGCTCAATATACAGATTGAATAACATCGGGGATAAGCTACAACCCTGTCTCACTCCCTTCCCAACCACTGCTTCCCTTTCATACCACTCGACTCTTATAACTGCCATCTGCTTTCCGTACAAATTGTAAATAGCCTTTCGCTCCCTGTATTTTACCCCTGACACCTTCAGAATTTGAAAGAGAGTATTCCAGTCAACATTGTCAAAAGCTTTCTCTAAGTCTACAAATGCTAGAAACGTAGGTTTGCCTTTCCTTAATCTAGCTTCTAAGATAAGTCGTAGGGTCAGTATATCCTCACGTGTTCCAACATTTCTACGGAATCCAAACTTATCTTCACCGAGGTCGGCTTCTATCAGTTTTTCCATTCGTCTGTAAAGAATGCGCGTTAGTATTTTGCAGCTGTGACTTATCAAACTGATAGTTCGGTAATTTTCACATCTGTCAACACCTGCTTTCTTTGGGATTGGAATTGTTATATTCTTCTTGAAGTCTGAGGGTATTTCGCCTGTCTCATATATCTTGCTCACCAGATGGTAGAATTTTGTCAGGGCTGGCTCTCCCAAGGCTGTCAGTAGTTCTAATGGAATGTTGTCGACTCCCGGGGCCTTGCTTCGAATTACGTCTTTCAGTGCTCTGTCAAACACTTCACACAGTATCATATCTCCCATTTCATCTTCATCTACCTCCTCTTCCACTTCCATAAAACTGTCCTCAAGAACATCGCCCCTGTATAGACCCTCTAAATATTCCTTCCACATTTCTGCTTTCCCTTCTTTGCTTAGAACTGGGTTTCCATCTGAGCTCTTGATATTCATGCAAGTGGTTCTCTTTTCTCCAAAGGTCTCTTTAATTTTCTTGTAGGCAGTATCTATCTTATCTCTCATGAGATAAGCCTCTACATCCTTACATTTGTCCTCTAGCCATCCGTGCTTAGCCATTTTGCATTTCCTGTCGATCTCATTTTTGAGACGTTTGTATTCCTTTTCGCCTGCTTCACTTACTGCATTTTTGTATTTTCTGCTTTCATCAATTAAATTCAGTGTCTCCTCTGTTACCCAAGGATTTCTGCAAGCCCTCATCTTTTTACCTACTTGATCCTCTGCTGCCTTCACTATTTCATTCCTCAAAGCCACCCATTCTTCTTCTACTGTATTTCTTTCCCCCATTCCTGTCAGTTGTTCCCTTATGCTCTCCCTGAAACTCTCTACAACCTCTGGTTCTTTCAGTTTTAATCTACAGTTCATAACCAATAGATTGTGGTCAGAGTCCACATCTGCCCCTGGAAATGTCTTAAAATTTAAAACCTGGTTCCTAAATCTCTGTCTTACCATTATATAATCTATCTGAAACCTATGAGTATCTCCAGGCTGCTTACATGTATACAACCTTCTTTTATGGATCTTGAACCAAGTATTAGCTATGGTTAAGTTGTGCTCTGTGCAAAATTCTACCAGGCGGCTTCCACGTTCATTTCTTACCCCCAATCCATATTCTCCTACTACGTTTCCTTCTCTTCCTTTCCCTACTATCGAATTCCAGTCACCCATGACTATTAAATTTTCGTCTCCCTTCACTATCTGAATAATTTCTTTTATCTCATCATACATTTCTTCAATTTCTTCGTCATCTGCAGAGCTAGTTGGCATATAGACTTGTAGTACTGTCGTAGGCACGGGCTTCGTGTCTATCTTGGTCACAATAATGCGTTCACTATGTTGTCTGTAGCAGCTTACCCGAACTCCTATTTTTTTATTCATTATTAAACCTACTCCTGCATTTCCCCTATTTGATTTTGTATTTATAACCCTTTATTCACCTGACCGAGAGTCTTGTTCCTCCTGCCACCACTTCACTAATTGCCACTATATCTAACTTTAACCTATCAATTTCCCTTTTTAAATTTTCTAACCTACCTGCCCGATTAAGGGATCTGTCATTCCACACTTCGATCCATAGAATGCCAGTATTCTTTCTCCTGATAATGACGTCCTCTTCAGTAGTCCCCGCCCGGAGATCCGAATGGGGGACTATTTTACCTCCGGAATATTTTACCCAAGAGGACGCCTTCATCATTTAATCATACAGTAAAGCTGCATACCCTTGGGAAAAATTACGGCTGTAGTTTCCCCTTGCTTTCAGCCGTTCACAGTGCCAGAACAGCAAGGCCATTTTGGTTAGTGTTACAAGGCCAGATCAGTCAATCATCCAGACTGTTGCCCCTGCAACTACTGAAAAGGCTGCTACCCCTCTTCAGGAACCACAGATTTGTCTGGCCTCTCGACAGATACCCCTCCGTTGTGGTTGCACCTATGGTACGGCTATCTGTATCGCTGAGGCACGCAAGCCTCCCCACTTGGGAGGTCCATGGTTCATGGGGGGGGCTAAATAGGGTACTAGCAGTAAAAGGCAGCCTGGGTGGCTAACTAGTGGGGTAAGGATATTATGTAGAACAAAGCGGGAATTATATCAAAACGTTAGAAGTGGTCACAATCAAGCTACAGTAGTGCATTGCAAACAGTACTTCAAGGTGCTTAAAAATGTTATTAGGAAGACAAAGAGTACATGGCATGCAAATAGAATAGCTCATTCACAGGATAAAATTAAAACCATATGGTCAGTTGTGAAGTAAGTGTCCGGTCAGCAGCACAAGGTTGGCAATATAAAGTCAGTTTCTGTTACTTGTATATCAGATATATGTACAGTATTTAACAATCATTTTCTGAGCATTGCTGGTGAATTAAATAAAAATTTAGTTTCTACAGGAAATCATATAACAATCTTAGCAAATGCCTTTCCGAGATTGATGTCTGAAATATTTCTCAGTGATACAGACAAGGGGGAGATTGAGTGAATAATTAAATCACTGAAGACTACGGACTCTCATGGATATGATGGAGTGCCTAGCAGAATATTAAAGTACTTTGCTGCACATGTTAGCCCTGTATTTAGCCATATTTCTAATTTTTCGTTTAGGAATGGTCAGTTTCCTGAATGATTAAAGTACTCAGTAGGAAAGCCGCTTTATAAAAAGGAAGAAAGGGATAATGTAGACAATTTTTGACCTATTTCTATGCCATCAATGTTTACTAAAGTCATTGAAAATGCTCTGTATGTAAGGATAATTGATAATTTTATATCACACATTTTGCTGTCAAATGTACAGTTCGGCTTTAGAAGTCATTTAACAACTCAAAATGCTATATTCTCTTTTCTCTGTGAGGTACTTGATGTGTTAAACAAAAGGTTTCGAGTACTAGGCATATTTTTGATTTAACTAAGGTGTTTGACTGTGTTGGTCACAAAATGTTGCTGCAGAAATTGGACCATTATGGAATGTGGGTAATAGCTCACAATTGGTTCACTTCTTACTTTAGCAACAGACAGCAGAAGGTCATTATTCACAGTGTTGAGAATAGTGGTGATGTGGAGTCTGAGTGGGGTACGGTCAAATGGGAGGTGCCACAGGGATCAGTGTTGGGGCCACTCCTATTCCTTATTTATATAAATGCAATGCCCTCTAGTATTTCAGGTAACTCTAAAACATTTCTGTTTGCTGATGACACTAGCTTGGTAGTAAAGGATGTTATGTGCAACATTGGCTCAGTTTCAAATAGTGCAGTTCATGACATAAGTTCATGGCTTGTAGAAAATAAACTAATGCTGAATCACAGTAAGATGCAGCTTTTATAGTTTCTAACACACAATTCAACAAAACCTGACGTTTTAATTTCACAGAATGGGCGTATGATTAATGAAACTGAACAGTTCAAATTTCTAGGTGTTCAGATAGATAGTAAACTTTCATGGAAAGCCCACATTCAGGATTTTGTCCAAAGACTTAATGATGCCATTTTTACTGTTCGAACGGTATCTGAAGTAAGTGATCGTTCAACATGAAAGTTAGTCTACTTTGCTTATTTTCATTCACTTCTGACATAAGTCTTATGTCATATGGTATTATATTTTGGGGTAACTCTTATCATTCTCAAAAGATATCTGTGCTTCAGGAATGCACTGTTTGGGCAATAAGTTCGCAAACCTCTTGTTGACCCCTGTTCACTAGTCTGGGTATTGACATTGGCCACTCAGTATATTTATTTTTTACTGTCATTTCTTATTAACAATATCAGCTTATCCCCAAGAGTTAGCAGCTTTCACTCAGTTAATACTAGACAGAAATCCAATCTGCATTTGGATTGCACTTCCTTAACCCTTGTGCAGAAAGGTGTGCAGTATACTGCTGCAACCATTTTCAATGAGCTACCACAGGAGTTCAAAAATCTTAGCAGTCATCTAAGCACGCAATTTTCCCTTTGTAAAAGAATAAAGTTAAAAAGGAACTTGACCACCTGGAACAAAATGGTATCATAGAATCCATAACAAATGGTCAATGCTGCCATTTTTACTACTCAAACGGTATCTGAAGTAAGTGATCGTTCAACACAAAAAGTAGTCTACTTTGCTTATTTTCATTCGCTTGTGTCATATGGTATTACATTTTGGGGTAACTCTTCCCATTCTCAAAGGATATTTTTGGCTCGGAAATGGGCAGTTCAGTCAATAAGTGGTGTACATTCATGAACCCCTTGTCGACCCCTGTTCACTAGTCTGGGTATTCTGACATTGGCCTCTCAATATATATATTCTTTACTGTCATTTCTTGTTAACAATATCACCTTACTCCCAAGAATTAGAAGCTTTCACTCAGTTAATACTAGACAGAAATCCAATCTGCATTTGGATCAAACTTCCTTGACACTTGTGCATAAAAGGTGTGCAGTATACTGCTCCATCCATTTTCAATTAGCTACCACAAGAGTTCAAACATCTTAGCAGTAATCCACACGCTTTCAAATTGAAACTGCAGAGTGTTCTCATGTGTTACTCCTTCTATTCTGTTGAGGAGTTCCTTGAAAAATTAAGCTCATTCCTATGTTATATTGTTGATTGTGCTTACTCAAACTTATGGCTTGTCTTTTTTGGGTTCATATACATTTTATTTTATCTGTTATTACTTGTATGTTGTAATTTCATCTTCTTGACATGTTGCATGACCTTGGAGATTTGCTACTCAATTTGGTCCTACGGAACTTGATGTGTAAATAAAAAGAAAAAAAGAGCTGTGTATTTCATAGTCTTGTCATGCAAAGCTAGTACATTGTGATTGTAAATTTTTGAAATGGATTCATTTGTGGGTTTGTAGCTATTTATTGTATTTACAGCACCTTTACTTCAAAGTCAGCCAACCAGGCGTATTTCTTTTCCTTTCTTATGTCTTCTCAGAAACTGGTACATAATTGTATATTTAGCATTATTTAATTCTGGTACATCCACCTTTGGCGAGTCCTTTTCTACCCATCTTTTTGCAATGTGTGTTGGCTTTTTCATGTTTGCCATGTGTATGAGAGAGACAAGCCTATTACAATTGTGGAACTTCCCTCTTCTGTTTAACTATAGCCTATGAAATGTAAATTCTTTTCATTAGTGCAGATGATAGAAATACACAAAGAATATAACAGAATCACTTGTCTGTCATACTGTCAGAAAATAATTTTTGGAGCAAACTTTGTTGCTTCAGTTAGTTATCAATAAGCTACCAATTTAATTGTCTGTTTGGCTACATAGGAACCTTACATGTTGTATGTTCTGAATTTCCAGCACATTTATCTCATTTCAATGACTTACAGTGTCATTCACTATTATAAAATAGTATTAACAAATTTGACATTTTTGTGGCTTGTGTTGTGTAGTAGTAATACTTGATCTGTACAACTATTTTATTGGCAACCATTGCTGCCTGATTATTTACCATAATTGAAAGCCATTAATGAAAAATCACGATAAGAATAGGTCGAGGGTAAAACACTGAAAGAGTCTATACTATCTGATTTCCCATGCTGTATTAATTTTCTAAGTCTAACCTGGAAGAGGTCCTAAAATTCAAAAAGATACTCAGAGGATACTGTTAACAAAGTATTTTATTCCTGTAAATGATTATAGCATCCTCTGTGAAGTATCTTATATGGAAACCAAATTGGGAAGGAATCAGAAAGGAATTGCAACATGCCAATAAATCTGATCATAAATAGTCTTCCAAAATATTTTGAAAAGTAAGTGGCAGGAGATAGGCAGGTTTAAAGTTGAAAGATACAAACTTATGTCTGCTTTTACAGGCTGATATCAAAACAGCATAATTTCATCTGTAGGAAATAATACTAATTATTTTCTATAATTGTATTGCCAGTTAAAGATTTGCAATATGTATGACCATTTCTACTAATTTTAAGAAAATACAATTAGTTTGAGACACTACTCTTTCATCTAAAGTGAGAAAATTTGTACAATTATGTTGCTACTCTTTTTCAAATTATCTTCTTCTTCCCCATTATGAGGCAAATCATCCTGCAGCTGAGCACTGATTTCATGAAGTACTGTAAGCAAATTGTTGACACAATCACTTTGGATGTTCTAAGTTCAATCATGGAATAATCTAGATTCTCATCTCCAGATATGTACATAATTCCCAAATCAACAATCAGATTGTCGCATAGATTAAAGTTGTATCCATTACACTCATGTCTGATGGCTGATCCGATTTATTCTTTAAAAAAAAAAAAAAAAAAAAAAAAAACTCTCATCCCTACGATCTGTTATCTTGTGGATGAATCTTGGTAAACATGGCAAATGTATTCTTAGTTGAGGCACATTGGATTGTATAATCAATACTCATTTGGTTCATACAGTTTACACAATGTGGATATAATGAACTCGAAGAATACTGAGGAATTGATGCATACTGTAACAGGCAAAACTAAAAAAGGCCTGATGTTTGAAGTGAAGATGATAAAATTTTTCTGTGTGTTCTATTTATATTCAAAATAAACTCTTCCATATTTCACATTTTTATTGTAAGTGTTGGATCTGTTGTAACTTAAGGTTCTTTTTTTGTGCCCTTTTTCCCCAGGGACCTTTTACCTGTCTTAGTAATGCTCGTTATGGTATTGGTTGGGGAGCCCTGGGTGCAGCAGAGTTTTGCTTAGCAGAAGCACGTCGATATACCCTAGAGCGTCACCAGTTTGGACGGCCTTTAGCAGCCACCCAGCTCATTCAGAAGAAATTAGCAGATATGCTTACAGAAATATCAATAGGTCTTCAAGCATGTCTTCATGTGGGTCGCCTGAAGGATAAGAATTTGTAAGTGTACTAATTTTTGAGGAATAAGAATTTGTAATATTGCTGATTTTAATCACAAAGAGAAAACAACATATTCAATCAAATCAAAACTTAATTTGAAATATGTTGAAAAAAACTTAGATAATCCAAACTTGTTCATTACTGAAAATAAATTTTTTTAAATAAGTGTAAAATATAAGGTATATAAAAGAAAAATAACATTTTTCACCCTAGAATTCTGTCCTGTGGTATTAACTGCCTCTATAAAGACACATTGACTTGTAACTACTTTTATGTCATAATTTTCAAAGTTACACAAGAAATGCTATGTAATTCATTTGGGAATGAAGATGTTCACTTTCAACTCAGAAATTCCTGGTAACAAAACTCACTCAGGCTTAGTGTGATGCAGAAAGCAATGGGTTATGCAGTCCCAAAAATAATTCACCCCTTATCCAAGTATGTGAAAAATCTAATATACAATATAATTAACTTCAAACGCAAACTGAAATCATGTCTGCTTGACATCTCCATCTCCATAGGAAAAGGATGGAATATTAGAGCTTAACATTGTCAATGATGAGGTCATTAGAAATAGGTTGGAGAGGAAATCAGCTGTGCCCTTTTAAAAGTACCTTTCCAAGGTACTTTCCCAGCAATCGCCTTAAACTGTTTAAACAAATCAGGGAAAACCTAAATCAGGATGTCCAGGTGGGGATTTGAACCGAATGAGTTGAGTGTCTTACACTGTGCTATTTTGCTTGTATACAATTGAAAAATTTCTGAATGTACAAGACTGTAAAGTGTATGTGACATTGCACATATAGTTAAGTATAAATCAATGTATGTTGAAAAATGGAGATTAAAGATAGCTTAATATTAATTAAAGGACGATTATATAAATGGCTAGCATGTTACTATATTTTTCACTGAGTAAGTCCTTTGTAAACTAAATGACTCATTTGATTAGAGTACTGTGAAATCATGTACTTAGTTGCAGTATATTCTGAGGTTCATTATTACGCTGCAAAGTTCCCAAGGAAGAGTACTAATTACAGGAACTGGACACAAATTTGATGGAGGAGAGTTCAGATCCTCTCAAAGTTATTTATGTTTTACTTTACTTCCATAAATTGATGTAGACATCTACATCTACATACATACTCCACAAGCCACTTTATGGTGCTTGGCAGAGGTTACCTTGCACAGCAGCAAGTCATTCTCTTCCTTGTTCCACTCGCAAATGGAGTGAGGGGGAAAAGACTGTCTAATTGCTTGTGTATGAACCCAAATTTACCTTATGTTTACTTCATATTCCTTACACAAGATGTACATTGGGCGCCGTAAAATTCTTCAGCAGACAATTGTAAATGCTGGTTTTCTAAACTTTCTCAATAGTGTTTCACTAAAAATATGTCATCTTTCCTCCAGGGACTCCTATTCAAGTTCTCAGAGGATTTCCATAATACTCATATAATGATTGAACCTATCAATAACAAATCTAACAACATGCCTCTGAATTGCTTCGATGTACTCTAATCCTACCTGGTAGAGTCTCAAAGACTCTAGTGGTATTCAAGAAGTATTCTGTATGTGGCCTCCTTTAGAGATGAGCCATACTAAAAAGACTTCTTGCAATAAAACAAATTTGACCACTTGCCTTCCCTGCAACTGATGTCATGTGCTTGTTACATTTGATATTGCTTTGCAACTTTACACCTAGATATTTAATTGATGTAACTGCGTATTTGGTTCACATGGGGTACCACAGCCATACTTGCACGTCATGTGCTGGCTTTCAGATCGGCTGTATGCACTGTTTAATAACAGGGTAACTGCACAACACATCAACACCTACAATGCTTGAAAATGGCCTGCAAGGCCAAAAATTGGGCAATCATGCAAGATATAATATAGGATGATTCTAATTAAAATTAAACTTTCAAACCACTGTAGAAGTAACACCACTAGTCAGAATGACGTGAAATTGTAACGGAATGTTATTGGAGAAGGGGGAAAACATATGGCAGACGGAAAATAAATAGTTACAAAATGTAGCAATAGATGGCACTGTAAGCATTATAATTTAATAGTGGTCGACTACAAATGACAAATGAATCATACAACAATGCCTAAGGTGTACGTTTGACGTTAAACAAACTTAACTACTCAGTTTGCATGCGTGTACAGGTGTGATACTGTTAGTTACGTAAGCCCATCCACCACGGCAAGTTCATATCACATTGGATGGGAAAAATTGGTTTTTAATTGTCTTGAGGCCAAAAATCACATAAAAAGCATCACTTACATCAGTTTTTAATTGTCCTGAGACCAAAAACCGTACAAAAAGCATAAATCAAAATCAGATCACATTATTAATTTCTGTGTGACTGGTCCAAAAAATGTTCAGTATGCTGTCCACCATTTTCTGCAACAAGTTGAAATTGAGGAACAGAATGTTACACAACTGATGGAAGTGTTTCCGGAGTCACGTTCAGAATGTGTTGCACAGTGCGTGCCTTCAATGCAGCGAAGTTTGCAGTCGGAACACTGAACACATCATCTTTCAGGCTGCCGGACAGCCAGAAGTCATACGGTTATGGTCAGGTGATCAGGATGGCCAGGATGTAAGAAAATGGCGGCTGATAATTCTAGCAATTCTGAAATGGCATTTCAGCAGCTGCTCAACTGGATTTGCAATGTTCAGAGGTGTGCCATCTTGCATAAAAATGATCCCATCCACACATCCAGGCTTTTGGAGAGCTAGAATAACTAGGTTGCGCAAGAGACACTCATAGCACTTACCAGTGATGGTACAGGCAACAGGACCAGAAGCACCTGTCTCTTCGAAAAAATATGGGCCTATGATAAATGATGCCGTAAACCCACACCACTCAGTGACCTTTTCAGGATGAAGTGGAACCGGTTGATTTGCGTGTGGATTTTCTCTTGCCCACATTCGAAAACTCTGTGTATTGACATACCCTGTCAGATGGAAGTGGGCTTCATCTTTCCACAAAATCTTCCCTGGCCAATCATTGTCCACTTCCATGCAAGCAAAGGTCTCTCTTGCTGGCAGGTCAACAGGAAGCAACTCGTGCACATGGGTAATTTTGAATGTGTAGCAAAGAAGAGTGTTTTGTAGGATTTTACGCACAATGTTCATGGGTATGTCCAATGTTCAGGCAATTGTCCATGCACTACACGTTTGCACACCACCACTTGTCTCCTCCTGCACTGCTGTGGCCACTGCTTCCACTGACGTCGAATCAATTTGTTTCCTCTGTCTATCAGGTTGCTCACCAAAAGAACATGTCTTTTCGAATTTATGAATAATTTTCTCCAGATCCACGGCAGTCATTGGACCAACGCCTTTTTTAAAAACCTACAGTGTCCAGTACTTCCACAGAATGATGTGTGCACAGTCATCGTTCTTGTAATACAGCTTTACAAGCAGAGCGTGATTCTGCATTGAGACAGTCATTGCGAACATTGCAGATGCGAAAGGAGGAAAAGCCGTGTACCTGGAGCGTTTATACCAACTTCAATGTGTCGTGCGCATGACAGGTGTTTTCATTTACCTATTCTGTCACATGCAGCACCATCTGTTGATCAATTTTCATACTATATTTTTCATCTGCCATACATTTTTCCCCTTCTCCAATAATTTTCCATTGCAATTTGACATCATTCTGACTAGTGGTGTTATTTCTACAGTGTTTTGAAAGTTTAACTTTAATTATAATCACCCTGTGAAATGAATACTCGTGAAAATCATCTGAGGTTGAAAACTTCAAAATGTCCTTTAATGTGATTGCTGATAAAAAAAAACATGACTTTCGTGTGTCATGTGACACATTTGCAGATGAATAACATGCCCAGAACTTCTAAAATGGATCCTAAAAGTGTGCTTGTCATACTTACTGATAAGAGTAAGAATTTTCCAGAGTTGTATCATGAAACACTTAAAGTTTAATTATTTATCAACAAGAATAATGTGTGGTAGCTTACCCATGATCACCTTGTAGACATTTGTTTAAGGAGTTGGGTGTCCTCACTTCTGCTTCACAGTATATTTATTACCTCATGAAGTTTGTTGTAAATAATCCATTACAGTTCATTACAGTGCATTATGATGTACATAATTACAATACCACAAAGAAAAATGACATCCATTACTCCCCATAAAGGTTGTCTTTAGCAAAAGAAAGGGTGGTGTAATACTGCAACAAAAATTGTTGATCACTTAATGAGGCATATAAAATGTCTGGCAGACAGCAAAGCAGAATTTGAGAACAAACTGAGAAAGTTTCTCCTTGACACCTCCTTCTGTTCTATAGAAGAATTTATGTAATTCTAATGTGTTAAAGGTGATGGGTAAGAATTACCAAATCAGATCCGCATTTTTTTTTTTTTTTAAAAAAACCCTTATAAATTTTGATGCCATAACAATATTCACAAAATAATTTGTGATGGAATGTAAAATGACTCATTCCTACACGATATTGATTTATGTACAACAAACTCAATTTAAATTGTGCAATTTTTACTATTAAAATAAAATTGTTTTAAACATGAGATAAGTTAGTACATTTCACACAGTGACTGTCTCGGAGTATTTCAACAAATTTAAACGGATGACGGGTGGGTATTGGGAAAAACTGAAGACCAAGCTTAAGAAAATTCCTCACACACCGATTGCCTATAATATTAATATTATGAACATCCTTCTGTCAAGATTGAGCTCACCTAGTAACCCAGGGGGGAAGTCATAATACCAGAGGTATTATGGAGTAATGAGGAATATAACCTAATAGCATCTAGCAAAACGTTTTGGCCTTATGACAGCAGTGACATGTCATTGCTCAGGCTGTGTGAAACAGTAGGTGTAGATAGCCACCCTGATCCGTAACTACTCAACTGTTGACCACAACACACAGAAATTGGCCAGAAATGGATCCAAGAAACATACATATGGTGTCCTATATGTGCTCAATATGATTAAGGTCAGGTGACCTGGAGGACCAGAAAACTTTCTAATTTCATGCAGTGTTCCAATTTGAGAGCAACTGGATAAGGGAATGTCTTTCTAAAGGTACAAGTCACCTGGAGAGGGAGGTGAGAGATTTAGTGTGCACCTGATTGGGCTGAAGGTTGTTGTATCATTCACCGGTGAGGAACAATGTTAGTCATACCAGGAACCACATTTCATTCCATGTACATGTCCACCATATGGTTATACCACTGCTACTGGCCTGAATGGTGTTCTTTTGGAAAAACAGCTCACCTGGTTTTTGGTGTAATCGTACCCCGCCATAAGAGTGTACCAGTGTGTTCTGCAGCTCGTCAGTTCAGGTAACTTTCTTTACTGTCAGTGTCCAGTGATGATATGAATATCCATGCTCTTTGATGTTCAATAAGCATGTGAGAGTGGTGACTTCTACACATTATAGTGAGAGGATTATTGTGGGTGCTGACCAATCATCATTGTTGTTCATGGAGGTATGTTCCATCTATGCAACTAAATGAAAGGCAGTGTGTTTATCTCCATATGCCTTTTGCTTCTTTTGTCTGTGAAGCATCTTCAGTGGCATGTTATACATATTTCTTTTTTATACATATAATAAATGTGTGTTCGCCCTGATGGCTGAGAAGTCGGCGTGGCGGTCTGTCATGTCATGGGGCCCGGTTTCAATTCCTGGCTGGGTTGGAGATTTTCTCCGCCCAGGGACTGGGTGTTTTGTTGTCCTCATTATCATTTCATCATCATCTGTGGAAGGCAACAGGAAACCACCACTGGAATCACTTCCCTAGACGCTCATGGGGTGGACCTCTCTGATGAGGCTTCCTCCATGACAAGACCTGCCATAAGGCAGAACACAAAGTTTTAGTTTTTATAAATGTGTTATTTAGTAGTTGCAGAATGTTAGTATGTTACATTTTGTCATGTTTTTCTCTTGTTTTTTAGATTAGAAGCAACGTTTGTATCACAAATTTTGTGATGTTAAATTATCATTTGGTGTTATGATTTCCAGTGTTGTTAGTCCATATGTGGTTCTGGAGATGTATTCATTCAGTCCCCATACTCCAGCTGGCCGATTTCTGGTGTTTGTTCACCCACATTTATCATTTTTCATTTATTGTGTGTGTGTGTGTGTGTGTGTGTGTTTTGTGAATATTGTGTGTGTGTGTGTGTGTGTGTGTGTGTGTGTGTAGAGAGAGAGAGAGAGAGAGAGAGAGAGAGAGAGAGAGAGAGATCCATCAATTATTTACTCTTGTCATGTTTCAGATTTCTGTTTGTTATTGTTTTAGTGGCTAACATGATCAGAGAGTTATTGCTTGTGTTGATTTGGTCATTAATTACTTTCCTTTTCATTGCAAGGGCTCTTTGCATGTGGAAGTTTTCTTGTAATATGAGGAGTTTTGTTGTGATTGTTCACTCTAATAATTTTATGTGAGAAGAGTGAACAGTCACAACAAAAAACTCCTGACATTACGAGAAAACTTTCACATACAAAGAGCCCATGCAATGAAAAAGAAAGTAATTAATGACCTAATTAATGTAATCAATAACTCTCTGATCATGTTAGCCACTAAAACAATAATAAACAGAAATTGGAAACATTAACCAGAGTAAATAATTGATGACTCTTTCTCCTCCCCCCTCCCCATCTCTCTCTCTCTCTCTCTCTCTCTCTCTCTCTCTCTCTCTCTCACACACACACACACACACACACACACACACACTCACTTATTCACTTAAAGGAAAAAAAAGACTGCTCTTACAAATAATGTAACATTTACACATAACAAAATACACACACACAAAACAAATGAAAAATATGAAACCACACATAAAAGACAAAAGATAAACCACATGGTGATAGTTGGCAATACCACATACTGTAAACAAGCACATATTGATCACAAAATGAAAAGTGCAAGTAATGTGTTGTAATAAATGTGGGTGAAAAAACTGCCAGAAATCGGCCAGCTGGAACATGGGGACCGAACGAACACAGCTACAGGACCACACATATGGACTAACAATACTGAAAATTGGAAGTAACATCAAATGATAATTTAACCTCACAAGATCTGTGTAATAAAAGTTGTTTGTAATCGAAAAAACAAGAGAAAAACATGATGAAATGTAACATAGTAACATATTGTAACTATTACATAATACATTTATTTTATGTATAAAAAGAAAAATGTATTACAGGCCACTGAAGATGCTTCATGAATAAAAGAAGTGAAACGTATATGGCATAAACAATCTAACTTTCATTGACTTACATTTTCGAAACGTACCTCCATGAAATTTGAAGCTGCTAAGGAATGACGGAGGAAAAAATGACATTGTTGTTGTTCTGCATTGAACTGGCTGTGGCCCACCACTTAAATCTTACAACCTGCACTAACTAATGGAGCTAGTGGCAATCTCTTTCATCACTGTGTTATTTCTCATGACATATGACATTGGTGGTAGTGATTTTCCCTATAAGCAAGTCCTCAGGAACACCCTTGAAAGAGTGGCATATGAAAAGCCCATCAATTGCATAGCCTCAAATGGAGTGTCTCACGTGCCATATACACATGATCTGATCTTGATGAAATATGCTAATATTGCATATCTTTAACATCCTGCTCTCAACTGTTATGCCAATGACCAGTACAAAATTTGATGACTGCCAGTCATGTGGCATGCCGAAGTGTTCACTATGAAAACAGGACCACTCTCTTTCCTACACAGCAACTATCTCAAATTTATGTACTCGTGGCATGACAGGTGCCAAGAGTGCAATTAAGTCATTCAGTGTACTCCGTATTCTGAGATTACAGAAAACTGCTGATTAACTTCAACAAAGTTCACATTTTGATAATTTAGAAGCTAGAAATGATTACTGCAAAAGCAGCATAGGTTATTGGATGTTCATATTCTGATATCACTAATATTTATCAAAAGCAAACTAATTATATTGTAACCTAGTAGAGATTAGAGTTTGAAATATGATCAGTGAATTTCCTAGTAGCAGAGTGGCAACTCAGATGAAGGTTCGGAAAGGGTGACATGGACCTTGTTGGGACCTGCGGTTGTTATAGAAGGCATTATGAAAGCTGTGGAATATGCCAGTATTTTTATTAGTCACATGTGCTCCTTCATAGTTTATGGTCTCCCTACCAGATGTGGCGTTCCCAGGAAAACACAATCCATACCAACAGGTCAAAATCACGCTACAGTGGTTTGAGGGATATTTGATGTCCTGATTGCACATAATCCCAGTTGAATTGGTCTGGGGTGTCATTAACCATGCATTGGGGACATGGAGACTCCATGTTCTGATAATGTGCACCTGTCTTGTATGTCAAGATGAGGCAGCTATCTATTAGGTGACTAGGTGTAGTATCAGTTTCACCAACAAAAGTTGTCTTACATGAAAAGCCATTTGTTATTGCGTGTTTCACAATAATATAATAAAAATAGCTGTTCTCAAGATTTTACACAAATTCCTCACTTTCTCACTTACATATTAAACCATCTTCATTTTCTCCATATAAGTAAAGTTTCATTTTGTACATATTCTTTTAAGGTGTACTCCAGAAATGATATCAATACTGAAACGTAATTCCTGTGGAAAAGCTTTGGACATTGCACGCACTGCCCGTGACATGTTGGGTGGGAATGGCATTTCTGATGAATATCATATTATTAGACATGTTCTGAATCTGGAATCAGTCAATACATATGAAGGTAAGGTCATATACTTTTTCTGTCTTTTTCCTCTTTGTTTCCTGAATGCAAATAATGGACAACTGCACTTGATCAATCTGTTATAGGTACTCACGATATCCATGCTCTCATTCTTGGGAGAGCTATAACTGGAATACAAGCATTTAGCTAAAAACTGGACTAAATATTGTGTTGCTACTGAATATTTATGCATTGCTGTATTTTCTGAGGTATGTGTGACAATACTTATTCACTGTGATTCTAAAATATGTAAATAATACTGTACATATTTATTTATTTATTGCTGTATTCTGAATGAGAATATCCAGTGTGTTTTACTCAAAGTTTACCTGGAATAGAAAAAGTAAATCAGTCATCAATCCAAAGATTGCACTTTACCACCAAGCCACACTTACCTGCAATATGAAGTGTAAATTTTATGTCAACACTGTAAGTTCTAGTTTTCTGTCCATAAAATTTATTAATAATAACTGACACTGAACTGATGTTTGACTGTGTGTGGAAAATATAATGAGGAAAACAGAACATACAATTTCCTAACTCTGGCTATGATTCCTATACAATGAATAATGTTTGTAGAAGTATGAAGCCACAATTGTTTAGTTTATTGTTTATCCACAGATAAATCATATGTCTAACATCAGTTTGATACAAAGAGAAAACACAAGTAAAAGTTAACTGACAAGAATTAGGAAATAGATCTGCTGTTCACTTGCCCGATGGGTGATGCATCTGTTCATTTAAAAGATTGTAAGATCACACTAACTTTTATTACTGACTTTCAAGTACTACGTAAGAACATGTTATTTCTCATAAATACTTAACATTTACTGGAAACACTGACTTCTGTTTCTGAAATGTTCAATATACTGTCTTCTTTCATAAACAGCACTGCACCCTGTTGCTGATTTTTATAGACTTACTAGCTGACAAACCCAGCATTGTGTGGATATTAATTTTGCCAATTTTCTATTAGAAATGAAACCTTGTATGTATTTGAGCAGTATACTTGGTGTGAGATGTGCAGTTTTGTGAACATCACTATGGCAATGCCTCTCCATATCTCTGTAGGCAGCTATAGTTTTCGTCTAATGCCATTTGTGCTTCACAGTTCAAACATGCCAAAAGCACAAGCAGGTGTAAGGGATTACCTTAAGTTGACTTGACTAGGAGTGTTTTAGTACTTAAGAATAAGTTTATTTAAATGTCATGCATGATGCAAAAGTTTCTCCTGATCTGTATATCATACAATGATATAATTTTATAGTTACATTCAGCAGCTTTTGTGGATAGTGTCTGCAAAATGTGTTGTGAATAGAGTTAGTAGCAAAGGAGTAAAAAATGTAAATGTCATGCACAATGTAGCAGTTTTTCATGCATCTCAGTGTTAATGAAGTCATATGTCCTGAACTGTGGTGGGTAGGTGGTTCTTACCCCTCAGCAATTGTTGCTTGACAGTAATGGATACCGTATTTACTCGAATGTAAGCCGCACTCGAATCTAAGCCGCACCTGAAAAATGAGACTCGAAATAAAGGGAAAAAAAAATTCCCAAATCTATAAGCCGCACCTGAAATTTGAGACTCGAAATTCAAGGGGAGAGAAAAGTTTTAGGCCGCACCTCCAAATCGAAACAAAGTTGGTCCATTGTAATATGAGACACAATTTAGGTCGAATGAATGACGATAGAGCTACAGTAGTTTGGTTCGAGTCGAAAGCTTAGCAGTTAAGCTTTACCAGGTAGCCATTGCTATGCGTCAGGCGCTCCGTCCGTATTTATACGGATACCCCTTCTTTTTCACGTGCTTCGTCTGGTTTGAATCGATTGTTTATTTTGCTTTGATCTGATAAGTGTCGTTTTCTATGTTATAGGTGTTTACGTCAGTCACTCCAAGCTCAAAATGCATTAATATACTGTGTCATGCATTGTTTGTCGCATTCTGATAGTGCGTGTTTACGGCCTGTCGCTGTTCGCGGCATGGCTTGCTTTTGTGCGCGCTACCGCCGCCTACAATTAAAAAAAGAGAGGAATCGTCTCATTAGCGAAACAATGGCAAGAGACTGCTATTTGTTGTTACTTACACTGCTGCTTTCTTTGATAATGATCAACAAGAACCAAATAATAGACTGCGTATGATAGAACACGTTCTGAACGAGAGTTTGGCGAAAATTTTTCTCCGTTTGAAAATCTTTGCGGCCGCTTCTTTAGTACATCAAATTCTGCACAGAAATTAGTCATCTTAGATTTAAAAATCTAGTCAGTTGCCGTGCTTCATTTCTGACTGTATCACTATTAGGCATAAGAGTAATACGAATATAAACATGACACGATACGTATATTCTTCCGCGTTTGCGGTTGTCTCACTCTAGTTTCGTAGTTTATTTGGCAGACAGGATTTAAATGAGATGGAAGCAAACACGAAAGAATACATGGCAAAATGTTTATATTCGTATTATTCTTATGGTAAAGAGAATACTGCATCTGATTCACATTTCATCAGGTTCCTATTAGCAACCATCTCTTCTCACAGGTAGGGAAAAATTCAGAACGTAGAGTTGGCCATATTGACAAAAATCCCAGTATTACCAGTCGGATTTTCGTAGTACATTGAAATTCGAAGATGAACAATACGGAATTTGTATTTACTTCGTTGGATAATGTATGAAAATGCAGTGGTCGAAACTTGGGCGAAGAAAAAAAGCTCGTCTTCCAATTTTTTTTTTAAATTTTATTTACTGACGCAGAGGTTTTGTGCCTACAAAGGATGCTTGTGTAGCGCTACATATATTCGACGGCAGAAGTTAGTTGTGGCGGCTCCTATCAACATTTTTCAGAACTTCAGCTTGCTTTGCACTCGATTCTAAGCCGCAGGCGGTTTTTTGGATTACAAAAACCGGAAAAAAAGTGCGGCTTAGATTCGAGTAAATACGGTATGTATATCATGTTTGGTTGAAATTGGTCCACTGGTTTAGGAGAAGATGTGGAACATACAAAAAACACACACACACACACACACACACACACACACACACACACACACACCAGCAGCAGCAGCAGCAGATAGTTTTGAAAGCTAGGGTATTTTTGTATAATTTTATATGTTTTGGCCATACTAATAGTTTTGCCTCCAGAAAATAGGCACTGGGAAGAAATTCTGTCTCATAATTTTATTGTTTTATCAGGTGAAGTTTTCTTTTGACGCAACAACAACTTTCTCTGACAAAACTACTGCTAGATGCATGTAAACTAACCTGCTTGTAAAGGTGTGTTTACATCTGTGTAACTTTATGTGTGCACTATAGTTCAATTCTTTTATCTTGGCGGCTCGCGCATGCCCGCCCAGATGCGGGAGATTGCTGCGTTGCCAGTTGCACACGACGCACGTGCCAAGAGAAGCAGTGCCATAGTATAGTATAGTATAGTTCGCAAGCTTAGGGGGGAGCGCGCAGTTCATGAAGTAAAGCCACCACGGCCGTATTAACCCTTTCGCTGCTACAAAGACGTGCTCCCTGCATTCCGCGCTGTGCGCGTTTGTCACTGCACTGCTCGCCTGTGCAGACACATGGTGTTCTGACTGCTTTGACACACTTATCATTCAATTTCACAAAAACTATTTGGCCCAAAAATTAGATTTTTACACATCTTCTTGACTGATACCTTCCTCCCCATAAATGATTTAATTTTGTTTTGATGTTCAACGCAGTTATTATGCAGCATTAAATATAGTAAACCATTGCACGAAATTTTTGAAGAGTTTGCAGAGGTAAAAGTCCATAGAGTATACTTTCCGTATGGTCGATTTTAGTTGCCACAATGTTGAGAATGATATGTGGACAAGGTACCCAAATTTCATATAAAATTTACTGTATAACAATATCTCATTTAATTTAAGTACCACATAGATGTCGTATGTAATATTGAGAAATATTCCATCTTTCGCGACTGTAACAAAAGTTTTATTTACACTGGGCACGTTTGGCTTTATTTAAAAGCACTTCAAGCGATCAAAAGGAAGTAGACAAAATACATTAAACAAAACTGTGGACTTACAAAAACATCAGGACTCCATCTATCAGTGAAGTGTTCTGAGCTATGTCAAATATAATTTTTGTGTGTGGCACACACAAACAGCATTTATTTGCTAAAACACTGATCAGCCGACACAAACGTTGAATATTGTGTTACCGCAGCACAAAACTATGAAAGGTGACTTGGCAATGGAGGAGACAAAATACTGTCCTCTGAAGATGCTTCAAAAGAGAGAAACACGTCTGGTCTAAATAAGTCGCTTATTACAGTTGCGGAAGAGGAATATATTTCAATACCATTGGTAAAACTGCAACTGTGGAACAAAAACAAGAAAGAGAACATCAGTACCATTGTGTATGTGCCATACCTTTCGTTGATTGAAGTGCTTTAAAATAAAGCCAAACATGCCCAGTGTAAATAAAACTTTTGTTACAGTCGCGAAAGATGGAATATTTCTCAATATTACATACGACACCTATGTGGTACTTAAATTAAATGAGATATTGTTATACAGTAAATTTTATATGAAATTTAGGTATCTTGTCCACATATCATTCTCAACATTGTGGCAACTAAAATCGACCATACGGAAAGTATACTCTATGGACTTTTACCTCTGCAAACTCTTCAAAATTTCGTGCAATGGTTTACTACATTTAATGCTGCACAATAACTGTGTTGAACATCAAAACAAAATTAAGTCATTTATGGGGGGAAGATATCAGTCAATAAGATGTGTAAAAATCTAATTTTTGGGCCAAATAGTTTTTGTGAAATCGAATGATAAGTGTGTCAAAGCAGTGGGAACACCATGTGTCTGCACAGGCGAGCAGTGCAGTGATGACAAAATAGTGCACAGCGTGGAATGCGGGTTGCACGTGTCTGCAGCAGCGAAAGGGTTAATGCAGAGACAAAGCACTAGAAATTTCAAAAAATTGCATTCAAACGAATAAAATTTTTGAAGTAAGACACTGTGATCTTGTTTTTAAATAAAGAAAATATTAAGCACCGCGCAAGGTTTGAACTCATAATCTTTTGCTTAGTAGCCCAACACCTTAACCGTTACGCTAACGCAGCTCATCTTAATATGTAACTACATGAGGAGTCTAACACGTCATGCAAAATACTGACAAACACTGTTGGTATGACTATGAATCACTGACGCTTCGTCGAAGTACAGTAGGAAATAAACACTTACCGCTGTTCTTTATTGCGAAAAAGCGGTTAGTGAGATTGATACAAACACCTTTCCTTGCTATCGCCTGAACTAGGAGTCTTATTACTTGTTAGGTTTAATTAATTAATAGAATATGAAGCAATTGGTATAAAGAATGCTTTTTCCAAACTTTTTATAAAAGAAAGTCTGCTATCAAGACATTGATTTTGTTCTATTACTTTATTTATGACTGAACGTTTCTAAAACTGAAAACACTCGTCCGTGCTCTGCACTGCAGTCGAGATCTGGCAACGTCGTTCTCTGTTCACTGGCTGACTGTGTTTTGTGACGTCAGATGCACAGAACGAACCTAAACTCGGCCACCAACATAAATGACGCGCACTATAGGTGCATGTAGCCATTGAACGGAGAGGTGAGGCCGTGAATGCAACTTCGCAGAGTCACACGGGCTTCTGATTTGTGCACACAGGCTGCCCCATGTAGGCACAGGAATCTCCCCACTCCAGACAGGGAGACAAATGCAGCAGTCATGTACGTCTATGTAATTTGAAGAATATTATCATGCATTTCTTGTTTGTGGCTGGTATATTCTGCAGATTATAAAGACAGTGTGAAATGAAATGATTGTCTACAGTTTTTCACAACAAAAACAATCTAGAAACAATAAAGACACACCTGAACACAGTAAAGCCATTGTTTGTACTTCTGACAAGTACGTATTGATGAGGAGTGATTCTGGGACTCTTGATGTGCCAGCACTGACCCGTTTCCTTTACATGTCACTTCAGTTCATAGATAGTTTGCGTATAAAAATAGTAGTAGTAGTAGTAGTAGTAGTAGTAGTAGTAATAATAATAATAATAATAATAATAATAATAATAATAATAATAATAATAATAAAGTCCACCTTACTAAGGTACCAATCTGGCAGTGTCACTGCAAGTCCTCAGTGGTGCATGAATAAATTAGTCTCAGATCCTGAAATTGTATTAGTTGGTGTTCTCACAGTTCAGGGACGGATGTAACACCATTGATTTAATTTTGATACTCTTCCTTATTTATTCAGATTAAGTTGCACGCAACTGATGACCAGTTCTCACACTTTTTCGTAGTATCAGCAGTTTATAAAAATAATTTCATTAGTAATACTCATCTAATCAGTCCACTTTCTCTCCAGATAATAACACTAGTTTGCCAAGTTAGTTACCGAATATAATGGACTTTTGACAGTGGCAGGATAACTCATCGATAGCGCTCTAACAGGTTCAGGAATCATGTCTCCCTTATCCATATTTACACCTATCACTGACTGACTACACAAGGAAGTTCATACACGTTTATTTTCACAGCTGAGCACAGATCTTTTCACTGATGTGTTGACAAAATAATTGCTGATTGTGGGACTGATTAAGGTACAGTGCTCGTGGTGCAGGGTGCGGTGGCTAGAAGCCAGGATGCTGCAAACGGGTGGTGGAGCTGAGGTCGAGCCCAGATGGCAGAGGACAGCAGCTGCAAATGTAACAAGTTCTTTTATTGACACATCTGCACTGCTTGATGCATAGGGTCAGTGTCCAGCTGGCTGCCGAATTCTGCTTGGCTGTCTGCCCGCACAACCCTTGTTGCCGGTGCGGTACTACATCGTGCCAGTGACCTTGTTACATAAGCAGGTTGCATGGACCCTGCACCATCATTGTGCAAATTTTATGCTGCTATGGCTTCTGTGGCCCCAAGTACCATCTGCTGACATCACAGCAGGGGTGCCCACCACACTAGGCCCCCTGCCTGGCAGTGGCTGGTGTGCATGGGAAGAAACCTCCTGCCCCCTGGGCAGGAGTTGGCTGTGCTACCGGGGATGTACATGAGTGGCCAGTGGTGTCATGCCTCTATAAGTCTGTGGAGAGATGTAGTGTGCAAAACTGCTGTCCTGCAGTGGCCTCGACTAATAACCTCTGTTGACAAGCCCATGTGGTGTCCTCATTTGGCACAGCTGCATCATCTCGGTTGGGCTGCGAGACTAAGAATAATTCTATTAAAAAAATGACTAGTGCTTGTGGCTGGCAGCAAGATGTGTATGCACCACTACCAGTAACAGATGGCATCTATTCAAGTGTGTGCCAGTTTAAGGTTTTCAGCATTCCTGTGAGTCAAACAAACCTGTGACCATTCATACTGCTTTTACTTGTTTACATTCAATATACATGTCAGTACTAATTGTTATGGGCCCCATACACTTGAAATGGAATGCGGAAGTGTTTTTAAGCAGTTTCCTGTGTAGATTGACTGCATTATCCTACTATGCTACCAATGAACAATGAACAATGTTTTTTTTTTAGTCCTACTGCCCCAACAGTTATCATTCCAGTGGGAGACAGCACCTTAAACGTGTTGGTAAAAGTGATAAGTGTAGAACTTTGAAGTTCTTCCCAGTCCTGGCCTTCCTCTGGACCAACCATTGACTCACCACTCAAAGTCTAGTTGTCGACATCTTGTATTTCCTGGAGAAGGAACAGTACCCTTGGGAGAGGATAGTAGTTCACGCTCCTTTGACAGAAGTCTACCCAACCATCCATTCACACCAGCTTTTAAACGCTTGATAGCAGTCTGGACAATTTCCAATTACTTGCAAACACCAAGTAGTTCACCCAGTGCCTGAGAGCAGCATTCACAGTGGGGCTGCATGTGGGTGGTGCAATGTTTATCTGAACAACAAACAGTAATTTAATTGGCTAGATAAAACATCTACTCACCAAGCAGTGGCAGAACACACACATAAAAGAATGTTGTAATTAGGCAAGCTTTCAGAGTCAGTGGCTCCTTCTTCAGGCAGAAGGGTTGAAGGGGAAGGAAGAGGGGTGAGTGAAAAGGACTGGAGAGGTCTAGGAAAAGGGGTAGACTTTGGGAAAGTCACCCAGAACCGCGGGTTGGGGGAGACTTACCACACAGGACGAGAAGGATAGACTGATTATTGAGGACTGCATTGGATGAGATTTGAAAACCTGAGAGCACACAGAGCGTAGTTACTGTGAAGAGATGCTGAGGTGGAAGAAGTTAACATAAATTAAGGCCAGGTGGGTGGTGAGAACCAAGGACATGTTGTAGTGCTACTTCCCACCTGCGGAGTTCTGAGAAATTAGTGTCCGAGGAAGAATCCAGATGGCATGTTTGGTGAAACAGACACCGAGGTTGTGATAGTCATGTTGTAGAGTGTGCATGTTGCATGTTGCCAGTATACACCCTCTGCCTTTGTCCATTCATCCTAATTGATAATTTGGTGGTCGTCAAGCTGATGTAAAAGGTCAAACAGTGTTTACATAACAGCTGGTACATGATGTGTTGTTTCACAGGTGGCTCTCCCTTTGATAGTATATGTTTGCCAGTTACAAGGCTGCTATAGTTGGTGGTAGGAGGGTGCTTAGGGCAAGTCTTGCAGCAGGGATGGTCACAGGGGTAAGAGCCATTGGGTAGGGAGATGGGTGCAGAAGGAGCATAGGGTCTGACAAGAATATTGTGGAGATTTGCGGTGGGGGGTGGGGAGGGGGGGGGGAGGGGAGGGGGGAGGGTGACGAAAAGCTGTTCTAGACGTGGTGGGAAAAATTTCAGACAGAATGCATCTCATTTCAGGGCATGATTTTAGGAAGTCATTGACCTGTCGAAGTAGCTGATTTATGCATTCCAGTCCAGGACAATACTGAGTCACCAGTGTTGTTTTCTGAAGCTGTTTTTTTGGAGGGATCAGCAGTACCAGGATTGGATTTGATGGCCCGGGAAATCTGCTTTTGAACTAGGCTGGTGAACTAATTACGTGCAGTGAAGGCTGAGGTGAGACTGGTGGTGTATTGCTGTAAAGAGTCTGCATCTGAACAAATACGTTTGCCTTGACATGTCAAATGTTCCCTCCCATACAGCTTTGGCATTTGAGACAAACGTATTTGTTCAGATGCAAACTCTTTAGAGCAATACACCAAGAATTTCACCTCAGCCTTCACTGCACATAATTACCCCACCAGCCAAGTTGAAAAGCAGATTTCCCGGGCCATCCCATCCAATCCTGGTATTGCTGATCACTGTAAAAACAGCTTTGAAGCACACCACTGGTGACTCAGTATTATCCTGGTCTTTAATGTGTAATCAGCTACTTCAACAGGGCCATGACTTCCTAAAAACATACCATGAAATTAGATTCATTCTGTCTGAAATTGTACCCATCACATCTAGAACAGCTTTTCGTTGCCCTCCCAATCTCTGCAATATTCTTGTTGGGTCCTGTGCTCCGTCTGCACCCATCTCCCTACCCTATGGCTCCTAGCCCGGTGACCGTCCTCACTGCAAGACTTGCCATATGCACCCTCCTACCACCACCTATAGCAGCCCTGTAACTGGCAAAAGATATACTATCAAAGGGAGAGCAACCTGTGAAATGACATGTCTTGTACCAGCTGGTATGTAAACACCGTTTGGCCTTTTATATCTGCATGACAACCACCAGATTATCAATTAGGATGAATGGGCATAGGCAGAGGGTGTATATTGGGAGCATGCAATATCCTGTTGCAGAGCATGCTCTACAACATGATAACCATGACCTCGGAGTCTGTTTCACCACACATGCCATCTGTACTCTTTCCCCAGACACCAGTTTCTCAGAACTCTGCAAGTGGGAACTAGCACTACAACATGTCCTTGGTTCTCGCGAACCATCTGGCCTTAATATATGTTAACTTCTTCCATCCCAGCATTTCTTCACAGTAACTACTCTTCTCTTCACTCCACTTTAGTTTTCTACATCTTTCATTGTCTTACCTATCTATTTTTCACCACCCCCTCCCATCTCTGTTACATACAATGTACTTATCTTTTTGCTCTTATTAACTCATGCATGATGTGTAAGCAGTAATCTCTGTCTTGCATATTACCCTGTGTTCCACCTTTAAGCTCTCAGGTTTTCAAATATCATCTGATGCAGTCCCCAACAATCAGTCTTTCCTTCTCATCTTGTGCGGTACGTCTCCCCTGATCTGCGGTTCTGGGTGACTTTCCCAAAATCTACGCCTTTTCCTAGACCTCTCCAGTCCTTTTCCTTCACCCCTCTTTCTTCCCCTTCAATCCTTCTGCTTGAAGAAGGAGCCACTGGTTCTAAAAGCTTGCTTAATTACAATTTTCTTTTATGTGTGTGTTCTGCCACCACTTGGTGAGTAGATTTTTTTTTATTTATCCAATTAAATTTAAATTATTTTTCAAAAACTGATTGTTTTTGTTGAACAATAAACAAGTAACTTTAAACTAATCTTGGATTTTTTAGTTTCGTGATTTATTACCCTACAAGGCCTCCAAGTTCCTTTCTAAGATATGAAGTTTCAACACCCAAGAAAGTGGCTTTTGTTAAATTTCAGTGAATTGTTGAAGATTACTTTGTCTCAAACTTCTGTTGAAATCATCTTCATTAACAGATTCACGTGGAGAAATGATTTTCCAAAAATATATTGCTGCTAAAGTTTGCAGAGTACGCAACTATAGCTCACAGCCATTGATTTATTGTGAAATATGTTACACACAGCACTCAGAGCTTCCAAAAATTCTCAAAAATGTATCATTTAGCACACGTGTACCAACTGAAATCAGGAGGCAGTGGTTGTCTAAATTATGGGTTCTGCTGCCAAAATGTAGTTTGCAATTGACATCGTAGTACAGATCTTTTGCAGCACTCACAGATGTTTGAAGATACACAATATACACTCCTGGAAATTGAAATAAGAACACCGTGAATTCATTGTCCCAGGAAGGGGAAACTTTATTGACACATTCCTGGGGTCAGATACATCACATGATCACACTGACAGAACCACAGGCACATAGACACAGGCAACAGAGCATGCACAATGTCGGCACTAGTACAGTGTATATCCACCTTTCGCAGCAATGCAGGCTGCTATTCTCCCATGGAGACGATCGTACAGATGCTGGATGTAGTCCTGTGGAACGGCTTGCCATGCCATTTCCACCTGGCGCCTCAGTTGGACCAGCGTTCATGCTGGACGTGCAGACCGCGTGAGACGACGCTTCATCCAGTCCCAAACATGCTCAATGGGGGACAGATCCGGAGATCTTGCTGGCCAGGGTAGTTGACTTACACCTTCTAGAGCACGTTGGGTGGCACGGGATACATGCGGACGTGCATTGTCCTGTTGGAACAGCAAGTTCCCTTGCCGGTCTAGGAATGGTAGGACGATGGGTTCGATGACGGTTTGGATGTACCGTGCACTATTCAGTGTCCCCTCGACAATCACCAGTGGTGTACGGCCAGTGTAGGAGATCGCTCCCCACACCATGATGCCGGGTGTTGGCCCTGTGTGCCTCGGTCGTATGCAGTCCTGATTGTGGCGCTCACCTGCACGGCGCCAAACACGCATACGACCATCATTGGCACCAAGGCAGAAGCGACTCTCATCGCTGAAGACGACACGTCTCCATTCGTCCCTCCATTCACGCCTGTCGCGACACCACTGGAGGCGGGCTGCACGATGTTGGGGCGTGAGCGGAAGACGGCCTAACGGTGTGCGGGACCGTAGCCCAGCTTCATGGAGACGGTTGCGAATGGTCCTCGCCAATACCCCAGGAGCAACAGTGTCCCTAATTTGCTGGGAAGTGGCGGTGCGGTCCCCTACGGCACTGCGTAGGATCCTACGGTCTTGGCATGCATCCGTGCGTCGCTGCGGTCCGGTCCCAGGTCGACGGGCACGTGCACCTTCTGCCGACCACTGGCGACAACATCGATGTACTGTGGAGACCTCATGCCCCACGTGTTGAGCAATTCGGCGGTACGTCCACCCGGCCTCCCGCATGCCCACTATACGCCCTCGCTCAAAGTCCGTCAACTGCACATACGGTTCACGTCCACGCTGTCGTGGCATGCTACCAGTGTTAAAGACTGCGATGGAGCTCCGTATGCCACGGCAAACTGGCTGACACTGACGGCGGCGGTGCACAAATGCTGCGCAGCTAGCGCCATTCGACGGCCAACACCGCGGTTCCTGGTATGTCCGCTGTGCCGTGCATGTGATCATTGCTTGTACAGCCCTCTCGCAGTGTCCGGAGCAAGTATGGTGGGTCTGACACACCGGTGTCAATGTGTTCTTTTTTCCATTTCCAGGAGTGTATTATGATACACACAAACCTTAATACAAACAATAAAATATTTCTAGAATTCTGCATCAGTTTTACCTGACACATGACGTGGTCTCACACCATGGAAAAACTGAAAGTTAGTTTACATATTTAAATAAACATGTGCAAT
Organism: Schistocerca cancellata; assembly: GCF_023864275.1. NCBI lineage: Eukaryota > Metazoa > Arthropoda > Insecta > Orthoptera > Acrididae > Schistocerca > Schistocerca cancellata. The sequence continues at coordinate 719,744,142 of NC_064629.1, forward strand.
GTTTGGGTCTTTTTACTTACCTGAATTTGTCACATATTCTACACTAGCATGCCACAGATGAATACTGTAACATCAATTTAGGTCGTTTATAAGAGTGAAAATTGTGGAATACCAACCATTTAGGGCAGCTAACAGCAGAATGATTAATGTTTCATGTTGTCTGCTCAGATAATCTGAAATCTGTTTCTTGTCACATTTATTAATGAGAAATATCTATCTGCCTTTCTTAACATATCTAATAACACTCATGCTGGTGATGCTATAACTGCTATATCAGCTTTGATTCTCTGCTTTATGTTAACTAAATTAAAATGTTATGACCAATTTGTAACTAGATTTAAGACATTTCCCCTTATAAGTCACTTCCCTTACTAATTGTTCAAGGTAAATTTTAGATAAGGATTCATAACAATATCACACAAATCCCTGTTGTTATTGCTTGCCATAATCATTATAGAGTTTTCCAGCCTATAGTTAGTAAGTTGAAATCTTCCCATACCATAACGTAATAAGGTAACTCACAGTTTATGAATTTCCATTATTGTTCATACTGTATTTGAACAGTAGCTGAGAGGGTGTGGTGCCATGTTTCTCAGTGATAACGATGATGAAAAACTTTGACAATACATACTGTTTAGAGTGACCTGCAATAAACTTAGCTGCATCAGGCCAACACACAACAAATGGAAAATAATATGGATGGACATAAATGTCATGCATGGGACTGATGACTTCACTGTTTGTTCCCTCCCCCAAATCAATCAACCAATCAAACAAATGTCATGCAGGCAGATGAGATACACTTTTCAAGTAATTGAAATGTGTATACATATAGCTTGATTAATTGTGGAAATACCTTTGTATTAGCAGTGAAAAGGTGTGGTGCACATTCAGAGAACGTTTCATTATTGGTTCCTTTTCCTTTTAAGATATATGCAGTGGTAAATTTTAAACAGTTGTTTTTTCTGCAAGTGAGTATTTACTGTGGTTTTAAGAAACACCATTATTTTCTGTGCACAAGAGAGGTAAGTATCCATAGTATAACAGTCACCTAGAGTGCAGCACATTCAGTGACTGCAGCTCCTGCCCCAACAATTGCTAAAATAAAAGTGTCATGGAGTAACATTGTGGATATGCTACAACCCTGTCTCACTCCTTTCTCAATGTCTCACTCCTTTCTCAACCACTGCTTCCCTTTCATGCCCTTGGTCTATTATAACTGATATATCTGTATAAGTTCCATATAATCCTTCACTCCCTTTATTTACTCCTGTCACCTTCAGAATGTCAAAGAGTGTGTTCCAGTCAAAATTGTCAAAAGCCTTCTCTGAATTTACACAAGCTGTAAACATGGGTTTCCGTTTCCTCAACCTATTTACAAGACCTAAGATAGGTTGTTGGGTCAATATTGCCTCACATGTTCCAATGTTTTCCAAAACCCAAACCTATCTTCTCCGAGGTCAGCTTCTACCAGTTTTTTTCATTCTTATGTGAATAATTCATGTTAGTATTTTGCAACCATGACTTATTAAACTGATAGTTCAGTAATATTCACACCTGTCTGCACCTGCTTTCTGTGGAATTAGATTTATTATTTGAAGTCTGAGGGTATTTTGCCTGTCTCATACATCTTGCAAACCAGATGGAAGAGTTTTGTAATGGCTGGTTCTCCCAATGCTATCAGTAGTTATGACAGAATGTTGTCAACTCCTTAGGTCTTTTGGTGCTCTGTCAAATTCTTCTGACAGTGTCATATCTTCCATCTCATCTTCGTCCACGTCTTCTTTGATATCTATAACATTGCCCTCAAGTACATCTCTCGTGGACAGACCCTCTATATACTACTTCTACCTTTCTGTTCTTTGCTTGGTACTGGATTGCTATCTGATCTCTTGATAGCCATACAGCTAGTTTTCTTTTCTCCACATGCCTCTTTAATTTTTCTGTAGGTGGTACCTATCTTCCCCCTAGTTGTACATGCTTCTATAGACTTACGTTTTTCCTCTATCATTCTGCTTAGCCATTTTGCACTTTTGTGAATTGCATGTTTTAGACATTTGTATTCTCTTTTGGCACTTCATTTACTGAATTTTTATATTTTCTTCTTTCATGAGTTAAATTTAGTATCTCCTGTGATGTCCAAGGATTTCTGCAGGCCTGGTCTTTTTACCTATTAGATCCTCTGCTGCCTTCACTATTTCATCTCCCAAGCTATCAATTTGTCTTCTACCGTGTTCATTTCCATCATTCTTGCAATCTATTCTTCTGTTTTATCCACAGTTCATGACCGATAAGTTATGGTCAGAGTCCACAGCTGCTCCGCAAATGTCTTACAGTTTAAAATCTGGTTCCAAAAATCTCTGTCTTGCTGTTATGTAATCATCTGAAACTTCCCATTATCTCAGGTGTCTTCCATGATTGTTGATTCTTGATTAAAATATGCTCTGAGCAAAATTTTACCACACAGATTACTTTTTTGTTCCTTTCCCCCAGTCCATATTTTCCTACTATTTTCCCTTCTCTTCCTCTTCCTACTGCTGAATTCCAGACACCCATCACAATTAAATTTTTCTCTCCCATAAGTGTCTGAATAATTTCTTCTGTCTGATCATACATTGTTTCACCCTCCTCATTATCGGCAGAGCTAGTTCGCATATAAACTTGTACTATTGTTGTGGGTGTTGGCTTTATGCCTATCCTGTGTATAATAATGTGTTCACTGAGCTGCGCATAGTAGCTTACCCACAATGCTATGAGGGTCGCCCAGAAAGTAAAGCACCATTTTTTTTTTGTCAGCCAAAAACAATGCTACAAATGCAGAATATTCCATATGTATTATTTGAAGTCTCCCGAGAGAGAGAGCGCGTCAAGATTCTGTCACTTCTGACAGATAGTATAGCCACAGGACAGTTTCAAAATGGCATCTGTAGGAAATGCATGTTACAACAACATGCCATCATTGAATTTCTCACTGCAGAGAAAGAAACTGTGGTGAATATTCACAAATGCTTGTGCGCAGTCTATGGAGCATATGCTGTCAACAGAAGTACAGTTAGTTGCTGGGCATGGAGGGTGAGGTCGTCAGAAGGCGATTTGGTGGAGCTCCATTATTTGCAGCAGTGTCTGTCACACCTGACACACCTAGCCTAGCCCCCTTGGACTTCCACTTGTTTGGGCCATTAAAGAATGCCATTCGTGAAGACATTTTGCTGATGAGGAGGTGATTCACACAGTGAAGCATTGGCTCCACCACCAGGACCCGGATTGGTACTGACAGAGCATACACGCCCTTGTTTCGCACTTGAGGAAGGCCATAGGATGGGATGGAGATTACGTGGAAAAATAGGGTATGTAGATGAAATACCATTCTTTCATGTGTGTAATTCTTATTATCTTCAATAAAGAATTGTTGAAGAAAAAAATGTGGTGCACTACTTTCTGGGCAACCCTCATATTTTCTTATTCATTATTAGACCTACACCTGCATTATCCCTATTTGATTTTTTATTGATGACCGTGTACTCACCTGACCAGAAGTTCTCTTTATCCTGCTACCAAACTTCACTAATCCCCATCCCATCTAACTTCAACCTAAGCATTTCCTTTTTTTTAAATTTTATAATCTACCTACCCAGTTGAGGGATCTAACACTGCATGCTCCAATCCGTAGAATGCGTTTTGTTTTTCGTAATGATGACATTCTCCTGAGTAGTCCCCACCTGGAGATCCAAATGGGAAATTGTTTTGCCTCCGGAATATTTTACCCAAGAGGATCCCAACATCATTTAACTATATGGTAGAGTTGCATGTCCTTGGGAGAAGTAATGGCTATAGTTTCCCCCTTGCTTTTAGCTATTCACAGTACCAGCACAGCAAGGCCATATTGTCTGACATTATTGTAACAGATCAGTCAATCATGCAGCCTGTTTCCCCTGCAACTACTAAAGAGGCTGCTGCCCCTCTTCTGGAACCACATTTTTCTGGCCTCTCCACAGTATTAATAATATAATATTGTTTCTTATATGGCAGTTACATTGTCTGGAAGAAAGTTTATTATTTGAAAGTCATATTTCTGTTAGAGACACAACTAGGAGGATCAAACTCAATGAAATATCTAATATTTTGAACAAAATTTATTAGTGTCAGTGTACTGCATATAAATGTAAGCAGTTTGGAAACACTCTTGATAAATACTCTTTTATTTTAGGTTGTACCAAAAGTGCCAATTTGTGTCATGAATGGTGAAAGTTTGTGATCGTCCTCCAACATGGAAAAAACTCCAGTGAGAATCCATACTGTCTCAAAATCAGTGTACAGGTATGCAATACACATGGAGCATAGTATCAGAAGATGCAACACAGACATTTGTGCACAAGTTTTGGAATAATGAGTGTCCTGTAGCTTTAAGTAATGAACATCTAGTCTGTAACTATGAATCTAATACTGAAGACTGCAGATTATGATATTTTCTGTACACCAAAGTTGCTGCGGTAATGTATAAACTAAAAATGCTTTCATGATGTATTTGTTAATAAATAATTTTTATTTTTACTCAATAAAGTGCAATACCAAAAACATCATATTAAAAATTTTATTCTATATTATTATATGACTCTGTTGAAATGAAAGTCTGAATATTGTCAAAAAGATGCCACATTTCTGCCAGAGAGCTGGGACCTAGCTTTGTTTTATATTTATCAACATGACACACACACAGTTAATTACATCAATAAGAAATGAAAAGTAACACCAGTTATTACTTTGTGATTGGTGTAAGAGGTAACAGTCAAAATGCTCACACATGCATGTTGACAATATGGTAATATTGCAATAGTTGCCTGAAAGATATGAAGAGGAGAAAAGGAGTGATTTCTAAATATTTACCTCAGTATTATATGCAATAATAGTGTACGCCTGTTTTGCTTTCTAGAGAAACAGTCACAGAGAAAAACTGTTCTGGTAAAATGACTATGATACTAAGAGACTTATATTAACATTGAAAGATCACAGGTTCACGTAAGTGTGAGATAAGCCATTGCAAATGTGAAGTGCTGGTAACCAGTATAACAGCCAGAATGTTGCATGCAAACATGCATGCATTGTGTTGTACAGGTGCCGGATGTCAGTTTGTGGGGTGGTGTTACACGCCTGTTGCACTTGGTTGGTCAATACAGGGATGGTTAATGCTGTTTGTGGATGATGCTGTAAATGATGGTTAATGCTGTTTGTGGATGCTGCTGGAGTTCTCATCCGATCATGTCCTATGTGTGCTCAATTGGAGACAGACCTGGTCATTAAGCAGGCCAAGGCAACATTTTGACACTCTGTAGAACATGTTGTGTAATGACAAGGTATGTAGTTGAGTGTTATCCTTTCAGAAAACACCCCCTGCAATGCTGTTCATGAATGGCAGCACAACAGGTCAAATCACCAGACTGATAAACAAATTTGCAGTCAGGATGCATAATATAACAATGAGAGTGCTCCTGCTGTCATACAAAATTGCACCCCAGGCCCTAACTTCAGGTGTAGGTCCAGTATGTCTAGCACACAGGCAGGTTGGCAGCAGACCCTCAACTGACCACCTCCTAACCAACACATGGCCATCACTGGCACCAAGGCAGAACCAGATCTCCACCATGCCCTCCAATGACCTCTTGCTTAACGGAACTGAAGTCAAAAATGACAGTGATTGGGGTCAGTGGAATGCACGTTACAGGGCGTCTCGCGTGAAGCTGTCCTTGAAGTAAACAATACGTAACAGTTCGTTGTGTCACTGTGGTGCCAACTGCTGCTCAAATTGCAGCTGCAGATGCAGTAAGATGTGCGAAACATGTTCCCTCTTGGAGGGTGACGTGACCGTCTAGAACCCGGTCTTCATGCAACCTTACATTCTTGTGAGCATCACTACCAACAGTCATGCAAAGTGGCTACATTCCTGCCAAGTCTTTCTGCAATATTGCAGAAAGAACATCCAGCTTCTCCTAGCTGTATTACAACTCACGGAGTCTCTGTCACCTTCTACATCTACATCTTTCATCCATACTCCGCAAGCCACCTGACGGTGTGTGGCAGAGGGTACCTTGAGTACCTCTATCGGTTCTCCCTTCTATTCCAGTCTCATATTGTTCGTGGAAAGAAGGATTGTCGGTATGCTTCTGTGTGGGCTCTAATCTCTCTGATTTTATCCTCATGGTCTCTTTGCGAGATATACGTAGGAGGGAGCAATATACTGCTTGACTCTTTGCTGAAGGTATGTTCTCGAAACTTCAACAAAAGCCCATACCGAGCTACTGAGCGTCTCTCCTGCAGCGTCTTCCACTGGAGTTTATCTATCATCTCCATAACGCTTTCGCGATTACTAAATGATCCTGTAACGAAGTGCGCTGCTCTCCGTTGGATCTTCTCTATCTCTTCTATCAACCCTATCTGGTACGGATCCCACACTGCTGAGCAGTATTCAAGCAGTGGGCAAACAAGCGTACTGTAACCTACTTCCTTTGTTTTCAGATTGCATTTCCTTAGGATTCTTCCAATGAATCTCAGTCTGGCATCTGCTTTACCAACGATCAACTTTATATGATCATTCCATTTTAAATCATTCCTAATGCGTACTCCCAGATAATTTATGGAATTAACTGCTTCCAGTTGCTGACCTGCTATTTTGTAGTTAAATGATAAGGGATCTATCTTTCAATATATTCACAGCACATTACACTTGTCTACATTGATATTCAATTGCCATTCCCTGCACCATGCGTCAATTCGCTGCAGATCGTCCTGCATTTCAGTACAATTTTCCATTGTTACAACCTCTCGATATACCACAGCATCATCCGCAAACAGCCCCAGTGAACTTCCGATGTCACCCACAAGGTCATTTATGTATATTGTGAATAGCAACGGTCCTACGACACTCCCCTGCGGCACACCTGAAATCACTCTTACTTCGGAAGACTTCTCTCCATTGAGAATGACATGCTGCGTTCTGTTATCTAGGAACTCTTCAAACCAATCACACAATTGGTCTGATAGTCCATATGCTCTTACTTTGTTCATTAAACGACTGTGGGGGAACTGGATAGAACGCCTTGCGGAAGTCAAGAAACACGGCATCTACCTGTGAACCCGTGTCTATGGCCCTCTGAGTCTCATGGACAAATAGTGTGAGCTGGGTTTCACATGACCGTCTTTTTCGAAACCCATGCTGATTCCTACAGAGTAGATTTCTAGTCTCCAGAAAAGTCATTATACTCGAACACAATACGTGTTCCAAAATTCTACAACTGATCGACATTAGAGATATAGGTCTATAGTTCTGCACATCTGTTCGACATCCCTTCTTGAAAATGGGGATGACCTGTGCCCTTTTCCAATCCTTTGGAACGCTACGCTCTTCTAGAGACCTACGGTACACCGCTGCAATAAGGGGGGCTAGTTCCTTCGCGTACTCTGTCTAAAATCAAACTGGTATTCCATCAGGTCCAGCGGCCTTTCCTCTTTTGAGTGATTTTAATTGTTTCTCTATCCCTCTGTCGTCTATTTCGATATCTACCATTTTGTCATCTTTGCGACAATCTAGAGAAAGAACTTAAAGGCACTCTCGACCAACATCAATTCACCACATACACTGTCGAAGGTAACTAACACTCATGACCATTGGATCCTCATAGTGGCACTCCACACATTATATCTAACGTAAACAAACTTGGGGGTTTCAACAAACAGAATCAGTATTTGAGTGAACTGATTACAATTGTTCCAGTTCAGCAGTGGTGCAACAGAAAGTATGATGCAGTGGCAAGTGATTTTGTGTCTTATTGTTATCAGGCATGTGCACATGTTTATGGTAGTGATATATTGCCAGATGTAACCATTTGCCACAAAGCCTTCTTAGTCTTACACGGTTTTATAAGTTGCCATGTAGAGACTTTAAAGAAACACTTCCCCGAAATCTGTGACTCTCAGATAGATGGTTGAAGTAAATATAAAACCAACTAAAATCAACTGTCTGAGTAAACTAAATCCATTTTTTTTTCCTTCATGAAATCTATGAGAGGAAGGCAATGTCACTATTCTTTAAAGGATACATCAAGAGTGTGCTTACTTGAAGGGCTAGATGAAGCCAAACTACATGTAATAAATACTGAGTCTAACAAAGAGCATACTGGTGGTTCAACAACTTTCCAAGAAATTTTTGATGGAAACTTTAATATTTATTTTTGGATACCCTGAAAAAGACATATACAGTTGTAATTGATTGAAATCATAGGTATCAGTGTCATTACTGATACTACTGACAAAGGATCTGAAGCCTCATTAGCCCAGGACCTACCTTACTTACAAAGATGACTTCCTCTCATAGATTTCATGAAGGAAAAAAAATGGATTTAGTTTATTCACACAGTTGATTTTATTTAGTTTTATATTTACTTCAACCATCTATCTGAGAGCCACAGATTTCAGAGTGTTTCTTTAAAGTCTCTACATGGCAATTTATAATACCGTTTAAGGTTAAGAAGGCTTTGTGGCAAAGGAAAGACAAGATCATATGGTGAGAAGTGCGAAGTTTTATTCAGTCAAAAGAAACTGCGATAAAGAATCCAGAAAACATGAAGAAATTGAGGCAATTATTGTTGATTAAAAAAAGAATCTGCCTACTCTTAATGTAACCACACCTGATGTATACAGTCATCGTCAACTGAATTTCATATCTTTTAATATACACGTATCATCAGACTAAACTTCAGTATTTTGCATGTATGATGAAAGTGCCACCTGGAAGAGGACAGATGATGAGAATAATCTCAGCCCAATAGTAAAACACATCATTCTTTTTTCCCAACTCATATGGAAGTCAGAACAAGAATTTCATGGTTATGCATTTTCTGCACTACACAGCTCATGCACAGAAACAACGTACATCTGTAAAAGTAGTTTTCGCTATAAGAGGCCACTGTTATATGAAAGGTCTTGTCAATGCGAAATCTTACACTGAGACATCCGATGACTGGAGGGATGTCATCAGAAATACCAGAATCAAACCATGACCTTTCACTAACATCATTTGTGCCATAGACATAAAATTTGAAACTTAGACAGACTTTTTATGTGTGTTTTATGTTAAAAAGTGCCTTGTGGCAACACCACCAATTAGAAATTAAAAGTTGACCAAAAGGAGGCAAGATTGGTGCTTCACAAGACAAACTACTTTTAAAACTATTTGAAAGCTGTTTTTGCTGAGAGCATTACGGGCAGGGCCCTCTAACCACTTTGGATTGTGACATTCTAATGCACCAATTGGACACAATTTGACACGATATTCTTCAGGAGGACATCCTTCGGCCCTGTCAATCGATGCCAAGCTGAATAACTGCTTGCATAAGTTCCAGAGGTAGACCAATGCATTATTGACTTGCTCAATTTGTGAAGTTCTTGCCGTTGAATAAATCATCTAGTTTATCTAAAATTGCAATAATTTATTTGTCTGTATCATGTCTACAAATTTCTGTCCCATTCAGATAATTCTTCAGGGTGGGTCTTTTTTTGTTTTATTGTAGAGTGTATTATTATTATTATTATTATTATTACTTTAAAGACATTACTATATTTTATTGTTATTAAAATCACAGACATATGTGGCACATTAAAAGTGGCTTATGCAAGATGAGTTTCGGAAGGGAATGGGGGGGGGGAGTGTCTGCAGAGACAGCAAGCCACGCACTTTGCACTTTTTACCCGCCCCCCCCCCCCCACCAACCCCCCCCCCCCCCCCCCTCCAAGATCAAACCTCAATCTGTGCTTGTGCAGAATTGGCAATTGTAAGAGCAGCAGGCTGTATTTCTCTGGGAGTATCAGTGATTGCACAGTACAGCTTGAAGATATTACCAAAGAACTTTCTTACCATAAAAACCTCTTCGTGGAAACAGCTCTGACTAAAAGCAAGACCAGCCGCCACGATGGCCGCATGAGTCAATTGGTAACTGTCTGAAGCGATAAGGCCGGTAGGCCACTTTGTGCTGCCCATGCGGGGTTGTGCACCATGTACCTCAAGGTGACCCCTGGTTCTTTTGTCAGTAGGAGGAAAATATTTTCCACATAAACATGATTTTTGACATTTTGAGTACATTGTTATCTGCTCGGGTCGTCACAACGCCGTTTTAGTACCTCGTCAATGCTATAAACACAGATAAACTAACAATATAATTACTTCACAGTAAAACCAGTTTTTACATTTCCAGATTTTGCATTTTCCCGTTATGTTCAGTTGGTCCTATCATAGGCCCTATTCTCTCAATTAATAATTTTTTCCTGCAATTAAGAATTTCATATGGATAAATTTCCCTCACTTTACAATTCTGAATCACTACCCCAAACTTCAACATCAGTTTTCAAATTGATTTATGGTGAAACTAAATCGTGTTTGCTCTGACCCACAACAATACCTAAAACTTGCACCACAAATATTGTTGAAATGGAAAGTGCTATTGACGCGCGGTTTTCACAGAATAGGTTGGTAATCAGGGGCTCGTATTGTTAGCCAATGAACAGATTGTAATAATTCTTAGAGATTGTATTTTTTGTGCAAACATACATTTTTAAATGGAACAGTGCCTATTGAGATTAAGGATCTAAAAGAAGGGTAAATTAGAATGTCAGTGGTGTTTCTTTTGCAGGATTCTAGTGAGTCGTTTATGAGATATCGTATTTCGAAAAGTTCCAACTCTGACTCTTGTACAATGCCAGTGGTAGCACACACTAAAGAACAACACAAGTGCATACATTAGGCATGTGGATTATGACCAGTAATGAGACAACTGGCCATCACAGGCTGTGTTCAAAATGACCACTGGCAGCGGCAATACACACTTCCAGTCTGGTATGTAACTACTTCTGCACACATGCTAGCATTTCAGCGGAGATGTCCAAGCAGGCTGTAGTAATATGTTGTTGCATATCATTGTGTGTAACTGGTATGTCCTTTTAGATAGCGTCTTTCAGCTTTCCCCACGGAAAAAAGTCTACAGGCATCAAATCCGGAGAATGGGCCGGCCAAGGCACAAGTCCTCTACGTCCAACCCAGTGACCTGGAAACAATTTGTGAAGACATGCTGTAGTACTTCGTGCACTATGGGCTGGACTGTCATCACATGGTACCACAGGTTCCTTCTAGTCTGCAGTGGAATATCTTCTATCATCCGTGGGACATGGTCTGTTAGGAGGCTGCAATACTTATGTGCTTTCAGTGTTCCATCTATGAAAATCGAGCCAATGTGCTCATGGTTCATTATCCCACACCACACGTTTACGTTCCACCTGACGAAGCTAGTGGGGATTGTCAATAGACCAGTAGTGCAAGTTTCGTCAGTTTACCTTTCCATGATTGGTAACTCTGGGTTCATCACTAAACAAGATACTGATACATCTGGAGTATCCTGTCTTAATGCCCCTTCTCATCATCGTTTCCGCGCACCTCTTGATAGAGAGAACCTATATCAAGGGAGAGTGCGAAGGACACTTGCCTGACTCTTGCCACTTCCTCGCACGATTGAGTGGTAGCTAACGTGAGGATCAACTGCAACAGCAGCAAGAACATTAATTTCCCCCTCTTCTGTCATCACCTGTTTCTTTCTGTTACATTGTCTAGTGGTTATACTACACTACTGGCCATTAAAATTGCTACACCAAGAAGAAATGCAGATGATAAACGGGTATTCATTGGGCAAATATATTATACTAGAACTAACATGTGATTATATTTTCACTCAATTTGGGTGCATAGATCCTGAGAAATCAGTACCCAAAACAACCGCCTCTGGCCGTAATAACGGCCGTGATGCGCCTGGGCATTGAGTGAAACAGAGCTTGAATGGCGTGTACAGGTACAGCTGCCCATGCAGCTTCAACACGATACCACAGTTCATCAAGAGTAGTGACTGGCATATTGTGATGAGCCATTTGCTCGGCCACCATTGACCAGACGTTTTCAATTGGTGAGAGATCTGGAAAATGCGCTGGCCAGGGCAGCAGTCGAACATTTTCTGTATCCAGAAAGGCCCGTACAGGACCTGCAACATGCGGTCGTGCATTATCCTACTGAAATGTAGGGTTTCGCAGGGATCGAATGACGGGTAGAGCCACGGGTCGTAACACATCTGAAATGTAACATCCACTGTTCAAAGTGCCGTCAATGTGAACAACAAGTGACCGAGACGTGTAACCAATGACACCCCATACCGTTACGCCGGGTCATACGCCAGTATGGCGATGACGAATACACGCTTCCAACGTGCGTTCACTGCGATGTCGCCAAACACGGATGCGACCATCATGATGCTGTAAACAGAACCTGGATTCATCTGAAAAAATGACGTTTTACCATTCGTGTACCCAGGTTCGTCGTTGAGTACACCATCGCAGGCACTCCTGTCTGTGATGCAGCGTCAAGGGTAACCGCAGCCATGGTCTCCGATCTGGTAGTCCATGCTGCTGCAAACGTCGTCGAACTGTTCGTGCAGATGGTTGTTGCCTAGCAAACGTCCCCATCTGTTGATTCAGGGATCGAGATGTGGCTGCACGATCCGTTACAGCCATGCGGATAAGATGCCTGTCATTTCGACTGCTAGTGATATGAGGCCATTAGGATCCAGCACGGCGTTCCATAATACCCTCCTGAACCCACCGATTCCAAATTCTGCTAACGGTCATCGGATCTGGACCAACGCGAGCAGCAATGTCGCGATACGATAAACCACAGTCTACAATCCGACCTCTATCAAAGTTGGAAACGTGATGGTAAGCATTTCTCCTCCTTACACAAGGCATCACAACAGCTTTTCACCAGACAACGCCGCTCATCTGCTGTTTGTGTTTGAGAAATCGGTTGAAAACGTTCTTCATGTCAACACGTTGTACGTGTCGCCACCGGCGCCAACCTTGTGTAAATGCTCTGAAAAGCTAATCATTTGCATGTCACAGCATCTTCTTCCTGTCGGTTAAATTTCGCGTCTGTGGCACGTCATCTTCGTGGTGTAGCAATTTTAATGGCCAGTAGTGTACAACTTCCACGTAACTGGTTGAAGAGGTTGATAAATAATTCCAGAGATGATTCTTGCCGCATACACTGTACAAGAACGAACTGCATTCATCCCACACTCCCCATACACCATGAGCATGGCGGCTTTTTCTGCATTGGTAAATACCATCGTCCACTCACACTTGGATTGACACACACTGACTGACTAGCAAGTCGCAGTGCATTCAAGGAACGCACAAATACACTGTAAGGAAACATAACAACATCATACCTAGCAACTATGCAAGCTGAATGGCACAACCAAGTATCAGTGTGGGAATTTTTCAAAATACGATATCTCGTTAAGCGACTCGCACTAGAATCTTGCAACAAACACCACTGACATCCTAGTTTACCCTACTTTTAATATGTTAATGTCCACAGGCATTGTCCCACTTAAAAAAGCCTATGCTTGCACAAAAAATACTCTTTCGAATTATTATTAAGACCTGTTTATTGGCTAACAATACGAACCTCCTATTACCAATCCATTCTGTGAGAACAGCGCATCAGTAGCACTTTCCATTTCCGCAATATTTGCGTTACAGGTTTTAGGTGATCACCCTTTATGCGAGTAGCCCAGTTGCAAAAGCATCGAAAATTGAGTTAGAGGCACTTTCTTGTACAGGTTTTCACGGACTATGTAATAATGTATCGATCAGGCTTCAAAAACGGTCCTAAGTATTTTAAAATGTGCGAAAATCGCGTACGGGTGCAAAGGCGGCTATGTTTTCTACACGTTAGGTTGCAAAAGCGGCCAAATCCTATTCGGTTACATAAGAGGCAGTCTTAATGGGATAATGGCCGCCGACAAAGGGTGCGGTTGGTGACCCGGGTATATTATCTTGTCACACGTAAAATTTTTAAAAAGTTCCGATTTTTAGCTACATGTGACTAAAATGTTTGCCGGCCGGAGTGGCCGAGCGGTTCTAGGCGCTTCAGTCAGGCACCGCGCGACCGCTACGGCCGCAGGTTCGAATACTGCCTCAGGCATGGATGTGTGTGATGTCCTTAGGTTAGTAAGGTTTAAGTAGTTCTAAGTTCTAGGGGACTGATGACCTTAGAAGTTAAGTCCCATAGTGCTGAGAGCCATTTGAACCATTTGTGACTAAAACGTTTGGGTTGGCAGTACTGGGTAGATTCTCATATGTTTTTGCTTCCATTGCTATAAGTGCGAAAAGGCATTGTTATATACGATAAAAATACCTACCAGCACACTCGGTCCACTGTGTATTTTAAAACGACTTTGTAGGCAGTTTCATTGTAGCACAGTTCGAAATGGACAGGGATAATGAAGAGGAAATTTCTACTATTGTAGTACATTTCGACGAACCCAACGACAATAGAGCTGATATTAGCGTTAATGACGAGTGAGGAGATGTCACGAGAAACTCTACTTCTAGAAAGAGAAGACGGAATGTAAACCAATGGAAACGAATCGTCGAGAAAAGAAAGAGGTAAGAAAGACCACTGCTTAGAGTAATATTCAAATATTCCTTACAATTTTAATGCTGTTGAAATTAATGCCCTGGCAACATTACCTAACCTTTTCTGGAACACATTTCTTGTAAATTCAACGTACTTGGAAATAGAAACACCGAACTTCTGATTGCATTGAAATAAAACTACTATCAGTTGGTTTTCAGTTTCATTTTTCATTTATCTGTAGGTACAAACCGAAAGGGTTTCCACAGATGTCAAACTGTAAACATCCTGCTGGAAAGCTGAAATGTAAAGAACTCACTACGCAGGACGTAAGACGGACCTATCAAAACTTTTACGAACAAAATAACCAAGAATGGCAGAACAATTACATTCGACAGCATGTCACTGTGTCATCTCCTCGAACATCTAAGATTCTAAGCCTACAGCAGACAAAGTATCAAGAAAGCAACTAATTACGGAGTTTGTGCTCCCAAAAAAGTGAAGGAGTTTCTATAAACATCAGGGTTTGCAGAGCGGCTTTCATGGGATTTTGCAGATAAAAAAATGAGACTCAACAAAATTTGTCAGAGTATAATGAACACTTCCTCACCTGCAACCGCTGAAAGAAAAGGACGTGACAGAAGAACGAAGCTGTGCGAAGATAGGAAAAATGTAGTTGTCAGATACATTGAACAATTCAAGCCGATCGAAAGTCACTATTCTAGAGGGAAAATGCTACATCGCCAATGTTTGTCCAGTGAATTAAATGTAAAAATAATGTTGGAAATGTTCTGTGACAAATATCCTGGTCTGGACGTAAAGTATGACTACTACCGGACAATATTCTACAATAATTTAAATATTGGCTTCGGAGCACTTTCTATTGATACATGCTCTACATGCTCGTCCTTACAAAGCATGATTTACTTGGAAAATCGGCCAGTGGAAAAGAAAAATTTGGAACATCAGCTTACAGCTCACAAAGTTCGGAGCGATGTTTTTTTATGAAAGGCTGAAGGACGACATCGAAGGTCAACTAATTTTAAGTTACGACTACTAGAAAAATTTAGTCCTTCCAAAAGTCCCAGTTCAGGCGGCTTATTATTCCAGACAGATGTACTTATATAATTTCACGGTTTGCCGAGGTTCCTCTACGAGCAGTCAGACGAAAGACAATGTGACCTCGTATGTTTGGCTGGGGAACTAATTTGTAAAGGGTCGAATCAGATTGCTTCACCTCTTCATCATTAATTGCTTAGCTCCAATTTGCATGGTGTCACCAAATTACACCTCTTTTCGGATGGATGGGGCGGGCAAAACAAGAATACAACAGTGATTGGGATGTTGATGTACTGGTTCCTGTACGCTGCTCCAGTACACGTAGAGAGCGTTAAGTTTGGTTCACGATCGTCGGTTATTATTTTATACACCCTGATAGAGTTTTTGGAAACATGGAGAGAAAATTTTCAAATTTGAGCGTAATCGAAAACCTTGCAGTATACGTCGGCATAATGGAAAAATTCGGCACAGTGGTGCATTTGGGGTTGGACGAGTGCAAAGTGAGAGACTGTAGGAAGATCGCCACTGACGTCATCAAAGCTCCTGAATCCTGGCACTTCCAGTTTCAAAAGTCGAAGAGAATTATCATCACGAAGGCAACAAACAGAAAATTATGTCTTGTGCAAGGAGAAGCATTCTTCAATTCTTAAAAGAGGCAAACGTATCACGAAAGAAATTCTTCCTGAGATTCCAAAAGGCGTCCCATTGAAAAAAGCTAAAATTACAGACGTCGAGCGGCTCTTAAAACTACACTGGGGAGAGACATGGCCCGAGGAGGAAAAGTTAAAATTCTACACTGATGTTTTTGAGCAGCAGCAGATCATGGAAACAGACGAATGTCAAAACGACGAGGACGAATGACTTAATTTTAAGCTCTTACATGACGATTCCCCGAACTTAGCTTAAGCGCTGTATACTTCATTCTACCTTGTGATCGTTTCTTTGCAGTATTTCATTTTTCCAAGATTTGTTTCCAAAGATTTCTCATTTTCATGACAGGTGTTAAGACTGAATTCAGTGATTAAATCTGTGTGATGTTAATATTGTACCTTGTAGTAGTTCGTGTTTAGTTCTTCTTTTTTTTGTAAAGGTTTCAATCTTTTTAAATATCTAAAATAAAACAGTATTTCAGCACTTTGTTCGTTTAATTTTCTTCCTTTCGCATTATTTTAGTAAACTACTGTAGTCTACCATTCTTACCGGCATAGCCAGATAAACACCGGAATTAATATTTTGGCCGGTCTTGCAACCGACTGCATTCCATCATGGCCGCCGATGCAGTTGCAGAAGCGGGCCGGTCTTGCAACCGACTGCATTCCATCATGGCCGCCGATGGTGTTGCAGAAGCAGCTAACTGGCTCATTCCGTTGCAAAAGGGGGTAAGTACAAATTTTTACATAAAAATACTAATAAGGGGTTAATGTAGGAATATAGAGACATTTATGATGTGGTCGCTATGATTCTCTCTTTTTTTTTATTTAGATATTAACCACCGTTGTAGTAGTGCTGTGAGAGCAGGGCTACGTTTTTTTTTTTTTTTTTTTTTTTGCTTTTCCCAAAAATCTTTTAAAGCTGACTTAGCCGCTTTTGCATCTGGGATACTCATATATGTATTATCCGTTCATCATAAGAATAAAACTGATGAAACATAGCACTATGTTTTCTTTCGCGTTTGCTGGAATCTCTTTGGACTTCCGTTTCACGTGGAACTGCAGCCAAGCTGTCTCGAGTACTGTCAAGTGCGATAATGAGGGTACTTTTGTGCTGTACATTACGAGCACATCGACTTACCGGTCAGGTGGTACAGTTAACCTGCAGTGACGTGCTCGGGTGCAGTTCACACGTAAAAAGGGACGAGCAGAGAAGCAATACAGCTTCGAATGTCATTTAATTTTAAGCAGAATGAAATAATATACTGCAAATCTCACACTATACGTTCCTTAGATGACTAGACGGAAACCGCAACAAGTTATCCTTTTTCAGCTAACGTACTGTTGTAATTAAAAACAAGAATGATGAAAATTCCTGACTTAGCCACAGGGCAATTTTTCTGCATAAGTTGTGTGTAACGTCAGAGAGTATTGAAGGATTTCACCGTATAGTTAAATATTGAAGCCACTGAAGGTATTACTTACAGTCAGTCGTCTGGTAATCTCTTAGCATTTCAGTTCTGGAAGTGTCACCTGCTGCGTTGACAACGAGCCTATCGACAACAGAATCCACGAAGCCAACCAGGCGCAGCATTTTCTCTACTTTTATGACGAGCCCTTCTATATCCCGCAAGCGTTCGGCAGTGACGCGAAAAAGCTGCGTGCGTTAGTTCCAGTACGTCTGACAGCTTAGTCTTGTTACTTATCGGGCCAAATCCCGCAACTTGGCCCCAGATCAGTCCTGTTGGGTTCTTATTGTAATGGTACAGTAGCAAATGTAAAAATTCAGCATCTGTATGATTTGCTCGATGCTGTGAAAATAATTGTCTTTTATGTTTCTACGATACTTATTTACCTGCAATACGTGTAACGACATTCCTCTCAACACGGCGGGGTCAGGGATTTTCTCTGCCTCGTGATGACTGGGTGTTGTGTGATGTCCTTAGGTTAGTTAGGTTTAAGTAGTTCTAAGTTCTAGGGGACTGATGACCGTAGATGTAAAGTCCCATAGTGCTCAGAGCCATTTGAACCATTCCTCTCAACAGCGAGTAGTTCGCCTTCCGTAATGTTCGCACATGCATTGACAATGCGCTGACGCATGTTGTCAAGCGTTGTCGGCGGATCACGACAGCAAATATCCTGCAACTTTCTCCACATAAAGAAATCCGGGGACGTCATATCCGGTGAACGTGCAGGCCATGGTATGGTGCTTCGACGCCCAATCCACCTGTCATGAAATATGCTATTCAATACCGCTTCAACCGCACGCGAGCTGTGTGCCGGACATCCATCATATTGGAAGTACATCGCCATTCTGTCATGCAGTGAAACATCTTGTAGTAACATCCTTAGAACATTACGTAGGAAATCAGCATACATTGCACCATTTAGATTGCCATCGAGAAAATGGGGGCCAATTATCCTTCCTCGCATAATGCCGCACTATACATTAACCCGCCAAGGTCGCTGATGTTCCACTTATCGCAGCCATTGTGGATTTTCCGTTGCCCAATAGTGCATATTATGTCGGTTTACGTTATCGCTGTTAGTGAATGACGCTTCGCTAAATAGAACGCGTGCGAAAAATCTGTCATCGTCCCGTAATTTCTCTTGTGCCCAGTGGGAGAACTGTACACGACGTTCAAAGTCGTAACCATGGAATTCCTGGTGCGTAGAAATATGGTACGGGTGCAGTCGATGTTGATGTAGCATTCTCAACACCGACGTTTTTGAGATTCCCGATTCTCGCGCCATTTGTCTGCTACTGATGTGCGGATTAGCCGCGACAGCAGCTAAAACACCTACTTTGGCATCATCATTTGTTGCAGGTCGTGGTTGACGTTTCACATGTGGCTGAACACTTCCTGTTTCCTCAAATAACGTAACTATCCGGCGAACGGTCCGGACACTTGGATGATGTCGTCCAGGATACCGAGCAGCTTACATAGCACACGCCCGTTGGTCATTTTGATCACAATAGCCAGCCATACATACATCAACACGATATCGACCTTTTCCGCAATTGGTAAACGGTCCATTTTAACACGGGTAATGTAACCCGAAGCAAATACCGACCGTACTGGCGGAATATTACGTGATACCACGTACTTATACGTTTGTGACTATTACAGCGCCATCTATCACAAAGCGAAAATAGTGGTCCAACTAAAACATTCGTATTTATTTACGTGCTACACGAATATGTAATAAAAATGGGGGTTCCTATTAAAAAAAAACGCAGTTGATATCCGTTTGGCGTATGACAGCGGCATCTAGCGGGCCAACCATAGCGCCATCTGGTTTCCCCCTTCAAGCTAGACGAGTTTCGTTCTTTGTAGTTTTTTCGTTTGATGCTTATTTCGTGAGATATTTGGCCCGGTCACTATCAATGCACCACCCTGTATATATTTCTGAACTAAACTGGCAAAAATGTAATTGTGAACATATCAAAAATTATAAATTTAAAAGTATTTCATTCTAATCTGAATTTCGTATCTTTTAATTGGCTTAGCAGCTCTTAATCGACAAAATAGGTTTTCATGTTAACAATGATATATATGTGTAGAAGTAAGAAGAAGGATGTGAATGCTACACATTCCAAGGAATTAAAAACCTGTTGGTCTACGACAAAGCACATTTTAGAATTTCTTCGATGTTGTTAATAATAAAAACTGCTTAAAATAGCAGTTTTTGAAGTTTTTTCCATACGCTTTCAGGGGAAGGAACCCTGGATTTTCTTTCTCTTCTAGGAAACCGCTCTCACCAACGAAATTTCATTAATCTGCCACTGCCTGACTTAACTGTAAACTGCAATAAATCTTTAGAAACAGAATTTGAATTTTATTTTCCCTCTTAAAGACAAATCATGTAATGCACAGAATAGTATGCAAGAAACAATTGATTTAATGCTAGCACAATTAGTCTGTACTAATTTTGTAACATTCTCTTTCGTGATTTCTTCTGCACCCTTAGTTTTGTTTGACATGACGTTAACAATTTTTTTTTGAGTTTTCAGCTGCACGTTTATGCCATTTGGAACTGATATGCACTTTTTGCAGATGCGTGAAACCTTTTGATAACTGCCATGCGTTATACGTGGCCGGAAGGACACAACTTTAACTGAGCTAGAATAAACCAACCATGGGTATAATGACAGGCAACCGTACCGAAAAAATCTAGTTATGCTGTCTACATCATTCCTGAAATTATAATTTCGTCAGGTGACAATGGATTCAATATAACGTTATACTTCAGGGAATCATCAACCTTTTCTTTCAACATTATTTCTGACGTCGGAAATATTGACCAGGAGACTACTATCCTGTCCATCAAAGCACCTGAAGCCAGTAGAAGTACTGGCTATGTCTGTATTTCCTTCATAAGTGCAATAACTGGAATTTTTAATAGATATATCTGAGTCTGGCTCGCCCTTGTCTTGTGATATTTCGTCGCAGGTAATATAATTTTCGATTCCCTCACGCTCATTTTCGGCTTTTATTCGTTTATGAGGTACAAAAACTTACGAATATTGGTCATTTTTTCACTGTATTCACTATGCTTTTACGCCTCATAATATTCTAAATAAACCACATTCATGCATCACTGCTCACTTTCAACTATGGTAAACGTTGAGTAATAACGCTGCTGACAACACTCTTGCGCCGTTCCAATCAGCTGAGTTCCCCCCATCCACTTCAGCAATCCCATTAAGTGATATGTTCACCGAATACACAACGGGGATAGGGAACGACAGCAGTTATAGAGAGCTATGATTCTTTCAGTGATCAGTACATCAAAACAAACACACTAAAGGAGGGGTCATATATTATTTTTATTTCTAGGTGAAATGGCATGTAAATCTGAAATATTGCGGAGGAGGAGGAGGAGATTAATGTTTGATGTCCCGTCGACAGCGAGGTCATTAGAGATTAGATTAGATTAGATTAGTTTTTCGTTCCATAGATCCATGCTGAGGAGATCCTCGTGGATGTGGAACATGTCAATTTTTTTTTTGCTGAAATAACAATACTAATAGTATGAATATACACAATACATCATTTGTTTCTATTAAAAAATTCGTCAATGGAGTAGACGGAGTTGGCCACTAGTAAGTCTTTCAGGC
Source organism: Schistocerca cancellata (assembly GCF_023864275.1). NCBI lineage: Eukaryota > Metazoa > Arthropoda > Insecta > Orthoptera > Acrididae > Schistocerca > Schistocerca cancellata. The sequence goes on from NC_064629.1 coordinate 719,765,473, forward strand.
TCCTTTTAAATTGATCTTTATTTGTAACTAAATTTTTTATGTTTGCTGGCAAATTATTGAAGATGAGTGTTCCTGAGTAGTGGACCCCTTTTTGAACTAAAGTAAGTGCTTTTAAGTCTTTGTGAAGACGGAGCACGAACTCGTGTTACGGCAAGATGGGGAAGGAAATCGGCCTTGACCTTCCAAAGGAACCATCCCGGCATTTACTTGAAGTGATTTAAGAAAGGGCGGAAAATCTAAATCAGGATGGCCGGACGCAGGCTTGAACCGTCATCCACCTGAATGCAAATCCAGTGTGTTAACCACTGCGCCACCTCGCTCGGTGTGAAATATTGCGTGCGTGACTTTTGTTCAAATGGCTCTGAGCACTATGGGACTTAACTTCTGAGTGACTTTTGTGACCTACTGATACCTAAGTATCTAAGTTTAGTATGTGCTTACTGAAAGATATTCGCTAAAGAAAATAGCACTTCCTTCTTTCGATTCATATTTTTTTATTAGATGTATTTACACTGGTAGCATCTAATTTGGACGAAAAAACGACGAGCGAAGCATTCAACTATTACCACCGTTATACCTTAGCAAAAGATCTTCCTGAGAATCAGAGAAAATTCCGAACCTACGAAAAACCGCGAAGCAGACCGAATCCTTCCATACAGTCACTTATTGAGCAGTCTCGTAGGGCAATAGAAGACAGCAAAAAGAAAGCTCAAGTTTTAAAATTCTCGTTTAAGAAATCAGTCACGAAGGAAGCTCGTACAAACATACCGTCTTTTGACCGTCGCACATACTCCAATATGGAGGGTATAGAAATAGGCATCCCTGGCGTTGAGAAGCAGCTGGAAGTGTTGAAAACCAATAACCACCAGGTCCGATGGAGCCCCAATTCGATTTTACAAAGAGTACTCGACGGCAATTTCCCCTTACTTAGCTTGCATTTATCGCTAATGTGTCGCCCAGCGCAAAGTCCCAAACGACTGGAAGAAACCACAGATGCTTCCTGTATATAAGGAGGGTAAAAGAACAGACCTGCAAAAATTACAGACCAATATCCTTAACCTCGGTCTGCTGCAGAACTATTGAACATAGTCTCAATTCGAATATAATAAATTTTCTTGAGACGGAAAAGCTTCTGGCCACAAACCAGCACGGATTTAGAAAGTATCACTTGTGGGAAACTCAGTTCATGATATCCTGCGAAGCATGAATGAAGGGCAACAGGCAGATTCCATATTCCCAGATTTCCGGAAAGCGTTTGACACGATGCCCCATAGCAGACGGTTGACGAAGGTACGGGCTTACAGAATAGGTTCCCATATACGTGGGTGGCTCGAAGACTTCTTAACTAACAGAATCCAGTACATTGTCCTCGACGGCGAGTGTTCATCAGAGACAACTGTATCAACAAGAGTCTCCCAGGGAAGTGTGATAATACGACCTGGGTGGCCGAGCGGTTCTAGGCGCTACAGTCTGGAACCGCGCGACCGCTACGGTCGCAGGTTCGAATCCTGCATCGGGCATGGGTGTTTGTGATGTCCTTAGGTTAGTTAGATTTAAGTAGTTCTAAGTTCTAGGGGACTGTTGACCTTAGAAGTTAAGTCCCATAGTGCTCAGAGCCATTTTTTATTTTTATTTTTTATTTTTATTCTTATTTTTATTTTTTAAAGTGTGATAGGATCGCTCTTATTCTCTATATACGTAAATGATATGGCGGACAGTGTGAGTAGTAATCTGCGGCTGTTTGTTGATGAGGCTGTGATGTGCGGGAAGGTTGAGTGACTGTAGGAGGGAAAAAGATGATTTAGACAAAATTTCTAGTTGGTGTTATGAATGGCATTTTGCGCTAAATGTAGAAAATTGTAAGCTAATGCAGATGAGTAGGAAAAACAATCCCTTAATGTCCGAATACAGTGTTAGTTGTGTGCTGTCTGACACAGTCGCGTCGATTAAATATCTAGGCGTAACGTTGCAAAGCGACATTGAATGGCACTAGAACGTCATGAGGTAGTAGGGAAGGCGAATGGTCGACTTCGGTTTACTGGGAGAATTTTAAGAATATGTGGTTCACTTGTAAGGGAGACTGCGTATAGAGCTGTACTGTGACCCATAGTTAAGAACTGCTCGAGTGTTCGGGATTTCCACCAGTTCTGATTGAAGGAAGACATCGAAGCAATTCAGGGGTGGGCTGCTAGATTTGTTACTGGTAGGATGGATCAACACGCGAGTCTTACGCAGATGCTTAGTGAACTCAAATGGGAATCCTAGGAGGGAAGATTACGTTCTTTTCGGGAAACACTACTGATAAATATCCAGAACTACATTATGCAATACACAGCTGTACCAAATGCATACAGAGGTTTACAGATCATCACATTTTTTACTAAACCTCCAGACTGCCAATGTATGTCAGCTGTCTTTGTGACATTAACATAATGTCCGCCTGCTTACCTGGGTGGTAACGTGCTCGCATCCCATACAAGCGGGCCCGGGTTCGATTCCCGGCCGAGTTGGAGATTTTCTCCGCCCGGGGACTGGGCATTTCATCCTCATCAACGGCGTGTAAGCCGCCCAATGCGGCGTCGATTGAAATAAGACTTGCACTTGGCGGCCGAACTTCCCCGATTGGGGCCTCCTGGCCAACGATGCCATACGTTCATTTCCATTTCCATTTTCTTAATAGTCTACGTGTTGTTTCTGTATTATATATCATTGTGATTTATAAATAATGACATGTTAATATAGATATAGTTGATACTATGAGCATAAAAGAAAGAATTGGTCAGGGCACCACGTGTTCTCACAATTTTTGTAATGTAGATATCTATGACTATTGGTTACCTCTAACGGGCGCACTGACTGTGTTATTTACGAATCATCCATAGTTACATAACTTTTCATGACAAAGATCAGGAAACAGTAAATGGTATGGTAGCACATAAACGTCCTTTTCTGTAATATACTATACAACTATAAATAAGTATTATGTTAAACAGACAAGGTACCAGAACTGTCAAAACTAATTATTATAATCACTTATAATAAATATTTAACTATGTACCAAATGTTGATACGCATCCACGTGGGAATAAAAAAATAATTTAGATTTTAATTGACACTGCATGTCATGATTATGTTATCTGTAAGATCACTACCTAATAACTTTCAGAGTTGGTTAGACTGAAGTGTGTCTGTCTGTGTTTCCATTAACGTTATACAGTAATCATAAAATGCGACCTGTATCTAATTGAATTATTAATGTTGCATAATGGATGCATCTTGTGTTCGTCGTTATGTGAAATGTTAATATGTAAGTAGTATTAACAAACTAGCTCATCAGTAGTTGGTGTATGTTTGCAATGCCTTAAATGCTTGCCGGCCGGTGTGCCCGTGCGGTTCTAGGCGCTTCAGTCTGGAGCCGCGTGACCGGTACGGTCGCAGATTCGAATCCTGCCTCGGGCATGGATGTGTGTGATGTCCTTAGGTTAGTTAGGTTTAAGTAGTTCTAAGTTCTAGGGGACTGATGACCACAGATGTTAAGTCACATAGTGCTCAGAGCCATTTGAACCATTTTGAACCTTAAATGCTTCATTGAATACTCTTCGACCTACTCTCTTCAGTGCATGAGTATACCACACACAAATCTCTATGAGGTTAAATAAACATAACGTTACGTACACTGAGCTGACAAAAGTCACGGGATACCTCCTAATATCGTGTCGGACCTCCTTTTTCCAGGCATAGTGCAGCAACTCGACGTCACATGGACTGAAGGAGTCGTTGGAAGTCCCTGCAGAAAAATTGAGCCACGCTGTCTCTATATCCGTCCATAATTGCGAAAGTGTTTCCGATGCAGGATTTTGTGCACGAACTGACCTCTTGATTATGTCCCACAAATGTTCGATGGGATTCATGTCGGGTCATCTGGGTGACCAAATCATTCGCTCAAATTGCCCAGAAGTTTCTTCAGACCAATCGTGAACAACTGTGGCCTGGTGACATAGCACGCTGTCATCATAAGAATTCCTTCATTGTTAGGGAACATGAAGTTCCATGAATGGTTGCAAATGGTCTTCAAGTAGCCGAACATAGCCTTTCCAGTCAATGAGCGATTCATTTCAACCTGAGAAACCAGTCCATTCCATGTAAACACACCCCACACCTTTTTGGAACTACCACCAGCTTTCACAGCGCTTGTTGGCCGCTTGGGTCTATGGCTTCGAGGTGTCTTCGCTACTCCCGAACCTTGCCACCAGCTCTTACCAACTGAAATCGGGACTCATCTAACCAGGCCATGGTTTTGCAGTTGTCTAGAGTCCAACAGATGTGATCACGAAGAGGCGCTTGCTTCCGTGTCATTGCCATTTTCTACTACAACCTGCAATCATTATACATTAAGGTGACAAAAATCATGGGATACCTCCTAATATCGTGTCAGAGCTCCTTTTAAGTCGTTGGAAGTCCTCTGCAGAAATACTGTGCCGAGCTGCCACTATAGCCATCCATATTTGCGAAAGTGTTGCCGGCGCTGGATTTTCTGCTCGAACTGACCTCTCACTTATGTCCCATAAATTTTCGATGGGATTCATGTCAGGTGATCTGGGTGGCCAAATCATTCGCTCGAATTGTCCAGAACGTTCTTCAAACCAGTCGCGATCAACTGCGGCCTGGTGGCACGGCGTATTGTCGTTAATAAAGATTCCCTCGCTGTTTAGGAACATGAAGTTCATGAATGGCTGTAAATGGTTGGTTGGTTGTTTTGGGAGAGGGGACCAAACAGTGAGGTCATCGGTCCCATCAGATTAGGGAAGGAAGTCGGCCATGCTCTTTCAAAGGAACCACACCGACATCTGCCTGAAGCGATTTATGGAAATCACGGAAAACCTTAATGAGGATGGCTGGATGCAGGCTGTAAATGGTCTCCCAGTAGCAGAATATAACAATAATCAGTCAATGATCGGTTCAGTTGGACCAGAGGACCCAGTCCATTCCATGAGAACACAGCCCACACCAATATGGGGCCACCACCAGCTTGCACAAAATTTTGCTGCACTGTCATAACGCAGAAGATCGTCGTACTTCCCGCCTGAAATTTTGTATTTTCGCCACACTCTTGACACTGTGGATCTCGGAATATTGAATTCCTTAACGGTTTCCGAAATGGAGTGTCCCATGCGTCTAGCTCCATTTACCATTCCGCGTTGAAAGTCCGTTAATTTATGACATCTGGGCCAATGCACTGCCCTTGTGTACGCTATTCTACCACCATCTGTATATGTACATACCGTATATGTACATACCGTTTTCCCATAACCGTTGTCATCTCAATATTATATGCAGCTCCTATCAGTGATGAAACAATATATATCCGATAACTATTATTACAATTACGCAAACGCTAAGCTGAGATGGTTTTGTAAGTATTTTTTTACAGTGATGTAAGATATGATGTACTTAATGTCGTTTCACGTAACAGCTGCATACTTTAATGTTACACAATTTGGTAAATGTGGTTTTGTTCTTCTCTGGTACAGTGAACCCCATGATGGTCCTATCCTAGACAGACATCTTTCATGTCTAATAAAATATACTGTTACAGCTGTGTATTCATAACGCAGTTCTCAACATTCATGAAAGCTCTACAGCTCCACTCCCATAAAATATTATCAACGAGAAAATTTTGAGACCCGGCCTTTGAAGTTGACTGCAGAAGTAATATACTGGTCACCATATGTACATGTCACGTAAGTACAACGAAGATAAGAGAAATTAAGGCGAGTAGGAGGTATATAGACAGTCGCTTCTCCCTCGCTCTATTTGCGAGTGGAACAGGAAAGGAAATGACTAGTAGTGGAACAAGTTATCCTCTGCCATTCACCACACGGTTGCTTGTGGAGTATGTACTTAGGCGAATGTGTACGTTTGGTTCTTAGTTTTGTATTGATTAGACACGGTATTTCATTTAAATTTCACATACTGGTTTCAGTAATTGGGTCACACAAAAAGATTCAAAGTTTTGTGCTTTAGCGATTTGTTGTTTGTCTAGTTCTACATCTGGGATAATTATTTAGCTTGGTTTGAATCAGATTTTAAGTGATTTTGATGTATGGTGGTATGCCCTCCACATATTTTCGTATTTGCCTTTATTTGTGCCTTTGTGTGTAGTGTGATAAATATTTCAAGAGATAATATATAAGTAAGTCAATTTAATTTTGTTTATTATTGCGTTTTTCGACTCTTGAACAGTTCTACGATTTTATATTCCATTTAACTTTAGATATAAGATATTTTTTGAGTTTTCTCATTTTTATTAATTCGTTAGTAATGTTTTTGGCCATCGAAGCAACAGTACAGTAGAAATGATTTGCAACTGGTTTTCCTTTACTTTTAGAGATGACGCTTTTTATGAGTCATTTTGAATCTAATTTTTCATGTCTCTCATCATTTTTCATTTTTATTGTTTCTCATAAATTGTTAATAATGACATGGTAATTGAATACAGGATTGTCTATCGATAGTAACTGGGCCAAATATCCCACGAAATAACCAACAAACGAAAAAACTACAAAGAACAAACCTCGTCTAGCTTGAAGGGGGAAACCACATGGCGCTATGATTGGCCCACTAGATGGCGCTGCCATAGGTCAAACGAATATCGACTGCGTTTTTTTAAAATAGGAACCCTCATTTTTTATTGTATATTCGTGTAGTACGTAAGGAAATATGAAGGTTTTAGTTGGACCACTTTTTTCGCTTTGTGATAGATGGCGCTGTAATAGTCACAAAAGTGGTATCACGTAACATTCCGCCAGTGCGGACGGTATTTCCTTCGTGATACATTACCCGTGTTAAAATGGACCGTTTACCAGTTGCGGAAAAGGTCGATATTGTGTTAATGTATGGCTATTGTGATCAAAAATCCCAACGGGCGTGTGCTATGTATGTTGCTCGGTATCCTGGACGACATCATCCAAGTGTCTGGACCGTTCGCCGGATAGTTACGTTATTTGAGGAAACAGGAAGTGTTCAGCCACATGTGAAACGTCAACCACGACCTGCAACAAATGATGATGCCCAAGTAGGTGTTTTAGCTGCTTTCGCGGCTAATCCGCACATCAGTAGCAGACAAATTGCGCGAGAATCGGGAATCTCAAAAACGTCGGTGTTGAGAATGCTACATCAACATCGATTGCACCCGTACCATGTTTCTATGCACCAGGAATTGCATGGCGGCGACTTTGAACGTCGTGTACAGTTCTCCCACTGGACACTAGAGAAATTACGGGACGATGACAGATTTTTCGCACTCGTTCTATTTAGTGACGAAGCGTCATTCACCAACAGCGGTAACGTAAACCGGCATAATATGCACTATTGGGCAACGGAAAATCCACGATGGCCTCGACAAGTGGAACATCAGCGACCTTGGCAGGTTAATGTATGGTGCGGCATTATGGGAGGAAGGATAATTGGCCCCCATTTTTTCGATGGCAATCTAAATGGTGCAATGTATGCTGATTTCCTACGTAATGTTCTAAGGATGTTACTACGAGATGTTTCACTGCATGACAGAATGGCGATGTACTTCCAACATGATGGATGTCGGGCACATAGCTCGCGTGCGGTTGAAGCCGTATTGAATAGCGTATTTCATGACAGGTGGATTGGTCGTCGAAGCACCATACCATGGCCCGCACGTTCACCGGATCTGACGTCCCCGGATTTTTTTCTGTGGAGAAAGTTGCAGGATAATTGCTGTCGTGATCCACCGACATCGTCTGACAACGTGCATCAGCTCATTGTCAATGCATGGGCGACCATTACGGAAGGCGAACTACTCGTTGTTGAGAGGAATGTCGTTACACGTATTGCCAAATGCATTGAGGTTGACGGACAACATTTTGAGCATTTATTGCATTAATGTGGTATTTACAGGTAATCACGCTGTAACAGCATGCGTTCTCAGAAATGATAGGTTCACAAAGGTACATGTATCACATTGGAAAAACCGAAATTAAATGTTCAAACGTCCTGTGTTCTGTATTTTAATGTAAAAAACCTACCTGTTACCAACTATTTGTTTAAAATTGTGAGCCGTATGTTTGTGACTATTACAGCGCCATCTATCACGAAGCGAAAAAAGTGGTCCAACTAAAACATTCACATTTCTTTACGTACTACGCGAATATGTAATAAAAATGGGGGTTCCTATTTAAAAAAAAAAAAACGCAGTCGATAACCGTTTGACCTATGGCAGCGCCATCTAGCGGGCCAACCTTAGTGCCATCTGGTTTCCCCCTTTAAGCTAGACAAGTTTCGTTCTTTGTAGTTTTTTCGTTCGTTGGTTATTTCGTGAGATATTTGGCCCGGTCACGATCAATGGACCACCCTGTATATGTATGTGTGATGAATACATGAACTCCAAGTGTTTATTGTCGAACAGTAATTGCGGGAGTTATATGTGACCTCTATAAACATTAACCATCTTTTTCTCAAGCATGTTACATAATTTTTCAGCATCAGTATTTTGATTATCCTCGGAGAATAACTTTATCCATCACCGAAAAATAGGGGCTGTTGAACATATGATTTCCTGGCTGCCAATGCACAGTTTGCTACTGCAGTCATCTCGACCACTTTCGGCCTGCAGGAGGAAGGAGATTTTGTTCAGTTGAAGGTGTTTGGCCGGTTTTTCCTAAGCTTCCTAAGTGGGTCGTGGTTAGAGCTGACTAGTCTGATTTTAAGAGAGACTATTTTCGCTATGATGGACGATATTTCCATCACCTGTGGCAGAGAAAGTTCTGTAAGTCTTGCCAGGAAGCAGCAACCTACAGAAGCGTGAACTGTATCAGGGGTGGGCAAGGTTCCTTTAGTAAAGAAGACGATCTATATCTTTTGATATACTGGAGGATACAGTTTTTCTACATACAAAGCGATACATATGATCACATAAATGTAATATTTGGATTCATTGTGGATTGCAAGTAATAAAAACATTCCATTTGCTGTTTGGTCAAGTACAATACGTAAGTATTATGTATTCCAAAAAGTGTTCGTCATCGTATTGATCATTTTGAAATAAAGAATGATAAACGGAGGTATACGCTTGAAACGACTATTTGCTTATTACTGCACTTTTGTATTACGCTATTCATTGCATTTGCAACGAGCAACAGGAAGAAATGTAAAATTTTAAGAATTTTATTGGGATAGTTTGAATTCAGATTTTTTTACTCAATATGTAGATGCCCGGTACGTGATCAAGAAAATGTAATTAGTTTTATGCAAATCAAATACTTCACTAGATTCCCTCTCCCAGCTAACAGGAACGACTCGATAAACACCCACCCTAGGTAAGTTAAAGTCGACTCCAACTAACAGTGAATGAGCAGGTTACTTCCGCGCTGCTGAAAGTTGACCTTTGAATGATTCTACAACTGTCACAGGGTTATCGGGTGGCTGGTAAAAAATTCGATGACTGAGTTTACCTAGGCTGGTTACCTGCGTCCAGATAACTTAGCAGACACAATTTGATTTGGAGAGACAGAATATTTTTAGCGATTACAGGAAACACTTCTTCTCTCTATCTTTTCGATATACGTTTCATGATACAAAAATCACAAAAAATCGTGACTCACTATTGTGCATCTTTTGATTTCAGACCATTCTCTGAGGGTCTGCTGATGTTGTTACTGATTATGATTTCGCTACTTATCTTCTTGGTCTCAGTCACTTTCTCCGTGTTTTTGCTGATGCTGGTGCTGGTGCTGCTGTTAAATTTGTTTTAGATCTTTTTGACCTTAGTTTGCACTTCTGTGGGTGATGATGGTGATTCTGGATGGATCACGTAGTGATTAGTTGGTAGGTCTTTTTCGCTGTCCTTACTTTATTGCTGGATTCGTGCTTGGGTGGGCCTGCGTTTGGTGTTTATCTCAGAAGGAAAGTATCCTCTTGATAGTGTTGTCATTAGCTGCTTGTTGTAGTTTGCAATGATGGTTTCAGTACGCAGTGTATTGGCTTTCGTAAATGTTTTCGTCGCACTTTTCTTTGTTAATCAGTTTGTAATCAGCAACTACTGAGAAGTTGTTTTAGGAGTGCCTGTAATTTCCAGGCGTCCTAAAACAGAATTTTCGCTGCCAAAAGCTGTTTTCCTTTTTATTTATGGTGTAGTCCATGATTCGCATGAATTCTGAGTCTCAAGTAACTTATATACATAATTCCAGTATTCTTAAAATTCCTGCAAAACAAATATTTATGCTCAGATTCATTGTTGACACACGACTATGACGGTAAGTCATAACGTAGTGGAGTGTTTATGATTATTACATTAGTGTGTGTTAGAGCCGGCCGAAGTGGCCGTGCGGTTGTAGGCGCTGCAGTCTGGAACCGCGAGACAGCTACGGTCGCAGGTTCGAATCCTGCCTCGGGCATGGATGTGTGTGATGTCCTTAGGTTAATTAGGTTTAACTAGTTCTAAGTTCTAGGGGACTAATGACCTCAGAAATTGAGTCCCATAGCGCTCAGAGCCATTTGAACCATTTGTGTGTTAGATTTTCTATACAGTCTTGTAGAGCTTTATCAGTAATTTGCTACTCGTTTCTCTGTATTTGAATGTGCTATCAATAACGGTTGGCTATTTCTAACGCTGACACGGTCCCAGTCTTAATCAAGGTAGAGATTTTTTCTTATGATTTCGTTCGTGCCACTTCCATGACTGGCCCCACAGTTATCACTGTTCCTTCCTTCTCTGTTTTCTCTGTACTGAGCACTGCTGTGCCTTTCGTTTGTGCGTTTCCTACGTTACTGGAAACGTTTGGTTTAGATAACTAAGGCTAAATTCAGTTAACTTCATTTACAGCATTCCTGTTTTGTTCTTTAATTACGGCTTTGTTTCTCAAGGTGTCATTGTTAGTGACAATTTCTTGATCTTCATACATGGCCAGGACATCGAATTTATTTCTCACTGGCGTAGTTTTCTCAGATTTACGTAAAACGCCGTTCTGATTCTTAGAAGCTTGCCGGCCTCTGTGCACGAGCGGTTTTAGGCGCTTCAGTCCGGAACCGCACGACTGCTACGGTCGCAGGTTCGAATCCTGCCTCGAGCATGGATGTGTGTGATGTCCTTAGGTTAGTTAGGTTTAAGTAGTTCGAAGTTCTAGGGGACTGATGGCCTCAGATGTTAAGTCCCATAGTGCTCAGAGCCATTTGAATTTTCTTAGAAGCTTGCTCTGTACACATTAACGATTGTTCCAGTTCACTGCCGGATTTGTTACCCTTCATCAAGGGCTGTTATGCTCATTCAGGTAAATACTCATAAGACCGATCTCATTACATTGTTAATACACTGAAAAACCAAAGAAACTAGTACACTTGGTTAATATCGTGTAGGGCCCCCGCGAGCATGCAGATGTGCCACAACACGACGTGGCATAGACTCGAGTAATGTCTGCAGTACTGCTGGAGGGAACTGACACCATGAATCCTGCGGGGCTGTCCATAAATCCGAAGGGCACAAAGATGTGCAACAGCACGTTGCAACGCATCCTGGATATGCTCAATGATGTTCATGTCTGGGGAGTTTGATGGCCAGCGGAAGTGTTTAAACTCAGAAGAGTGTTCCTGGAGCCGCTCTGTAGCAATTCAAGATGTGTGGGGTGTCGCATAGTCCTGCTGGAATTGCCCAAGTCCTTCGGAATGCACAGTGGATAAGAATGGATGCTGGTGGTCAGGCAGGATGCTTACTTACGTGTTACCTGCCAGAGTCGTATCTAGACGTATCAGGGGTCCCATATCACTCCAACTGCACATGACCCACACCATTACAGAGCCTCCACCAGCTTGAACAGTTCCCTGGCAACGTGCAGGGTCCATGGATTCATGAGGTTGTCTCCATACAAACGTTCATCCGCTCGATACAATTTGAAACGAGACTCGTCCGACCAGGCAACATGTTTACAATCATCAACAGTCCAATGTCGGTGTTCACGGGCACAGGCGAGACGTAAACCTTTGTATCGTGCAATCGTCAAGGGTACACGAGTGGGCCTTCGGCTCCGTAAGCCCATATCGATGATGTTTCGTTGAATGGTTCGCAGGCTGACACCTGTTGATCGCCCAGCATTGAAATTTGCAGCAATTTGCGGAAGGTTTGTTCTTCTGTCACGTTGAACGATTCTCGTAAGTCGTTGCTGGTCCCGTTCTTGCAGGATCTTTCTCCGTCCGCAACGATGTCGTATATTTCATGTTTTACCGGATTCTTGATATTCACAGTATACTGGTGAACTGGTAGCACGGGGAAATCCCCACTTCATCGCTACCTCGGAGGTGCTGTGTCCCATCGCTCGTGCGCCGGCTGTAACACCACGTTCATACTCACTTAAATCTTAATAACCTGCCATTGTAGCAGCGGTAACTGATCTAACAACTGCACCAGATACTTGTTGTCTTATATAGGCGTTGCCGACCGCAGCGCCGTATTCTGTCTGTTTGCATATCTCCGTATTTGAACACGCATGCCTAAACCAGTTTTTTGGCGCTACAGTATAGATGAACTCATTTACTTGAAAAAAAAAAAGAAGATAATGCTGATTTTAAGAGTGACGATCTTGATTCGTTAAAAGAATTCCTTACATAGAGAACACGGCAGGCGCCTCAACCTGATTTCATAGAAACTTCACTCAGTGGAACAGGGGTCAAAATAAGCGAACATTTGTCTCGGCTGATCCGTAGATACTCGACCGTATTTCAGAAACGACGGTCAAATTTTTCGACACAGTTTATGTGCCGTTTAGTGCGTTACAACGTAAACCGAAACGGTGTCATAGCAACTAGCGTCGTGGCTTCTCACTTTTGAGCCGCGTGTTCCAAACATGATCATTGTTTTTTTTTTTTTTCATTGATCTACCCATGTTCGCAGAAGATTGCTACAAGAATCTTTCTTATCCGGTTAGGGAACGTAAGGGCGTTATATTAAATCTAAAATGCAACTGGGTTTTACAATACGCGTCATATATTTATTATATAATATATGTTTGAATCGTTTTTTCAGGGTTTAAAATCTTTTTAAATTCTCCTAGTCTTATAATTCAGTCTCATATCAGTTATTATTTTCATTCTTATATTAATTTTTATATTAATTCTTACATTCATTCTTATATTTTATTGTTACGCTATTCTTCAGGAACATTTCATGCATTCACTTGAATGACACCGATCGTAGAAACATTTGGAACATAGAAATTACGAACACCATGAGCATCGCCTGAAGAAGGTTTGCCACAGTCACAGTTCCTGGTTTGAGTCTCATTCGAGAAAGAAACGTCGTTAACATTGATAAATATTTCGCGTGTTGGCAACAATTTTGCTTCAAACCATGCATGATAGATCACTTTTCCAAAAGTGTAAGTACGCAACATCACCAATATTCCTGGCAAGACACACTAAAGGAATTTCACCGAAAACAATTTCAAATAATTTTCTCATCCATTTATTTTGTGTAATTAGTTGAACGGACAAATAGTTTGTGGACGAATAAGGGCAATATTATTTCAATATACGTAGGAAAAATCACTCGTGTAGTAATATTCTGCAGACAAGGGTAGATAAATGAAAAAAAATCGGCTTTCGAATACAGGGTGGAAAAGCTTGAAGCCACGACAGTAGCGTGTGTGCCACCACTACTGTTGAACTTGACGCGGCTAAATGACATCTAAATTACGTCGAAAACTTTGACCGTCGTTTTCTCATAAACGGACGAGTATCTACAGACAAGCCGAGGCATGTGTTCGCTTATTTTGACTCCTCCTCCACTTAGCAAAGTTTCTAGGAAAACAGGTTATGGCGCTTGTCGTGTTCTCCTCGTAAGTCATTCTTTTAATGAATCCAAGCCGACACTCTAAAAATCAACACTGTTGTGTTTCAAGTAGATCAGTTCATCTGTTCACACTGTGATGAGATCTTCTTCATGAGTTTTTGGCTTAAATAAACATAACGTTCCTTTGTATACAGCCATATTTTCTGTTTTTGTTCAGCATTCACTCAACTATTGTGTTACTTTGTATTTAAAACGCACTATTCCCTCCGTTGCTCGTTTTACACACCAACGAACATTTTCTTCTAGAGCACGGTGAATTTGTGACAAGACGTGGTTGCTGTACACTCGAACTCATCGACGTGTTTGTCTGTTTTCGCTGTGCTTATTTAGATCACTTTTGTCATTATATAACACGAGATGCACATATTTTCACAGTGAATGTTAAGGTTTTTGCAAAATCGCTGTTTCCCATTATATTTCTTACAGAGTTCCGGAATTTGCGATATTCTGTATTCTCGGCACCATTATACCACCTCGAGATACTGGAAACTAACTACCTTTGGTGTCGCACCATTAAGAACGACAAACTTAGTTCTGTCTGCTAGGAAGTATCTATTAACCTAAAGAAAAGTTTCATACAAACCTTTTAAGTTAACCTCGCATAATAATACAGCACACGACCACAGTCGCTTTGATGATGAAACAATGCCTCGCAGGTGGCTTCGCGCTCAAGACAAGCTACAACGTCTCCAGCCATGAGTCAAGGCTGGTCTTCGCAAGAGGGAGGGACATTCAAGGAAATGTGATTCACAATGCAGCTAGACTGAGCACTATAACTACTGCGCGTTCTATTTAACAGGCATTCGCGTGGTACACCTGCGTCTCGCTTCTTGCTTTAAAGGCGTCTTCCTTTCTGCGTCTGCAGTAATGGAATACTGTACTGAAGCTTTTGACGCTTTAATAAAAGGCTTCATCGTGCTAAATTCCAACGGCTGGGTGCTCGAGAAGCAGTCTGCCGACGGTGCCACTGTTCACAGCAAGACACTCGACGGCGGGGACAAAGTGTTCAAGTTGACGGTGAGTCGTGCACGCAGCGCTCGGCACACAAGCGGTGTAGAAACACGGTGTACTAAGGACGAAAATGTCACCGAATACTAGACTTTAAACTTTCCTGCAATGATAGCTACATGACTCAACTTTGTGTTATTTCCTAGTTTTAGTCATTCACATTTGTGGGTCTTTGCCTACATTAATACTCATACATCAGCCAGTCGCAACATTAACCTATTCTAAAGAAATAGTAAGAATGAAGAAGTCCAGTAATCGTGAAAATACCGTGCGCAGAATCACGGTTTGGGGGTGGGGGTGGGAATAGTCTTGGTGCTCGGTTCCTATTTGAGCTAAGAACATGAGGTAAAAAAGTGTTTGGTTTAGCCTGGACCAGCGGCCTTTTGATAGCCATTCGAAAATCTGTCTTACTGTAGCTATGTTACAGTATATTAAGCAAGGTTTGAACGATGAACCGGAACTGGAGCCTAGGCAAATTGTACGAATCGCCTAATTTATTTTTGCAAGAGATATTAATTGGCATGAATTTAACGCTCATCTAAGGTCACCATTTGTATGTGCATCGTTCGGATTTGACGCGCAAAAACATTCTTAAATAACTCCGGACTGGAGCGAGACTCATGGTTCAATTTTGGTCCACCGGCGTATCGGGCGTTTAATATAAGTTTTAACCGTTTGAAAAATCTTGCTTCGTTTGGATTTTACGTGCAAAATACACGTTTTCCTGGAAGATTTTTCAAGCGCACCACGTACATACATTAAACATGTACGAATGGGTTAAAACTCTGCACGAAGGCAGATATATGGATAAAGTAAAAACGATTTTTTCTTTACCCAATAATCTTTATCCGTTGGCGAGATACGATGGTTTAAAGTCGAGCTAAACGCAACACTTGGAACTTGTTCTTGCGTGAACTGAATGCGCAGAAACGGTTTAAAGTGAATCATATAAATAAAAAATGCATCATTACGACAGAATTTAAAGCTCACTTTCAAAAATCTAGCTCCATTCTGCTTTTACGTGACAAAAACAAGTTTTTTGTAAGTTTTTTTACACGCTCCACTTCTATGTCTCAGACTTATGGGAATTGGTCCAGATTTTGTATGAAGGTAGACAAATACATTTAACTAATGGTTTTCCTGTTGTTTTATGAAAGCTTTTGCCCTTCTTAAGATATAAGCAACATGGTTCGAAAGACAGTAAAGAAACCTATACCGGAGCAGTTGTCTTGTGACAGCCAGAGCGAGAGCACCAGCAGCAGCGAGTACTGTTTGTATAAAGCGTTTATTTTGCATTTTGTTTACGACCTTCCACTAAGGAAGGGATTCTATTTGTGTTTATCTGCTCTGCATAGTAACTAACAGTTCTTGATAAAACTTTACGTAGTTTTCGTGTTAGATTTCTTAGTGTTTTCTTGATCGTTTAGAACAGAAAGCGCCCTAAAACCGTCTTTTGTTTGTTTCGCGGCCGTTAGCCACTAGTCACTTGAATCAGCAGTTGTCTTGTGACAGCCAGAGCGAGAGCACCAGCAGCAGCGAGTACTGTTTGTATAAAGCGTTTTTGTACTTATTTGCTGCGCTTAGCTTTTAAATAGTTTTTCTGGGAAAACCTAGCGTAGTTTTCGCGTCTCGTATTTCAGTGAGTGTTTCTTGATTATCAGAGTAGCTCATCAGAAGATTATCTTGGGAATTTGTCACCGTATAGGGTAGGGTAAACATAGTCATGTGTAGGGACTGTGGTTGTTGTGAGAGGACGCAAGGAGAATTGGCCACTCTTCGGGGGCAGGTGGAGGCTTTGTCTGTTAGGCTCATCGAGCTCGAGGCGCAGGCGTCGGCTCGTAGTGGCGTTGGGGCAACTGTGGTGAGACCTATGCCTACTTCGGTGGCCTTGGAATCACATGGAGCCCCTGATGTCGCTGCGTCTTCCGGCAGTGAGCATCTTACCGGTCAGCCATCACTCCAGGGTGAATGGCGGACAGTGGTGGGCTCGCGCGTGCCTGGCCGAAAGGCGAAGGTGGGATCTGGCCGCGTGGCAGCTGCCTTACCCCTTTCCAACAGGTACGGGGTGCTTCCTAGTGGTGATGACATCGTTTCCGAGCCACCACAGGATGCCTCGCCTGTTGGGCCAGTGGCCGATTCTCCGGCAAGGTCCCGACAGTCACAGAGGGCGGGCCTATTAGTTATAGGGAGCTCCAACGTTAGGCGGGTTATGGAGCCCCTCAGGAAAATAGCGGGTAGGTCGGGGAAGAATGCCAGTGTGCACTCGGTGTGCTTGCCGGGGGGTCTCGTCCGTAATGTGGAGGAGGCCCTTCCGGCAGCTATTGAACGCACTGGGTGTGACCGGCTGCAGATAGTAGCACATGTCGGAGCGAATGACGCCTGCCGCTTGGGTTCTGAGGCCATCCTTGGTTCCTTCCGGCGGCTGGCTGATTTGGTGAAGACAACCAGCATCGCACGCGGAGTGCAAGCTGAGCTTAATATCTGCAGCATAGTGCCCAGAGTCGATCGCGGTCCTCTGGTTTGGAGCCGTGTGGAGGGTCTAAACCAGAGGCTCAGACGACTCTGCGACTATAATGGTTGCAAATTCATCGACCTCCGTTATTGGGTGGAGAACTGTAGGGCTCCCCTAGACAGGTCAGGCGTGCACTACACACCGGAAGCAGCTACTAGGGTAGCAGAGTACGTGTGGCGTGCACACGGGGGTTTTTTTAGGTTAGAGGGACCCCCCCTTGGGCGAAACGATAAAATACCTGACGGCTTACCAGAGAGGACATTATCATCGTTGATAAAGAACGTCCGTCCTCAGAGACCAAAAACAGGAAAAGTTAACGTAATATTGGTAAACTGCAGGAGTATCCAGGGCAAGGTTCCTGAATTAGTATCTCTTATTGAAGGAAATAGTGCGCATATAGTATTAGGAACGGAAAGTTGGTTAAAACCGGAAGTGAACAGTAACGAAATCCTAGACACAGAATGGAATATATACCGCAAGGATAGGATAAACGCCAAAGGTGGAGGAGTATTTATAGCAGTAAAGAATTCAATAATATCCAGTGAAGTTATTAGCGAATGCGAATGTGAAATAATCTGGGTTAAGCTAAGTATCAAAGGTGGGTCAGATATGATAGTCGGATGCTTCTATAGACCACCTGCATCAGCAACCGTAGTAGTTGAGCGCCTCAGAGAGAACCTGCAGAACGTCGTGAAGAAGTTTCGTGATCATACTATTGTAATAGGGGGAGACTTCAATCTACCAGGTATAGAATGGGATAGTCACACAATCAGAACTGGAGCCAGGGACAGAGACTCTTGTGACATTATCCTGACTGCCTTGTCCGAGAATTACTTCGAGCAGATAGTTAGAGAACCAACTCGTGAAGCTAACGTTTTAGACCTCATAGCAACAAATAGACCGGAACTTTTCGACTCCGTGAATGTAGAAGAGGGTATCAGTGATCATAAGTCAGTGGTTGCATCAATGACTACAAGTGTAATAAGAAATGCCAAGAAAGGAAGGAAAATATATTTGCTCAACAAGAGTGATAGGGCACAAATCGCAGAATATCTGAGTGACCACCATCAAACGTTCATTTCTGAGGAAGAGGATGTGGAACAAAAATGGAAAAAATTCAGAAACATCGTCCAGTACGCCTTAGATAAGTTCGTACCGACCAAGGTCCAAAGCGAGGGGAAAGATCCACCGTGGTATAACAATCATGTACGAAAGGTACTACGGAAACAAAGAAAGCTTCATCATAAGTTTAAGAGTAGTCGAATCATAGCTGATAAGGAAAAGCTGAACGAAGCGAAAAAGAGCGTAAAGAGAGCAATGAGAGAAGCATTCAACGAATTCGAACATAAAACATTGGCAAACAATCTAAACAAGAACCCTAAAAAGTTTTGGTCATATGTAAAATCGGTAAGCGGATCTAAATCCCCTATTCAGTCACTCGTTGACCACGATGGCACCGAAACAGAGGACGACCGAAGAAAGGCAGAAATACTGAATTCAGTGTTCCGAAACTGTTTCACTGCGGAAAATCGTAACACGGTCCCTGACTTCAGCCGTCGCACGGACGCCAAAATGGAAAATATTGAAATAAACGATATCGGAATTGAAAAACAACTGCTATCACTTAGTAGCGGAAAAGCATCCGGACCAGACGAGATACCCTTAAGATTCTACAGTGATTATGCTAAAGAACTTGCCCCCTTTCTATCAGCAATTTATCGTAGATCGCTGGAAGAACGTAAAGTACCTAGCGACTGGAAGAAAGCGCAGGTCGTTCCCATTTTCAAGAAGGGTCATAAATCAGATGCGAATAATTATAGGCCTATTTCGCTTACGTCAATCTGTTGTAGAATAATGGAACATGTTTTGTGTTCTCGTATTATGACGTTCTTAGATAATACAAATCTCCTTCATCATAACCAACATGGATTCCGCAAACAGAGATCATGTGAAACTCAGCTCGCCCTATTTGCCCAAGAAATTCACAGTGCCGTAGACACTGGCGAGCAGATTGATGCCGTATTCCTGGACTTCAGGAAGGCATTTGATACGGTTCCGCACTTACGTTTAGTGAAAAAAATACGAGCTTACGGAATATCGGACCAGGTTTGTGATTGGATTCAGGATTTCCTAGAAGAAAGAACACAACATGTCATTCTTAACGGTTCAAAATCTGCAGATGTAGAGGTAATTTCGGGAGTACCGCAAGGAAGCGTGATAGGACCTTTATTGTTTACAATATACATAAATGACTTAGTTGACAACATCGGTAGCTCCGTGAGGCTATTTGCAGATGACACGGTTGTCTACAAGAAAGTAGCAACATCAGAAGACTCGTACGTACTCCAGGAAGACCTGCAGAGGATTAATGCATGGTGCGACAGCTGGCAGCTTTCCCTAAACGTAGATAAATGTAATATAATGCGCATACATAGGGGCAGAAATCCATCCCAGTACGATTATGCCATAGGTGGTAAATCATTGGAAGCGGTAACGACCGTAAAATACTTAGGAGTTACTATCCGGAGCGATCTGAAGTGGAATGATCACATAAAACAAATAGTGGGAAAAGCAGGCGCCAGGTTGAGATTCATAGGAAGAATTCTAAGAAAATGTGACTCATCGACGAAAGAAGTAGCTTACAAAACGCTTGTTCGTCCGATTCTTGAGTATTGCTCATCAGTATGGGACCCTTACCAGGTTGGATTAATAGAAGAGATAGACATGATCCAGCGAAAAGCAGCGCGATTCGTCTTGGGGACATTTAGTCAGCGCGAGAGCGTTACGGAGATGCTGAACAAGCTCCAGTGGCGGACACTTCAAGAAAGGCGTTACGCAATACGGAGAGGTTTATTATCGAAATTACGAGAGAGCACATTCCGGGAAGAGATGGGCAACATATTACTACCGCCCACATATATCTCGCGTAATGATCACAACGAAAAGATCCGAGAAATTAGAGCAAATACGGAGACTTACAAGCAGTCGTTCTTCCCACGCACAATTCGTGAATGGAACAGGGAAGGGGGGATCAGATAGTGGTACAATAAGTACCCTCCGCCACACACCGTAAGGTGGCTCGCGGAGTATAGATGTAGATGTAGATACATTTAACTAATGGTTTTCCTGTTGTTTTATGAAAGCTTTTGCCCTTCTTAAGATATAAGCAACATGGTTCGAAAGACAGTAAAGAAACCTATACCGGATCAGTCATCTCCTGAGTCAACAAAATTCTACATCAGTCTAATGTCAAAATTATGTTAGAGTAAAAGTTGGGAAACAGAACGAAAAATGTTCCTGTCAGAGCACAAAAATGGCGAATATGTCCTGGACAGAGTTAGGGAGGTAAAAGGTGAGAACTAGTTTTTCGGCTTGCGTGACAGTTTCAAAGACATTTAAATCAAAATATCTTGACGTATTCGCTCTTTTTTCCGAGTTAACCCTACTTCCCAGCGCAGTGAACTCTCTTAGCTGCAAGGTGGTAGCACATCTCTATCTTGCAATTTATAGGCTAAAGTCCTTGATCCCGTGCCCAAAATCCAGGAGATTCGCTAGCCATAGTAAACGATATACTGTATAATATAATATGGCTGAAGAGCATATATGCAACAGTTAAACATGTTTTCATGGGGGAGGGATGGAATAAAATTTCTAGGGGTGGATTTGTTCCTGTGGGGACTCTAAAACAATTCTTTTATTTGTGCATGTCGGCAGGTTGAAGTTTTTTTCCCGAGGGGACCATTTCTCCCCCAAATTCTCCATCTGTTACATGTATGGTGAGGGGTGTAAGAATATACAGACACAAATGTCTATGCTTCTAGAGAATAGGATGAATCTACAATAGAAAGTATCCGAGAGTAGGGGACATCTATACTAGGAATTATCTCAGAGTGGGGACACATGCATCCTAAACTTTAATGACACATTGTGTCATATTGCACGACGTAACAAATGCCATGTTGAATGACATGATGTTATGTGTCATGTTATGCGACATGATGTGGTATCGATAGCAACGATCCACGGCGTATTAAAGTTATTAGGTTGGCACTACGACAGACACCGACGACAGCGCCCTCTAGTCGGTGCTGTCCAGATCTACGAGCTCCGCTCCAGATTCTGCCCATTTGATCAAGAGCAGACGGTCGGGACACTTCACTTCAGCTTCACTTCATATATTTTGCTCTGCTTACGACGGGTTTAAGGCTTGCTCATCATTACAAAGTTATGTATGCCCTGTATATATTTATGCACCAGTAAACTACTTTTACTTTCTTGCAGTACCGACGTGTATTACCGTTTCCTGCTCCTACCCACGCGCCGCCTTCCAGGCGGGATACAAAACATGGCATCATGTTACTTTACTTGACACGACGCATTACACTACCATGACATGAGTAGTAATACTAATAAGTAAAAGAACGGCCAATATTTCAAGTTATTTTGATTTAAATGTCTTTGAAGCTGGCAGATAAGTCGAAAAGCTAGTTCCCTAACAGTGCCCAGGACATATTCGCCTTTTTTGTGCGATGATGCGAGCACATTTCAGTCTGGTTATCTAAATAAATAATACTCTATGTTTTCTATCCTACTCAGCACACTTAAAACACAGTTTATCATCATTCGCAATGGCGGTGACTCGGAGACCGGTCGAACGAAGAGGCGATTCCTGTGGTCGATGACAACAGAGTTCACAATGTGCACAGCCAGCCAGAAATGAAGACTAAAGAGTAGCGTACGCAATCAGTCGACGAAGCGACGCGAATCGAAAAACGTAAACACAGAAAAGATCAATCACTCTGCTATGAATGGTTGTATCGAAGGCTAGAGAGAATAGCGAGGGCTACCGGACTAATATGGGTCCGCTGTATTTGCGGGAACTGTCGCGTCAGTGGAAGGGGCCGCCGTGACATCTATGCAGCGACGGTGGCGGCCGTGGTATGAAGCCCGAATTTCTGACCTCCTCGGACTGGATAGGGAATCCGAATCACTGTCGAATACTAAACCCTTCCCCCTTTTGTCGGCACACAGAGTCGGAAATGGCTCTGCAGTGGCGACTTCGTTGAGGGAGAGGAGAGAAAGATGTTAGAATACTCGCAAAAGCTTAATCGTACCTGCAGGGGAGTGGGTGACGGCTGTAGTCCAGGTGGGCAAAACAGCTCAGCCTTCATGGGCACCTCAATCCGAGAATGGTCAACCTTTGGCAATTACTTAGCGAGACGGTCTCAGGCGTTGGTAGGAGCTGGAAGTATCTTAGGGAGTTGCCTCACTGGTTATTGTCGATCCTTGCTGGTGCCTAACACGGGGACAGAGGTTGTAGCGTGGCAGGTAGCCTGTAAGGCAGGCTTTTCCCAGCCTGATTGCATGAACCGTGCCCAGTTGGCAGAGTGGGGGAACTGGGGTGTGCTATGTCTCGTTGCAACCGGAACTGATCGTGATGTCTCACTATGTGCTCCTGGAAGGCTGCAAGCTCAAAAATTTGCCACCTCATATAACCAACGACGACACCTTGGATCGACACGGTGTTCCGACCGAAAGTACGAGCCCACACGTGGGAGCCCAGGTGTTGATAAGGCTGTGTGTATGGGCAGTATGACGGCTGAGTCGAGCACTGTAGGTCGAAGAGAGTGCAGAGTCTGCACTCATGTAAAAGTTTTGCCAGACTACGTCCGTTTACAGCAACGAAGCAGTAGGTTGCGAGGAAGCTGGTGAGTGATTCCCCGGAATCGACTGCCATCATTATCTGGCGCATTTGTATTTTGAAGGTCCTAGCCATATACTCGGCTTTCGAATTGGATTCTGGATGGCGAGGGGCCCTGGTCAGTTTCTAATACCGTTGCATTTACAAAAATCCTGAAAAGTGGGTTCTCGGAAATCACAGTGGAATGTGCTCTTCCTATCGTAAATATGATGGAGAGGGCATAGATGGTAGCTGACATGACTGTGGTAGCTATCTGTGCCACATATGAAAATTTAGAGAGGGTGTAAGAAATTAGCAACAACAGTGCTCAAAATGGTCTGGCAAGATCAATATGTACACTTTGTCAGGGATGGTCAGGGCGTGGCCAGGGCTGAATCACTGGGCCAGGGCTGGCTGACTGTGGACAGAGGCCTAGTAGTTCTGGACTTGGCGAGTGCACTTGATTGCTGCGCTATTGCTTTCATTCTGCACATGCTCAACATGCAGTGTGGAGGAACGTCAGTATGCAGGGGTGGAGCATGGCCAGAATTATCACCCCACATACATAATACTAAGCCAGTGTCATAGCGAAAAATATGTGCCCCATGGTGAGTCTGCGCCCTTAGGTAGGCGTTCTGGTCAGGCCCGCTGTGCGACAGATAACACTTTGTGGAGCAGAGGACAAAGGCCTGTATTTGTTGGTATTCGCGTGCCATAATTGGGAATTTGTCGAGGGTGTGTCGCTCATCAGCATCTAACGCAAAATGTAGTGCTTCGTCCCTGTCATACTTTGCATCCGCGTTGTATGGCAAGTGAAAATATGCGTCCGCGTTTGAGTCTTTCGTGGTGAGCCGATAATGGATCTCGGAATTGTAATTACTAAGGAATAAGGCCCAATCTAGCAGCCACTGCGCCACCTTGTCGTGAAATTTTAAGTGGATACAGAATAGAAATAGGGGACTTGTGTTCAGTGACAGGTGAGACTCAGTGCGAGAGATATAGATGAAGCTTCTTGATGTCGTATGTGACAGCCAACGCCTCTTTTTCTATTTGCTAGTAATTTCATTGCAGGACATATAATGTTTTAGACAAAAAATGCAAGTAGCTGTTTTGTGCCATCGGCGTATTTGTGGGAAAGCTCTGCACCAGTGCTACAATCTCACTCATCAGTAGCTAGCATTAAGTTCTTGCCCTGATTGAACCTTGCTAAGCAAAGGGCCAACACAAGTCACTTTGTAAGTTGCAAGAAAGCTTTATGGCGCGCCTCCGATAACTCGAATTTAACTCCTTTTTTATGCAATTGATTAGGACAGAATCTGGCACGATATCTCTCAAGAGAACATTCAACAACTCTTTCAAGCAATGCCAAATCGAAAAACAGCTTGCATAAGGGCCAGACGTGGAGCAATGCATTGTTGACTTGCTCAATTTATGGAACTCTTTCACTTTAATAAATCATGCAAGTTTTCTGAAATTATTGTTTGTCTGTACAACTACATCACATCTACCGATTTCCGTCCCATTTGGATAATTTCTTCATGGTACATTGTTTTTTTTTCTTTTGTCTTAGAGAGTGTATATGTTCATGGTATTTCAGAATTGGCTCAAAGAAACTACATTCACGAAGGCGGCAATGGAGGCCATGGACTTGAAGCCGCTAAAACAAAATTTTAGATTCTGCAGGTTTTTTTCTCATACCTTGAATGAGTTGTGGGAACGCTCGCAACATCAAACGGCTATCTTTCAGGACGATACAAGGCGACTGGCGTATTAGTTATTAAAATTTTTGTCTGAACGGGGTCTGCCTTGGAAAAATAGTGGCTCCAAGCCAACTTTTTCAACAATTCCCCTTGTCTATGAATGGGTACGGATTTACATTAGTTTGAGCGTTAATCGTAGACCTAAAATCGACACACATTCCAAGTGATCCATTTGGCTTCGTAATTATAATCATGGGCGTTTCCCACAGGCTATACGAGACTCGGGATATTACTCTCGTACTTTGCAATCTATCTAGTTCCGCATTGTAACTTGGTAGTACATGGAAAACAGGCACTGGAAGTGCTTTAGAAATCTAAGGTACTGCTGATTACTTTAAGGGTTCATGGACTTTAAACTCTGTTGCTAAATCTAATGCAAACAGTTGCTTATATTGCGCACAGAATGTATCAGGTTCCTTGGAATCACGGTTGAAACTACCTTTACTTGATCTTGAATTTGGAAACCAAAACCCGTAAAAGTGTCTGGGCCAAACATGATGGTTGTCACCCAAGAGTTTCTACTACCAACGTTAGCTGCCAAGCCTTATTTTTATACTGATCTTGGACTACGATCTGATCCTGCAATGGGGTCGATTGTCCATTGTACGTCACAATTCTACGCCAAGAACACGACAGCTGTGAGGATTCAGTGCACTGTTACGTGTCAACATTAATCAGAAACATGGTCATGCTTATGATGATAAAATCTTCTCGGGTTGACAGCCGATTCAATGCGTTGTTCTCCAGCAACGTTTCAGCAAGTTTCTTACTTGCCATCTTCAGGCGAAGTGTCGGGTTCACTCACTCTCATTTGATACTTTTCCCTCTTTGGGGACGTGTTTAGTGGAGTTTGTAGCCTTTCGGCTTTTACTCCACTTGTTTACTTGTGTGTGTGATTATTTCTGTAGTTTTTGGGTGTCTGTGTAATGTGATGAATGTTCTGTGTGTGTCTGGTACTTGCCTGAGGTTGGCGAGATGAATGATATTATGGGGGAGGCAGGAGGATTAGGGATTGGATATAGGGATTTTCTCTTCGACTTAGACGTCGAAGATCGTCAATGGGCGTTTGTGCTTCTCGCGGGACATGTCATACCGACGTAGGGAGTGGATGAGGATGTTTCCTGATCTGGAAGAGCTTTCATGGAAGGCCCTTGCCAGATATTGGAAACGCTCTTTCAGGAGTGGGATTTCAGCTGCGGTGTGCAGATCGTCTGTGGGGAATCCCAGGGGTAGATGCAATGCTCTCCTGAGGGCGCAGTTCTGCAACCTCTGGAGCTTGTCCAGGTGCTGCTTCGCCGCATATCCCCAGACAGGGCATGCATACTCCGTTACTGGCCGTACAAGGGTCTGATAAACATTCACTCCTACAGAGCAGGGAAGGGAGCTGGTAGTGTTGAGGATTGGGTGTAGGATGGACATTCTGGCACAGACCTTCCTGTGGACCTCGTCTATGTGGGGTTTCCACGTAAGACGAGAGTCCAAGGTTACGCCAAGATACTTGGCGGATCTGCGCCAGGGGAGTTGGGTTCCGTTTAGGTGAAGGTGGAGGGGAGGGCGTTGAGAAAGTCCGCGCCTTCCTCGAGCCTCCGGGTGATGGAGTTGCGCCAGTGACAGGCCCAAGTTTCTGTGTCATCTAAAACCCTTTGTAGCCCACGGATGACCAGGTCCTTGTTCGCATTTTGAGTGCAGAAGGCTGTGTCATCTGCGTACTGTGCGGTGTGCACTAGGGGGGCCGTTGGTGTGTCCGCAGTGTACAGATTGTACAAAACGGGCCCCAGGACCGATCCCTGTGGCACCCCAGCACGAATACGCCTTTTGGTGGAGGTGGAAGTTTCTACTTTGAAAGAGAAAATTCTATCCGTGAGATAGCTTTTGATCTGCTTAACTATGCTCCCAGGGAACCCTTGAGTGTACAACTTGTAGAGTAGTGCTCTATGGCATACTGAGTCGAAGGCTTTGGCTACGTCTAGTAGCACTATACCGCAGTAGCCTCTGTGGTTGAAGCCTTCTGTGGCTGCTTCAACCACTCTCATGATCTGTTGTGGGGCAGAGTGGTTCTGCCGGAATCCGAATTGGAAATCCGGCAGAAGTTGCTCTCTGGTAATATGTTCCTGTATGGGCTTTTAGCAGGAGGCGCTCATAGATCTTGCTGAGAGTTGGCTAGACTGTAATCGGCCTGTAGTGCTGCTGGAATAGAGAGTCTTTCCCTGGTTTGTGTATCGCGACCACTTCCTCGTGTTTCCAGCAAGCTGGGAGCTCACAGGAACGAGTAATCTCGTTGAAGAAGTTCGCGAGGTGTTCGATAGCCGAGGGTGGGAGGTTTTTAACTAACTGATTGGTAACACTATCACATCCCAGCGCCTAATTACCTTTGCAGTGTCCTCTGGGTCCTCCTCAGCATTGAGGAAGACAGCCAGTTGACGACGGACTACCTCTTCATGTTCTTCATCCTTGGGTGCTGCTGCCTGGAACTGCTTCTCGAAGGAGTCGGCGAGGGCGTTGGCCATTTCAGCATGGCTGTAGGCTAGACCCCACTCGCCGTGCAGTGGCGGCTTCCTAGCGCGTCTTTTTTGTGAATTGTTTGGCTGCTTGCCATAGAGTGTGATCGTCTACTTTGAGAGCTGTGAGGCGGTTTTGCCATTGCTGGTTTCTATGCTCATTGAGCGCTATCTGCAGCTCTCTCTGCAGACGATTGAGCAGCCTCCTGGTAGCATGATTTCTGGTGATCTTCCACTATTCCGCCACTCTGTTCTTGTGACGGATTTGGGCTAGTAAGTGTTCCGGGAGTTGTACTTGCGGGGTCGGGCCATCCGTTTCTGGGGGAGTGGCATCTTCCGCTGCCTGCGGAATGTTGCCTGTTAGGTCTTGTAGCGCTCGTTCTACTGTTTCGGCAGTAGGTGGCGGAGCACGAACGATATCAGGGGCGACAGTTTCTCAGTATCTCTCCCAGTCTGTGCGTTTGTAAGAAGTCTGGTAACGTGGGAGTGCTACCCATTCTCCCACATCGACCTCTAGAATCACTGGGTTATGGTCGAAGGACATTCTGTTGATTGTCCTTGCGGCCACAAAACCCGCGATCCTCCTAGTGAGGGCTATGTCTAACACGTCGGGTTTACCCCCATTTTTTGTCGTCTATCTCGTCTTGTGGGGGTCGGTAGATTGCAACAATTGTTAGGGGTCCGGTGGCAGTGGTTACTTCCACAGCCACGGTTTCGATTTTATTGGTAGCTGGTAAGAATACTTGGTGGTGGAGGATCCCTCTTTTTATGTATATGGCCGTGCCTCCACCTTGGGTTGGCCTGCCTTTACGGTAGCTAACGCAGTTGGGGACTGTCGCTTTTATTCCCGGTTTTAGGTGGGTTTCTCCCATCATGCATATGTCGATGGAGAACTCCATCATGAGCTCTCTGAACTCGACCTCTTGATTAATAATGCCATCTGCGTTAAAGACGCACATTGTCAGGCCTTGGATGTATGGTCGTCTATCCATGATGGGATTTGAAACCACTGTGGAAGTCGCAGAGGGGAGCGACTGCTGGACTGCTGCCTGAAGGGCAACGAGGATCTGAGTGTTCTCCTTCTGGGCCTCCCTAAATTCCTTCATCATTTCCATTACGAGGTTCATGGTCTGCACCATAATGCCTAACAACTGATCCGAGAGGGTGAACTGAGTGTGGAGTTCCCTAGAGCTTCCTCTGTCTTGGTGGACCTGGTCGTTCTTGTTGTGTGTTTCCCAGTGTTGTTCTTGTGACTGTGTTTGGTGTTGTGGTGATAGGGCTACGTTTTCATGGTTTCTCGAGGGAGAAACCACTTCAGCGTATGTTGCCCTTGGTGTGTCTGGTCTTGGTTTTACCCAAGCCCTGTCTGTGTGTGTTTGTTTCTTTGTGTGTCCGGATGGGGTGGTAGTGTCTTGTTTTCGTGTGTGGGAGGTATCCTTTGCGTCCTTTGCCCGCTGTGAGTGTCTTTTGTGGACCTCACAACCTTGGTAACCCGCTGTGTGGTTTCTGCCACACAGCGCGCACCTTATTTGTGATTCCGAAGGTTTTAGTGTGCATGGCCTCGTGTCATGGGCCTCAGTGCACTTTCTGCACCTTATCGCCATGGTGCAGCGCGCGGCGATATGATTTAGGCCCTGACATCTGAAGCACTGCACCGTCTTGTTTATTCAGCGGAGTGGTTCGGTGTTGACAGGCGCAGCCAGGACCATCTTAATTTCCCTTTTGTTCTGTGGGATGTCTGGCAGTGTGACCTGGAAAAGTGGCCACTTGCTCTCCACTTTGCCCATCTTCTGCACGGCCACGACGACGTACCCCTGGGCAATCAAGTCTGTTCTGATTGCCTGGGGGCACAGTCGTCTTGGGAGGTCTCTGATGACGATATTCTTGTTTCGTGTTTTTTTTGTGGGGCATGTGTAGTGAGGTATGTTTTTATTCGTGAAAAGTGTTTTGACTGTATTGTAGTCATCTAGTGCGTGTAGTGATATTTTTATTTTGTCATCACCGGCAGGTTTCCCTTGAAACTGTCTCCCCCGATTTCTGTTTTTAGCAACTCGAAGAGTTCCTCGTAATTCTGAGAAAACTCTGCTACAATTGGAGGGAGTCGGTGGGTGACTTGGTTCTGTGTTTGTGTTTCTATCGTGTTGTTTTGTGTTGTCTCTGGCTCATCAGCCACCACCTGAAACCTGTTCGGGGTGGGTTCCACTCCCCGGGCCGCTGGAAGCCTCGGCTGGCGAAAGGTTTTCTTCGCCAACACGAAACCGTCCGAGACCTGCGTCAGCAGCGTCAGTACTCATACAAAAACACCAACTGGGAGCAATTCCGTCATGACTTGGCCACGGACATTGCTGACACCCCGCCTCCCACAGCAGAAACCACAGAACAGGCGCTCCACCACCTCACCAGAACGATCCTACATGCAGCTCAGGAAGCCACACCCAGGCCTCCAGAAAGCGACCTCCCCTCTAAACAGCTCCCACCGCACCTGCTTACTCAGCTTAGGAACAAAAATACGATCACGAAGGAATTGAAATTAACAAGAAACCCAGGCACCAGAAGACTGCTTAACAGGCTCCAGAGAGAGCTGAAAGCAGCCCTCATAGAACACAGGAACCAGGAATGGTCCGCACGTCTCTCCACTCTTAAAGTAGAAGACAACAGCCTTTGGCAGGCAACCAAAGAGCTTACCAAAAGACGCGAAAAAATGCCCCCTCTGCAAGGTGAGCGATGCCTCACGTTAAGTGCTGCTGACAAGGCTAACACGCTCGCGGACATCTTCGAAAAACAATTCCAACCGGCAGAGTCGCAGGATAGGGAACACGACACCAGCGGCAGGAGGCAGTTGGCCGCCTTCCTCGATGAAAACGATGAAAATGACGCTCTACCGCTCTTCACCGCAGAAGACGTAGTAGCAGTCATAAAATCGCTACCAACTAGCAAGGCGCCTGGCCACGACAAAGTCACAAACGAGCTGTTGAAACGACTCCCCCAGTAGCGAGTACTTACATCGCGAACATCTTCAATGAGATCACGCGATCACGCAAGTTCCCTAACGAATGGAAACATGCAGAAGTGATTGCAATCGCGAAACCAGGCAAAGATCCAATCTTTCCACAACATTACAGGCCAATAAGTTTGCTACTGTCACTAAGCAAACTATATGAACGTCTCCTGCTTCTCCCCATACAGCAGCACATAGCAGGCGAGCAGATACTCCCCAGGACGCAGTTTGGCTTTCAGAGAGACCATGCTGCCCCACAACAACTAATTAACTTCTGCGGAATGGTCCTAGTAGGCGTAGCCAAAGCTTTTGATACGGTCTGGCACGAGGGACTATTATATAAACTGTACACGCAGGGCTTCCCAGAGCACATAGTCAAACTCATAAAAAGCTACCTGTCAGGCAGAAGTTTCGCAGTAAAAGTTGACAACACACACTCAGCAAAAAGACGCATCCATGCAGGAGTACCACAAGGTCGCGCCATAGGACCCATCCTATACAACCTATACACAGTTGACACCCCACCGAACCGGCGGTAGAAAGAGAGCAGTACGCTGATGACACAGCCCTTTTTGCACAGAGCTCAAACAGGAACCTAGTCACTAGACGATTAAAAAACGTCCTTGACAAAACGGGCAGATGGGCCAAGAAATGGCGCATAACACCGAACAGTGGAAAAACACAAGCAATTATGCTTACGCATTAGAAAGGGAAGAGACCTTCACGCCGCCGCCCACACCCCACCCTCCGTCACCACAGGCGCAACATAGAGTGGCGGCCCGACAAAGTACCTCGGGGTGACTATGTGCCAACGCCTCATATAGCATAGACACATAGAAGCCCTGAGGGCAAAAGAAAGTCAAAGGCTCCACGTACTATACCCCATTCTAAACAGAGAGAGCAGCCAATGCAGACTAGTGCGCCCTATCCTCGAATACACCTGTCCTGTATGGGGCTACACTGCAAAATCCCATATCAAAAGATTGCAAGCAATAAAGAACAGAGCCTAGAAAAGAGCCATACACGTAGACTCCAGTTTCCCCACTGCAGACTTGCACACTGCCGTCAATATAGAACCTCTTCAAACAAGGTTTAAAAATTTCGCCCAAGCATTCTACCTACGATAGAGGTAGGCAATCCCTGAAAGCGCTGATAAGTTCCCTTGGTAACTACAACCCAAGAGAATTCAGAATCGAAAGCCCAGATCCCTATTAACATGAAAATTCATAAAATCCACTACCTAATCCCAGATAAACCCAGGATAATAAAACACTTCTCTCACAAACGACACGACCCACAAAAAATGCCATGACCATTACCCTTCCACTCCAAAAGGAGAAGTAAATGTCGCAAAGACAAAACACCTCACCAATTCAGCTTTCAAGTAAGGCTTATAGTTAGGCCGTGTCGTACGTGAGCGACAGAAGCGAGCGGCAGCATGTGACTTCTGGATATGCGACGCTCAAGAGGCAAGCAGCAGCATCGGGCGAAAAGCTTGGGTGTCCTGCGTGCGAGCGACCATGTCACGCTACAAGATGGCTGCTTAGAGCCAACCAGCTGTTTCTAAAAACGGCGTCCCTAACCTGTAAAATACTGCAGCTGGAGAGTAAGGCTGCAGAATTAGATTTACTTAAGAAAATAAAACGAAAAGGAATGCTGTGCATGAAATTTACGAAGAGAGGAATCTCCATGGAGAATTTCATAAATATCATCAACTACGAAGATCACCAGAAAAATTCTTCGAATACACGTGAATGAGCAGAGGAGCATTCGACTATCTCATCAATAAATTAAATACGAATATATTTTTTTACATGATCAAAAACTTTTAACAGCCAATAAATGCGGAGGAATGACTACTACACGACTAACTACGCTAAATACAAACGTAAGTAAACAAATTGACACCTGTGAACAAATGCTAGCTGTGGTGTAGGGGTAGTGTATATTGTTCGTGATTACGTGTCTGACAGAGGTCTAGGTCTGTCACGCCAGACGAACTCCTACACCCAGATACCACTTTCTTTCCCACTACAAGAACTAACGCCGTCAACTGGCTGAACGGCATGGTGCTGTATTACATTTTGCAAGCCGCTCCCGAAAACGCTCTGGACCTGTGGGTCCACCTGACAACGACTCATGAGGCATTCCGCCACCATGCATTGTACCGCACACGACTATCGAACTATTTATCCACATTATTCGAAGATCCTCTTGCCCATTGGGGCATTCCGAGTACTAGTAGGCTCACTTAAAAATGATTCACGGCATACGATTGATCCTTAGAGCAAACGGTTTAGAGGGAGTCCCCCTTACATTCATTACGCGAAGACGACTCGGAACCTTCTGGTGGCGGTAGTACGATCCCGTTAAGTATATAAAACTAAATAAATACATGGGAAATATATATAGATGTATACTTAGAAATAAGTGAATTTGATCCAATAAAGTTCTCTATATCCTATCGAAAGAAAAGGTTTCGATTCCGGACCGTTCTTATATTTTTACTGACTCAGTTACAATTATGTATACTAAGTTTTATGTATACTGTTTACACTGCATCGCTAAGTATGTTTTTAAGGTCTTGCCAAAGAACTTGATCTTCACACCTATCCCAGTATATCACACACATTTGATTCCTAATAAATTACAATGAATCATGAAATTTTACAGATATTTGATGTTGCGAACGTAATTCATCAGCAATGTTAAGGCCAAGCGTTTCACTTACTCTAAATAGTTTGTAAAAGTAAAGCTTACAATTTTTTGAAAAGAAAATCAAACATTTTGTGTAATGATTCCTCTAAAAGCATGAAATAAAAAGTATTAGGGAAACGTTTGGTGCACCTCATTTTCTGTTCATGGTTTTGAGCATCATTCAAAGGCACTTAGAACGTTTCTCTGATCTACTTATTTCTTTTACACAAATCATTTCATAAAATATTTGACTGATTTATTTCATTTTTTAATTTCAAGTTTTATTCAGAAAACATAATCTTACTGATTCCTCGTTTGTCGCCTTCTTAACGTACTTGATTCGAAGGAAGCCTTTTTGACATTTAAATACCGCACCAATGTATCTTTTCGTGTGCAAAATAATTAGGTCTTGAACAGATGACATTTTTGACACTTCATTTACAGTAGCTATTCGTGAAATATTTCAATTTTTCCTCAGCTTATTAATTAAGTTTTCGTTAATTACCCTGATTACTTTAAAGCAGTTAAATATTTTCATGCTAAACTAGACCTCATGCTGGTCACTTTGATACCCCGTTTACTCGTTTCTCACCCTTTGTTTGGCTGTGAAAATTTGGAGAAAACCTCATGGTGTAAGTTGTAGGGAGTCTTGT
This sequence comes from Schistocerca cancellata, assembly GCF_023864275.1. Lineage (NCBI taxonomy): Eukaryota > Metazoa > Arthropoda > Insecta > Orthoptera > Acrididae > Schistocerca > Schistocerca cancellata. Next base: position 719,799,149 of record NC_064629.1, read on the forward strand.
TTTCGCTCTACTCACACGTTTTCAAAAACGTATCGAGTGTTAATCATATGATAAAATAGTCCTTTCTGCGTGCTGTCATTTACAAAATTAGTCGTTTCGATATCTTGAATCTTTTATGAGATACGACGAGTTTTACGACCACTTGATTCCTGAACTGCAGGAAGGGTTCTGGTGCGCCGCGAGCGACCCGTCCGTGGATATAACAACCAATATCTCAAGAATGAAAAGAGATTTCATTCCGGTCTCAACTTTAAATACAATTTATATATATATTGTTTACATTTCATACGAAATAATGTATGGCCTTAAATGAACTATACGGAAAGTCTACACAATGTGATTTTACCTCCGGAAATTCTTAAAAAATTTGTGCAGCTATGTACTCAATTTCGTGCAGCACAGTAACTATGGCGAATAAGGAAAATTAATTCAGACCTTTATTGTTTAAAGATATCAAGCTATAGGTTGTGGAAGAATCAAATTTTTTCACCGAATAGTTTTCTTAAAATCAGATGTTAAGTAATTCATAGCTGCCGTCGCGTCCGCTCCACTGCTTTGCTGAGAAGACACGTGGCTGTCGCTGTCGCTCTCACTGTCGCGCGTGCTGCAGCGACAAGATTCAAACACGTCTGAATTCAAACGTCGCCAGTTGCAGTAAGAGAGAGAGAGAGAGAGAGAGAGAGAGAGAGAGAGACCACGCGACGCACACAGTCGCTCGCTTACGCCACTAGCCGTGGCCTAGGTATGACTGGACGCAAGAGAAGCAAGCTTGCAGCCGCGCTGGAGCTTCTCATCGACGCGATGGGGAGTAACCGCCGCGGCAAACGACAGCCGAAGCGTACACAGAAGGAGGTGCAGTGCTACAAGTGCCAGCAAGTAGGGCACACTGAGAGTGTATGCAAGAACGCCGTCGCGTGCATGAAATGCGCGGCAGCGCACGACACTCGTAATTGCCCCAAGACACGAGGGTTGGCTTGCAGATGCGCGAACTGCGGAGGCTCACACGCCGCAAACTCGCGTAGCTGCAGCTATCTCAAAGAGTTCCGCCGCCAGCACGCCGCGACGCGCTCTGCGGCGGTGTCTGGCGTCAAGACGCCCCCCCCCCCAACCGCACTGGCAAGGGGTGCAAGCCGCGCCGCCTCGAAGCCGCCACTGACGACGCCATGGCCGGCTTCCGAGCCGCCTTTGCGGCCGGAAGGGCCGCACTCGAGGATGAGATAGCAGCTGTCCATCGCCGGCTCTAGCAGCTGCGCGAGGAGCTTCAAATGGTTCAAATGGCTCTGAGCACTATGGGACTCAACTGCTGAGGTCGTTAGTCCCCTAGAACTTAGAACTAGTTAAACCTAACTAACCTAAGGACATCACACACATCCATGCCCGAGGCAGGATTCGAACCTGCGACCGTAGCGGTCTCGCGGTTCCAGACTGCAGCGCCTAGAACCGCACGGCCACTTCGGCCGGCGCGCGAGGAGCTGCGGGTTCTGAAGAAGAAGGCGCCTGTCCCCGCCCACGCCTCCCCTGTGAGGCGGCCGGTGGGGGTGGACGCCGCCACGCAGACGACCACCGCCTCACCCGCTGCCCAAAAGCAGGAGGCGGTGCACCTGGAGATGGACGTCGAGACGCCTGCTCTGCCTCCCGATGTGGAGACAGACACAAGAACTGGGGAAGAGACGCCGTCCGCTTCCTCACACGATGAGGAAGAGGCATCAGAAGAGTAAGAGCTGCCCCTGTACCTGCCGCTCCCAGATGAGCGCAGTGTGCAGCCATTTCTCAAGATTGCGGCGTCCATAAGGGATGGGTCGTACCCACACTGGGACAACCCTTATCCCTTTACGCTACCAGACATGCCCAAGCCTCCCCTTCCACACCACCCGGGCTAACTTCGCCACACCCGTGGCCTGTTGCACGAGGCAGTGTCTACATCTACATCTACATGATTACTCTGCAATTCACATTTAAGTGCTTGGCAGAGGGTTCATCGAACCACCATCATACTATCTCCCTACCATTCCACTCCCGAACGGCGGGCGGCAAAAACGAACACCTAAACCTTTCTGTTCGAGCTCTGATTTCTCTTATTTTATTTTGATGATCATTCCTACCTATGTAGGTTGGGCTCAACAAAATATTTTCGCATTCGGAAGAGAAAGTTGGTGACTGAAATTTCGTAAATAGATCTCGCCGCGACGAAAAACGTCTTTGCTTTAATGACTTCCATCCCAACTCGCGTATCATATTTGCCATACTCTCTCCCCTATTACGTGATAATACAAAACGAGCTGCCCTTTTTTGCACCCTTTCGATGTCCTCCGTCAATCCCACCTGGTAAGGATCCCACACCGCGCAGCAATATTGTAACAGAGCACGAACGAGTGTAATGTAAGCTGTCGCTTTAGTGGACTTGTTGCATCTTCTAAGTGTCCTGCCAATGAAACGCAACCTTTGGCTCGCCTTCCCCACAATATTATCTATGTGGTCTTTTCAACTGAAGTTGTTCGTAATTTTTACACCCAGGTACTTAGTTGTATTGACACCTTGAGAATTGTACTATTTATCGAGTAATCGAATTCCAACGGATTTCTTTTGGAACTCATGTGGATCACCTCACACTTTTCGTTATTTAGCGTAAACTGCCACCTGCCACACCATACAGCAATCTTTTCTAAATACTTTCCAACTGATACTGGTCTTCGGATGACCTTACTAGACGTTAAATTACAGCATCATCTGCGAACAACGTAAGAGAACTGCTCAGATTGTCACCCAGGTCATTTATATAGATCAGGAATAGCAGAGGTCCCAGGACGCTTCCCTGGAGAACACCTGATATCACTTCAGTTTTACTCGATGATTTGCCGTCTATTACTACGAACTGCGACCTTCCTGACACGAAATCACGAATCCAGTCGCACAACTGAGACGATACCCCATAGGCCCGCAGCTTGATTAGAAGTCGCTTATGAGGAACGGTGTCAAAAGCTTTCCGGAAATCTAGAAATACGGAATCAACTTGAGATCCCCAGTCGATAGCGGGCATTACTTCGTGCGAATAAAGAGAAGAAGTTACGTCTGCTTAATGTCCACCCTATTTTCAGCCCCTGCGACTGTCTACCGAGTCGCGGAGAAGTGGCTGAAGGAAGAGTGGCGCTCAGGCTGCCGGAAGCCTGCCCCTGAAGATTAAGCAGCAAAAGCCTACTTCAAAAACCTAAGGAAGTAGCCACATGCCGATTCCAACGAGAGGCCACCAATCAACCTGAGAGGTCGACGGAGGAACAGCCGGAGGAACAGCAGCCGTGCTGCTTACCCTCCCACACCACTGGACTCGAGGATAGTCTGTGAATAGAAACTTGCTGAAACGTTGCTGGAGTCCAATGCATTGACTCGGCTGTCAACCCGAGAAGATTTAATCATCGAGATTCGCCGAGAAAGCCTGCATTCTCGTATAATGTTCATGCCTCTGTGCAACTGGAATTCTGCCACTGCTTCATCAACTTTCAGCTGCGCCATGAGCTTCTCCTGCTGTTATTGGCACTGGCAAGATAGCATGCAGCGCACTGGTTGCTGCTGTTGTCTCCCGCCGGAAAAGGTAGACACTTGCTATATTCTCGGTTTGCAGCATGCAAAACAGCTGACGTCACGGACTGGGCAGCGACATCGTTCATTCCTTTGGTCGCAATCTGGATACGATTTGATTGCACAAACGTTTCTGGGACTCTTTGATAACGACGTGGAAAAAACTTTTGTATGAGCTTCTTCTGAATTTGGGGCACCCCGACAGCGAACAATTTGTGCACGTCTACCAACAATGAGGGCAGTGGACCGCTAACTACTGCTGTAAGTACTGAATCCTGCTTCGCCAGACTACCAGACGATCTAGTGCTCAGTAATAAGGATTATGATGATTGGTTGACATCCGCTGATCACAGAATACAACAGCGACTAACACTACTTGTGGTGTCCGTTCAAAATGGTTCAAATGGCTCTGAGCACTATGGGACTTAACATCTATGGTCATCAGTCCCCTACAACTTAGAACTACTTAAACCTAACTAACCTAAGGACAGCACACAACACCCAGTCATCACGAGGTAGAGAAAATCCCTGACCCCGCCGGGTATCGAACCCGGGAACCCGGGCGCGGGAAGCGAGAACGCTACCGCACGACCACGAGCTGCAGACGTGGTGTCCGTACTGTAAGACCTTCAGTACACACACCATCAGATTATTTGACTTGTCGCTCTAACGAAGTAGGCGAGTGTCAGCAATATGTCTCGTGGTCTTACGTGGCGTGTTTATCTTCTGCCGTTAGGTCAGACGATAGAAATGCCACTTGCACGCTTAGAGTAGCAGATTGACGGTGACCAACTTTAAACAGAACTTGATTAATTTTCACACACATTTATTTAAATAATAAAAATCATAGATATTACGTAACTTGATTCTGGATGCTGTTTACAATTGACAATCTGAAGTTCCTTTGGTCTTGGTACGTTAATCTTATTCTCACATATCTCTGATACTTGACAAAGTGTCTATACATTTATCTTCGTGGCTATGTACAGGAATATGATAATCTTATTAGGCGCAGACTGAAACTTGACTACAGACAAATGCAGACTGATGCAGACTGACTAATCGGAGGTCTGTGCACTCGTTATAATACCTCGAGCGTTCAGGTATCACTGCGCGAGTGTGATCCATGAGGAGAAAAGGTTCTACGTTAGCAGCAATCTCATTGGCTGCATTACATATTAATATGCGGATCGGCGGAAGCAGAATTTGGTCCGTCTCTAAGACAGCGCCATCTCGTAGTGCAGAGATGGACGAGCGCTGCGCGTGCTCTGTTGTGCTTAGCGGGGCGCGCTCTATTGGGAAAGTTGTGTACGCGCTGACTACGCGGAACCATGTACACAACACTACTACAACAACTACTACCGCTGCTTATAAGTCCGATAGCAGAAGTACTGTGAAACACAGCTCGCAGTGACGCTGTTACCTTGTGAGATTAGGTAGTTTTTAACACATCGCTCAGTGGTGGAACAGATGACTCTAAAGCTTTCTCTCTAACTTTTCTGTCACGAGCTAGACGTATAATAATATCAAGGATAAATGATACTGCATACGATGTGCCACACCGTTTATTGGAAGAATCACACTTGAGTGCTAAGCCTTGTATTTCAGCAGCCCATGCTGTGTATATTTGCTTGCACTGCTTAGCGTCAGGACTGGCTCTCCCAAGGCTGTCAGTAGTTCCAATGGAATGTTGTCTACTCCGGGGGCCATGTTTCGACTCAGACTTCAAGAAGAATATAATAATTCCAATCCCAAAGAAAGCAGGTGTTGACAGATGTGAAAATTACCGAACAATCAGTTTAATAAGCCACAGCTGCAAAATACTAACACGAATTCTTTATAGACGAATGGAAAAACTAGTAGAAGCCGACCTCGGGGAAGATCAGTTTGGATTCCGTAGAAATACTGGAATACGTGAGGCAATACTGACCTTACGACTTATCTTAGAAGAAAGATTAATGAAAGGCAAACCTACGTTTCTAGCATTTGTAGACTTAGAGAAAGTTTTTGACAATGTTGACTGGAATACTCTCTTTCAAATTCTAAAGTTGGCAGGGGTAAAATACAGGGAGTGAAAGGCTATTTACAATTTGTACAGAAACCAGATGGCAGTTATAAGAGTCGAGGGACATGAAAGGGAAGCAGCGGTTGGGAAGGGAGTAAGACAGGGTTGTAGCCTCTCCCCGATGTTATTCAATCTGTATATTGAGCAAGCAGTAAAGGAAACAAAAGAAAAATTCGGAGTAGGTATTAAAATCCATGGAGAAGAAATAAAAACTTTGAGGTTCGCCGATGACATTGTAATTCTGTCAGAGACAGCAAAGGACTTGGAAGAGCAGTTGAATGGAATGGATGGTATCTTGGAGGGAGGATATAAGATGAACATCAACAAAAGCAAAACGAGGATAATGGAACGTAGTCGAATTAAGTCGGGTGATGCTGAGGGAATTAGATTAGGAAATGAGACACTTAAAGTAGTAAAGGAGTTTTGCTATTTGGGGAGCAAAATAACTGATGATGGTCGAAGTTGACAGGATATAAAATGTAGACTGGCAATGGCAAGGAAAGCGTTTCTGACGAAGAGAAATTTGTTAACATCGAGTATAGATTTAAGTGTCAGGAAGTCATTTCTGAAAGTATTTGTATGGAGTGTAGCCATGTATGGAAGTGAAACATGGACGGTAAATAGTTTGGACAAGAAGAGAATAGAAGCTTTCGAAATGTGGTGCTACAGAAGAATGCTGAAGATTAGATGGGTAGATCACATAACTAATGAGGAAGTATTGAATAGGATTGGGGAGAAGAGAAGTTCGTGGCACAATTTGACCAGAAGAAAGGATCGGTTGGTAGGACATGTTCTGAGGCATCAAGGGATCACCAATTTAGTATTGGAGGGCAGCGTGGAGGGTAAAAATCGTAGGGGGAGACCAAGAGATGAATACACTAAGCAGATTCAGAAGGATGTAGGTTGCAGTAGGTACTGGGAGATGAAGAAGCTTGCACAGGATAGAGTAGCATGGAGAGCTGCATCAAACCAGTCTCAGGACTGAAGACCACAACAACAACAACTGCTTAGCGTATATATTAAATTTGAGCCTAGTTTCAACTACATAGGTTAGGCGAGCGCAGTAGTCAGTCAGCAATCCACAAGCATCAGAAAGATCAAAACATTGTTGTGTGTGTAATTTTTGCACCACTTTAAACAATTCGTCTGCCTCCGTAGCTGAGTGGTCAGTGTGTCTGGCTGCTATGTGGGGGCCCTGTTTCGATTTCCAGTACTTCCAGGGATTTTTCCTTTATGGGAGGACTGGGCCGGGAATAGCTGCCTTGTGAGGTCAACTGGGGAGCTACTTGAATAAGAAGTAACGGCTTCAAGATCAAGAAAGTCAATAACGGCCGAGAGAGTGGTGTACTGACCCCACATCCCTCATTGCTGCAACCGATGACGCCTTTGACAGGGGGTGACAAGGCGATCTGTCAGTCCCAATTGATCCCTCAGGACCAGAATCTATTTGGTTTTGCAGTAGTTGGAGTAGCAACTCCTGTTTTTCGTCTGTGCTGCTGTGGGAATTTCCACTGCTTTTTCCTATCGCTGCAGTTTTTATTCCATTTGCAGCTGCAACTCCGCGTCCACAACTTTAGAAGCTCAGGATCTATGCTTCACAGTGAATAGGTGCTCGGAGAGGAAGCCCACGTCATCACTTTTCTATCCTACTTGGCGCAGGTAGAACACAGTTTAAGAGCGATCACTCGCACTGACAGTGACGCAGAGACCGGTGGAATAAACAGATGGTTCCTGTGGTCAAAGACGATGGTGTTCATGACGTGTACTGCTATCTAGAAGGAAAGTTCAAAGTGTAGCGAAAGTCATAGTAGGAATGCACAGACAGTGCAGGATGCGAACCGAATCGAAAAACATAAACACAGCCAATAATCATTCTGTTGTCAATGGCACATATCGAAGGTTTCATGCAATAGCGAGAACTGCCGGACAAGTCCGGAGTCGCGGTATTTAGGAACACTGTCAAGTCTGGATGGGCCAACCAGGCCTGGGGCCCTATTCTGTATCTTTCCGCCATTTTGCCGTCAGTTCGGTACGCGAGGGGACCAAACGGTCTTGTTTTCGAAGGAGAACCCCAACATTATTCTGTAAGCATTTCGGAAGCGATGCCGAACGGTCCTAGCGAACCGAGACGCTGTTGTCAGTTCTCCTCGCACCAACCCTTCAAAAGCAATCTGCCTCAATTCGGCACATGCCCACTGCAGCGGCACAAACCGAAAGCGGCTAGCAGCCGACACAGGCTCGCTATAGGCTTTTTTTCTCTTTGTCAGAAGGCAAGTGCAGCTTATTGCCTTTGTGGCAAGTCTTATAATGATGTTCCAATGAATATTTTTCCAACGCACAAGAGTGCGATGGAGCATTAAGCACATTATGTGGCCTTCAAACTACAGAAAAATAAAACAGTTGCCACTGAACATTGAGTAATATGGCTTCTCCACTTTTGCTTTTTTGGGCAAGTGCGTGGGCGCCATGGTATTCCTAATGCAGAAAGTGAATCTAATTTAACACAATTTTAATTTTAGCAGACTGTGAGAAACCGACTGCGTCGTCTTAGGATGTGTCCTACGTGAGCGACAGAAGCGACCGACAGCGCGCGACAGCTTCAGGCGACACAAAAAACAACTGCAGGTATGGTTAAGGAAGTGTACGTGGGCGACACCCGTGGCGCTGCCAGTTCTCTGCTGCAACTAGCGACGTTTGAATTCAAGCGTGTTTGAATCTCGTCGTTGCAGGACGCGCGACCACGTGTCATACTCGACAAAGCAGTGGAACGGTCGCACGGCAGCTACGGAATACGCATCATCCGATTGTAAGAAAACTATTCGGTGAAAAAATTTGATTCTTCCGCATCTTATACCTTGATATCTTTGCTCGATCAAGATCTGAATTTATTTTCGTTATTCGTCATAGTTACTGTGCTGCACGTAACTGAATAATGGCTGCGCGAAATTTTTGAGAATTTGCAAAGGTAAAATCACATTGAGAAGACTTTCCGTATATTTCGTTTAAAGCCATGCATTATTGCGTATGAAATGTTACCAATATAACTTAATTATATTTAAAGTTGAGAACGGAATGATACTTCTTTTCATTCTTGAGGCATTGGTTGTTGTATCCGCGGACGGGTCACCCGCTGCGAGTCCGAATCCTTTCCTGCGCTTCGGGAATCAAGTTCAAATGTTCAAATGTGTGTGAATTCCTAAGGGACCAAACTGCTGAGGTTATCGGTCCCTAGACTTACACACTACTTCAACTAACTGAACGCTAAGGACAACACTCACACCCATGCCCGAGGGAGGACTCGAACCTCCGGCGGGAGGGGAATCAAGTGGTCGTAAAAATCGTCGTATCTCATAAACGGTTCAAGATATCGAAACGACGTTTTATGTACATGAAAACACGCGGAAAGGACTATTTTATCGTGTGATTAACACTCGACACCTTTTTTTTTTATAAAAGCGTGAGCAGAGCGAAAACAAGATTCCCTACAAATTACACCTTGAGGTTTTGTCCGAATTTTCGTAGGGAACAAAGAAACAGGCAAACGGGGTATCAAAGCTACCAGCGTGAGAGATATTTTTGCATGCAAATATTTAACTGCTTTAAAGTAATCAGGGTAATTAAGGAAAACTTAATTAATGAGTTAAGGAAAAACTGAAATATTTCACGAAAGGCAGCTGCCAAGCTGTGTAACTGAAGTTTCAAAAAGTTAATTGTTCAAGGCCTAGCTATCTTACACATAAAAAGTTACATTGGTGCGGTATTTAAATGTCAAAAAGGCTTCATTCGCATCAGGTACCATATTTAGGACTTTCGAGAAGTTTCGGAACGCAAACGAGGAGTCAGTAAGATCATGCTTTCTGAATAAAACTTGAAAATAGAAAACGAAAGAAATCGGTCAAATATTTTATGAAATGATTTGTGTAAAAGAAATAAATAGACCAGAGAAACGTTCTACGTGCCTTTGAATGATGCTCGAAATCATGAACAGAAAATGAGGTTCATCAAACGTTTCTCTAATATTTTTTATTTCATACTTTTAGACAAATCATTTCACAAGACGTTTGACTTTCTTTTCAAATATTTTGTATCCTTTACTTTTACAGACTATTAAGATTAACTGAAACACTTGGCCTTTACTTTTAGACAAATCATTTCACAAAATATTTGACCGATTTCTTTCGTTTTGACTTTCTTTTCAAATATTTTGTATCCTTTTGTATCCTTTACTATTAAGAATAACTAGAACGTTTGGCCTTAACACTGGCTGCTGATGAATTACGTTCGCAACATCAAATATCTGTAAAATTTCATGGTTGTTCATTGTAATTTATTAGGAATTTAATGTGTGTGATATATTGGAATAGGTGCGTATACACTTAAAGATCAAGTACTTTGGAACTTTAGGAATTTAATGTGTGTGATATATTGGAATAGGTGCGTATACACTTAAAGATCAAGTACTTTGGAACGACCTTAAAAATATACTTCGCGATGCAGTGTAAACAGTATAACGTATACAAAACTTAGTATACGGTATTGTAGCGCAGTTAGTTAAAATATAGGAAGCGGCAGGACTTTTTTTCTAATAGGCAATTTTCACTAAGTAATGCCTGTATCCTAAAAGAATATAGTACAAATAATGAAGTATACATGGATGCCAGGAAGTGAATGCTGTCTCTTAACAAACACGCGTTTAGAACACACTGGTGGTACTTTTGACTCTGATTTGGATGTGAGCATGACAGATGTTTAGTGGGGAGCACATTGTAGCACTGATTTCATTGAGAACAAACACTTTAGACTACTGCTTGACTATTTGAGACGGGAGGAGGAACACTTTATCTTTTCTGTTGCGGCCGCCCGTTGTGGCCGAGCGGTTCTAGGCCCTTCAGTCCGGAACCGCGCTGCTACTACGGTCGCAGGTTCGAATCCTGCCTCGGGCATGGATGTGTGTGATGTCCTTAGGTTAGTTAGGTTCAAATGGCTCTGAACACTATGGAACTTAACTGCTGAGGTCATCAGTCCCCTAGAACTTAGAACTACTTAAACCTAACTAACCTAAGGACATCACACACATCCATGCCCGAGGCAGGATTCGAACCTGCGACTGTAGCAGTTGCGCGGTTCCAGACTGTCGCGCCTAGAACCGCTCGGCCACTCCGACCGGCTAGGTTAGTTAGGTTTAAGTAGTTCTAAGTCTAGGAGACTGATGATCTCAGATATTAGGCCCCATAGTGCTCAGAGCCATTTGAACCATTTTTTTCTATTGCGTTTATTCACTTTCACTGCACACTTTTTTCTCGAGGTGGGCTGGCTTTTGGCGGTGCTGAGGGTCAACCCACAACCCTTCCACAGTTGTTTTCACAAAACGGGAACGCTACCGTTACACCACAGCTCAGTCTATTTTGTGTACGTTTATTCTTGATATTTAGCCTAGTCAGTCATTCTTCCACATTTATCGGCTGTTAAAAGTTCTTGATCATGTAAAAAACATTCGTGTTTAATTTATTTATGAGATAGTCAAATGCTCCTCTGCTCATTCATGTGTATTCGAAGAATTGTCTGGTGATCTTCGTAGTTGATGGTACAGGGTGTTTCAAAAATGACCGGTATATTTGAAACGGCAATAAATACTAAACGAGCAGCGATAGAAATACACCGTTTGTTGCAATATGCTTGGGACAACAGTACATTTTCAGGCAGACAAACTTTCGAAATTACAGTAGTTACAATTTTCAACAACAGATGGCGCTGCGGTCTGGGAAACTCTATAGTACGATATTTTCCACATATCCACCATGCGTAGCAATAATATGGCGTAGTCTCTGAATGAAATTACCCGAAACCTTTGACAACGTGTCTGGCGGAATGGCTTCACATGCAGATGAGATGTACTGCTTCAGCTGTTCAATTGTTTCTGGATTCTGGCGGTACACCTGGTCTTTCAAGTGTCCCCACAGAAAGAAGTCACAGGGGTTCATGTCTGGCGAATAGGGAGGCCAATCCACGCCGCCTCCTGTATGTTTCGGATAGCCCAAAGCAATCACACGATCATCGAAATATTCATTCAGGAAATTAAAGACGTCGGCCGTGCGATGTGGCCGGGCACCATCTCGCATAAACCACGAGGTGTTCGCAGTGTCGTCTAAGGCAGTTTGTACCGCCACAAATTCACGAAGAATGTCCAGATAGCGTGATGCAGTAATCGTTTCGGATCTGAAAAATGGGCCAATGATTCCTTTGGAAGAAATGGCGGCCCAGACCAGTACTTTTTGAGGATGCAGGGACGATGGGACTGCAACATGGGGCTTTTCGGTTCCCCATATGCGCCAGTTCTGTTTATTGACGAAGCCGTCCAGGTAAAAATAAGCTTCGTCAGTAAACCAAATGCTGCCCACATGCATATCGCCGTCATCAATCCTGTGCACTATATCGTTAGCGAATGTCTCTCGTGCAGCAATGGTAGCGGCGCTGAGGGGTTGCCGCGTTTGAATTTTGTATGGATAGAGGTGTAAACTCTGGCACATGAGACGATACGTGGACGTTGGCGTCATTTGGACCGCAGCTGCAACACGGCGAACGGAAACCCGAGGCCGCTGTTGGATCACCTGCTGTACTAGCTGCGCGTTGCCCTCTGTGGTTGCCGTACGCGGTCGCCCTACCTTTCCAGCACGTTCATCCGTCACGTTCCCAGTCCGTTGAAATTTTTCAAACAGATCCTTTATTGTATCGCTTTTCGGTCCTTTGGTTACATTAAACCTCCGTTGAAAACTTCGTCTTGTTGCAACAACACTGTGTTCTAGGCGGTGGAATTCCAACACCAGAAAAATCCTCTGTTCTAAGGAATAAACCATGTTGTCTACAGCACACTTGCACGTTGTGAACAGCACACGCTTACAGCAGAAAGACGACGTACAGAATGGCGCACCCACAGACTGCATTGTCTTCTATATCGTTCACATCACTTGCAGCGCCATCTGTTGTTGAAAATTGTAACTACTGTAATTTCGAAAGTTTGTCCGCCTGAAAATGTACTGTTGTCCCAAGCATATTGCAACAAACGGTGTATTTCTATCGCTGCTCGTTTAGTTTTTATTGCCGTTTCAAATATACCGGTCATTTTTGAAACACCCTGTATAAATCATGACGCTTCCTCCCTTAGTAAATTTCATGCACAGCATCCCTTTTCGGTTTATTTTCCTAAGCAAAGTTAAGTTTGTAGCTTCACTCTCCAGCTACAGTATTCTAAAGTTTAGGGGAACCGTTTTATAGAAACAGCTGGTCGGAAGCAGCAGTCTTGTAGCGCGACATGGTCGCTCGGACGCAGGACAGCCGACCTTTTGGGCCAATGCTGCTGCTTGTCGCTGGAGCGACGCGTAGCGTGACGTTGCGCGCTGTCGCTCGCTTCTGTCGTTCACGTAGGACAAGCCTTCGCGGGGTTGCAGCCTTTTCTTGCTCATACATCAGCCTCACTCGCCGCTGCGTTCGGATCGCCAGGCAAGAGAGCGGCTGGGGCGCTGTTTGACTACACCTGTATTAAATTATGCTAATCTAAAAACTGTTCGAGTCAGTCATGGTCTTCGACCATAGATACTAGTAGACTGGCCTTGCTGTGCAGAAGCTATAGAGCTGGTGTGGCTCAACATAAACCACGTGACTGTTGGCAAAACGCGGCGGGATTTCAAATCAGCTGTCTGCCATCCTATGTTTGTATCGTATTTTACCCACATTTCTCAATTGACTGCCAAACGCTTCCAACAAAAATTACTTTTTTATTTGCGAAAAATTATGTCAGAACTACATTTGACCTGGATTTGTTCACAGTACCATTTATAAAATCTAACAAATACAGCGGGCAGCGGGACGAAATTACTATAAACTATCAATTAAAGTAAAGTGTCGTTAAAATTCTTTTAAACAGTAAGAGTGGGTTCTTGTCAAAACTTTAAATATTCGATTCGCCGCGTTTTGAGCTGTAGTCACTTATAAAAGAAAATGGGATATGGGAATTATGTCAACTACAGATGCCAAAATTGTCGACTTTAGGAGCAGGTCCATTTTAGAGTATCAATTTTAGGTGCACTTCAAAGGTTCAGTTCCTACTATTTTTACAAAAGTTTAAACTATCAGTTTTAAAAAAAACGATATTTTACATGATAGGTGACCCTTTGAAGTTTCAGAAAATAATTTTGGAGCCGACATTTATTTAATAGTATTAGAAGGTGGAAAAAAAATTCTCTTCATTTGTCGACTATAGGTGCCCTTACCTTATTATAATCTCACTTGTATATACAAAAAGGCGCGTATGTGCAGATGGCTTAAATTTTTTCCGTTTCAGGGCCTGTATCCAAAGCTGCCTTCGGTTTTCATTCTTAGGGAACCTATGAGTAGGAACGAGGAACAGTTATACTTACTTCTGTAATCGAATTATCACAGATACTTTCCAAAATGTAATATGAGTCTGACTTTACAGGCATCACTTTCAACACTTTAATTTACGTGATATTCTATTTCAAGTGTAAAAAACATATAAATGTCACTTTAGCAGATTTCAATAAACTCATCTGCACTATCATAGAAACACACCTGAAATGTAATGCCAGTTCCCCCGACAAAACGCTGAGTACAGCCATAAGCGCAACACGAAACAACCATGTTTTGCCTACATTCACGTGACTTTAGCCCAGAGATGTTGGAGCCACGAAAATGACGTCAGGACCAGTCTATTATATTTACGGTCGAAGGTCATGGTAATATTTAGGATGCTTAGACTCCTAGGCTGAACTCATGCTATGGGCTACACCAGAGCAGATTTTACAGTAACTAACTGCAAAAACAGCACTGTAGAACCATTTTCGCACTGAAAGCCTATAACGCAGCGTTTACATTTCATTATTTGATTGTATAAAATTTTACTACCCGTTTTATGATTTAAATGGTTCAAATAGCTGTAATCATTACGGGACTTAATATCTGAGGTCATCAGTCCCCTAGACTTAGAACTATTTGAACCTAACTAACCTAAGGACATCACACACATCCATGCCCGAGGCAGGATTAGAACCTGCGACAGTAGCAGCAGCGCTGTTCCGGACAGAAGCGCCTAGAACCGCTCGGCCACAGCAGCCGGCTTTATGATTTAGTGAAATACCAAGCTTACAAAGAAATCATACGAATTTTCGTTTGGCACTTATGCTATTCCCTTTAGTTCTATTCGTTCGTCTTTTATGGTAGTCCTTAAAAATAGATTACATAGAAATCTAAAAAAAGTATTATTACAGAGATAGCTTTACTTCGCTAGTACATTTTTGTTATGCACCCACAGTGGCAGATACAGCCGCAACAGAAATTGTGTAGGTTGTTCTGCAATTATATGGGTAAATCCGTTATAGTGTTGTAATAGTGATGTTGAAAAATTTTTGGAATTTTTACAATTGGTGTAATTACTACACTAAAAATATTCAGTTTTTGTAAAAAACACACTATCTGATCAAAACTATCTGGAAATTCCGAAGTAATGCAGAATTGCAAATTACATGTCATGAGAGGCAGAACCAACTGTATAAAAGGAAGTAGACAGTATTGTGTTTTCAGTAGAGGAGCAGGAACAGCATAATGGGTCGCTCAGAGAGTTCAGTGACTTCGGCCATTGACTAGTCAAAATGGTTCAAATGGCTCTGAGCACTATGGGACTTAACATCTGAGGTCATCAGTCGCCGACTTAGAACTGCTTAAACCTAACTAACCTAAGCACAGCGGTGGTCTAGCGGTTCTAGGCGCTCAGTCCGGAACCGCGCGACTGCTACGGTCGCAGGTTCGAATCCTGCCTCGGGCATGGATGTGTGTGATGTCCTTAGGTTAGTTAGGTTTAAGTAGTTCTAAGTTCTAGGGGACTGATGACCACAGATGTTTAGTCCCATAGTGCTCAGAGCCATTTGAACCATTTTTAACCTAAGCACATCACACACATCTATGCCCGAAGCAGGATTCGAACCTGTGACCGCAGCAGCGGCGCGGTTCCGGACTGAAGCGCCTAGAACCGCTCGGCCACAGTGGGCGGCACTGACCAGTCACTGGAAGTAAAACAGTGACATTTCCACCTTTCTAAAACTGTCGAAGTCGACTGTTGATGAAGTGAATTGCGACGTGGAAATTCAGAGGAACTACCAAAGATAAACCAAGACCAGGCAGACCTAATGTACTGATGGACAGGGACCGTCGAGCATTGTGGAAGAAGGTTGTAAAAAAAGCGTATTAACCCAGCGGAAGGAATCACTCATGAGTCGGGAGCGCTACCAGCTAACACAGCAAGTGTGCATAGGGAGTTAAAAACAATGGGGAACAATGTCCGAGCAGATCCTTACGAGCCACAAATTTCTGTATTCGATGCTAAGCAACGCTTGGTATGGTGTAAAGAGCGATGTGAATGGACAGTGTGTGACTAGAAAAGAGTGATCTGGAGTGATTAATCACACTATACTCTATGACAATTCGAGTGAACGGGTGGGTGTGGCGAATGCCCAGAGAACGTCACCTGCGATCATGTGTAGTGCCAACAGTAAAGTTCGGAGGAGATGGTGTTATTGTATGGGCGTGTTTTCCGTGATTAGAATGTGGCCCCCTTATTGCGGTTAAGAAAACAATGAATGCGGGAGGATATGAATAGATTTTACCTGTCACCGCATTGTGTACTGCTTACAGCAGAGGAACAGTTCAGAAGAGATGACTGGTTTATGATAATGACGACGTAGCATCTGTCTAACAATGGTTTGTGGAGAATAACGTTTTTGAAATGTACAGACCTGCCCAGAATCCCGATCTGTAGCCGATGTAATATATTTGAGATGAGTTAGAACGTCGACTTCACTCCATACTCCAGTGTCCAACACAGCTACAGCATCTGATTTCGGCTCTTAAGGAAGAATGGGCTGTCATTCCTCCACAGGTATTCAGACGCCTCATTGAAAGTGTCTCAAGCAGAGTTCAAGCCATCAGGAAGTCCTAGGGTGGACACACCCCATATTAATGTCCATCAATAGATGTCCGGGCGCTTTTGATCAGATAGTGTACTTTTGTGCTTTTGTAACTCATTTTTTACATGACTTTCGAATTTCCCTCTAAAACACTCACAGTGGCCGCGTGACTTTTGCTATGCCGCCACGAGTCAATAAGCTGTCTGTCGGACGCCATGGGTTCCTAAATATCTTGCGCACTTCCTGCACTACGTTGTCTAAGAATGGTTTAGCCCAGCTTCAAGAGGTCAAAAATGTGAGCCTGATGACAAGAAAGGCAAAAAATTTATGGATCCTGATTTGGGTGAAATAAAGCGTTTAAGAAATAGGCCTTTCACGACATCGAATTCACTTCACGCTCACAGAATTCCTTTAACCAGTCTAACCAGTCATCCTGGACCGTACACTATGCTTCAAACAACATCTTCTTAACTTAGCTCAAAAGTTGAGGACTCGAAACAACATAAGCTATGCAGAACTACCTGGTGATCTTCAGCAACCACCCTGCGATCTTCAGCTCTGGGTTTGGTGTACTCAAGTGCTGAGTATTGTGCACCTGTTTGGATGAACAGTCATCATGCAACGCTTGTTGACACCCAGCTGAATACGACAATGCGCATAATATCTGGCGCAATCAGATCTACTCCTGTTTATTGGCTTCCACTGTTAACCGGTATAATGCCTCATGATCTACGCAGATGTACTGCTCTTGCGAGAGAATTTCACAAGATCTCCAGGAATTCTAACCTATCCGTGCATAGCGACCTGCCACTTTTAAATCGTAAGAGACTGAAATCACGCCATCCAACTCTGTGGGATGCTGCTGCCATGGTTGTTAAGGATGTCAAACCTCTTTAAGAATGGAAAGGTCGGTGAGAAGCAGTGACAGATGTGCGCCTGCTTAACATCTTCTCAGGTGCTTAACTTGAAAGTTTCTTGTGTGTTAATATGTACATATGTATACGTAATTTAATTTTATGATATGTCTGTATCAGCCATACGCTAAATAAAAAACCAGTCGTTTAAGTCTTGGCAATATTGACAACTGAAGAACCACGTGTTTGAGCGCTGGGAATTTGACACGAAGGAGCGCAGGGCTACATATTGACTTAGTTCGTGTCAGCTATCCACTGAAAAGTTAAGCAAAATAAACCTATATAAAATCTCGGTATTTTTCAATGCAAAGAGATGTATTGCAACTAGAAAAATTATTTTAAATTCTTGTGGCTCGGGTCCCTATGCTGTAATTGATAGCCTGTTGGTAAATGGAACACTGGTGGTCACTAACTGATGTAACTATACTTAAAAACCAGAATTGGAAATGGTTCAAACGGCTCTGAGCGCTATGGGACTTACTGCTGAGGTCATCAGTCCCCTAGAACTTGTGACTACTTAAACCTAACTAACCTAAGGACACCACACACATCCATGCCCGAGGCAGGATTCGAACCTGCGACCGTAGCGGTCGCGCGGTTCCAGACTGTAGCGCCTAGAACCGCTCGGCCACCCCGGCCGGCGCCACCACCAGAATTGGAGTTGCAGCATCGTTACACACAACCTAGGCTTTTCAGTCAACTCGCTGTTATGCTGCTGTTATTCTATGTTGAGACACATGAGGACACTCCAAGATAGAAAAAAAAAAATAAAATAAAATACCGACGCACCACGAAGGACTCATCTGAACGAGACGGAAATCGGTAAATGTCATGAACATGTAAATACAAGTAAATGCTCATGATTTCACAATATACATAAATGACCTTGTGGATAACATCGGAAGTCACTGAGGCTTTTTGCGGATGATGCTGTGGTATATCGGGAGGTTATAACGATGGAAAATTATACTGAAATGCAGGAGGATCTGCAACGAATTGACGCATGGTGCAGGAAATGGCAATTGAATCTCAATGTAGACAAGTGTAATGTGCTGCGAATACATAGAAAGATAGATCCCTTATCATTTAGCTACAATATAGCAGGTCAGCAACTGGAAGCAGTTACTTCCATAAATTATCTGGGAGTAGGCATTAGGAGTGATTTAAAATGGAATGATCATATAAACTTCATCGTCGGTAAAGCAGATGCCAGACTGAGATTCATTGGAAGAATCCTAAGGAAATGCAACCCGAAAACAAAGGAAGTAGGTTACAGTACTGTGCTGTAAGAGTGTCGCGGCTATCAATCAAAGGGGTCCTGCTATGAAATGAAGTGGCACCTCGGGCCATTACTCCTGTTTGCCGGGCTATATGGTGGGCGACAGTCAGGTTGATGTCCCACCACTGTCCGGGGCGTTTCCAGACACGTCTTCTCTGGTCGTCATAGCTCAGTTCGAAGTGAGACTCATCACTGAAGACAATTCTACGCCAGTCAATGAGATGCCAGGTCGAAGACGTGTCTTGAGACCACGTGGACATCAGTGGGACACAAACATGACCGTTGCCCGCCATACGGCCTGACAGCGGAATCCCTTTTGTCGGCATTGCAAGACCCCCCCCCCGCTCCTAAACTGATACTGTTATTACTCAGCTTAGCCGCGAGTCCGTAGAGGGTGGTATATGTGACGTACAGTATGACAGGTCAGCGTTTTCACCCGGAATTTGCGAGTGTAAGTCGGACCTCCCTTGATACGCCAAGGTGGGTCGTGTCGTCGGATTTCCTCCTACCTGTGCGCGGTGCAGCTCTCGTAAATGTCGTCCCGTGCAGATTCTTCAGTGGCGGTGGAAGCTAATTATCTGAAATTGCTATCGATCAACTTTGGGGTATCTATTTACTCGAAATTAACATTCAGAATGCCGTAATATCACTTTTATTCCTACCAGATCGATAATGAAACACTCTTGTCACAAACTACTCGTAACCGAGAGCATGGCTACCATCGAACAAGACAGGAAGAGCTCTTAACGCCGACTGCCGACTTTGGCGCGCAGTCCGCATCTCTTACTAGTCCCGTCACAGTTCGTGGATTTCCGATCAAGTTCGTACTTACTAAGATATGCATTTGTTAATGAACGGGTGTGAATTTTAACGAGGCAAAATTATGATAAATAGTTTTAAACATCCAGAGGCTCCTCCTAGTATTCATGTTGTCATAAATGACTTTAATTATTAAATATAAATAAACAAACTCGGTGACTTTGGCGCCAAGATGGCGGTACTTCCCGTCATGTATATTTCCCAGGCTGACGCTTGTTGCTACGGTCCAGCGCCGAGCCCCACCCCACTACGGGCGACATATGGTCGCTTCGTCACCTAGCCAGCCAGCGTGCGAAATGCTCTCCGACTCATGGCCGGCTACGGACTACAGCACTTCCTAACTATCGTGAATACATCAATAAGAGACAATAATTTATTAAAACTGGTAAAAATGTCTTCCTCGCGTAAAGACACCTTACAGCATCCATGGCACCCTTACAGCACTGCGGAACGTCGACGATGCTCTACGCCTCGTGTGTTGCCCTTCATCGCAAACCATCCTGGGCTTACATTTCAGCAAGATAATTCCAGCCTGTACACGACGAGAGTTCCTACTGCTTTTCTTCGCGCTTTCCAAACCCTATCTTGGCCAGCAACGTCGCCTGATCTCTCCCAAATATAGAACGTTTCGAGCATTAGGGGTAGGGCCCTCATATCAGCTCGGATTTCACGATGTAATGCGACAGTCGGACACAATTTGGCAAGATATCCCACAGAAGGAAATCCAACAACTCTCTCAATCAATGCCAAGCGAATAACTGCTTGCATAAGGGCCTGAGGTGGACCAACGCGTTATTGACTTGCTCAGTTTGTGAAGCTCTTTCACTTGAGTAAATCGTTCACTTTCTCTGAAATTATAACATCTGTACATGTGCATCACATCTACCGATTTCCGTCCCATTGGGATAATTCCTTCGCGGTGCATCGTTTTCTTTTCTCTTTTTTTCTTCTTTTTGTTCTAAATTGTATTACCATTTGAACATTAACACACTCTGAGGGTGACAACTATTGAGTGAGTCTTCAGCTGTCTCTGGCTTTCTCTGTGTTGGGCGGGCAAATTGGGACCACTGCTACTTTCCATCGCAAATTCTACCGCGGTATCGTTTGCAGAGCAGTGTGCTTGGATCCTGTAGATGCGTCGGTACCGATTTCCCAATGGGACGGAAATCGGTAGGTGTGATGCACATGTACTGTATTGCGAATACATAGAAAGAAGGATCATTTATTGTATGATTATATGATAGCGGAACAAACACTGATAGTAGTTACTTCTGTAAAATATCTGGGAGTATGCGTACGGAACGATTTGAAGTGGAATGATCATATAAAATTAATTGTTGGTAAGGCGGGTGCCAGGTTGAGATTCGTTGGGAGAGTCCTTAGAAAATGTGTCCATCAACAAAGGAGGTGGCTTATAAAACACTCGTTCGACCTATACTTGAGTACTGCTCATCAGTGTGGGATGCGTACCAGGTCGGGTTGACAGAGGAGATAGAAAAGGTCCAAAGAAGAGTGGCACGTTTCGTCACAGGGTTATTTGGTAAGCGTGATAGCGTTACGGAGATGTTTAGCAAACTCAAGTGGCAGACTCTGCAAGAGAGGCGCTCTGCATCGCGGTGTAGCTTGCTGTCCAGGTTTCGAGAGGGTGCGTTTGTGGATGAGGTATCGAACATGTTGCTTCCCCCTACTTATACCTCCCGAGCCGGCCGCTGTGGCCGAGCGGTTCTAGGCGCTTCAGTCTGGAACCGCGCTGCTGCTACGGTCGCAGGTTCGAATCCTGCCTCGGGCATGGATGTGTGTGATGTCCTTAGGTTAGTTAGGTTTAAGTAGTTCTAAGTTCTAGGGGACTGATGACCTCAGATGTTAAGTCCCATAGTGCTCAGAGCCATTTGAATCATATATCTCCCGAGGAGATCACGAATGTAAAATTAGAGAGATTCGAGCGCGCACGGAGGCTTTCCGGCAGTCGTTCTTCCCGCGAACCATACGCTACTGGAACAGGAAAGGGAGGTAATGACAGTGGCACGTAAAGTGCCCTCCGCCACACAACGTTGGGTGGCTTGCGGAGTATAAATGTAGATGTAGATATAGATGTAGGTCGGTGAGCAAGAGACGATATCGGTTTTTTGCCCAATTTACCTGCCCGCATCTCGTGGTCGTGCGGTAGCGTTCTCGCTTCCCACGCCCGGGTTCCCGGATTCGATTCCCGGCGGGGTCAGGGATTTTCTCTGCCTCGTGATGGCTGGGTGTTGTGTGCTGTCCTTAGGTTAGTTAGGTTTAAGT
This sequence comes from Schistocerca cancellata, assembly GCF_023864275.1. Taxonomy (NCBI): domain Eukaryota; kingdom Metazoa; phylum Arthropoda; class Insecta; order Orthoptera; family Acrididae; genus Schistocerca; species Schistocerca cancellata. The sequence goes on from NC_064629.1 coordinate 719,821,055, forward strand.
AGTTCTAAGTTCTAGGGGACTGATGACCATAGATGTTAAGTCCCATAGTGCTCAGAGCCATTTGAACCATTTTTTGAAAAGTCCTTGCAAAGTCCGAGAGGTGGCACCACAGACGCGTATCGAGGTCATGTTTAATTAGTAGCATCTTTGGAAAGAACGCACACCAAGTTTCAGCCATATTGGTCTATTTCTTTGTGGCTCGCATTCGTGTGAATCAAGGAACTCAAGTGACTGTCAAAACATGGACGAAAAAGAATTTCGTGTGGCTAAAGAGAAGCTTGATAAACATTACGGTGACTCTGCACCTTCAATTACAACAGTTTATAAGTGGTTTCAAAATTTTCGGAGTGACCATATGGGCACAAGTGATGCTGAACGTTCTGGACGCCCTGCGGAGGTTACGACTCCAGAAATCATTGATAATATTCATGATATGGTGATGGATGACAGAAGAGTTAAGGTGCTTGAGATTGCTAGCTCTGTGGGCATCTCGAATGAACGGGTACATAATATTTTGCATAAACATTTGGACATGAGAAAGCTTTCCGCAAGATGGGTTCCGCGATTGCTCACGCTTGACCAAAAATGGAATCGTGTGAAGTGTTGCAAGAATGGTTTGCAGCTGTTGAAGAAGAGTCCGCAGGACTTTAAGCATCGGTTCGTCACTGTGGATGAAACATGGATACATTACTATACTCCTGAGACCAAACAGCAATCCAAACAGTGGGTTACCAAGGGAGAATCTGCACCAAAAAAGGCGAAGACCATTCCTTCGGCCGGAAAGGTTATGGCGAGTGTCTTTTGGGATTCACAAGGGATAATCCTCATCGACTATCTGGAAAACGGTAAAACTAGTACAGGTGCATATTATTCATCGTTACTGAACCGTTTGAAAACTGAGCCGCAAGAAAAACGCCGGCGATTGGACCGCAAAAAAGTCCTTTTCCATCACCACAATGCACCAGCACACACCTCAGCAGTTGTGGTCGCTAAATGATTGGAAACAGTATTCCAACTCGTTTCACATCCCCCCTATTCTGTAGACTTGGCTCCCTCGGACTGCTATTTGTTCCCCAATTTGAAGAAATGGCTGGCGGGACAAAGATTTTATTCAGACGAGGAGGCAGCAACTAATTGTAGCAACTAATAGCTATTTTGCAGTCTTGGACAATTCCAATCGTTCGTAAGGGATCCACAAATTAAAACAGCGTTGGGCGAAGTGTATAAATCTAAAAGGAGACTTTGTCGAAAAATAAAAAAGGTTTACCCCAAACACGTTTTCAACAGCACTTACCCTAGTTGCTGGATTGGTCGTGGTAGTACAATTAACTGGCCACTAAGATCGCCAGACCTTACGCTATTTTGATTTTGAGGTTGGACGAAGTCTGAGATGAACAAGCAAAAGATGAATACGCGAGATGAACTGCGTGGACGCATCATGGACACTGCTGCCGTCATTAGCGAACATGCTGAGGCACTCAGACAGGCAACACAACGTGTTCTCCCAAGAGTGCACAAATGCATTGAAGTTTGCGCTGGGATACTCGAACATGGATGGTGCACCGTACATCATCTGTGATGTGACGTGTACAATACTTAGAGATGAATGTGCTAAAAATACATTTTTTAAACTGATACTTTGCTAAACGAATATTGTTATATTAACTAACTGTTGTACATGCGTACATGTGTGAAGCTGGCAATTTATTGGCTGCCGGAGTGGCCGAACGGTTCTAGGCGCTACAGTCTGGAACCGCGCGACCGCTACGGTCGCAGGTTCGAATCCTGCCTCGGGCGTGGATGTGTGTGATGTCCTTAGGTTAGTTTGGTTTAATTAGTTCTAAGTTCTAGGGGACTGATGACCTCAGAAGTTAAGTCCCATAGTGCTCGGAGCCATTTGAACCATTTGGCAATTTATTGAAGGATACAGAAAATATATAACGATGTTCATTAAATGTGTTCTGTCTCGACAATCATTCGGAATAGGGCATATGTCTGTATGAAGTTTTTTGCTTCAAACGATCGTTCCTGTAACATCCCTGAATATTGACCATTACTCCTGGGACACCCTGTGCCCCAGGAAAGTGTGATGTGGCCCTTGCTGTTCATGTTGAATATTAATGACAGTGCAGAAAATATTAACGGTAACCTCAGACTTTTCGTAGACAGTGTAGTTATTTACAATTAAGATCTGCCTGAAATACGGTTCACAGATATTCAGTCTAATTTTGATAGAATTTCAGAGTGATGCAACACCTGGACACTCTCTTCAAGTGCTGAGAATCCAAAATTACGCACTCCGCAATAAGGAAACAATGTAGCAATTTATGTCTACAATATCAACGAGTTTTAACTGCAATCAGTCAACATATACAAATACTTGGATGTAACAGGTTTTGAAGGTATGAAACGGGATGATCTCAGAATTTAAGAAAGGAGAGACACACGACAATCATTCGCGACCCATTAGTTTTACTACTCTTGCCTATCTAGATTTCGGCTCTAAATAGCCGTCTTCACCTATGCAAAAGTAATAAAACTAATGGAAATGCGACTGAAAGCTGTGCTTCTCTCCTTCCCTATAGTCTACGGTCGCTGCGCACAACAGTTCCTTGTGGAATCGAAGTTGATCGCAGAACTGGTACTTTTTGCAGATGATACTTGTGTTTTAACAAATGCCATTAAAGGGAAAGCAACAGAAGACATTGTTAATGATGTTTTTCAAAGGCTTATTAAATGGTTCTCTGAAATTGGACTTTCCCTAAATTTTTGGGAAAATGCACCATATTCAGTTCTGTACAATGAATAGAGTAATATCAACAATTGACGCGGCACAAGAACAGGAGTCAGTAAACAGGGTAGAGTACTCCAAATTTTTGGGTCTACATACTTATGAAAACTTGAACTAGAAGAAGCGTATTGCTGAGTTGCTCAAACAGTGAAGTTCAGCTACTTTTGTACTTCGTATAATTGCTAGTCTTGGAAACAACATACTAACATATTTTGCGTATTTACTCTGAATAATGACTCATGAAATAATTTTATTGGAAAGTTACCAGTTTGAAATAAGGTACTGATTGCCCAAAAGCGAGCAGTAAGAATAATATGTGGTGTTCACCCGCGGTCGCCATGTTGGTACCTCTTCAAGGAGCTGTGCATTTTAACTGTAGTGTCACAATACATATATCCGCTAGTAAAATTCGTCATAAATAATCCATCACAATTTGAGAAGAATAGTGATTTACACACCTACGAAACTATAGGAAAAAATGTACTTTATTACCCATTATTAAAGCAGTCAGTGGCTAACAAAGGAGTTCAATACCCTGCAAAAAAAATTTTGATCATTTGTACAATAACGTACTATGTCTGACAGGTAGCGCAGCAAGATTTAAATATAAATTAGAATCATTTTCCCTGGACAACCCAGTTCTACTACATGGGCGAACTTCGCTTTAAAAGCTGGTAGCCTGAGAAAGGAAATATTTTTAAATGTAGTTGAGTGAGTATGACAAAATAAATGTGTTCATTAATGTAAGCAGCCGTCATACACTCCTGGAAATGGAAAAAAGAACACATTGACACCGGTGTGTCAGACCCACCATACTTGCTCCGGACACTGCGAGAGGGCTGTACAAGCAATGATCACACGCACGGCACAGCGGACACACCAGGAACCGCGGTTTTGGCCGTCGAATGGCGCTAGCTGCGCAGCATTTGTGCACCGCCGCCGTCAGTGTCAGCCAGTTTGCCGTGGCATACGGAGCTCTATCGCAGTCTTTAACACTGGTAGCATGCCGCGACAGCGTGGACGTGAACCGTATGTGCAGTTGACGGACTTTGAGCGAGGGCGTATAGTGGGCATACGGGAGGCCGGGTGGACGTACCGCCGAATTGCTCAACACGTGGGGCGTGAGGTCTCCACAGTACATCGATGTTGTCGCCAGTGGTCGGCGGAAGGTGCACGTGCCCGTCGACCTGGGACCGGACCGCAGCGACGCACGGATGCACGCCAAGACCGTAGGATCCTACGCAGTGCCGTAGGGGACCGCACCGCCACTTCCCAGAAAATTAGGGACACTGTAGCTCCTGGGGTATCGGTGAGGACCATTCGCAACCGTCTCCATGAAGCTGGGCTACGGCCCCGCACACCGTTAGGCCGTCTTCCGCTCACGCCCCAACATCGTGCAGCCCGCCTCCAGTGGTGTCGCGACAGGCGTGAATGGAGGGACGAATGGAGACGTGTCGTCTTCAACGATGAGAGTCGCTTCTGCCTTGGTGCCAATGATGGTCGTATGCGTGTTTGGCGCCGTGCAGGTGAGCGCCACAATCAGGACTGCATACGACCGAGGCACACAGGGCCAACACCCGGCATCATGGTGTGGGGAGCGATCTCCTACACTGGCCGTACACCACTGGTGATCGTCGAGGGGACACTGAATAGTGCACGGTACATCCAAACCGTCATCGAACCCATCGTTCTACCATTCCTAGACCGGCAAGGGAACTTGCTGTTCCAACAGGACAATGCACGTCCGCATGTATCCCGTGCCACCCAACGTGCTCTAGAAGGTGTAAGTCAACTACCCTGGCCAGCAAGATCTCCGGATCTGTCCCCCATTGAGCATGTTTGGGACTGGATGAAGCGTCGTCTCACGCGGTCTGCACGTCCGGCACGAACGCTGGTCCAACTGAGGCGCCAGGTGGAAATGGCATGGCAAGCCGTTCCACAGGACTACATCCAGCATCTCTACGATCGTCTCCATGGGAGAATAGCAGCCTGCATTGCTGGGAAAGGTGGATATACACTGTACTAGTACCGACATTGTGCATGCTCTGTTGCCTGTGTCTATGTGCCTGTGGTTCTGTCAGTGTGATCATGTGATGTATCTGACCCCAGGAATGTGTCAATAAAGTTTCCCCTTCCGGGGACAATGAATTCACGGTGTTCTTATTTCAATTTCCAGGAGTGTATATACGTACCCTGCAAACTGAATAATTCCATATCATTTGCTGCGCTGTAGGTAAAGCAGATCGCAGAATTCGTTTCATTGGTAGAATACTAAGATGTACTCAGTCTTCAAAGGAGACTGCTTACACAACACTCATACAACCCTTCCTAGAATATTGCTCTAGTGCCACAGTTCGTAGTGATAGACGGTAAATCACCGAGTAAGAAGTGATACCTGGTGTTCCCCAAGGCAGTGCCATAGGCCCTCTGCTGTTCCTGATTTACATAAATGATGTAGGTGATAATCTGAGCAGCCCCCTTAGATTGTTTGCAGATGACGCTGTAATTTGGCATCTAGTAAAATCATCAGACGGTCAATTCTAATTACAAAATGATCAAGAGAGAATTTCTGCATGGCGCGAAAAGTAGCAGTTGGCACTGAACAGAGAAAAGTGCGAGGTCATCCACATGGGTACTAAAAGAAATACAATAAATTTTGGGTATACGATAAATCGCACAAATCTAAGGGCTGTCAATTCCACTAAATATTACAAGCAACTTAAATTGGAAAGACCACATAGATAATATTGTGGGGAAGGCGAAACAAAGACTGTGCTTTGTTGGCAGAACACGTAGAAGATGTGACAAACCCACTAAAGAGACAGCCTACATTACACTTGTCCGTCCTCTGCTGGAACATTGCTGCGTGGTGTGAGATCCTTACCAGGTGGGATTGACGGAGGACATCGAAAAAGTGCAAAGAAGGGCAGCTCGTCTCGTGTTATCGCGCAATAGCGGTGAGAGTGTAGCTGATACGATACGCGAGTTGGGGTGACAGTCACTGAAACAAAGGCGGTTTTCTTTGCGGCGAAATCTATTTATACGAAATTTCAATCACCAACTTTCTCTTCCGAACGCGAAAATCTCTTTTTTACACCCACCTACGTAGGGAGAAATGATCATTATAATAAAATAAGAGAAATTAGAGCTCGATCGGAAAGATTTAGGTAGTCCTTTTTCTCCGTGCCATTCGAGAGTGGAATGGTAGAGAAGTAGTATGAAAATTGTTCGATGAAACCTCTGCCAGGCACTTAAGTGTGAATTGCAGAGTAACCATGTAGGACAGGTCACGGAAATTCTGGATAAACTGGACTGGCAGACACCTACAGGAACCAGTTTTAGTAGACGAATTATGAAATATACCACAACGCCCCTACAGGAATCGAGAGGACAAGATTAAGTTAACTACAGAGAGTATAAAGGCGTATATACAGTCATTTTTCTTGAAACCTGTACGTGAATGGAAGGAGAAGAAACCCTAATTAGTTCAGTTGGAGCAACCAAATGGTTCAAATGGCTCTGAGCACTATGGGACTCAACTTCTGAGGTTATTAGTCCCCTAGAACTTAGAACTACTTAAACCTAACTAACCTAAGGACATCACACACATCAATGCCCGATGCAGGATTCGAACCTACGACCGTAGCGGTCGCGCGGCTCCAGACTGTAGCGCCTAGAACCTCTCGGCCACACAGGCCGGGTAGAAGTACACTCTATCATACATTTCATAGTGGTTTGCAGAGTATGGATGTAGATATACAGGGCTTCGACAATGGATATAGATATACGGGTGTTGGACAAAAACATGGAAGCACTGCGAGAAATACAAAGCATTCTTGAACGTAACTGCAGATACTACCCAAACCTGCTGGGTGCGCTGTTGTATTTTATCACGAACGGCACCTGTGCAATGCCCTCAATATGTTGCAAGTGTCAGTCGTGGTCAGACGAGTGTTCCGTGCAGCTGTAAGTGTGTTATGTCAGAGGTAAGTGAATTCATAAATGGCCAGATTGTTGGTGATTTTATGTATTTGCTTCTGTTACCAAGTAGCTGAAGTGCTTAGTGTTTCATGAGGCACCATATCAAAGGTTTATACCGAATACAAAGAGAGCGGAAACGAGCCTTCTTAGTCACAATGCGAACAAAAGTGTGTGTTGAGTAACCATCGCAAATGATCACTGAAGAGAACTGTGACGAAAAATAAGAGGACCAAGCTATAATAGTCACTGCAGAACTCAATGTCGCACTCGAGTACCCTGTCAGCACCAAAACAACAGGAAGGGGTCTTCATAAGCAGAGAACTGCAGGCCGATGTGGAATTTCAAACCAAGCATTAGCGACTGCAATGGGTGTAACAGGAAAATGTGGTACTGAAGCCATAAAAACTTAAATATGGAGCAATGGAAGAAAGTCATTTGGTTGGCTGAGCCTTGTTTTACACTGTTTTCAATTTCTGCCCGAGTTAATGTCTGGCATATGCATGTCCCAAGCCTACGATACAGACAGCTTACTGTCAAGAGCGAAATATGGCGAGGGTTCGGTGATGATTAGGTCAGCCATACTCTGGTATTCCTTGGACCCCATGGTTACTCTGCAAGGTCATATTACTGCCAAGGATTGTGTGTCAATTTTGTGTGATAAGATCCATTTCATGGTACAATATTTGTTCTCCAATAGCGACCTGCGGCATCGTCAATAGCACGCAATGTGGTCCTTTGGTGCAGAGCCGAGTGAGGGACTGAATCAGAGGCTCAGGCGGTTCTGTGACGGTGTAGGCTGCAGATTCCTTGGCTTGCGCCCTCGGGTGGTGGGTTTCCGGGTTCCGCTTAATAGGTCAGGAGTCCACTACACACAGGAAGCTCCTACACGGGTAGCGGGAGCTGTGGGGAAGGGACAGGGCGTTTTTTTTTAGATTAGTGGGACTCAGGGAACCTCAGAATGGGCGTCCGTCTAAAAGGGGGCAGGTAAAACACAGTAAGTTAGTTGTAGAAACGATCGGTATTGTGGTTGTAAATTGTCGTAGCTGTGTTGGGAAAGATTGAGAGGTCCAAGCCCTAACACAAACCACTGAAGCTCAAATAGTTAATAGGTACAGAAAGCTGGCTAAAGCTGGAAACAAGTTCAGCAGAATTTTTTTCTAACGATCTAACAGTTTTCAGGAAGAATAGGTTAAATACAATTGGTGGTGGAGTATTTATTGCTGTCAGAAGTAGTTTGCCTTGTAGTGAAATTGAAGTAGATAGTTCCTGCGAAGTAGTGTGGGTAGAGGTTATACTTGACAACTTGACTATACTATCAATTGGGGCCGGCCGCCGTGTCCGAGCGGTTCTAGCCACTTCTGTCTGGAGCCGCGCGACCGCTACGGTAGCAGGTTCGAACCCTGTCTCGGGCATGGATGTGTGTGATGTCCTTAGGTTAGTTAGGTTTAAGTAGTTCTAAGTTCTAGGGGACTGATGACCTCAGTTGTTAAGTGCCACAGTGCTCAGAGTCATTTGAACCATTTTTGACACGTAGTCAGCAGGGATTCAGAAAATATCATTGTTTTGAAACACACTAGCTCTTTATACTCCTGAAGTAATGAGAGCTATCGACTGGGGATGTAAAATTGATTCCATATTTTTAGATTTCCTGAAGGCTTTCGACACCATTCCTCACAATCGTCTTCTGACCTAACTGTGTGGCTATGGAATATCACATCAGTTGTGCAACTGGATTCGTGATTTCCTGTCAGAAAGGTCACAGTTCGTAGTAATAGACGGAAAGACATCAAGTAAAACAGAAACAATGTCCGGCGTTCCCCAAGGAAGTGTTATAGGCCCTCTAAATTTCGTGATCTGTATTAACGACATAGAAGACAATCTCAGTAGCCGTCTTAGATTGTTTTGCAGATGATGCTGTCATTTACCGTCTTGTAAAGTCATCAGATGACCAAAACGAACTACAAAATGATTTAGAAAAGGAAGTTGTATGGTGCGAAAAGTGGCAATTGACCCTGAATAAAGTAAAGTGTGATGTTATTCACATGAGTACTACAAGAAATCCACTGAATATCGTTCCGCGGCAAGTCACACAAATCTGAAGGGTGTAATTTTAACTAAATAATTAAGGATTGCAATTACAAAATCCTAAATTGGAATGATCACATAGATAATGTTGTGGATACAGCCAACGAAAGACTGATATTCAATGGCAGAACACTTACAAGATGTGACAGGTCTACTAAAGAGACTGCTTACACAACGGTTGTCCGCAATATTCTGGAGTATTTCTATGTGGTGTGGGATCCGCATCAGATGGGACTTGCCGATGACATCGAAAAAGTGCCAAGAAGGGTAGCTCGTTATGTATTACCGCGAAGTTGATGAGATAGTGCCACAGACATGATACGTGAATTGGAGTTGCAATCATTAAAACAAAGGCGTTTTTCGTTGCAACGGGATCTGCTCATGGAACTTCAATACCAGTTTTCTACTCCGATTGCGAAAAATTTCTCTTGGCACCCACCGACATAGGAAGAAATGGTCATCACGATAAAATAAGAGAAATCAGGGCTTGCACAGAAGAGTGTAAGGGCTCGGTTTTCCCGCGCACCGTTCGAGGGTGGCATGGTAGAGAGACAGCTTGAAGGTGGTTCATTGAACCCTCTGCCAGGCACTTTCTTGTGAACAGCAGAGTAATGATGTAGATGTAGATGCTGTGTTCCAAGAAGACATGGTTCCTGTTCGCACAGCTCACGTCGTCCAGGACTGGTTTGTGACCAAGAGATTGAGTTGTCGCATCTTCCCTGGCCACCACAGTGACAGATCTCACCATTATTCAGCCTTCATCGTCAATTTGAGAATGGCGTGTACGTGATCGCTACTCACTTCCATCTTCACTACCTGAAGTTCCCAATGTTTTTCAGGAACAATCGTACATGATTCCCCTGAAAACCGCACAGAACCTGTACTTCGCCATTCTGTGATGACCATAAACTGTAACGATTTTCCTTCACGCGTTGGGCGTGGTAAGATGTACTTTACGTTTTTCCATATTAGTGTCGACGCCCTGTAGATGTAGATATAGACTACTGTTGGAAATTACCAAATTACCAAGTTCCTCCTTCTTTCTCTGCTTCTCCAGAGATGGCTGTGTACTCTAAGGGTGTTCAAGCGAACGGGAACGGTAGTAAATCCGTTTTCTGGCTATCCGACACACGAGAAAGCGTCGTAACGTTCCTGGAGGTACGCCTTCGCGCATCCGCTACCGTTGCCCCAGCCCGCCTTCCACCGATCACATGACCACGAGCTCACAGTCACACACACACACACACACACACACACACACACACACAGACACGCGCGCATGCGCAATCGCTTCCACATTTCTGTGTAGGAGAATACTCCTTTCCTTAGACAAAAGCACAAACCCAGCGAGGTGGCGAAGTGGGAAGATCCAGGACTCACAGTCAGGAGGGCAGTGGTTCGAATCTCTGTCAATGCATTTACATGTAGGTTTCTTTCTCATCATTCTCCAGTCTAAGCTTATACTTAGAAGACTGCAGGAATCCTAAATGTGGATGTACTGACTGAGATACAAACCACTGATCTCCTAACTGTGACTTCTGGGTCATCCCACTTCGTCACCCCGCTGGGTTTTATTAATGAAATTTGGTGAATGCGATGGATGCCCTCTGTGTAGTTTATAAGGTTTAAATTTATCAAGACAGCCTTTGCATTGGCCGGTTCACGTGAGGTGTAGCCAACCCAACATGTTCGAGTACTTCAAAACTTGTTCTTTCAGCAAAATCCAACAACAGATAAAAAATAATTGCAGCACATCAGCATTCCACATTGTATTTTATGTAGGATGTGGTGCAGTCATGGAAACACTGGACTCTCGTTCAGCAAGATGAACAATTCCTTATGTTTCTCTAACTCATTTCATGCAAATGATATTACAGCTCCTTGAACAAGGTTATGACTAATTTTCTAAACTGTCCTTTCAAGTAAGATAGTGCCCCTTTGTAATAATTCTGATTCAAGGTTCGTTAAATTCTAACCTTCATTACCACAGAGCACAGAGCAAAAGATAATATTCACGAGTAAAAACATTATTATCAGTGTAACAATGAGCTGGCTAAAAATCCTATGAAATGTTTAAAATGCTCCAACTTTGATGTTCCTTACAATAATTGAATTAACTAGTGTTGACTGAAAACGATAGCATTAAGATTCGTGTAAAGTGCTATTTATCTTCATAACACCGGAGTGTTTTGAGCTGATTTTCTAAGAATTTGATGCCCTGAATTCAAAAAACATTAATATTTGCCAAGAAGTTAAAAATTCTAAAATACAAGATTTTGGTGAAATATATGTTATAGTGTTTAAATATAAGTCCATGGATAAAAAATGAAACAATAATTTTGTTATTGTATTATATAAATATTATTATATCCTAAATAAAGCAGTCATTGATGATAACATCCAGACCCTGAACATTTAGGAAGCTTCTTGTGCATGAAATTCTTGACTGTATTATGGAGCGGTCCATTTTTAAAATCGAGCAGTAAACTGCCATCACGTGCACGTTCATATCAAAAGCCTTTACAAACTGCTTCAAAAGGCCCTACTTGATATGCAGTGGACGACAAATGATTTTCTCTCGTCCAACTAAGGGGTCGTTAATGACATTCTTCCTCCCTCCGTACATGTTTTCTCTCTTTGGCCGTTCTTTTACAACACTGTGGTGTGTTTTGTCTCTGCTATTCCAGAGTCACAAGAAGCACTTTGCAAACCAAGGAGAAAGTTTACCATTCATAAGTCTAGACAAACCATCCATTGATGTTTATGAGACTTCATCTTCTCAAAGATCAAAACCTTGAGGGAGCAGCTGACATTGAACTCAATTTGTTACCGCTGTGAATTAGTAAAAATTTCAAACTTGCCTTGAGCTGTGCCCAAATACACGAAAATCAAGTAGAAAACATTCAGGAAGACAAATATCCTCAGGAGTCCACTAATTTCGTTCAAAACACGACAATAGTCTTCAGTGAATTCAAAAACCGCGGTTAACTTCACCAGAAAATTTCTGCTTGACATAATAATTTTTGTTATCAGCAATCAATTGGAAATGAGCTCCTTCTGTGTAAAAAGAGGTTTTAGTGATGAGACTACGTTTTTTTGTCTTGTCAATGGGTAAAAAGTTGACACTAAGAAAAAACAGTGTATTATGTTTTACTATGGGTGATAAACTAATTGTGAAATAAATCAAGAAGAAATATTAAGAAATAGTATCTTCACTAGCTAGTAAACAATATGAGACCTTATTCATACCCAAATTAGGTGAATGCTGTCGCTTCTCATTGAGACAAAATGAGTATTTAATTTTATTCTACAAATTGTTTAATCATATCTTGAAAGAGTCATTTTCTTGTGACGTTCTGTTGAACTAAAACTATTACATAATTACAGTAGAGATTTATTTCAATTGGAATGGCTCGTCTGGGATAGTTTGCCTCAGCTGAACGATTTCAAGAGCAAGAAGGGTAGCATACTTTTTCTGTTGTATGGTAAAAGGTAACTTTGGTTCCTTGATCCAGTACATTTTTGTTGGAAGCCAGTAATTCAGAAGCTTCTTTTGACAGCTTGAGATCCCTGGTAGGTTATTAATTCATCCCAGGTTAAACATTGAGGAATTAATGCCATACCCACTTAATCACTATCATCGTCATTAGCATCAGAGGGACAACACCAGTCCTCACAAACAACAGGTATTGGCGTCGCCATCGTTTCAGACGTTTTCGTTTCCGGTAGTCCACAATCGTAAATTTTCTGTACAAGTTTTACAGATTTATTGCAAAAGTGTTTACAAACTCAACAATACGTTTTTGGTTTCCTTTCAGCGTTTATTCTCTGCATATGTAGCAAAAACCATCAAAGCGATTTACGCAACTTCTTCTACTTTAACTTATATTATTTCTGTTCAACAGCACTAATGCAAAAAACTACAGCATAGACCAAGCGACGTCATTCTCGCTCAGCCCTGTACGGCCAGAGCTCGCACAGTAACCTCCAACTCCATCTGGTGGATATTCCTGAAACTAATTAGAAAGCAGACCGGCAATAGGGCAAACCTACAGGAACCAATCCTCGTACATGTGATTTAGAAGTGGACAAACCAGAGTTACAAATGCACATTTCATGTAGAAGTGCATGATCAAAAAAAGAAGAGCGGATAGAGGAAGACTGATTTCACTTCTTGATTCAACGCACCAACTGTGGCTAAAATCAATTCTAAAATCCTAGATATAAAAAACAGTTTGTTTTTGGCCTGTGTAATTATTTCATTGCTAATTTGCCTGATTATCTTAAAATGGCGTACCAGTTATTAACGTTGATAATAGGTGAACAAAGCGCCAATAGTGATTTGATTTCAACATTCTGATGCATTACATGAACAATAATTTATTTCTACTAAGATAGTAGATTTGCTTCCAATAGAAACAGAGTTCGAGTAAATGATCTGTCCACTCAGATTAAGGTTGTCTATGGTTCACTTGAATCGATGCAAGCCTTTTCCAGGTCGATTCTTTGAGTGAGACGCAGACGAATGTCTTCCCTATCCTTCTCCCACTGAGGAAGTATTCGGTACATAGTCATACCGTCGTCGTTGAAGATTTGAGCCCCAACGTTCCGTTTTGTCTCCATCGTCTTCGTTGTACGAAGACTAGTTTCGTTGTTTAGTTAATATCTTTGGTGACCACGCTGTGCAAAACAGAATGATGTACTATTGAACTTTCCTTCTTTCTTTCTACTGCTCTTCTCTCAACAAAAATTAGTTTCGTTGTATAATTTATATCTTTGCAAAACCAGAACGCTCCACTTCCACCAGCTAGGAAACAGCTGCAGTGCTAGATGACACGATACGTGCTGAAATGGTAATTCATGGGAAATCATTACTTGCTTCATACTTGCAACACCTGACAGATGTGGAGATATATGCGAACATTGTTTTGGAATAGAAATAAGAATCCGCCAGTGGTAACTGTTGATGACACCCTTGTAGCACATTGTAAGAACAATCGAAAATACATTGCTGGCCGTTGAAACTGCTCACCAGGAAGGATGGAAAATAATGACATTTTACTCATAGTGCTTATAAAGTGTAGTAGAAAGAATACGTGAATAAATCTGTAGGTGATTTGGAAGCATACTGGTTCCGAAATTTTGCACGGACCAGTAACATTAATGTGGCCACCGCCTATGTTCGACGTCAACATGCAATAACCACTCAAAGATTTGAGGTGACAGGTGACACCACTAGCAGTGTCGGGGGGATGCGGAAAACAATGCAGTCGTTATCGTAATGCGGAAATGAAGTGGTTTATATTATGCCTAAAAGGACATGATCATTGACTTTCGGATCAAGGAGGAAGTATTTCCGAACTGGCTATTTCTGTAAACTGTTCATGTGCCACTGTGGTTGCAGTATACTCTGCACTCAAAACCAGCACTGAGGCAACTGTGGTGCACCTCGGGCCATAGAAAGTAGAGGTGAATGACGGCTGCGGAGATGTGTATGGGAGAGTAGACGTGCAACTGTTAAGCAATTGATCACCTAGATGACCCAAGGAGGTATCAACAGTGTCTCCTCTACGATCTCTCAGCGAACTTCGCTGTGTATGAGCCCTGGAGCAGGTCTCTGGTTCATGCACCCATGCTGACTGCTATTCATCGGCGACAAAGGCTGTACTTTGCACGCCAATACTTCAACTGGCGGCCACTGAGTGTCTCGACAGCCCTCCTTTTCAGATGAATGACGTATTATGTTCCATAGTAATGTCTGATGGGAAACACCCTGCAACCAGGAGGGAGCGTTATGATCTAGGCAATGTTTTTAGTGGCATTCCCTGGATAATCTCATCATTCTTGAGGCAGAATATTTCAACAAAGTACTTATATCCATCTGTCCCCTACATGAATTTTGTTTTTCTTGGCATGATGCCACCTGCCGACAGGACAAAGCACTGTGTCAAATAGCTTGAAGTGTATGTGCGTGTTTCGAGTAGCACCGGGAAGAGTATAATGTTCTCCCCTGGTTGCCAAACTCCCTGCATTGAACCTAGTTGAGAATCTGTGATACTGGCTCGATCCCACCAGGGAGCCTCAACCGAGAAACTTAGCACAGCTGGCAATGGCCATGGAGTCGGCTCGACTCCACATCCCTCTCTGTACCCTTAGAACCTCACTGACTCCCCCTGCATATCTCACACTGCATAAGGTGGTTATTGAGGCTTTTGTCAGGTGGTTAGTTCTGGCAGCAACGATGCCTCCAGTTTGTCTGAGCATTGAGTTGAACTGAGCTTGTATGAGAGGTATGGGTGCAGCACACTATGCTGTTTCAGTTACATGACAATCGTAGTGTCAAGTGCAAGGATCCTAGTCTCTTGGCAACCCGTGACCGAATGTATTCAATGGGCGAGAGATCTGGAGAACGTGTTGGCGAGGACTACAGTTGTACACCCTCTGTATATAGATTGGTTTGCACAGTGTGGTTACATGCGGTCTTGCTTCGTGTTGGTGAAACATAACGTTTTGGAGACCTCAAATATATGGCAACATCTTTGGGCTTAAGGAGTCGGAAATGTACCGGCTGCTGACCAAGTTACCGGCTGTGAGAACCAGAAGTAGACATTTCCTGTTCGCATTGGCCCTGAATAGCGTCATGCCATGTATTGGAGCATGTATGATAATGATTGGAAAGCTGAAAAACCATGATGGTATATGCAAAAACAGTGTCACGGCGCCACTCCTGTGTCCAAGGTTGTCACAACATCTCCCTCTGCTGCAGTGTCAAGGGTTGCAGCAGCAATGGTTTCTGCACTCATAGACCGTAGTGCTCGAGACGTCACCTCACTCTCCGCGTGGATACTTGTCGTGTAGTAAGCAAACCCATTTCCTGGTTCTTGGCATGTAACTTTACTTTGTGATCCTGCACAGCTGAATGAATATGCATGTCCCACGGGCTCGGGACATATGTGATTGTTGTAATCCCTCATGTCGCTGAATAAAAATCTACTGAACACATTAATTCCATATCTGCGTGACAATCGTGGGATGCCAACCAACGCAAGTAGTGATATCAGGGAACGATAAACCACAGTTTCGAATGTTCACGATGCTGCCACTGTCGAATTCTGACATGGGCTGGTAGACGTTTCTGTTCGTACGCGAGGCGTAACACGATCATGTCACAAGCACACAACATTCTGAATGAGAAACCGATATATCCAAAATATAGGAGGTATTACTCCTACTACACTGCGTAGTGACACTACCCATAATCCTGGTAAAAGTAATAAATCTTTAATGTAAGCGCTGAAAGTAGGATGGAGGCCTCCACGGAGTATTATAGTGTCAGCGCTGGCTATTAGCCATGCTACGTCGACAAATAAGGCAGAATAATAGATGCGTAAGTGACTTGTGAAGCAAGTATTGCGTAGCGCAATGGTAATTTGCCCCACGCAGCAAAGAATCTACATCTACATCTATATCTACATCTACAAGGATACTCTGCAAATCACATTTAAGTCCCTGGCAGAGGGCTAATCCTACCACCATCACAATTCTCTAGTATTTCAAGCTCTTATAGTGCGCGGAAAATACAAACACCTATATCTGTCCGTACGAGCTCTGATTTCCCTTATTTTATCGTGATGATCGTTTCTGCCTGTGTAGGACGATGTCAACAAAATATTTTCGCATTCGGAGGATAAAGTTTGTGATTGTAATTTCGTGATAAGATTCCGTCGCTACGAAAAACGCTTTTGTTTTAATTATGTCCAGCCAAAATTCTGTATAATTTATGTGACACTCTCTCCAATATTTTGCGATAGTACAAAACGTGTTGCCCTTCTTTGAACTTTTTCGATGTACTCCGTCAGTCCTATCTGGTAAGGATCCCACACCGCGCAGCAGTATTGTAAGAGACGACGGACAAGCGTAGTATAGGCAGTCTCCTTAGTAATTCTGTTACGTTTTCGAAGTGTCCTGCCAATAAGGCGCAGTCTTTTGGTAGCCTTCCCCACAATATTTTCTATTGTTCCTTCCAGTTTAAGTTGTTCGTAATTGTAATACCTAGGCTTTTAGTTGAATTTACGGCTTTTAGATTAGACAGATTTATAGTGTAACCGAAGTTTAACGAATTCCTTTTAGCACTCGTGTGGATGACCTCACACTTTTCGTTATTTAGGGTTAACTGCCAATTTTCGCACCATTCAGATATTTTTTCTAAATCATTTTGCAATTTGTTTTGATCTTCTGACGGTGTCATCTGCAAAGAACTTAAGACGGCTGCTCAGGTTGTCTTCCAAATCGTTTATATAGATAAGGAACGTCAAAGGGCCTATAACACTACGTTGGGGAACGCGAGAAATCACATTTGTTTTACTCGATGACTTGCCGTCAATTACTACGAACTGTGACCTCTCTGACAGGAAGTCACAGATCCAGTCCATTTCACTGCAGGCTACTTGTGCGGAACAGTGTTTAAAACTTTCCTGTAAAACCAGAAGTATGGAATAGATCTGAAATCCCTTATCAGTAGCACTAAGCACTTCATGTGAATAAAGAGCCAGTTGTGTTTCACAGGAACGATGTTTTCTAAACCCATGTTGACTGTGTGTCAATAGACTGTTTTCTTCGAGGTAATTCATAATGATGTTGCCACTGCACTGAAGCAGGTCTCTCTGTTATGGGCAGTGTGACTAGACACCAGGTTTTAGAGCAAGAAATGAGCAGTAATGGAGTATAAACGAGGCTGAATTTGAGGATAGGACGTTATTCGAGTCAAGGACTTGGTAATTGCTGAGTAGGCGCACTACAATGATGGAGCACCACTGGCCAATCAGACGACTGGGCAGCGCCAGCAGCAGCCTATGGTTCGAGACCAGGCTGTGTCTGCCGCCACACTGGGTCCTTTGTGAGACTTGGCGTCATAGTCCTGCTGGCTTGCTGTTCCTGTCTGCTGCCGCAAATGATGAGACCCAGGGAGGGACTCGACGTCACAACGTCAGCCCCCGTCTGTCGCCTGTCTTAGGGGTATGGGTTCAGACCAACGCAAAACCGCCTCTGCAACCGCTGAACAAAGAGCAGCCAGGTCGCCTTCTGGCGTGTCACTCCCCCGGGGAAGCGCCGCTGTCGCAGCTGCCTGTGGCCTCGCCCTCGCTGGTTAGTTTTACCCATTCTACATACTACCTTTTCACAATCTTCATAATACCGACAATAGCATCGTAATTAAATTTGTCACTCGTTACATGACAATCGTCATCTGCTTCCATTAATACTTTTTGCTCATGTTGACACGTTTATATGGAACGTAATCAACAACACACTCAATAATTATCGGTGGCCGCAGGAAAATCTGCACGCTACAGTGGAACCCAATTTTCAAGTTCTTTTTATAATCACTGGTGTCACACGATCGGTAAAATGCTGATAGGTTCAGTCAGTTTAGAAGAGCGAATAACAAGACTGAATGATTTGCGTGTTGAAAGCTTGAGAGCGTTCTCTTGGCCTCAGGAACTGCAATGAACTTCCAGCATTATGGAGACCCCTTCATTTTACCAGTTGTACGAGAAAACTTCTCAGCCGCTCTTCCCTAGTCGCTGGTTTGGTCGTAGTAGTCCAATTAAC
This sequence comes from Schistocerca cancellata, assembly GCF_023864275.1. Classification (NCBI taxonomy): domain Eukaryota; kingdom Metazoa; phylum Arthropoda; class Insecta; order Orthoptera; family Acrididae; genus Schistocerca; species Schistocerca cancellata. Next base: position 719,839,521 of record NC_064629.1, read on the forward strand.
TGGCCAAGAAGATCGCCAGGTATTACATCATTAGATTTTTGCCTTTTAAGTTGGGTGAAGTCTCAGATGTACAAGCGAATGATATGTACGAGAGATGAACCGCATGGTCGCATCATGGACACTGCTTCCCTCATTAGGGAACATGGGACTTAACATCTGAGGGCATCAGTCCTCTAGAGCTTAGAACTACTTAAACCTTACTAACCTAAGGACATCACACACATCCATGCCCGAGGCAGGATTCGAACCTGCGAACGTAGCAGTCGCGCGGTTCCGGATTGAAGCGTCTAAAACCGCTCGGCCACTGCGGCCGGCTCTTCGCATATGCAAGAGTAAGAAAAGAAATGTCTCCGGTCCTTGTGCACAACAGTTCCTTGTGGAATCAAAGCTGATCGCAAAACTGGTAGGTTTTTGCAGATGATGTTTGCGTTATAAGAAATGCCATTAAAGGGAAAGCATCTGAAGGCATTGTTAATGATGTTTTTCAAAGGGTTATTAACTCATTCTGGGAAACTAGACTCTCCCAAAATTTTTGGGAAAATACAGTATATTCAGTTCTGCACAATAAACAGAGTAATATCAACAATAGACATGGCACAAGAACAGGAGTCAGTAAACAGGGTAGAATGCTTCTGAATTTTGGGTCTACATACTGATGAAAACTTGAACCGGAAGAAGCGTGTTGCAGAGTTTCTCAAACAGTTAAGTTCAGCTAGTCTTGGAAACAATATACTAACATATTTTGCGTATTTACTCTGAATAATGACACATGTAGTAATTTTCTTGGGACATTACCAGTTAGAAATGAGGTACTGAATGCCCAAAAGCGAGCAGTAAGAATAATAAGTAATAATAAGTGATGTTCACACACGGTCGTCATGTAGGTACTTCTTCAAGGAGCTGTGCATTTTAACTGTGATGTTACAAATTCGTCATATATAATCCACCACAATTTGAGAAGAATAGTGATTCACACACCTATAAAACGATAGGAAAAAGTGTACTTTATTACCCATTATTAAAGCAGTCAGTGCGTTACAAAGGAGTTCAATGCGCTGCAAAAAATTTTTTCATCATTTGCACAATAACGTAATATATCTGACAGGTAGCGCAGGAAGATTTAAATAAAAATTATAATCATCTTCCCTATACAATCCAGTTCTACTTCATGGGCGAACTTCTCTTTAAAAGGCGGTAGCCTGAGAAAGGAAATACTTTTAAATGTAGTTGAATGAGTATGACAAAATAAATGTGTTCATTAATGTAAACAGTCGTCACATGTACGTACCCGGTAAACTGAATAATTCCATATCATTTGCTGCGCTGTAGGCAAAGCAAATCGCAGAATTCGTTTCATTGGTAGAATACTAGGAAGTACTCAGTCTTCAAATGAGACTGCTTATACAACACTCATACGACCCTTCCTCGAGTATTGCTCTAGTGTCACAGTTCGAAGTGATAGTTGGTAAATCATGGAGAACAACAGAAGTGATATCTGGCGTTCCCTAAGGCAGTGTCATAGGCCATCTGTTGTTCCTGATTTACATAAATTATCTGGGTGATAATCTGAGCAGCCCCCTTAGATTATTTGCAGATGACGCTGTAATTTGCCGTCTAGTAAAATCATCAGACGATCAATTCTAATTACAAAATGATGTAGAGAGAATTTCTGTATGGCGCGAAAAGTGGCAATTGGCACTAAACAGAGAAAAGTGCGAGGTCATCCACATGGGTACTAAAAGAAATCCAATAAATTTTGGGTATACGATAAATCGCACAAATCTAAGGGCTGTCAATTCCACTAAATATTACAAACTACTTAAATTGGAAAGACCACATAGATAATACTGTGGGGAAGGCGAAACAAAGACTGTGCTTTGTTGGCAGAACACTTAGAAGATGTGACAAACCCACCAAAGGAGACAGCCTACATTACACTTGTCCGTCCTCTGCTGGAATATTCCTGCGTGGTGTGAGATCCTTACCAGGTGGGATTGACGGAGGACATCGAAAAAGTGCAAAGAAGGGCAGCTCGTTTCGTGTTATCGCGCAATAGGGGTGAGAGTGTCACTGATACGATACGCGAGTTGGGGTGGCAGTCACTGAAACAAAGGCGGTTTTCTTTGCGGCGAAATCTATTTACGAAATTTCAATCACCAACTTTCTCTTCCGAACGCGAAAATCTTTTCTTGACACCCACCTACGTAGGGAGAAATGATCATTATAATAAAATAAGAGAAATTAGAGCTCGATCGGAAAGATTTAGGTATTCCTTTTTCTTCGTGCCATTCGAGAGTGGAATGGTAGAGAAGTAGTATGAAAATTGTTCGATGAAACCTCTGCCAGGCACTTAAGTGTGAATTGCAGAGTAACCATGTAGGACAGGTCACGGAAATTCTGGATAAACTGGACTGGCAGACACCTACAGGGACCAGTTTTAGTAGACGAATTATGAAATATACCACAACGCCCCTACAGGAATCGAGAGGACAAGATTAAGTTAACTACAGAGAGTATAAAGGCGTATATACAGTCATTTTTCTTGAAACCTGTACGTGAATGGAAGGAGAAGAAACCCTAATTAGTTCAGTTGGAACAACCAAATGGTTCAAATGGCTCTGAGCACTATGGGACTCAACTTCTGAGGTTATTAGTCCCCTAGAACTTAGAACTACTTAAACCTAACTAACCTAAGGACATCACACACATCAATGCCCGATGCAGGATTCGAACCTACGACCGTAGCGGTCGCGCGGTTCCAGACTGTAGCGCCTAGAACCTCTCGGCCACACAGGCCGGGTAGAAGTACACTCTATCATACATTTCATAGTGGTTTGCAGAGTATGGATGTAGATATACAGGGCTTCGACAATGGATATAGATATACGGGTGTTGGACAAAAACATGGAAGCACTGCGAGAAATACAAAGCATTCTTGAACATAACTGCAGATACTACCCAAACCTGCTGGGTGCGCTGTTGTATTTTATCACGAACGGCACCTGTGCAATCCCCTCAATATGTTGCAAGTGTCAGTCGTGGTCAGACGAGTGTTCCGTGTGTTATGTCAGAGGTAAGTGAATTCATAAATGGCCAGATTGTTGGTGATTTTATGTATTTGCTTCTGTTACCAAGTAGCTGAAGTGCTTAGTGTTTCATGAGGCACCATATCAAAGGTTTATACCGAATACAAAGAGAGCGGAAACGAGCCTTCTTAGTCACAATGCGAACAAAAGTGTGTGTTGAGTAACCATCGCAAATGATCACTGAAGAGAACTGTGACGAAAAATAAGAGGACCAAGCTATAATAGTCACTGCAGAACTCAATGTCGCACTCGAGTACCCTGTCAGCACCAAAACAACAGGAAGGGGTCTTCATAAGCAGAGAACTGCAGGCCGATGTGGAATTTCAAACCAAGCGTTAGCGACTGCAATGGGTGTAACAGGAAAATGTGGTACTGAAGCCATAAAAACTTAAATATGGAGCAATGGAAGAAAGTCATTTGGTTGGCTGAGCCTTGTTTTACACTGTTTTCAATTTCTGCCCGAGTTAATGTCTGGCATATGCATGTCCCAAGCCTACGATACAGACAGCTTACTGTCAAGAGCGAAATATGGCGAGGGTTCGGTGATGATTAGGTCAGCCATACTCTGGTATTCCTTGGACCCCATGGTTACTCTGCAAGGTCATATTACTGCCAAGGATTGTGTGTCAATGTAAATCCTTTCCAAATAGGACGAACAAGAGTACTGAACATATACAGTGAAAGACAAGAGCAATGATCACATGTTTGTTTGATCTGCAGGACAGTGTCACGAAAATTCTGGAGAAACTGGACTGGCAGACATCTACATACAAAGTGTCAGGAACCAGTTTTAGTAGTCGAATTTTGGAATATACTACAAATCCTCTACAGCAATCGAGAGGACTGGATTAGGTTAACTCCAGTGAGTATAAAGGCATACAAATGGCAACGTCTGAGGTCATCAGTCCCCTAGAACATAGAACTACTTAAACCTAACTAACCTAAGGACAACACACACATCCATGCCCGATGCAGGATTCGAACCTGCGACCGTACGGTCGCGCGGTTCCAGACTGTACCGCCTAGAAGCGCTCGGCCACACAGGCCGGGTGGAAGTACACTCTACCATACATTTCATAGTGGTTTGCAGAGTATGGATGTAGATATACAGGGGTTCGACAATGGATGTAGATATACGGGTGTTGGACAAAAACATGGAAGCACTGCGAGAAATACAAAGGATTCTTGAACATAAATGCAGATGCTGGCCAAACCTGCAGGGCGCGCTGTTGTATTTGATCACGAACGGCACTTGTGCAATGCCCTCAATACGTTGCAAGTGTCAGTCGTGGCCAGAAGACTGTTTTGTGTAGCTGTAAATGTGTTATGTCAGAGGTAAGTGAATTCATACAATGCCAGATTGTTGGTGATTTTATGTATTTGCTTCTGTTACCAAGTAGCTGAAGTGGTTCGTGTTTCATGAGGCACCGATCTAAGATTTATACCGAATACCGACAGAGCGGAAACGCGCCCTCTTAGTCAGCATTGCGAAGGAAAGTGTGTGTTGAGTAACCATCGCAGATCATCATTAAATAGGACTGTGACGACAAATAAGAGGACAAAAGCTATAATAATCACTGCAGAACTCAATATCGCACTCGAGTACCCTGTCAGCACCAAAAGCCAGGAATGGCTCTTCATAAGCAGAGAACTGCAGGCCGATGTGGAATTTCAAAACCAAGCATTAGCGACTACAGTGGGTGTAACAGGAAAATGTGGTACTGAAGCCATAGAACCTTAAATATGGAGCAATGGAAGAATGTAATTTGGTTGGCTAAGTCTTGTTTTACACTTTTTTCATTTTCTGCCCGAGTAAATATCTGGCATATGCATGTCCCAAGCCTACAATACAGATAGCTTGCTGCCAAGAGCGAAACATGGCGAGGGTTCGGTGATAATTCGGTCAGCCATACCCTGGTATTCCTTGGACCCCATGGTTACTCTGCAAGGTCATATTACTGCCAAGCATTGTGTGTCAATTTTGTCTGACCAGATCCATTTCATGGTACAATATATAATATTTGTTCTCCATTAGTGATCTGCAGCATCGTCGATGTACCGCACTGTGGTCCTTTGGTGCAGAGCCGAGTGGAGGGTCTCAATCAGAGGCTCAGGCGGTTATGTGACGGTGTAGGCTGCAGATTCCTTGACTTGCGCCATCGGGTGGTGGGTTTCCGGGTTCCGCTTAATAGGTCAGCAGTCCACTACACACAGCAAGCTGCTACACGGGTAGCGGGGGCTGTAAGGAAGGGACTGGCCGGTTTTTTTAGATTAGTGGGACTCAGGGAACCACAGAAAGGGCATCCGTCTAAAAGGGGGCAGGTAAAACACAGTAAGTTAGTTGTAGAAACGATCGGTATTGTGGTTGTAAATTGTCGTAGCTATGTTGGGAAAGAAACAGAGCTCCAAGCCCTAGTGTGCAGCTCGTGGTCGTGTGATAGCGTTCTCGCTTCCCACGCCCGGGTTCGATTCCCGGCAGGGTCAGGGATTTTCTCTGCCTCGTGATGACTGGGTGTTGCGTAATGTCCTTAGGTTAGTTAGGTTTAAGTAGTTCTAAGTTCTAGGGGAGTGATGACCATAGATGTTAAGTCCCATAGTGCTCAGAGCCATTAGAACCATTTATTAATTTGGTCGTTTTGCCGACCCACCGACTCAGAACATACAGTTGCTGAACAGTTCAAAGAAAACTTGAGCCTCATTTAAAATAGGTACCCCATTCATACAGTAATAGTCGGTGGTGACCTTAATCTACCCTCGATGTGCTGGAAAACATTATACGTTAAAACTGGCGGCAGGCATAAAACGTCATCCGAAATTGTACTGGGGCATTCTCAGAAAATTATTTTGAACAATTAGTTCATAAGCCCACTCGAAGCGTAAATGCTTGTGAAAGTATACTTGACCTCTTAGGATTAAATAATCCGGGACAAATAATAAGGCAGAAAACCCAAAGAAATTCGGTCATACATAAAGCACACCAATGGCAAGACGCAGTCAATACCTTCATTGCGCGATAGCAACGGTGAAGTCACTGATGACAGTGCCACTAAAGCACTGTTATTAAACACGATTTTCCGAAACTCCTTCAACAAAGAAGACAAAGTAAATATTCCGGAAATCCAATCAAGAACAACTGCCAAGATGAGAAACATAGAAACAGATATCCTCGCAGTCGCAAAGCAGCTAGAATCACTTAATAAAAGCAAGGCTTCCAGTCCAGATTGTACACCAGTCAGGTTCGTCTCAGAGTATGCTGATACAATAGCTCCATATTTAGCAATTATATACACCCGCTCACTCACAGAAAGATCCGTACCTAAAGACTGGAAAATTACTCAAGTGGCACCAATATCCAAATGAGGAAGCAGGAGTAATCCGTTCAATTACAGGCCCATATAACTAACGTCGATTTGCAGTTGGGTTTTGGAATATATACTGTATTCGAACATTATGAAGTACCGCGAAGAAAACGGTTTATTGACACGAAGACCCCTTCCACTGTGGCCAAGCAGTTCTAGGCCCTTCAGTCTGGAACTGCGCGGCCGCTCCGGACGCAGGTTCGAATCCTGCCTCGGGCTTGGATGTGTGTGATGTCCTTAGATTAGTTAGGTTTTACGAAGTTCTAAGATCTAAGGGACTGATGATCTCAGTGTTAAGTCCCATAGCGCTGAATGCCATTTGAACCATTTTTGACACGTAGTCAGCACGGATTCAGAAAACATCGTCCTTTTGAAACACACTAGCTCTTTATAGTCATGAAGTAATGGGAGCTATCGACAGGGGATTTCAAATTGATTCCATATTGTTAAGTTTCCAGATGGCTTTCGACACCGTTCCTCGCAATCGTCTTCTAACCTAACTGCATGGCTATGGAATATCGCATCTGTCAGAAAGGCCACAGTTCGTAGTAATAGACGAAAAGACATCAAGTAAAACAGAAATAATATCCGGCGTTCCCCAAGGCAGTGTTATAGGCCCTCTATTTATCCTGATCTGTATTAACGACATAGAAGACAATCTCAGTAGCCGTCTTAGATTGTTTGCAGATGATGCTGTCATTTACCGTGTTGTAAAGTCATCAGATGACCAAAACAAATTACAAAATGATTTAGTTAAGGAATCGGTATGGTGCGAAAAATAGCAATTGACCCTGAGCAAAGTAAAATGTGAAGTTATTCACATGAGTACTAAAAGAAATCCGCTGAATTTCGTTTCGCGGAAGTCACACAAATCTGAAGGGTGTAAATTCAACGAAATAATTAAGGATTGCAATTACAAATACCCTAAATTGGAACGATCACATAGATAATGTTGTGGGTAGAGCCAACCAAAGGCTGAGATTCAATGACAGAACACTTAGAAGGTGCGACAGGTCTTCTAAAGAGACTGCTTACACCACGCTTGTCCGCCCTGTTCTGGAATGTTTCTGTGCGGTGTGGGATCCGCATCAGATGGGACTGGCCGATGACATGGAAAAAGTACCAAGAAGGGCAGCTCGTTATGTATTACCGCGAAGTTGGGGAGATAGTGCCACAGACATGATACGTGAATTGGTGTGGCAATCATTAAAACAAAGGCGGTTTTTGTTGCGATGGGATCTTCTCATGATATTTCAATCACCAGTTTGCTACTCCGATCGCGAGAACCCACCTACATAGGGAGAAATGATCATCACGATAAAACCTGGGCTCGCACAGAAAAATTTAAGTGCTCGTTGTCCCGTGCACCGTTTGAGAGTGGAACGGTAGAGAGACAGCTTGAAGATGGTTCATTGAACCCTCTGCCAGGCACTTTCTTATGAACAGCAGAGTAATCATGTAGATGTAGATGCTGTGTTCCAAGAAGACATGGTTCCTGTTCGCACAGCTCACATAGTCCAGGACTGGTTTGTGACCAAGAGATTGAGTTGTCGCATCTCCCCTGACCACCACAGTGACAGATCTCAGCATTTTTGAGTCTTCATCGTCAAATTGGGAATGAAGTCTACGTGATCACTACTCACTTCCATCATCACTACCTGAAGTTACCAATATTTTTCAGGGACAATGGTATAAGATTCCCCTGAAAACCGCACAGTACATGTATTTCGCCGTTCTGTGATGACTAGAAACTGTTTTTCCTTCGCCACGTTAGGCGTGGTACGATGTTGTACTTTACGTTGGTCCATATTTGTGTCCACGCCCTGTAGATGTAGATATAGACTAGTGCTAGAAATAACCAAGTTACGAAGTTCCTCCTTCATTCTCTGCTTCTGCAGAAATGGCTGTGTACTATAAGATTGTTCAAGGGAACAGGAGCGGTAGTAAGTCCGTCATCTGGCTATCGGACACACGAGAAAGCGTCGTAACGTTCCTGGAGGTACGCCTTCGCGTGTCTGCTACCGTCGCCCCAGCCCGCCTTCCACCGAGCACATGACCACGAGCTCACAGTCACACACACACACACACACACACACACACACACACACGCACACACTCACACACAGACACGCGCGCATGCGCAATCACGTCCACATTTCTGTGTAGGAGAATATTCCTTTCCTTAGACAAAAGCACAAACCCAGCGAGGTGGCGAAGTGGGAAGACACAGGACTCACAGTCAGGAGGGCAGTGGTTCGAATCTCTGTCAGGCCATCCACAATTTAGGTTTCTTTCTCAGCAGTCTCCAGTCTAAGCTTATACTTAGAAGACTGCAGGAAACCTAAATGTGGATGGACTGATAGAGATATAAACCACTGATCTCCTAACTGTGACTTCTGAGTCCTCCCACTTCATCACCCCGCTGGGTTTTATTAATGAAATTTGGTGAATGCGATGGATGCCCTCTGTGTAGTTTATAAGGTTTTATTTTATCACAACAGCCTTCGCATTGGCCAGTTCACGTGAGGTAGCTATTTTTGGTGTAGCCAACCCAACATGTTCGAGTACTTCAAAACTTGTTCTTTCAGCAAAATCCAACAACAGTTAATAAAAAATAATTGCAGCACATCAGCAGTCCACATTGTATTTTATGTACGATGTGGTGCAGGCATGGAAACACTGGACTCTAGTTCAGGAAGATTAACGATTCCTCATGTTTCTCTAACTCATTTCACGCCAATGATATTACGGCTCCTTGAACAAGGTTGTGACCAATTTTCTAAATTGCCCTTTCAAGTAAGATAGTGCCCCTTTGTAATAATTCTGATTCAAGGTACATTACATTCTAACCTACATAACCACAGAGCACATAGCAAAAGATAATACGATCAAAAACATAGATTATTATTAGTGTAACAATGAGCTGGCTAAAAATTTTATGAAATGTTTAAAATGCATCAACTTTGATGTTTCTTACTATAATTGCATTAACTAGCCTTGACTGAAAACGATAGCATTAAGATTCGTGTAAAGTGCTATTTATTTGCATAACACCGGAGTGTTTTGCGCTGATTTTCTAAGAATTTCATGCCCCGATTCAAACAATTCATTAATATTTGCCAAGGAGCTCAAAATTCAAAAATACAAGATTTTGGTGAAATATATGTTATAGTGATTTAATATAAGTCCATGGATAAAAAAAGAAACAATAATTTTACTGTTGTATTATATAAATATTATTCTATACTAAATAAAAAGGTCATCCAGTCCCTGAACATTTAGGAAGCTTCTTTTCCATGACATTCTTGAATGTATTATGGAGCGGTCCATTTTTAAATTCGAGCAGTAAACTGCCATCACATGCATATCCGATCTTCCTTGGTAGCGTTCCTCGACAGTTTTCATATGCAGAGTTACCTTATTTGGGATAGTCAAATATTCCTGCTTGAATTTTTACTTCTCAGCTCAGACATTTTTCCCTGTATATGGCAAAGCATGACCCATTCTCATCAAAAGCCTTAGAAATTGCTTCAAAAGGCCCAACTTGATATGCAGTGGACGACAAATGATTTTCTCTTGTCCAACTAAGGGGTCGTTAATGACATTCTTCCACCCTCCATACATGTTTTCTCTCTTTGGCCATTCTTTTCCAACACTGTGATGTGTTTTGTCTCTACTATTCCAGAGTCACAAGAAACACATTGCAAACCAAGGAGAAAGTTTACCGTTAATAAGTCTAGACAAACCATCCATTGATGTTTATGAGACTTAATCTTCTCAAAGATCAAAACTACGGTTTATGTTCTTCTTTCATTTCCGTTGAGGGAGCAGCTGATATTGAACTAAATTTGGTACCATTGTGTATTAGTGCAAATTTCAAACTTGACTTTAGCTGTGCACAGAAACGAGAAAATCGACTAGAAAACATTAAGGACGACCCATTTCCTCAGGAGTCCACTCATTTCACGCAAAACACGAGATTGTCTTCTTGAGAGTAGAAAATATAAAAATGAATGGCTTCCTGGATCAACATGTCGTTACGACACCAGCCTGGGCAAAACCGAAAGATACGATTCCACATGCATTTGTTCAACATTTATTCCGATTTAGATCGTAAAGTATGAGATTTACGACTCTTATATAGGTACACGATACTTTGAAGTATTTACGAAATAGTATTCTTTTCCAAATTACCTCTTTAGCGTGGGTTAAACCATTAAGACATAAAATTATGAAAACTGGTCATCCTACAGATTTAACTTTACAGAAGTCTATATTTAAAAGGTATTGTTAAGCTTAAAGGTTTTTATTGGATTTCATTTCATATATACAGTTTTTCCCGTATATGACATATACTCAACAAAATTCCAAGTGTCATATGATCTGTAGAAAAACGTAATTGCTTGTTTATCAGACAATAGTCTTCAGTGAATTCAAAAACCGCAGTTAACTTCACCAGAAAATTTCTGCTTGACACAATAATTTAATACTGCAGTATGTAAACAAATTTTGGAATGTTGTGGATTTTTATATTTCTATATTTCTTACAGGAATATATAAAATTTCTTTTGCAAATCGCATTTTTGTAATCATAAAAAGGTATAATTTTTACATAAATGTCGTTACATAGATGTCGTTATAATAATTATTTTGACAACGGAAATTCTAGAACAATTTGGACAACAATTTTGTGTTATATAGAACTGTATGCATCCCAAATCAGATTGGGCATAGTTGTTAGCTGAGTTGACTTTTAGGATTTTGTATGTGACACATCGTGTGTAATGTTTTTTGTTATCAGCAATCATGTGAAAATGAGCTCCTTCTGTCTAAAAAGAGGTTTTGGTGATGAGTCTACTTTTTTTTGCCTTGTTGATCGGTAAAAAAGTTGACACTAAGAAAAAACTGTGTATTATGTTTTACTATGGGTGACGAACTGTTTGTGAAATAAATCAAGTAGAAATATTAAGAAATAGTATCTTCACAAGCTAGTTAACAATCTGAGAACCTATTCATACCCAAATTAGGCGAATGCTGCCGCTTCTCATTGAAGCAAGTTTAGTATTTACCTTTATTGTATAAATTGTTTAACCACATCTTGAAAGAGTCATTTTCTCATGGCGTTCTGTTGAACGAAAACTATTACGTAGTTACAGTAGAGATTTATTTCAATTGGAATGGCTCATCAGGGATAATTTGCCTCAGATGTACCATTTTAAGAGCAAGAAGAGTATCATACTTTTTACGTTGTATGATAAAAGGTAACTTTGGTTTCTTGATCCAGTACATTTTTGTTGGAAGGCAGTAATTCAGAAGCTTCTATTGACGGCTTGAGATCTGTGGTGAGTTATTAACTCATCCCAGTTTAAACCCTGAGGAATTAATGCCATACCCGCATAATCACTGTCATCGTCATTAGTATCAGAGGGGCAACACCAGTCCACACAAACAACAGGTATCGGAATGGTTTTCATTTCCCGGTAGTCCACAATTGAAAATGTTCTGTACAGGTTTTACAGATTTATTTTAATTTTGGTTTCCTTTCAGCATTTAATCTCTGAATAAGTAGCAAAAACCATCTACGTGATTTACTTATATTATTTCCGTTCAACTACACTAGTGCAAAAACTTCAGCATAGATGTTTCCTAACTGATTTATCATGCGATGTCATTCTCGCTCAGCCCTGTATGGGCAGAGCTCAAACAGTAACCTCCAACTCCATCTGGTGGATATTCCTGGAACTAATTGGAAAGCAGACCGGCAATAGGGCAAACCTACGGGAACCAATCCTCGTACATGTGATTTAGAAGTGCACAAAACAGAGTTACAAATGCACATTTCATGTAGAAGTGCATGTTAAACAACCACGATCAAAAAATAAGAGTGGACAGAGGAAGACTGATTTCACTTTTTGATTCAACTCCCCAATTTTGGCTAAAATCAGTTCCAAATTCCTAGATATAAGAAAACTGTTTGTTCTTGGCCTCTGGAATTACTTCGTTGCTAGTTTCCCTGAGTATGTTAAAATGGGGTAACGTTGCAGTAGGCTGATGTACGATTATTAATGTTGATAATAGGTGTGCAAAGCGCCAAAATAGATTTGACCTCTTCAGTCTGATGCATTAAATGAATAATAATTTATTTCTGCTAAGATAGTAGATTTGCTTCCAGTGGAAATAGATTTCGAGTGAATGATCTGGTCACAGAGATTAAGGTTGTCTATGGTTCACTTGAATCGATTGAAGCAATTTCCAGGACGATTCTTTGAACGAGATGCAGACGAATTTCTTCCCTATCCTTCTCCCACTGAGGAAGTATTCGGTACATAGTCATACCGTCGTCGTTGAAGATTTGAGCCCCAACGTTCCGTTTTGTCTCCATCGTCTTCGTTGTACGAAGACTAGTTTCGTTGTTTAGTTAATATCTTTGGTGATCACGCTGTGCAAAACAGCATGATGGGCTATTGAACTTTCCTCCTTTCTTTCTACTGCTCTTCTCTCAACGAAAATTAGTTTCGTTGTATAATTAACATCTCATCAAAACCAGAACGTTCCAGTTCCACTACCTAGGTAACAGCTGCAGTGCTAGATGCCACGTTACGTGCTGAAATGCTAATTAGTGGGAAAACATTACTAGCTTCATACTTGCAACACATGACAGCTGTGGAGATATATGCAAACATTGTTTTGGAATAGAAATCAGAATACGCCAGTGGTAATAGTTGATGACAGCCTTGTAGCACCTTGTAAGAACGATCGAAAATACATTGCTGGCCATGAAACTGCTCCCCAGGACGGATAGTACATAATAACACTTAACTTGTAGTGCTGATACAGTGTAGTAGAAAGAATACGTGAATAAAATTGTAAGTGATTTGGAAGCATAGATGTTCCGTATTTTGCACGGTCCAGTAACATTAATGTGGCCATCGCCTATGTTCGACGTCAACATGCAATAACCACTCAAAGATTTGAGGTGACATGTGACACCACCAGCGGTGTGGGGGGGATGCGGAAAACAGTGCAGTTATTATCGCTATATGGAAATGGAGTGATTTATATGATGCCGAAAAGGGTATGATCATTGGCTTTCGGGCTAAGGGAGGAAGTATTTCCGAAACAGCTATTTTTGTAGAGTGTTCATGTGTGACTGTGGTTAAAGTACGACCCAAGGTGGCAGCAAGAGTGTCTCCTCAACTACCGTTCAGCGAACTTCGTTGTGTATGAGCCCTGGAGCAGGTGTTTGGTTCATGCACCCATGCTGACTGCTATTCATCGGAGGCAAAGGCTGTAATTTGCACGCCAATACTTCAACTGACGGCCACTGAGTGTCTCGACAGCTGTCCTTTTCAGATGAATTACGTAGTATGTTCCATAGGAATGTCTGAAAGGAAATACCCTGCAACCAGGAGGGAGCTTTATGATCTGGGGAATGGTTTCAGTGGCATTCCCTGGGTAATCTCATCATTCTGGAAGCACAATATTTCGACAAATTACTTATATCCATCTATCCCCTACATGAATTTGGTTTTCCTTGACATGATGCCACTTACCGGCAGGACAAAGCATCGTGTCACATAGCTTGCAGTGTATGTGCGTGTTTCGAGGAGCACCAGGATGAGTATACTGTTCTCCCCTGGCTACCAACCTCCCTGGATTGAACTTAGTTGAGAATCTGCCGGAGTGTCTCGATCCCACCATGGAGCCACAACCGAGAAACGTAGCTCAGCTGGCAATGGTGTTGCAGTCGGCATGACTCCACATCCCTCTCTGAACCCCTAGAACCACACTGACTACTTCTCCACATCTCACACTGCAAAAGGTGATCTTTCAGACTTTTGTCAGGTGGTCACATTAATAAGAGTGGCCCGAGCAGTACACAGAATTGCCAGTTCTGGCAGCAACGATGGCTCCAATTTGGCTGAGCATTGAGTTGAACTGGGCTCGTATGAGTGGTATGGGTGCAGCACGCTATGCTGCTTCAGTTACATAACAATCGAAGTGTCAAGTGGAAGCATCGTAGTCTCTTGGCAACCCGTGACCAAACGTATTCAATGGGCGAGAAATCTGGAGAACGTGTTGGGGAGGACTACAGTTGTACACCCTCTGTGTAGAGATAGGTTAGGACAGGGTGGGTACATGCAGACTTGCATCGTCTTGGTGAAACATAACGTTTTGGAGACCTCAAATATAAGGCAATATCACTGGCCTTAAGGTGTCTGAAATGTAATGGCTGCTGACCAAGTTACCGGCTGTGAGAACCAGAAGTAGACATTTCCTGTACGCATTGGCCTTGAATAGCATGATACCACGTATTGGAGCATGTATGACAGCGATGGGAAAGCTGAAAAACCATTATGGTATACGCAGAAAGAGTCTACTGAACGCATTAATTCCGTATCACGTGACAATCGTGGGATGCCAACCAAGGCAATAGTGATATCGCGGAACGATAAACCAGTGTTTCGAATGTTCACGATGCTGCCACTGTCGAATTCTGACATGTGCTGGTAGACGTTTCTGTCCGTACATGAGGCGTAACACGATCATCTCACTAGCAAACAACATTCTGAATGAGAAACCCATATATGCAGAATGTAGGTGGTATTCCTCCTACTACACTGCGTAATGGCACTACCCAGAATTCTGGTAAAAGTAATAAATCTTTATTGTAAGCGCTGAAAGTAGCATGGAGGCCTCCATGGAGTATTATAGTGACAGCGCTGGCCATCAGCCATGCTACGTCGACAGATAGGGCAGAATAATAGATGCGTAAGTGAGTTTGAAGCAAGTATAGCCTACGCAATGGTATATTGCCCCACGCAGCAAAGAATCTACATCGACATCTACAAGGATACTCTGCAAATCACATTGAAGTGCCTGGCAGAGGGCTATTCGAACCACCATCACAATTCTCTATTATTCCAATCTCGTAAAGAGTGTGGAAAGAACAAACACCTAAATCTTTCCGTACGAGCTCTGATTTCCCTTATTTTATCGAGGTGATTGTTTCTCCCTATGTAGGTCGGTCTCAACAAAATATTTTCGCATTCGCAGGGGAATGTTGGAGACTGGAATTTCGTGAAAAGATTCCGCCGCTACGAAAAACGCCTTTCTTTTAATTTTGTCCAGCCAAAATTCTTATCATTTCTCATTTCTGTGACACTCTCTCCCATATTTTCCGATGATACAAAACGTGTTGCCCTTCCTTGAACTTTTTCGATGTACTCCGAAAGTCCTATCTGGTAAGGATCCCACACCGCGCAGCAGTATTGTTAACAGACGACGGACAAGCGTAGTATAGGCAGTCTCCTTAGTAGTTCTGTTACGTTTTCTAAGTGTCCTGCCAATAAAACGCAGTCTTTGGGTAGATTTCCCCCCAAAACATATTCCATGTTTTCCTTCCAGTTTAAGGTATTCGTATTTGTAAAACCTGGGCTTTTAGTTGAATTTATAGCTTTTAGACTAGACGGGTTTATTGTAAACCGAAGTTTGACGAATTCCTTTTAGCACTCATGTGGATGACCTCACACTTTTCGTTATTTAGGGTCTTCTGCCTCTTTTCGCACCATTCAAATACCTTTTCTAAGTCGTTTTGCAGTTAGTTTTGGTCTTCTGATGATTTTATTAGTCGTTAAACGACAGCGTCATCTGCAAATAACTTAAGACGGCTGCTCAGGTTGTCGTTATCATATAGATAACGAACAGCAAAGGGCCTATAATACTACCTTGGGGAACACGAGAAATCACATCTGTTTTATTCGACGACTTTAGGTAAATTACTACGAACTGTGACCTCTCGGACAGGAAAACACAAATCCAGTCACATAACTGAGACGATATTCTATAAGCACGCAATTTAACTACAAGTCACTTGTGCGGTACAGTGTCTAAAACTTTCCGGAAATCCAGAAATATGGCATCGATCTGAAGTCCCTTGTCAATAGCACTAAGCACTTCATGTGAATAATGAGCTAGTTGCGTTTCACAGGAAAAATCTTTTCTAAACCCATATTGACTGTGTGTCAATAAGTTTTCCTCGAGGTAATTCATAATGATGTAGCAATTGGGTCGTTGCCACTGCACTGAAGCAGTTATGGGCAGTGTGACTAGACATCAGGATTTATAGGACCAAATGGGCTGTAATTGATTATAAATGAGGCTGAATTGGAGAATAGGACGTTATTCGAGTCAGGGACTTGGTAATTGCTGAGTAGCCGCACTACAATGCTGGAGCACCACTGGCCAATCAGACGGCTGGGCAGCGCCAGGAGCAGCCTATGGTTCGAGTCCAGGCTGTGTCTGCCGCCACACTCGGTCCTTTGTGAGACTTGGCGTCATAGTCCTGCTGGCTTGCTGCTCCTGTCTGCTGCCGCAAATGATGAGACCCTGGAGGGACTCGACATCACACCGTCAGCCGCCGTCTGTCGTCTGTCTGAGGGGCATAGGTTCAGACCCACGCACAACCGCCTCCACAACCGCAGAGCAAAGAGTAGCCAGGTCGCCTTCTGGCGTGTCACTCTCCTGGGAAGCGCCGCTGTCGCAGCTGCCTGTGGCCTCGCCCTCGCTGGTTACTTTTACCCATTCTACATACTACCTTTTCACAATCTTCGTAATAGCGACAATAGCATCGTAATTAAATTTTGTCGCTGGTTACATGACAATCGTCATTTGCTTCCATTAATACTTTTTGCTCATGTAGACACGTTTATATGGAATGTAATCAACAACACATAATTATCCATGGCCGCACAAAAATTTACATACTACAGTGGAAACCAATTTACAAGTCCTTTTTACGATCACTGTTTGGTCTGACACGATCGGTAATATGCTGATAGGTTCACTAATTTTAGAAGAGCAAATAAGAAGGCAGAATGAGTTGCATGTTGAAAGCTTGACAGCATTCTCTTACACACACGGACTGCAATGTACTTCCAGCATTATGGAGACTCTCTACATTTTACCAGACGTAAGAGAAAACTTCTCAGCGGCACTTCCCTAGTCTCTGGTTTGGTCGTAGTACTCCAATTAACTGGCCACTAAGATCGCCAGGTATTACCTCATTAAATTTTTGACTTTGAGTTTTGATGAAGTTTCAGATGTACAAGCGGAAGATATGTACGAGAGATGAACCACATGGTCGCATCATGGACACTGCTGCCCTCATTAGGGAACGTGTTGAGGCACTCAGACAGGCAACACAACATGTTCTTCATGTGTGTACAAGTGCATTGAAGTTGGCACTGGGATACTCGAACACTGATTGTGCACCGTACATCAGCTCTGATGTGACGTGTACGATAATACTTGGAGATGAATGTGCTAAAAAAAATATTTTTGAGCTGATACTTTATTAACCTAATAATGTTATATTTACTAACTGTTGCGCATGAGTGAAGCTGGCAATTTATTGAAGAATACGGAAAATAAAGAACGATGTACATTAAATGTGTTCTGTGTCGAAAATCATTCGGAATAGGGCATATGCCTGTATGAAGTTTTTAGCTTCAAACGATCGTTCCTGTGACATCCCTGAATATTGACCATTTTTCCTGGCACGTCATGTTCCCCAGGAAAGTGTGTTCTGGCCCTTGCTGTTCATGTTGAATATTAATGACAGTGCCGAAAATATTAACGGTAACCTCAGACTTTTTGTAGATGGTATAGTTATTTACAATGAAGAGCTGCCTGAAATACGGTCCCCAGATATTCAGTCTAATCTTGATAGAATTTCAGCGTGATGAAACACCTGGACAATTGCTTCAAATCCTTAGAATGCAAAATTACATACTTCGCAAAAAGAAAACAATGCAGTATTTTATAACTACAATATCAACGAGTCTTAACTGGAATCTGTCAACACATACAAATACTTGGATGTAACAGGTTTTGAAGGTATGAAACGGGATGATCGCAGAATTTAAGGAAGAAATGACACATGGCAATCATTCGCACCCCAATAGTTTTACTACTGTTGCATATCTAGAATTCGGCTCTTAAGTAGTCGTCTTCACATATGGTTCAAATGGCTCTAAGCACTATGGGACTTAACAGCTGAGGTCATCAGTCCCCTAGAACGTAGGACTACGTAAACCTAACTAACCTAAGGACATCACACACATCAATGCCCAAGGCAGGATTCGAACCTGCGACCGTAGCAGTCGCGCGGTTCCGTATTGAAGAGCCTAGAACCGCTCGGTCACCTAGTCCGGCTCTTCGCATATGCAAGAGTAAGAAAAGTAATGGAAATGCGACTGAATGCTATGTTTCTCTCCTTTCTTGACGTCTACAGTCCCTGTAGACAACAGTTCCTTGTGGAATCAGAGTTGATCGCAAAACTTGTACGTTTTTGCAGATGATGCTTGTGTTTTAAGAAATGCCATTAAAGGGAAAGCAACAGAAGACATTGTTAATTACGTTTTTCAAAGGGTTATTAACTGGTTCTCTGAAAATGAACTCTTCTAAAATTGTTTGGAAAATACACTATATTCAGTTCTGTACAATAAACAGAGTAATATCATAAATAGATGTCGCACAAGAACAGGTGTGAGTTAACGGGGTAGAATGCTTCAGATTTTTGGGTCTCCATACTGATGAAAACTTGAACTGGAAGGAGCGTGTTGCTGAGATTTTCAAACAGTTAAGTTCAGCTCCTTTTGTTCTTCGTATAATTGCTAGTCTTGGAAACAACATACTAACATATTTTGCGTATTTACTCTGAATAATGACTCATGTGGTAATTTTCTTTGGACATTACCAGTAAGAAATAAGGTACTGATTGCCCAATGGCGATCAGTAAGAATAATAAGTAATAATAAGTGATGTTCACACGCGGTTGCCATGTAAGTACTTCTTCAAGGAGCTGTGCATTTTAACTGTGATGTCACAAATTCGTCCTAAATAATCCACCACAATTTGAGAAGAATAGTGATTTACTCACTTGTAACACTAGAGGAAAAAGTGAACTTTATTACCCATTATTAAAGTTTTCAGTGACTCACAAAGGAGTTCAATACGCTGCAAAGCATTTTTTGATTATTTGCACAATAACGTACTATGTCTGACAAATAGCGCAGAAAGATTTAAATATAAATTAGAATCATTTTCCCTGGACAACCCACATCTGCTTCATTGGCGAGCTTCTCTTTAAAACCCGGTAGCCTCAGATAGAAAATATTTTTAAATGTAGTTGGGTGAGTAGGACAAAAGATAATGTGTTCAGTAATGTAAACAGTCGTCATATGTACGTACCCTGTAAACTGAATAATTCCGTATCATTTGCTCAGCCATAGGCAAAGAAGATTTTAGAATTCGTTTCATTGGTAGAATACTAGGGAGTACTGCGCATTCAAAGGAGACTGCTTACACAACAATCATACGACACTTCCTAGAATATTGCAATAGTGTGTGTGATCCTTTCCAAATAGGATGAACAAGAGTACTGAACGTATAGAGAGAAATGACACAGCAATGATCACAGGTTCGTCTGATCTGCAGGACAGTTTTAGTAGACGAATTTTGGAATATATTACAAAGCCCCTACAGGAATCGAGAGGACAGGATTAGGTTAACTGCAGCGCGTATAAAGACGTACAAACAGTCATTTTTCACGAAATCCGTACGTGAATGGAAGGAGAAGAAGCGGTATTTAGTTCAGTTGGAAGTACCCTCTGCCGTACATTTCATAGTGGTTTGCAGATATACAGGGTTTGTACATATACAGGGCTTCGACAATGGATGAATTCATACAATTGATTAATATTTGCCAAGGAGCTACAAATTCTAAAATACATGATTTTAGTGAAATATATGTCATACTGTTTTAATATAAGTCCATGGATAAAAAATGAAACAATAGTTTTAGTACTGTATTATATAAATATAATTCTATTCTAAATAAAAAAGTCATTGATGATAACCTCCAGTCCCTGAACATTTAGGAAGCTTCTTTTCCATGACATTCTTGAATGTATAGTGAATCGGTCCATTTTTAATTTCGAGCAGTAAACTGCAATCACGTGCATATCTGATCTTCCTTGGTAGCGTTCCTCGACAGTTTTCATATGCAGAGTTGCCTTATTTGTGGATAGTCAAATATTCCTGCTTGAATTTTTCCGTTCTCAGCTCAGACATTTTTCCCTATATATGCAAAGCGTGACCCATTCTTATCAAAAGCCTTTACAAACTGCTTCAAAAGGCCCAACTTGATATGCAGTGGACGACAAATGATTTTCTCTCGTTCAACTAAGGTGTCGTTAATGACATTCTTCCTCCCTCCGTACATGTTTTCTCTCTTTGACCGTTCTTTTCCAACACTGTGCTGTGTTTTGTCTCTGCTATTCCAGAGTCACAAGAATCACACTGCAAACCAAGGAGAAAGTTTACCGTTCATAAGTCTAGACAAACCATACATTGATGTTTACGAGATTTAATCTTCTCAAAGATCAAAACTACGGTTTTATGTTCTCACTTCATTTCCCTTGAGGGAGCAGCTGACACTGAATTAAATTTGTTACCATTGTGTATTAGTACAAATTTCAGATTTGGCTTGAGCTGTGCACAAATACAAGAAAATCAACTAGAAAACATTCAGGAAGACCCATTGTACAGGTCTCCACTAATTTCGTGCAAAACACGAGATTGTCTTCTTGGGATTATAAAAAATAAAAATGAAGGGCTTCCTGGATCAACAGGTCGTTACGACACCAGCCTAGGCAAGACCGAAAGATACGATTCCACATCCATTTGTTCAACATTTATACCGATTTAATTCGTATAGTATGAGATTTACGATAGGTACACGACACTATGAAGTGTTTATGAAATAGTATTCTTTAAAAATTTACCTTTTTAGTGCGAGTTAAACCATGAAGACATAATATTATGAAAACTGGTCATCCTACAGATTTCACATTACGGAAGTCTATATTTAAAAAGCATTGTTAACCAAGAAGGTTCTTATTGGATTTCATTTCATATATATAGTTTTTCCCGTATATGACATGTACTCACCAAAATTCCAAATGTCAAATGCGCTGTAGAAAAACGTAATTGATTGTTTATCAGACAAGAGTCTTCAGTGTATTCAAAAACCGCAGTTATCTTCACGTGAAAATTTCCTCTTGACATAATAATTTAATACTACAATATGTAAACAAATCATGAGACGTGGTGTGTTTTTATATTTCTAAATTTTATTTCAGGAATATATAAAATTTCTTTTGCAAATCGCATTTCTGTAACCATAAAAAGGTATAATTATTGCATAAATCGCCACTGTTTGTAAAACCAGATGTCGTTATAATAATTATTTTGACAACGGAAATTCTAGAACATTTTGGACAACAGTTTTGTGTTATATGGAACTGTATGCATCCCAAATCAGATTGGACATAGTTGTTAGCTGAGTTGACTTTTAAGCTTTTGTATGTGACACATCGTGTGTAATGTTGTTGTTATCAGCAATCATGTGAAAATGAGCTGCTTCTGTCTAAAAAGAGGTTTTGCTGATGAGACTGCTTTTTTTTTGTCTTGTTGATGGGTAAAAAAGTTGACACTAAGAAAAAACTGTGTATTGTATTTTACTATGGGTGACAAACTAATTGTGAAATAAATCAAGAAGAAATAGTAAGAAATAGTATCTTCACAATCTAGTAACCAACCTAAGAACCTATTCATACCCAAATTAGGCGAATGCTGCCGCTTCTCATTGAAACAAGATGAGTATTTACCTTTAGTCTACAAATTGTTTAATCATATCTTGAAAGAGTCATTTTCTCATGACGTTCTGTTTAACTAAAACTATTACGTAGTTACAGAAGAGATTTATTTCAATTGGAATGGCTCATCAGGGATATTTTGCCTCTGATGTACCATTTCAAGAGCAAGAAGGGTAGCATACTTTTTCTGTTGTATAGCAAAAGGTAACGTTGGATCCTTGATTCAGTACATTTTTGTTGGAAGCCAGTAATTCAGAAGCTTCTATTGACGGCTTGACATCTGTGGTGAGTTATTAACTCATCCCAGTTTAAACCCTGAGGAATTAATGCCATACTCCCATAATCACTCTCATCGTCATTAGTATCAGAGGGAAAACACCAGCCCTCACAAACAACATGTATCGGAGTGGCTTTTGTTTCAGACGTTTTCGTTTCCCGGTAGTCCACACTCGTAAGTGGTCTGTACAGGTTTTACAGATTTATTTCAAAAGTCTGTATCATTTCTGTGACACTATCTCCCATATTTTGCGGTAATACACAACGTGTTGCCCTTCTTTGAACTTTTTA
Source organism: Schistocerca cancellata (assembly GCF_023864275.1). Lineage (NCBI taxonomy): Eukaryota > Metazoa > Arthropoda > Insecta > Orthoptera > Acrididae > Schistocerca > Schistocerca cancellata. Next base: position 719,862,255 of record NC_064629.1, read on the forward strand.
GATGTACTCTGTCAGTCCTATCTGGTAAAGATCCCACACCGCGCAGCAGTGTTCTAATACACAACGGACAAGCTTAGTATAGGCAGTCTCCTTAGTAGTTCTGTTACGTTTTCTAAGTGTCCTGCCAATAAAACGCAGTTTTTGGGTAGCCTCCCCCACAACATTTTCTATGTGTTCCATCCAGTTTAAGTTGTTCATAATTGTAATACCTAGGCTCTAAGTTCAATTTATGGCTTTCAAATTAGACAGATTTATTGTGTAACCGAAGTTTAACGATTTCCTTTTAGCACTCATGTGGATGATCTCACACTTTTCGTTATTTAGGGTCAACTGCCAATTTTCGCACCATTCAGATATATTTTCTAAATTGTTTTGCAATTTGTTTTGAACTTCTGATGACTTTAATAGTCGATAAACGACAGCGTCATCTTCAAACAACCTAAGACGACTGCTCGGGTAGTCTCCCAAATCGTTTATAAAGATAACGAACAGCGAAGGGCCTATAACACTACCTTGGGGAACACGTGAAATCATATCTGTTTTACTCGTTGACTTTCCGTCAATTACTACGAACTGAGACGATATTCCATCAGCACGCAATTTCACTACAAGCCCATTGTGCGGTACTATGTCTAAAATTTTCCAGAAATCCAGAAATATGGAATAGATCTGAAATCCCTTGTCAATAGCACTAAGCACATCATGTGAATAAAGAGCTAGTTGTGTTTCACAGGAACGATCTTTTCTAAAACCATGATGACTGTGTGTCAATAGACAGTTTTCTTTGAGGTAATTCATAATGAAGTAGCAATTGGGTCGTTTCCACTGCACTGATATAGGTCTCTCTGTTATGGGCAGTGTGACTAGACACCAGGTTTTAGAGGAACAAATGGGCAGTAATGGAGTATAAATGAGGCTGAATTTGAGGAAAGGACGTTATTCGTGTCAGGGACTTGGTAATTGCTGAGTAGGCGCACTACAATGATGGAGCACCACTGGCCAATCAGACGACTGGGCAGCGGCAGGAGCAGCCTATGGTTCGAGACCAGGCTGTGTCTGCCGCCACACTGGGTCCTTTGTGAGACTTGGCGTCATAGTCCTGCTGGCTTGCTGTTCCTGTCTGCTGCCGCAAATGATGAGACCCAGGGAGGGACTCGACGTCACAACGTCAGCCCTCGTCTGTCGCCTGTCTGAGGGGTATGGCTTCAGACCAACGCAAAACCGCCTCTGCAACCGCTGAACAAAGAGCAGCCAGGTCGCCTTCTGGCGTGTCACTCCCCTGGGAAGCGCCGCTGTCGCAGCTGCCTGTGGCCTCGCCCTCGCTGGTTATTTTTACCCATTCTACATACTACCTTTTCACAATCTTATCTTCATAATACCGACAATAGCATCGTAATTTAATTTGTCACTGGTTACATGACAATCGTCATTTGCTTCCATTAATACTTTTTGCTCATGTTGACACGTTTATATGGAACGTAATCAACAACACACTCAATAATTATCGGTGGCCGCAGGAAAATCTGCACGCTACAGTGGAACCCAATTTACAAGTTCTTTTTACAATCACTGGTGTGACACGATCGGTATAATGCTGATAGGTTGAATCAGTTTAGAAGAGCGAATAACAAGAGAGAATTATTTGCATCTTGAAAGCTTGAGAACGTTCTCTTGGCCTCAGGAACTGCAATGTACTTCCAGCATTATGGAAACCCTCTACATTTTACCAGACGTATGAGGAAACTTCTCAGCCGCACTTCCCTAGTCGCTGGTTTGGTCGTAGTACTCCAATTAACTAGCCACTAAAATCGCCAGGTATTACGTCATTAGATTTTTGACTTTGAGTTTGATGAAGTCTCAGATGTACTAGCGAAATACGTATATGTACGAGAGATGAACCGCATGGTCGCATCATGGACGCCGCTACCCTCATTAGGGAACTTGCTGAGGCACTGACAGGCAACACAATATGTACTCCAAGAGTGAACAAATGCATTGAAGTTGGCGCTGGGATACTCGAACACTGATTGTGCACCGTACATCAGCTGTGATGTGATGTGTACGATAATACTTGGAGATGACTGTGCTAAAAAACGTATTTTTGACCTGATACTTTGTTAAGCTAATAATGTTATATTTACTAACTGTTGCACATGAGTGAAGCTGGCAATTTATTGTAGAATACAGAAAATAAATAACGATGTACATTAAATGTGTTCTGTGTCGAAAATCATTCCGAATAGGGCATATGCCTGTATGAAGTTTTTTTGCTTCAAACGATCGTTCCTGTGACATTCATCAATATTAACCATTTCTCCTGGGACACCCTGTGCCCCACGGAAGTCCGTTGGGGATCTTGCTGTTCATGTTGAAAATTAATGACAGTGCAGAAAATATTAACGGTAACCTCAGACTTTTTGTAGAAATTATAGTTATTTACAATTATGAGCTGCCCGAAATACGGTCCACAGATATTCAGTCTAATCATGATAGAATTTCAGCGTGATGCAACACCTGGACACTTGCTTCAAGTCCTAAGAATGCAAAATTACATACTTCGCAAAAAGAAAACAATGCAGTATTTTATAACTACAATATCAATGAGTCTTAACTGGAATCTGTCAACACATACAAATACTTGGATGTAACAGGTTTCAAGGTATGAAACGGGATGATCGCAGAATTTAAGGAAGAAATGTCACATGGCAATCATTCGCGACCCAATAGTTTTACTACATTTGCATATCTAGAATTCGGTTCTAAGTAGCCGTCTTTACATATGGTTCAAGTGGCTCTAAGCACTATGGGACTTAACATCTGAGGTCATCAGTCCCCTAAAACTTAGAACTACTTAAACCTAACTAACCTAAGGACATCACACACATCATTGCCCGAGGCAGGATTCGAACCTGCGACCGTAGCAGTCGCGCGGTTCCTGATTGAAGCGCCTAGAACCGCTCCGTCACCTAGGCCAGTTCTTCGCATATGCAAGAGTAAGAAAAGTAATGGAAATGCGACTGAATGCTGTGGTTCTCTCCGTCCTTGTCGTCTACGGTCCCTGTGCACAACAGTTACTTGTGGAATCAAAGTTGATCGCAAAACTGGTACGTATTTGCAGATGATGCTTGTGTTTTAAGAAATGTCATTAAAGGGAAAGCATCAGAAGACATTCAAAGGGTTATTAACTGGTTCTCTGTACCTGGACCTCCTTAAATTTTTGGGAAAATGCACTATATTCAGTTCTGTACAATAAACGGAGTAATATCAACAATAGACGTGGCACAAGAACACGTGTCAGTTAACAGGGTAGAATGCTTGATTTTTGGGTCTACATATTGATGAAAAGTTGAACTGGAAGGAGCGTATTGCTGAGATTTTCAAACAGTTAAGTTCAGCTACTTTTGTAATTCGTATAATTGCTAGTCTTGGAAACAACATGCTAAATATATTGCGTATTTACTCTGAATAATGACTCATGAAATAATTTTATTGGAAAGTTACCAGTTTGAAATAAGGTAGCTGTACATTTTAACTGTAGAAACTCAATACATATATCCGCTAGTAAAATTCGTCATAAATAATCCATCACAATTTGAGAAGAATAGAGATTTACACACCTACAAAACTAAAGGAAAAAAATGTACTTTGTTACCCATTATTAAAGTAGTCGGTGGCTAACAAAGGTGTTCAATGCCCTGCAAAAAAATTTTTGATCATTTGTACAATAACGTACTAGTCTGACAGGTAGCGCAGCAAGTTTTAAATATAAATTAGAATCATTTTCCCTGGACAACCCACATCTGCTTCATTGGAGAGTTTCTCTTTAAAACCCGGTAGCCTCAGATAGAAAATATTTTTAAATGTAGTTGGGTGAGTAGGACTAAAGATAATGTGTTCATTAATGTAAACAGTACCCTGTAAACTGAATAATTCCGTATCATTTGCTCAGCCATAGGCAAAGAAGATTTCAGAATTCGTTTCATTGGTAGAATACTAGGAAGTACTGCGCCTTCAAAGGAGACTGCTTACACAACACTCATACGACACTTCCTAGAATATTGCAATAGTGTGTGTGATCCTTCCCAAATAGGATGAACTAGAGTACTGAACGTATAGAGAGAAATGACACAGCAATGATCACAGGTTCGTCTGATGTGCAGGACAGTTTTAGTAGACGAATTTTGCAATTTACTACAAAGCCCTTACAAGGATCGAGAGGACAGGATTAGGTTAACTGCATCGCATATAAAGGGGTACAAACAGTTATATTTCACGCAATCCGTACGTTTATGGAAGGAGAAGAAACGGTATTTAGCCCAGTTGGAAGTACCCTCTGCTGTACATTTCATAGTGGTTTGCAGATATACAGGGTTTGTAGATATACAGGGCTTCGACAATGGATGAATTCATACAATTGATTAATAAATTGCCAAGGATCTAAAAATTCTAAAATACATGATTTTAGTGAAATATATGTTATACTGTTTTAATATAAGTCCATGGATAAAAAATGAAACAATAGTTTTAGTACTGTATTATATAAATATAATTCTATTCTAAATAAAAAAGTCATTGATGATAACCTCCAGTCCCTGAACATTTAGGAAGCTTCTTTTCCATGACATTCTTGAATGTATAGTGAATCGGTCCATTTTTAATTTCGAGCAGTAAACTGCAATCACGTGCATATCTGATCTTCCTTGGTAGCGTTCCTCGACAGTTTTCATATGCAGAGTTGCCTTATTTGTGGATAGTCAAATATTCCTGCTTGAATTTTTCCGTTCTCAGCTCAGACATTTTTCCCTATATATGCAAAGCGTGACCCATTCTTATCAAAAGCCTTTACAAACTGCTTCAAAAGGCCCAACTTGATATGCAGTGGACGACAAATGATTTTCTCTCATTCAGTTAAGGGGTCGTTAATGACATTCTTCCTCCCTCCGTACATGTTTTCTCTCTTTGGCCGTTCTTTTTCAACACTGTGATGTTTTTTGTCTCTGCTATTCCAGAGTCACAAGAATCACATTGCAAACCAAGGAGAAAGTTTACCGTTCATAAGTCTAGACAAACCATACATTGATGTTTACGAGATTTAATCTTCTCAAAGATCAAAACTACGGTTTTATGTTCTCACTTCATTTCCCTTGAGGGAGCAGCTGATATTGAACTAAATTTGTTACCATTGTGTATTAGTACAAATTTCAAACTTGCCTTGAGCTGTGCACAGAAACAAGAAAATCAACTAGAAAACAATCAGGAAGACCCATTTCCCTAGGAGTCCACTAATTTCGCGCAAACCACGAGATTGACTTCTTGGCAGTATAAAAAATAAAAATGAAGGGCTTCCTGGATCAACATGTCGTTACAACACCAGCCTGGGCAAAACCGAAAGATACGATTCTACATCCATTTGTTTAACATTTATTCCGATTTAGATCGTAAAGTATGAGACTTACGACTCTTATATAGGTACACAATACTTTGAAGTATTTACGAAATAGTAGCCTGCTTTTTCCAAGTTTACCTCTTTAGTGTGGGTTACACCATGAAGACATAACATCATGAAAACTGGTCATCCTACAGATTTCGCTTTACAGAAATCTATGTTTAAAAGGTATTGTTAACCTTAAAGGTTTTTATTGGATTTCATTTCATATATACAGTTTTTCCTGTATATGACATATACTCAACAAAATTCGAAGTGTCATATGAGCTGTAGAAAAACGTAATTGATTGTTTATCAGACAATAGTCTTCAGTGTATTCAAAAACCGCAGTTAACTGCACCAGAAAATTTCTGCTTGACATAATAATTTAATACTGCATTATGTAAACAAATTTTGGAACGTTGTGGATTTTTATATTTCTAAATTTTATTACAGGAATATATAAAATTTCTTTTGCAAATCGCATTTTTGTAACCATAAAAGGGTATAATTATTGCATAAATCGGCACTGTTTGTAAAACCAGATGTCGTTCTAATAATTATTTTGACAAAGGAAATTCTAGAACATTTTGGACAACAATTTTGTGTTATATAGAACTGTATGCATCCCAAATCAGATTGGGCATAGTTGTTAGCTGAGTTGACTTTTAAGATTTTGTATGTGAGACACGTGTGTAACGTTTTTGTTATCAGCAATCAATTGAAAATGAGCTCCTTCTGTGTAAGAAGTGGTTTTGGTGATACGACAACGTTTTTTTTGTCTTGTTGATGGGTAAAAAAGTTGACACTAAGAAAAAATTGTGTGTTATGTTTTACTATGGGTGACAAACTAATTGTGAAACAAATCAAGAGGAAATATTAAGAAATAGTATCTTCACAAGCTAGTAAACAATATGAGAACCTATTCATGACCAAATTAGGTGAATGCTGCCGCTTCTCATTGAAACAAAATGAGTATTTACTTTTATTCTACAAATTGTTTGAATATATCTTGAAATAGTAATTTTCTCATTACGTTCTGTTGAATTAAAACTATTACGTAATTACAGTAGAGATTTATTTCAATTGGAATGGTTCATCTGGGATATTTTGCCTCAGATGAACCATTTCAAGAGCACGAAGGGTGGCATACCTTTTCTGATGTATGGGAAAAGGTAACTTTGGTTCCTTGATCCAGTACATTTTTGTTGGAAGCCAGTAATTCACAAGCTTCTTTTGACAGCTTGAGATCCCTGGTGGGTTATTAACTCATTCCAGGTGAACCTTGAGGAATTAATGCCATACCCGTATAATCACTGTCATCGTCATTAGTATCAGAGGGACAACACCAGTCCTCACAGACAACAGGTATTGGCGTCGCCATTGTTTCAGACGTTTTCGTTTCCCGGTATTCCCCATTCGTAAATTTTCTGGACAAGTTTTACAGATTTATTGTAAAAGCATTTACAAACTCAACAACAGGTTTTCGGTTTCCTTTCAGCGTTTATTCTCTGCATATGTAGCAAAAACCATCAAAGTGATTTACGCAACTTCTTCTACTTTAACTTATATTATTTCTGTTCAACAGCACTAGTGCAAAAAACTACAGCATAGATCATGCGACGCCATTCTCGCTCAGCCCTGTATGGCCAGAGCTCACACAGGAACCTCCAACTCCATCCGGTGGATATTCCTGAAAGTAATTAGAAAGCAGGCCGGCAATAGGGGAAACCTACAAGAACCAATCCTCGTAATTGTGATTTAGAAGTGCACAAACCAGAGTTACAAATGCACATTTCATGTAGAAGTGCATGTAAAACAACAATGATCAAAAAAATTAGAGCGGATAGAGGAAGACTGATTTCACTTTTTGATTCAACGCCCCAACTGTGGCTAGAATCAATTCTAAAATCCTAGATGTAAGAAACAGTTTGTTTTTGGCCTGTGTAAAATATTTCATTGCTAGTTTGCCTGATTATCTTAACATGGCGCAACATTTATTATTGTTGATAATAGGTGTGCAAAGCACCAATATACATTTGACTTCTTCAGTCTGATGCATTAAATGAACAATAATTTATTTCTGCTAAGATAATAGATTTGTTTCCAGTAGAAATAGGGTTCGAGTAAATGATCTGGCCATTCAGGGTAAGGTTGTCTATGGTTCACTTGAGTCGATGCAAGGAATTTCCAGGTCGATTCTTTGAATGAGACGCAGACGAATATCTTCCCCATCCTTCTCCCACTGCGGAAGTATTCGGTACATAATCATACCGCCGTCATTGAGGATTTGAGCCCCAAAGTTCCATTTTGTCTCCATCGTCTTCGTTGTACAAAGACTAGTTTCGTTGTTTAGTTAATATCTTTGTTGACCACGCTGTGCAAAACAGAATGATGGACTATTGAACTTCCCTTCTTTCTTTCTACTGCTCTTCTCTCAACGAAAATTAGTTTCGTTGTATAATTTATATCTTCGTAAAACCAGAATGCTCCAATTCCACTAGCTAGGAAACAGCTGCAGTGCTAGATGACACGTTACGTGCTGAAATGCTAATTCATGGGAAACCATTACTTGCTTCGTACTTGCAACACCTGACAGCTGTGGAGATGTATGCAAACTTTGTTTTGGAATAGAAATCAGAATCCGCCAGTGGTAATAGTTGATGACAGCCTTGTAGCACATTGTAAGAACGATCGAAAATACATTGCTGGCCGTTGAAACTGCTCACCAGGAAGGATAGAAAATAATGACGTTTTACTCATAGTGCTTATAAAGTGTAGTAGAAAGAACACGTGAATAAATCTGTAGGTGATTTGAAAGCATACAGGTTCCGAAATTTTACACGGTCCAGTAACATCAATGTGGCCTCCGAATATGTTCGACGTCAACATGCAATAACCACTCGAAGATTTGAGGTGACAGGTGACACCACCAGCAGTGTCGGGGGGGATGCGGAAAACAATGCAGTCGGTATCGTAATGCGGAAATGGAGTGATTTATATTATGCCCAAAAGGACATGATCATTGACTTTCGGACCAAGGGTGGACGTATTTCCGAAATGGCTATTTTTGTAAACTGATCATGTGCCACTGTGGTTGCAGTATACCGTGGACTCAAAACCTGCACTGAGGCAACTGTGGTGCACCTCGGGCCATAGATAACAGAGGTGAACGACGGCTGCAGAGATATGTATGGGGGAATAGACGTGCAGCTGTTAAGCAATTGAACACCTAGATGACCCAAGGAGGTATCAACAGTGTCTCCTCTACGATCGCTCAGCGAACTTCGCTGTGTATGAGCCATGCTGCAGGTCTATGGTTCATGCACCCATGCTGACTGCTATTCGTCGGCGACAAAGCCTGTAATTTGCACGGCAATACTTCAACTGGCGGCCACTGTGTGTCTCGACAGCTGTCCTATTCAGGTGAATCACGTATTATGTTCCATAGGAATGTCTGAAAGGAAACACCCTGCAACCAGGAGGGAGCGTTATAATCTAGGCAATGTTTTTAGTGACATTCCATGGATAATCTCATCATTCTGGAGGCAGAATGTTTCAACAAAGTACTTATATCCATCTGTCCCCTACACGAATTTTGTTATTCCTGACATGATGCCACCTACCAGGCGGACAAAGCATCATGTCAAATAGCTTGAAGTGTATGTGGTTGTTTCGAGTAGCACCAGGATGAGTATAATTTTCTCCCCTGGCTGCCAACCTCCCTGTATTGAAGCTAGTTGAGAATCTGTGAGACTAGCTCGATCCCACCAGGGAGCCTCAACCGAGAAACGTAGCTCAGCTGGCAATGGCCATGGAGTCGGCATGACTCCACATCCCTGTCTGAACCCCTAGAACCTCACTGACTCCTTCTGCACATCTCACACTGCAAAAGGAGGTCATTCAGGCTTTTGTCAGGTGGTCAGTTCTGGCAGCAACGATGGCTCCAATTTGTCTGAGCATTGAGTTGCACTGAGCTTGTGTGAAAGGTATTGGTGCAGCACGCTATGCTGTTTCAGTTACATGACAATCGTAGTGTCAAGTGCAAGAATCCTAGTCTCTTGGCAACCCGTGACCAAATGTATTCAATGGGCGAAAGATCTGGAGAACGTGTTGGCCAGGACTGCAGTTGTACACCCTCCGTATAGAGATTGGTTTGCACAGTGTGGTTACATGCGGTCTTGCATCGTGTTGCTGAAACATAACGTTTTGGAGACCTCAAATATAAGGCAACATCTTTGGGCTTAAGGAGTCTGAAATGTAACGGCTGCTGACCAAGTTACCGGCTGTAAGAACCAGAAGTGGACATTTCCTGTACGCATTGGCCCTGAAAAGCATGATGCCATGTATTGGAGCATGTATGACAATGATTGTAAAGCTGAAAAACCGTAATGATATACGCGGAAAGCGTGTCATGGCGCCACTCCTGTGTCCAAGGTTGTCACCACACCTCCCTCTGCTGCAGTGTCAAGGGTTGCAGCAGCAATGGTTTCTGCACTGATAGTACGTAGTGGTCGAGACGTCACCTCATTCTCCACGTGGATACTTGTCATGTAGTAAGCAAACTCATTTCCTGGTTCATGGCATGTAACTTTACTTTGTGATCCTGCACAGCTGAATGAATATGCATGTCCCTCGGGCCCCAGACATAGGTGACTGTTGCCATCCTTCAAGTCGCTGAATAGGAATCTACTAAACTCATTAATTCCATATCATGTGACAATCGTGGGATGCCAACCAACGTAAGTAGTGCTATCGCGGAACGATAAACCACAGTTTCGAATGTTCACGATGCTGCCACTGTTGAATTCTGACACGTGCTAGTAAACGTTTCTGTTCGTAAGTAAGGCGTAACACGATCATCTCGCAAGCAAACAACATTCTGAATGAGATACCCATAAATACAAAATGTAGGTCGTATTACTCCTACTATACTGCGTAGTGACACTACCCAGAATTCTGGTAAAAGTATTAAATTTTTATTGTAAGCGCTGAAAGTAGCATGGAGGCCACCACGGAGTATTGCAGTGACAGCGCTGGCCGTCAGCCATGCTACATCGACAAACAGGGCAGATAATAGATGCGTAAAGGAGTTGTGAAGCAAGTATAACTTAGCGCAATGGTAAATTGCCCCACGCAGCAAAGAATCTACATCTATATCTACAAGGATACTCTGCAAATCACATTTAAGTGCCTGGCAGAGGGCTAATCGAACGATCATCACAATTCTCTATTATTCCAATCTCGTATACCGTGCAGAAAAAACGAAAACCTATATCTTTCCGTACGAGCTATGATATATCTTATTTTATCGTGGTGATTGTTTCTCCCTATGTAGGTCGGTCTCAACAAAATATTTTCGCATTCGGAGGAAAAAGTTGGTGTTTGGAATTACGTGAGCAGATTCCGTCGCTACGAAAAACGCCTTTCTTTTAATTTTGTCCAGACAAAATTCTGTATCATTTCTGTTACACTCTCTCCCATATTTTGAGATAATACAAAACGTGCTGCGCTTCTTTGAACTTTTTCGATGTACTCCGTCAGTCCTGTCTGGTAAGGATCACACACCGTGCAGCAGTATTGTAAGAGAGGACGGACAAGCGTAGTATAGGCAGTCTCGTTAGTAGTTCTGTTACATTTTGTAAGTGTCCTGCCAATAAAACGCAGTATTTGGGTGTTCCTTCCAGTTTAAGTTGTTCGTAATTGTAATACCGAAGCTTTTATTCAAATTTATGGCTTTTAGATTAGACAGAAATATTGTGTAACCGAAGTTTAGCGATTTCCTTTTACCACTCATGTGGATGACCTCATACTTTACGTTATTTAGGGTCAACTGCCAATTTTCGCAACATTCAGATATTTTATCTAAATCGTTTTGCAATTTGTTTTGATCTTCTGATGGCTTTATTAGTCGATAAACCACAGCGTCATCTGCAACCAACGTAAGACGGCTACTCAGGTTGTCTGCCAAGGAAAGCAATGGGCCCATAACACTACCTTGGGGAACGCGAGAAATCACATCTGTTGGACTCGATGACTTTCCGTCAGTTACTACGAACTGTGACTTCTCTGACAGGAAATCACAAATTCAGTCACATATCTGAGACGATATTCGATAAGCACGCAATTTCACTTCAAGCCGCTTGTGCGTTACAGTTTCTAAAACTTTCCGGAAATCCAGAAATATGGAATCGATCTGAAATCCCTTGTCAATAGCACTAAGCACTTCATTTGAGTAAAGAGCTAGTTGCCTTTCACAGGAACGATCTTGTCTAAACCCATGTTGGCTGTGTGTCAATAGACATTTTTCTTCGAGGTAATTCATAATGATGTACAATTAGATCGTCGCCACTGCACTGAAGCAGGTCTCTCTGGTATGGGCAGTGTGACTAGATACCAGTTTTTAGAGGAACAAGTGGGCAGTACTGGTGTATAAATGAGGCTGAATTTGAGGAGATTACGTCATTCGAGTCAGGGACTTGGTAATTGCTGCGTAGCCGCACTACAATACTGGAGCACCACTGGCCAATCAGACGACTGGGCAGCGCCAGCAGCAGCCTATGGTCCGAGACCAGGCTGTGTCTGCCGCCACTGAGGGTCCTTTGTGAGACTTGGCGTCATACTCGAACATTGATTGTTCACCGTACATCAGCTGTGATGTGACCTGCACAATACTTAGAGATGAATGTGCTAAAAATACGTTTTTTTAAAACTGATACCTTGCTAAACGAATAGTGTTGTATTAACTAACTATTGTACATGCGTACATGTGCGAAGCTGGCAATTTATTCAAGGGTACAGAAAATAAATAACGATGTACATTAAATGTGTTCTGTGTCGAAAATCATTCGGAATAGGGCATATGCCTGTATGAAGTTTTTTGCTTCAAACGATCGTTCCTGTGATATCCCTTAATATTGACCATTCCTCCTGGGACACCATGTTCCCCAGGAAGTGTGTTGGGGCCCTTGCTGTTCATGTTGAATATTAATGATAGTGCAGAAAATATTAATGGTAACCTCAGATTTTTTGTAGATGCTGTAGTTATTTACAATAAGAGCTGCCTGAAATACGGTCCACAGATATTTAGTCTAATCTTTATAGAATTTCAGAGTGATGCAACACCTGGACACTTCCTTCAAGTGCTAAGAATGCAAAATTACGCACTTCGCAAAATGAAAACAATGTAGCATTTTATGTCTACAATATCAACGAGTCTTAATTGGAATCTGTCAACACATACAAATACTTGGATGTAACAGATTTGAAGGTATGAAACGGGGTGGTCGCAGAATTTAAGGAAGGTAACCATTCGCGACCCATTAGTTTTACTACTCTTGCCTATCTAGATTTCGGCTCTAAATAGCCGTCTTCAGAAATGCAAAAGTAATAAAACTAATGGAAATGCGACTGAATGTTGTGCTTCTCTCCTACCTTATAATCTACGGCCGCTGCACGCAACAGTTCCTGGTGGAATCGAAGTTGATCGCAGAACTGGTACTTTTTGCAGATGGTACTTGTGTTTTAACAAATGTTATTAGGGGGAAAGCAACAGAACACATTGTCAATGACGTTTTTCAAAGGCTTATTAACTGGTTCTCTGAAATGGACTTTCCCTAAATATTTGGGAAAATCCACTATATTCAGCTATGTTCAATGACTAGAGTAATATCAATAATTGACGTGGCACAAGAACAGGAGTCAGTAAACTGGGTAGAATACTCCAAATTTTTGGGTGTACATACTTATGAAAACTTGAAGTAGAAGAAGCGTATTGCTGAGTATCTCAAACAGTCAAGTTCAGCTACTTTTGTTCTTAGTATAATAGCTAGTCTTGGAAACAACATACTAACATATTTTGCGTATTTACTCTGAATAATGACTCATGCAGTAATTTTCTTGGGACGTTACCAGTGAGAAATAAGGTACTGATTGCCCAAAAGCGAGGAGTAAGAATAATAAGCAATAATAAGTGACGTTCACACGCGGTCGTCATGTTCATACTTCTTCAAGGAGCTGTGTATTTTAACCACGATGTCACAAATTCGTCATAAATTATCGAAAACAATTTGAGACGAGTAGTCATTTACTCACCTGCAACACTAGAGGAAAAAGTGAAGTTTATTACCCATTATTAAAGCTTTCAGTGACTCACAAATGAGTTCAATACGCTGCAAACCTTTTTTGATTATTTGCACCATAACGTACTATGTCTGAGAGGTAGCGTAGCAAGATTTATATATATATCTTAGAATCATTTTCCGTGGACAACCCAGTTCTACTTCATGGACGAACTTCTCTTTAAAAGCCGGTAGCCTGACAAAGAAAATATTTTTAAATGTAGTTGAGCGAATAGGACAAAAAAATGTGTTCATTAATGTAAACAGTCGTCATATATACGTACCCTGTAAACTGAATAATTGCATATCATTTGCTCATCCGTAGGCAAAGCAGATCGCAGAATTGGTTTCTTAAGTAGAATACTAGGATGTACTCAGTCTTCAAAGGAGACTGCTTACAAAACACTCATGCGACCCTTCCTAGAATATTGCACTAGTGTGTGTGATCCTTTCCAAATAGGACGAACAAGAGCACTGAACGTATACAGAGAAATGACTCAGCAACGATCACAGGTTTGTCTGATCTACAGGACAGTGTCACGGAAATTCTGGAGAAACTGGACTGGCAGACATCTACATACAAAGTGTCAGGAACCAGTTTTAATAGACGAATTTTAGAATATACTGCAACTCCTCTACAGCAATCGAGAGGACAGGATTAGGTTAACTCCAGCGACTATAAAGGCATACAAATGGCAATTTTTCATGAAATCCGTACGTGAATGAAAGGAGAAGAAACCCTAATTAGTTCAGTTGGATGTACCCTCTACCACACATTTCATAGTGGCTTGCAGAGTCGGTATGTAGATACACAGGGGTTCGACAATGGATGTAGATATACAGATGTTGGACAAAACTTGGAAGCACTGAGAGAAATACAAAGCATGCTTAATCATAAATGCGGATGCTATCCAAACCTGCTGGGTGCGCTGTTGTATTTGATCACGAACGCCACCTGTGCAATGCCCTCAATACGTTGCAAGTGTCAGTCGTGGTCAGAAGAGTGTTCTGTGCAGCTGTAAGTGTGTTATGTCAGAGGTAAGTGAATTCATAAATGGCCAGATTGTTGCTGATTTAATGGTATTTGCTTGTGTTACCAAGTAGCTGAAGTGGTTCGTGTTTCATGAGGCACCGTATCAAAGATTTATACCGAATACAATGAGAGCGGAAACGCGTACTCTGAGTCACAATGCGAACGAAAGTGTGTGTTGAGTAGCCACTGCAGATGATCATTGAAGAGGACTGTGACGAAAAATAAGAGGACAGCAGCTATGATAATCACTGTATAACTCAATTTCGCGCTCGAGTACACTGTCAGCACCAAAACAACAGTAAGGGATCTTCATAAGCAGAGAACTGCAGGCTGTAGTGGTATTTCGAAACCAAGTATTAGCGACTGCAATGGGTGTAACAGGAAAAGGTGGTACTGAAGCCATAAAAACTTAAATGTGGAACAATGGAAGAAAGTGATTTGGTTGTCTGAGTCTTGTTTTACACTGTTTCCAATTGCTGCCCAAGTTAATGTCCGGCATATGCATGTCCCATGCCTACGATACAGACAGTTTGCTGCCAACAGCGAAACATGGCGAGGGTTCGGTGATGATTTATTCAGCCATACCGTGGTATTCCTTGTACCCCATGGTTACTCTGCAAGGATGTAGTTGTTGAACAGTTCAAAGAAAACTTGATTCTCATTTCAAATAGGTATCCCACTCATACAATTATAGTCGGTGGTGACTTTGATCAATCCTCGATTTGCTGGAAAAATTATACGTTTTAAGCTGGGGACAGGCATATAACGTCATCCGAAATTGTACTAAACGCTTTCTCCGAAAATTATTTTGAACAGTTAGTTCATAAGCCAACTCGAAGCGTAAATGGTTGCGAAAGGATACTTGACCTCTTAGCAACAAATAATCGTGGACAAATAGTGACTATCGTGACGAATACAAGGATTAGCGACCACAAGGCAGTAGTTGCTAGTCTGAATACCATAACTCCTACAACTATCAAAAAGAAACGCAATATATCTATTTAAAAAACTGATAAAAATGCTCTTAACGCCTGTTTAAGAGACAGTCTGCACTCCTTCCGATTTGATCATGTAAGTGTAGAAAAGTTGTGGAATGATTTCCAAAAGATAATATCGACAGCAATTGAGAGATACATACCACATAAATTAATAAGTGATGGTACTGATACCCCATGGTACACAAAACGGATCAGATCACTGTTGTAAAAACAGCGAAAAATGCGTACCAAATTTAAAAGGACGCAAATTAACCAAGACTGGCAAAGTTTTGCCGAAGTTCGAAATATAGTGCGTACTTCAATGCGAGATGCTTTCAATAATTTCCACAACGAAACTCTGTCACGAAATCTGGCAGAAAACCCAAAGAGATTCTGGTGATACATAAAGCACAATAGTGGCAAGACGCAATTAATAGAGGAACTCAGGGCGGAACGGGATACTTAACGTTTAAGAATTTCTATAAAATAAGGGAACACAAGGAAACAAATCTTAAAGTGATAAATAACTCCTTGTAATGTAGCCTAATGTACCGTATTTTAAAATCACTTAAAACTGTACATTTTGCATATTTTACAATTTTTCGAAGAAAGCCTTGAATATTGCCCGTTCTGCCCCACCCACGGGGCAGAGTGGGATAAGGGTATTTTTTGTTAAATTATTGCATACACGTTGAATTTGAATTACGAATATCTTACTAAAGTATGACAAAATGTTGTATAACAGGCAATTCAGACTAAGGAATGTGTAATTTAAATAATTAAAAAGTCATTCTTCAAAATAAGAAAATATTTTAATGTCATTCTGAAAAATGTACAATGCTTAATAACCACCAAACCACTAGCCCTTTCGACAATAGTCACAAATCAGTATTTCCTCTTCATCTTCACTGTCTATGCCAGCTCATGAATTGTGTGCCCACTCTGGCATGCGACCCAGCCCTCATTAGAAACGGAGTAAAAGTCCCCACAGTAGAGACACTCAGCATCCTCTCTCTCTGATTCTCTCTTCTCCACCACTTCTTTCTTTTATTTTTCTTAAGGTATTTGATGTCTTCTGTTTCAGTATTTTGGGTGTACAGTCTGATATTTTTGCCCTAAGTTGCACTGCACCTGACGTCTCTGTCCTGACATTGTTTATGTTTGTCCACCCTCCTCCTTTCTGTTGGCCTAGTATACGTGCGACAGCATTCTGCAGTTCCTTCTTATAAGGCGAATCTGTTAATACGACGGTTTTTCCTTTTCGTCTTGTACTCCGCCGAGTATATTGACAGATTAGTGGGATTGGAATGACAGCCTCGGGCGATATCTGGAAAGCTGAGTTGATCGGCGAACGTAGCTGGTTGGGAGAGTCTGGCATCCATGAACATCCAGGCTGGGTTTGCTTTCTACTTGCATCAAAATATGACAGAGCACAATGGGACACTATCCCATTCTGCCCTGTCCCATTCAGTCCCAAGAGAACTTTTGAGGTTAACAACTTTTATGGAGTGTAATAACTAACGTATTTAAATGCATTAAATAACTAAAATATAACAAATACCATGCAATTTAAGGGAATGTGTCTTTTTAGGGTATACAATTAACAACTTACCTGGCGATGAAACTCACCAAATGTTAGAACAACGCAAGCGGTTACGTGACGGAGAACAATTCACTTAGATCTCGCACTTCAAACTAAATCAGAATGGCTGCCGTCACTTTTGCAGTTGCAACACTGTGCAGTCTAGAAAAGAGCAATTTCCCATTGTGCCCCGCTATCCCGTTCTGCCCCGAGCTCCCCTACCTTCACAGCGCGATAACAACGCTAAAGTCACTAATGACACTGCCACTAAAGAACAGATATTAAACATAATTTTCAGAAACTCCTTCAACAAAGAAGACGAAGTTAATATTCCTGAATTTTTATCAAGAACAACTGTCAAGATGTAAACATGGAAATAGATCTCCTTGCTGTCGCAAAGTAGCTAGAATCACTTAATAAAAGCAAGGCTTCCAGTCAAGACTGTATACCAGTAAGGTTCCTCTCAGAGTATGCTGATACAATAGCTCCATATTTAGCAATTTGATACAACCGGTCGTTCCCAGAAAGATCCGTACCTAAAGACTGGAAAATTACTCAAGTGACACCAATACCCAAAACGGGAAGTAGGAGTAATCCATTGAATAACAGACCCATATCACTAACGTCGATTTGCAATAGGATTCTGGAACATACACCGTATTCGGACTTTATGAAGTACCTCGAGGAAAACGATTTATTGACACGTAGTCAGCACGAATTCAGAAAATATCATTCTTTCGAAACACAACTAGCTCTTTATACTAATGAAGTAATGAGTGCTATCGACGGGGGATGTCAAACTGATTCCATATTTTTAGATTTCCAGAAGGATTGTGATACTGTTCCTCACAAGCATCTTCTAACCAACTGTGTGCCTATGGAATATCGCCTCAGTTATGTGGCTGGATTCATGATTCCCTGTCAGAAAGGTCACAGTTCGTAGTAATAGAGGGAAAGTCATCTAGTAAAACAGAAATAATATCCGGCGTTCCCCAAGGCAGTGTTATAGGCCCTCTATTTTTCCTGATCTGTATTAACGACATAAACGACAATATCAGTAGCCGTCTTAGATTGTTTGCAGATGATGCTGTCATTTACCGTGTTGTAAAGTCATCAGATGACCAAAACAAATTACAAAATGATTTAGATAAGGAATCGGTATGGTGCGAAAAGTAGCAATTGACCCTGAGTAAAGTAAAATGTGAAGTTATTCACATGAGTACTAAAAGAAATCCGCTGAATTTCGTTTCGCGGAGGTCACACAAATCTGAAGGATGTAAATTCAACGAAATAATTAAGGACTGCAATTACAAATACCCTAAATTGGAACGATCACATAGATAATGTGGTGGGTAGAGCCAACCAAAGCCTGAGATTCAATGGCAGAACACTTAGAAGGTGCGACAGGCCTTCTAAAGAGACTGCTTACACCACGCTTGTCCGCCCTGTTCTGGAATGTTTCTGTGCGGTGTGGGATCCGCATCAGATGGGACTGGCGGATGACATCGAAAAGGTATAAAGGGGGGCAGCTCGTTTTGCATTACCGCGAAGTTGGGGAGATAGTGCCGCAGACATGATACGTGAATTGGGGTTGCAATCATTAAAACAAAGGCGGTTTTTGTTGCGATGGGATCTTCTCATGATATTTCAATCACCAGTTTGCTACTCCGATCGCGAGAACCCACCTACATAGGGAGAAATGATCATCACGATAAAATATGAGAAACCTGGGCTCCCACACAGAAAAATTTAAGTGCTCGTTTTCCCGTGCACCGTTTGAGAGTGGAACGGTAGAGAGACAGATTGAAGATGGTTCATTGAACCCTCTGCCAGGCACTTTCTTATGAACAGCAGATTAATCATGTAGATGTAGATGCTGTGTTCCAAGAAGTCATGGTTCCTGTTCGCACAGCTCACATAGTCCAGGACTGGTTTGTGACCAAGAGATTGAGTTGTCGCATCTCCCCTGACCACCACAGTGACAGATCTCAGCATTTTTGAGCCTTCATCGTCAATTTGGGAATGAAGTGTACGTGATCACTACTCACTTCCATCATCACTACCTGAAATTCCCAATATTTTTCAGGGACAATGGTATAAGATTCCCCTGAAAACCGCACAGTACATGTATTTCGCAGTTCTGTGATTACTAGAAGCTGCTTTTTCCTTCACCACGTTAGGCGTGGTACGATGTTGTACTTTACGTTGTTCCATATTTGTGTCCACGCCCTGTAGATGTAGATATAGACTAGTGCTAGAAATAACCAAGTTACGAAGTTCCTCCTTCATTCTCTGCTTCTGCAGAAATGGCTGTGTACTATAAGATTGTTCAAGGGAACAGGAACGGTAGTAAATCCGTCATCTGGCTATCCGACACGCGGGAAAGCCTCGTAGCGTTCCTGGAGGTACGCCTTCGCGTGTCTGCTACCGTCGCCCCAGCCCGCCTTCAACCGAGCATATGACCACGAGCTCACAGTCACACTCACACACACACACACACACACACACACACACATACACGCACAAACTCACACACAGACACGCGCGCATGCGCAATCACGTCGACATTTCTGTGTAGGAGAATACTCCTTTCCTTAGACAAAAGCACAAACCCAGCGAGGTGGCGAAGTGGGAAGACACAGGACTCACAGTCAGGAGGGCAGTGGTTCGAATCTCTGTCAAGCCATCCACAATTTAGGTTTCTTTCTCAGCAGTCTCCAGTCTAAGCTTGTACTTAGAAGACTGCAGGAAACCTAAATGTGGATGGAATGATAGAGATACAAACCACTGATCTCCTAACTGTGACTTCTGGGTCATCCCACTTCATCACCCCGCTGGGTTTTATTAATGAAATTTGGTGAATGCGATGGATGACCTCTGTGTAGTTTATAAGGTTTTATTTTATCACGACAGCCTTCGCATTGGCCAGTTCACGTGAGGTAGCTATTTTTGGTGTAGCCAACCCAACATGTTCGAGTACTTCAAAACTTGTTCTTTAAGCAAAATCCAACAACAGTTAATAAAAAATAATTGCAGCACATCAGCAGTCCACATTGTATTTTATGTACGATGTGGTGCAGGCATGGAAACACTGGACTCTAGTTCAGGAAGATTAACAATTCCTCATGTTTCTCTAACTCATTTCACGCAAATGATATTACGGCTCCTTGAACAGGGTTGTGACCAATTTTCTAAATTGCCCTTTCAAGTAAGACAGTGCCCCTTTGTAATAATTCTGATTCAAGGTACGTTACATTCTAACCTACATTACCACAGAGCACATAGCGAAAGATAATACGAGCAAAAACATAGATTATTATTAGTGTAACAATGAGCTGGCTAAAAATCCTATGAAATGTTTAAAATGCTCCAACTTTGTTGTTTTTTACTATAATTGCATTAACAATTCTTGACTGAAAACGATAGCATTAAGATTCGTATAAAGTGCTATTTATTTGCATAACACTGGAGTGTTTTGAGCTGATTTTCTAAGAATTTAATACCCTGAATTCAAACAATTCATTAATATTTGCCAAGGAACTCAAAGTTCTAAAATACAAGATTTTGGTGAAATATATGTTATAGTGTTTTAATATAAGTCCGTGGATAAAAAATGAAACAATAATTTTACTGTTGTATTATATAAATATTATTCTATACTAAATAAAAAGGTCATCCATTCCCTGAACATTTAGGAAGCTTCTTTTCCATGACATTCTTGAATGTATTATGGAGCGGTCCATTTTTAAATTCGAGCAGTAAACTGCCATCACGTGCATATCCGATCTTCCTTGGTAGCGTTCCTCGACAGTTTTCATAGCAGACTTGCCTTATTTGTGGATAGTCAAATATTCCTGCTTGAATTTTTCCATTCTCAGCTCAGACATTTATATGGCAAAGCGTAACCCTTTCTTATCAAAAGCCTTAGAAACTGCTTCAAAAGGCCCAACTTGATATGCAGTGGACGACAAATGATTTTCTCTCGTCCAACTAAGGGGTCGTTAATGACATTCTTCCACCCTCCATACATGTTTTCTCTCTTTGGCCATTCTTTTCCAACACTGTGATGTGTTTTGTCTCTACTATTCCAGAGTCACAAGAAGCACATTGCAAACCAAGGCGAAAGTTTACCGTTAATAAGTCTAGACAAACCATCCATTGATGTTTACGAGACTTAATCTTCTCAAAGATCAAAACTACGGTTTTATGTTCTTCTTTCATTTCCCTTGACGGAGCAGCTGATATTGAACTAAATTTGGTACCATTGTGTATTAGTACAAATTTTAAACTTGAGTTTAGCTGTGCACAGAAACGAGATAATCGACTAGAAAACATTAAGGAAGACCCATTTCCTCAGGAGTCCATTCATTTCATGCAAAACACGATATTGTCTTCTTGAGAGTAGAAAATATAAAAATGAGTGGTTCAACATGTCGTTACGACACAAGCCTGGGCAAAACCGAAAGATACGATTCCACATCCATTTGTTTAACATTTATTCCGATTTAGATCGTAAAGTATGAGACTTACGACTCTTATATAGGTACACGATACTTTGAAGTATTTACGAAATAGTAGCCTGTTCTTTTCCAAATTTACCTCTTCAGTACGAGAAAAAAATAAAATTATGAAAACTGGTCATCCTACAGATTTCACTTTACAGAAGTATATATTTAAGAAGTATTGTTAACCTTAAAGGTTTTTATTGGATTTCATTTCATATATACAGTTTTTCCCGTATATGATAGTTACTCACCAAAATTCCAAATGTCATATGAGCTGTAGAAAAACGTAATTGATCGTTTATCAGACAATAGTTTTCAGTTTATTAAAAAACCGCAGTTAACTTCACAAGAAATTTTCTGCTTGACACAATAAATTTATACTGCAATATGTAAACAAATCTTGGGACATGCTGGATTTTTATATTTCTAAATTTTACTACAGGAATATATAAAATTTCTTTTACAAATCGCATTTTTGTAACCATAAGGAGGTATAATTTTTGCATGAGTCGCCACTGTTTTTAAAAACAAATGTTGTACTAATAATTATTTTGACAAAGGAAATTCTAGAACATTTTGGACAAAAATTTTGTGTTACATAGAACTGTATGCATCCCAAATCAAATTGGGCATAGTTGTTAGCTGAGTTGACTTTCAAGATTTTGTAAGTGACACATGGTGTGTAATGTTTTTGTTATCAGCAATCATCTGAAAATGAGCTCCTTCTGAGTGAAAAGAGGTTTTGGTGATGAGGCTACGTTTTTTATGTCTTGTTGATTGGTAAAAAAGTTGACACTAAGAAAAAACTGTGTATTATGGTTTACTATGGGTGACAAACTAATTGTGAAATAAATCAAGAAGTAATCTTAAGAAATAGTATCTTCACAATCTAGTAAACAATCTGAGAACCTATTCATACCCAAATTAGGCGAATACTGCCTCTTCTCATTGAAACAAGATGAGTATTTACCTTTAATCTACAAATTGTTTAATCATATCTTGAAAGAGTCATTTTTACATGACGTTCCATTGAACTAAACCTGTTACATAGTTACAGCAGAGATTTATTATAATTGGACTGGCTCATCGGGTATATTTTCCGTCAGATGATCTATTTCAATAGCAAGAAGGGTACCAGACTTTTTCTGTCGTATGGTAAAAGGTAACCTTGGTTGCTTGATCCGGTACATTTTTGTTGGAAGCCAGTAATTCAGAAGCTTCTTTTGACGGCTTGAGATCTCTGGTGGGTTATTAACTCATCCCACTTTAAAACCTGAGGAATTCATGCTGTACCCACATAATCACTGTCATTGTCATTAGTATCACAGGGACAAAACCATTCCTCACAAACAACAGGTTTTGGAGTGGTTTTTGTTTCAGACGTTTTCGTTTCCCGGTAGTCCACAATCGTAAATGTTCTGTACAAGTTTTACAGATTTATTGCAAAAGTCTTTACAAAGTCAATAATAGGTTTTTGGTTTCCTTTCATCGTTTATTCTTTGCATATGTAGCAAAAACCATCAAGGTGATTTACGCAACTATCAAGCGACGTCATTCTCGCTCAGCCCTTTATGGCCTAGTTCACACTGTAACCTGCAACTCCATCTGGTGGATATTCCTGGAACTAATTAGAAAGCAGACCGGCAATAGGGCAAACCTACAGGAACCAATCCTCGTACATGTGATTTAGATGTTCACAAACCAGAGTTACAAATGCACATTTCATATAGAAGTGCATGTTAAACAACAATGATCAAAAAAATAAGAGCGGATAGAGGAAGACTAATTTCACTTTTTGATTCAATGCCCCAACTGTGGCTAAAATCAATTCTAAAATCCTAGATATAAAAAAAAAAAAGTTTGTTCTTGGCCTGTGTAATTACTTCACTGCTAGTTTCCCTGAGTATCTTAAAATGTTGTAACAGTTATTATTGTTGATAATAGGTGTGCAAGGCGCCAATATAGATTTACCTCTTCAGACTGATGCATTAAATGAATAATAATTTATTTCTGCTAAGATAGTAGATTTGCTTCCAGTAGAAATAGATTCCGAGTACATGATCTGGCTACTGAGATTAAGGTTGTCTATGGTTCACTTGAATCGATGCAAGGCATTTCCAGGTCGACACGTTAAGTGCTGAAATGGTAATTCATGGGAAACCATTACTTGCTTCATACTTGCAATACCTGACAGCCGTGAAGATATATGTAAACATTGTTTTGGATTAGAAATCAGAATCCGCCAGTGGTAATAGTTGATGACACCCTTGTAGCTCATTGTAGGAACGATCGAAAATACATTGCTGGCCATTGAAACTGCTCACCAGGAAGGATAGAAAGTAATGACATTTTACTCATAGTCCTTATAAAGTTTAGTGGAAAGAATACGTGAATAAATCTGTAGGTGATTTGGAAGCATACAGGTTCCGAAATTTTACACGGTCCCGTAACATTAATGTGGCCACCGCCCATGTTCAACGTCAACATGCAATAATCACTCAAAGACTGGCAGCAGCAATGGTTTCTGCACTGATAGTCCGTAGTGCTCGAGACATCACCCCGCTCTCCGCGTGGATACTTGTCGTGTAGTAAGCAAACCCATTTCCTGGTTCTTGTCATGTAAGTTCACTTTATGATCCTGCACAGCTGAATGAATATGCATGTCCCACGGTCTCCAGACATATGTGATTGTTGCGATCCCTCATGTCGCTGAATAGGAATCTACTAAACGCATTAATTCCATATCACGCGACAATCGAGGGATGCCAGCCAACGCAAGTAGTGATATCGCGGAACGATAAACCACTGTTTCGAATGTTGACGGTGCTGCCACTGTCGAATTCTGGCATGTGCTGGAAGACGTTTCTGTTCGTACTGTGAGGCGTAACACGATCATCTCACAACCAAACAACATTCTGAATGAGAACCCATATATGCAGAATGTAGGTGGTATTACTCCTACTACACTGCGTAGTGATACTACCCAGAATTCTGGTAAAAGTAATAAATCTTTATTGTAAGCGCTGAAAGTAGCATGGAGGCTACCACGGAGTATTTTAGTGACACCGCTGGCCACCAGCCATGCTACGTCGACAAATAAGGCAGAATAATAGATGCGTAAGTGAGTTGTGAAGCAAGTATAGCCTACGCAATGGTAAATTGCCCCACGCAGCAAAGAATCTACATCTACATCTACATCTACATCTACAAGGATACTCTGCAAATCACATTTAAGTGCCTGGCAGAGGGCTAATCAAAACACCATCACAATTCTCTATTATTCCAGTCTCGTATAGCGTGTGTAAAGAACAAACACTTATATCTTTCCGTACGAGCTCGGATTTCCCTTACTTTATAGAGGTGATTGTTTCTTCCTATGTAGGTCGGTGTCAACAAAATATTTTCGCATTAGGAGGGGAAAGTTGGAGACTGGAATTTCGTGAATAGATTCCGCCGTTACGAAAAACGCCTTTCTGTTAATTTTGTCGAGTCAAAATTCTTATCATTTCTGTGACACTCTCTCCCATATTTTGCGATAATACAAAACGTGCTGCCCTTCTTTGAACTTTTTCGATGCACTCCGTCAGTCCTATCTGGTAAGGATCCCACACCGCGCAGCAGTATTCTAAAAGACGACGGACAGGCGTAGTATAGGCAGTCTCCTTAGTAGTTCTGTTACGTTTTCTAAGTGTCCAGCCAATAAAACGCCGTCTTTGCGTACCCTTCCCCACAACATTTTCTGTGTGTTCCTTCCAGTTTAAGTTGTTCGTAATTGTAATACCCATACCTATGCTTTTACGTCCCCCCATGAACCATGGACCTTGCCGTTGGTGGGGAGGCTTGCGTGCCTCAGTGATACAGATGGCCGTACCGTAGGTACAACCACAACGGAGGGGTATCTGTTGAGAGGCCAGACAAACATGTGGTTCCTGAAGAGGGGCAGCAGCCTTTTCAGTAGTTGCAGGGGCAACAGTCTGGATGATTGACTGATCTGGCCTTGTAACATTAACCAAAACGGCCTTGCTGTGCTGGTACTGCGAACGGCTGAAAGCAAGGGGAAACTACGGCCGTAATTTTTCCCGAGGACATGCAGCTCTACTGTATGATTAATGATGATGGCGTCCTCTTGGGTAAAATATTCCGGAGGTAAAATAGTCCCCCATTCGGATCTCCGGGCGGGGACTACTCAGGAGGACGTCGTTATCAGGAGAAAGAAAACTGGCGTTCTACGGATCGGAGCGTGGAATGTCAGATCCCTTAATCGGGCAGGTAGGTTAGAAAATTTAAAAAGGGAAATGGATAGGTTAAAGTTAGATATAGTGGGAATTAGTGAAGTTCGGTGGCAGGAGGAACAAGACTTTTGGTCAGGTGATTACAGGGTTATAAATACAAAATCAAATAGGGGTAATGCAGGAGTAGGTTTAATAATGAATAAAAAAAATAGGAGTGCGGGTTAGCTACTACAAACAGCATAGTGAACGCATTATTGTGGCCAAGATAGACACAAAGCCCATGCCTACTACAGTAGTACAAGTTTATATGCCAACTACCTCTGCAGATGATGAAGAAATAGATGAAATGTATGACGAGATAAAAGAAATTATTCAAGTAGTGAAGGGAGACGAAAATTTAATAGTCATGGGTGACTGGAATTCGTCAGTAGGAAAAGGGAGAGAAGGAAACATAGTAGGTGAATATGGATTGGGGGGAAGGAATGAAAGAGGAAGCCGCCTTGTAGAATTTTGCACAGAGCATAACTTAATCGTAGCCAATACTTGGTTCAAGAATCATAAAAGAAGGTTGTATACCTGGAAGAATCCTGGAGATACTAAAAGGTATCAGATAGATTATATAATGGTAAGACAGAGATTTAGGAACCAGGTTTTAAATTGTAAGACATTTCCTGGGGCAGATGTGGATTCTGACCACAATCTATTGGTTATGAACTGCAGATTGAAACTGAAGAAACTGCAAAAAGGTGGGAATTTAAGGAGATGGGACCTAGATAAACTGAAAGAACCAGAGGTTGTAGAGAGTTTCAGGGAGAGCATAAGGGAACAATTGACAGGAATGGGGGAAAGAAATACAGTAGAAGTAGAATGGGTAGCTCTGAGGGATGAAGTAGTGAAGGCAGCAGAGGATCAAGTAGGTAAAAAGACGAGGGCTAATAGAAATCCTTGGGTAACAGAAGAAATATTGAATTTAATTGATGAAAGGAGAAAATATAAAAATGCAGTAAATGAAGCAGGCAGAAAGAAATACAAACGTCTCAAAAATGATATCGACAGGAAGTGCAAAATGGCTAAGCAGGGATGGCTAGAGGACAAATGTAAGGATGTAGAGGCTTGTCTCACTAGGGGTAAGATAGATACTGCCTACAGGAAAATTAAAGAGACCTTTGGAGAGAAGAGAACCACTTGTATGAATATCAAGAGCTCAGATGGCAACCCAGTTCTAAGCAAAGAAGGGAAGGCAGAAAGGTGGAAGGAGTATATAGAGGGTTTATACAAGGGCGATGTACTTGAGGACAATATTATGGAAATGGAAGAGGATGTAGATGAAGACGAAATGGGAGATAAGATACTGCGTGAAGAGTTTGACAGAGCACTGAAAGACCTCAGTCGAAACAAGGCCCCGGGAGTAGACAACATTCCATTTGAACTACTGATGGCCTCGGGAGAGCCAGTCATGAAAAAACTCTACCATCTGGTGAGCACGATGTATGAGACAGGCGAAATACCCTCAGACTTCAAGAAGAATATAATAATTCCAATCCCAAAGAAAGCAGGTGTTGACAGATGTGAAAATTACCGAACTATCAGTTTAATAAGTCACAGCTGCAAAATACTAACGCGAATTCTTTACAGACGAATGGAAAAACTGGTAGAAGCCGACCTCGGGGAAGATCAGTTTGGATTCCGTAGAAATGTTGGAACACGTGAGGCAATACTGACCTTACGACTTATCTTAGAAGAAAGATTAAGAAAAGGCAAACCTACATTTCTAGCATTTGTAGACTTAGAGAAAGCTTTTGACAATGTTAACTGGAATACTCTCTTTCAAATTCTGAAGGTGGCAGGGGTAAAATACAGGGAGCGAAAGGCTATTTACAGTTTGTACAGAAACCAGATGGCAGTTATAAGAGTCGAGGGGCATGAAAGGGTAGCAGTGGTTGGGAAAGGTGTAAGACAGGGTTGTAGCCTCTCCCCGATGTTATTCAATCTGTATATTGAGCAAGCAGTAAAGGAAACAAAAGAAAAATTCGGAGTAGGTATTAAAATTCATGGAGAAGAAGTAAAAACTTTGAGGTTCGCCGATGACATTGTAATTCTGTCAGAGACAGCAAAGGACTTGGAAGAGCAGTTGAACGGAATGGACAGTGTCTTGAAAGGAGGATATAAGATGAACATCAACAAAAGCAAAACGAGGATAATGGAATGTAGTCAAATTAAGTCGGGTGATGCTGAGGGAATTAGATTAGGAAATGAGACACTTAAAGTAGTAAAGGAGTTTTGCTATTTAGGGAGTAAAATAACCGATGATGGTCGAAGTAGAGAGGATATAAAATGTAGACTGGCAATGGCAAGGAAAGCGTTTCTCAAGAAGAGGAATTTGTTAACATCGAGTATAGATTTAAGTGTCAGGAAGTCGTTTCTGAAAGTATTTGTATGGAGTGTAGCCATGTATGGAAGTGAAACATGGACGATAACTAGTTTGGACAAGAAGAGAATAGAAGCTTTCGAAATGTGGTGCTACAGAAGAATGCTGAAGATAAGGTGGGTAGATCACGTAACTAATGAGGAGGTATTGAATAGGATTGGGGAGAAGAGAAGTTTGTGGCACAACTTGACTAGAAGAAGGGATCGGTTGGTAGGACATGTTTTGAGGCATCAAGGGATCACAAATTTAGCATTGGAGGGCAGTGTGGAGGGTAAAAATCGTAGAGGGAGACCAAGAGATGAATACACTAAGCAGATTCAGAAGGATGTAGGTTGCAGTAGATACTGGGAGATGAAGAAGCTTGCACAGGATAGAGTAGCATGGAGAGCTGCATCAAACCAGTCTCAGGACTGAAGACCACAACAACAACATGCTTTTACGTAGTTCAATTTCCGGCTTGTAGATTAGATAGACTTATTGTAAACCGAAGTTAAACGGATTCCTTTTACCACTCATGTGGATGACCTCACATTTTCGTTATTTAGGGTTAACTGCCTGTTTTCGCACCATTCAGGTATTTTTTTAACATCGTTTTGCAATTTGTTTTGGTCTTCTGATGACTTTATTAGTCGATAAACGACAGCGTCATCTGCAAACAACTTAAGAAGGCTACTCAGGTTGTCTGCCAAATCGTTTATTTAGATAAGGAATGCAAAGGGCCTATAACACTACCTTGGGGAACGCGAGGAATCACATCTGTTTGACTCGATGACTTTCCGTCAGTTACTACGAACTGTGACCTATCTGACAGGAAATCACAAATCCGGTCACATATCTGAGACGATATTCCACAAGCACGCAATTTCACTAGAAGCCGCTTGTGCGGTACAGTGTCTAAAACTTTCCGGAAAACCAGAAATATGGGATCGATCTGAAATGCCTTGTCAGTAGCACTAAGCACTTCATTTGAATAAAGAGCTAGTTGTCTTTCACAGGAATGATCTTGTCTAAACCCATGTTGGCTGTGTGTCAATAGACAGTTTTCTTCGAGGTAATTCATAATGATGTAACAATTGGATCGTCGCCACTGCACTGAAGCAGGTCTCTCTGTTATGGGCAGTGTGACTAGATACCAGGTTTTAGAGGAACAAATGGGCAGTACTGGTGTATAAATGAGGCTGAATTTAAGGAGATTACGTCATTCGAGTCAGGGACTTGGTAATTGCTGCGTAGCCGCACTACAATACTGGAGCACCACTGGCCAATCAGACGACTGGGCAGCGCCAGCTGCAGCCTATGGTTCGAGACCAGGCTGTGTCTGCCGCCACACTCGGTCCTTCGTGAGACTTGGCGTCATAGCCCTGCTGGCTTGCTGTTCCTGTCTGCTGCCGCAAATGATGAGACCCAGGGAGGGACTCGACGTCACACCGTCAGCCGCCGTCTGTCGCCTGTCTGAGGGGCATGGGTTCAGACCAACGCACAACCTCTGAGCAAAGAGCAGCCAAGTCGCCTTCTGGCGTGTCACTCCCCTGGGAATCGCCACTGTCGCAACTGCCTGTGGCGTCGCCCTCGCTGGCTACTTTTACCCATTTTACATACTACCTTTTCACAATCTCGATAATAGCGACAACAGCATCGTATTACATTTTGTGACTGGTTACATGATAATCGTCATTTGCTTCTATTAATACTTTTTGCTCGTGTAGACGCGTTTATATGGAACGTAATCAACACCACACTCAATAATTATCGTTGGCCGCAGGAAAATCTGCACGCTACAGTGGAAACCAATTTCCAAGTTCGTTTTACGATCACTGTTTGGTGTGACACGAGCGGTAGCATGCTGATAGGTTTTGATGAGCGACTAACAAGACAGAATGATTTGCATGTTGAAAGCTTAAGAGCGTTCTCTTGACCTCACAGACTGCAATGTACTTCCAGCATTATGGAGACCCTCTACATTTTACCTGACGTATGAGAAAACTACTCAGCCGCGCTTCCCTAGTCGCTGGTTTGGTCGTGGTAGTGCAATTAACTGGGCACTAAGATAGCCAGACCTTTCGCCATTTTGATTTTGAGGTTGGATGAAGTCTGAGAAGTACAAGCAAAAGATGAATACGCGAGATGAACTGCGTGGACGCATCATGGACTCCGCTGCCCTCATTAGGAAACGTGCTGAGGCATTCAGACAGGCAACACATGTTCCCCCAAAAGAGTGCACAAATGCATTGAAGTTCGCTCTGGGTTACTCGAACATTGATTGTGTACCGTATATCGGCTGTGATGTGACGTGTACAATACTTAGAGATGGATTTTTAAACTGATACCTTGCTAAACGAATATTAACTAACTGTTGTACATGCGTACATGTGTGAAGCTGGCAATTTATTCAAGGATACAGAAAATAAATTACAATGTACATTAAATGTCTTGTGTCTCGAAAATCATTCGGAATAGGGCATATGCCTGTATGAAGTTTTTTGCTTCAAACGATAGTTCCTGTAACATCCCTGAATATTGACCATTACTCCTGGGACACACTGTTCCCCAGGAATGTGTGATGCCCTTGCTGTTAATGTCGAATATTAATGGCAGTGCAGAAAATATTAACGGTAACCTCATACTTTTTGCAGATGGTGTACTCATTTACAATTGAGATCTGCCTGAAATACGGTCCACAGATATTCAGCCTAATCTTGATAGAATTTCGGAGTGATGCAACACCTGGACACTTGCTTCAACTGGTAAAAATGCAAAATTACGCACTTCGCAAAAACAAAACACTGCAGTATTTTATAACTGCAATATCAGCGAGTCGTAATTGGAATCTGTAAACACATAAAAACACTTGGATGTAACAGGTTTTGAAGGTATGAAACGGGATGGTCGCAGAATTTAAGGAAGGCAATCATTCGCGACCCATTACTTTTACTACTCTTGCCTATCTAGATTTCGGCTCTAAGAAGGCATCTCCACATATGCAAGAGTAATAGAAGCAATTCAAATGTGGATGAGTGCTGTGTATCTCTCCTTCCTTGTAGTCTACGGTTCCTGTGCATATCAGTTCGCTTTGGAAACGATGTTAGTCGCAAAAGTGGTACGTTTTTGCAGATGATACTTGTGTTTTAAGAAATGCCATTAAAGGGAAAGCAATAGAAAACATTGTTAATTATGTTTTATAAGACTTATTAACTGGTTCTCTGAAATTGGACTTTCCCTAAATTTTTGGGAAAATGCACCATATTCAGTTCTGTACAATGAATAGAACAATATCAACAATTGACGCGGCACAAGAACAGGAGTCAGTAAACAGGGTAGAATACACCAAATTTTTGGGTCTACATACTTATGAAAACTTGAAGTAGAAGAAGCGTATTGCTGAGTTCCTCAAACAGTCAAGTTCAGCTACTTTTGTTCTTAGTATAATAGCTAGTCTTGGAAACAACATACTAACATATTTTGCGTATTTACTCTGAATAATGACTCATGTAGTAATTTTCTTGGGACATTACCAGTAAGAAATAAGGTACTGATTGCCCAAAAGCGAGCAGTAAGAATAATAAGCAATAATAAGTGACGTTCACACGCGGTCGTCATGTTCATACTTCTTCAAGGAGCTGTGCATTTTAACCACGATGTCACAAATTCGTCATAAATAATCGACAACAATTTGAGAAGAGTAGTCATTTACTCACCTGCAACACTAGAGGAAAAAGTGAAGTTTATTACCCATTATTAAAGCTTTCAGTGACTCACAAATGAGTTCAATACGCTGAAAAAATTTTTGATTATTTGCACCATAACGTACTATGTCTGACAGGTAGCGTAGCAAGATATATATATATATATATATATATATATATATATATATATATATATATATATTAGAATCATTTTTCGTGGACAACCCAGTTCTACTTCATGGACGAACTTCTCTTTAAAAGCCGGTAGCCTGACAAAGAAAATATTTTTAAATGTAGTTGAGCGATAATAGGACAAAAAATGTGTTCATTAACGCAAAGAGTCGTCATATATACGTACCCTGTAAACTGAATAATTGCATATCATTTGCTCATCCGTAGGCAAAGCAGATCACAGAATTCGTTTCATAAGTAGAATACTAGGATGTACTCAGTCTTCAAAGGAGACTGCTTACAAAACACTCATACGACCCTTCCTAGAATATTACACTAGTGTGTGTGATCCTTTCCAAATAGGACGAACAAGAGCACTGAACGTATACAGAGAAATGACTCAGCAACGATCACAGGTTTGTCTGATCTACAGGACAGTGTCACGGAAATTCTGGAGAAACTGGACTGGCAGACATCTACATACAAAGTGTCAGGAACCAGTTTTAATAGACGAATTTTAGAATATACTGCAACTCCTCTACAGCAATCGAGAGGACAGGATTAGGTTAACTCCAGCGACTATAAAGGCATACAAATGGCAATTTTTCATGAAATCCGTACGTGAATGAAAGGAGAAGAAACCCTAATTAGTTCAGTTGGATGTACCCTCTACCACACATTTCATAGTGGTTTGCAGAGTCGGTATGTAGATACACAGGGGTTCGACAATGGATGTAGATATACAGGTGTTGGACAAAAACTTGGAAGCACTGAGAGAAATGCAAAGCATGCTTGAAGATAACTGCAGATGCTATCAAACCTGCTGGGTGCGCTGTTGTATTTGATCACGAACGCCACCTGTGCAATGCCCTCAATACGTTGCAAGTGTCAGTCGTGGTCAGAAGAGCGTTGTGTGCAGCTGTAAGTGTGTTATGTCAGAGGTATGTGAATTCATAAACGGCCACATTGTTGGTGTTTTTATGGTATTTGCTTCTGTTACCAAGTAGCTGAAGTGGTTCGTGTTTCATGAGGCACCGTATCAAAGATTTATACCGAATACAAAGAGAGCAGAAACGCGCCCTCTTAGTCACAATGAGTACGAAAGTCTGTGTTGAGTAACTGTCGCAAATGATCACTGAAGAGGAGTGTGACGAAAAGGAAGCGGACCACAGCTATAATAATCACTGCAGAACTCAATGTCGCACTCGAGTAAACTGTCAGCACCAAAAGCCCGGAAGGGATCTTCATAAGCAGAGAACTGCAGTCCGATGTGGAATTTCAAAACCAAGCATTAGTGACTGCAATGGGTGTAAAAGGAAAATGTGGTGCTGAAGCCATAAAACCTTAAATATGGAGCAATGGAAGAAAGTCCTTTGGTTGGGTGTGTCTTGTTTTACACTGTTTCCAATTGCTGCCCGAGTTAATGTCTGGCATATGGATGTCCCAAGCCTATGTTACAGACTGCTTGCTGCAAAGAGCGAAACATGGCGAGGGTTCGGTGATAATTTGGTCAGCCATACTCTGGTATTCCTGGGACCCCATGGTTATTCTGCAAGGTCATATTACTGCCAAGCATTGTGTGTCAATTTTGTGTGATAAGATCCATTTCATGGTACAATATTTGTTCTCCAATAGTGACCTGCAGCATCGTCGATAGAATGGACTGTGGTCCTTTGGTGCAGAGCCGAGTGGAGGGTCTGAATCAATGGCTCAGGCGGTTCTGTGACGGTGTGGGTTGCAGATTTCTTGACTTGCGCCATCAGGTGCTGGGTTTCCATGTTCCGACTAATAGGTCAGGAGTCCACTACACACAGGAAGCTGCTACACAGGTAGTGGGGACTGTGTGGAAGGGACTGCGAGGTTTTTTAGGTTAGTGGGCCTCAAGGAACCACAGAAAGGGCGTCCGTCTAAAAGGGGGTAGGTAAAACACAGTCAGTTAATTGTAAAAACGATGGGTATTATACTCGTTAATTGGTGTAGCTGTGTTGGGAAAGAACCAGATCTCCAAGCCCAAATTGCCAGCACTGAATATAAAATAGCTGGCTAAAGCCGGAAACAACTTCAGCAGAAAGGAGACAATCTCAGTAGTCGTCTTAGATTGCTTGCAGAAGATGCTGTTATTTACCGTCTTGTAAAGTCATCATATGACCAAAACGAACTGCAAAAAAGTTAGATAAGGTATCTGTATGGTGCAAAAAGTGGCAATTGACCCTGACTAAAGTAAAGTGTGAAGTTATTCACATGAGTACTAAATAAAACCGCAAAATTTCGATTCACGGTAAGTCACACAAATCTGAAGGCTGTAAGTTCAACTAAATGCTTAGGGATTATAATTATAAATACCCTAAATTAGAACGATCACATAGATAATGTTGTTTGTACAGATAACCAAAGACTGAGATTCGATGGCAGAACACTTAGAATGTGTGACAAGTCTACTAAAGAGACTGCTTACACCACGCTTGTCCGCCCTATTCTGGAGTATTGCTGTGCGGCGCGTGATGCGCATCAGATGGGACTGGCGGATGAGATCGAAAAAGTACAATGGAGGGCAATTCGTTTTGCATTATCGCCAAGTAGGTAGGATAGTGCCACAGACATGATATGTGAATTGGAGTGGCAATCATTAAAACAAAGGTGTTCTTCGTTGCGACGGGATCTTCTCATGAAACTTTAATACCAGTTTTCTCCTTCGATTGTGAAGAAATTCTCTTGGCACCCACCTACATAGGTAGAAATGATCATCACGATAAAATAAGAGAAATTAGGGCTTGCACAGATAAAGTAAGTGCTCGTTTTATCCGTGCGCCGTTTGTGAGTGGAACGCTAGAGAGACAGCTTGAAATTGGTTCATTGAACCCACTGCCACGCACTTTATTGTGAATAGCAAAGTAATCATGAAGGTATAGATGCTGTGTTCCAGGAAGACATTGCTCCTGTTCGCAGCTCACATCGTCCAAGACTGGTTTGTGACCAAGAGATTGAGTTGTCGCATCTCCCCTGGCCACCACAGTGACAGATCTCAGCATTATGCAGCCTTCATCGTCAAATTGGGAATGAAGTGTACGTGATCACTACGCGCTTCCATCATCACTATCTGAAGTCCCCAATATTTTTCAGGAACAATGGTATAAGATTCCCCTGAAAACCGCACAGTACCTGTATTTCGCCAGTTTGTGACTACTAGAATCTGTTTAGAATGCCAACGATTTTCCTACACCGCCTTAGGCGTGGTAAGATGTTGTACTTTTGGTTTTTCCATATTTGTGTCCACGCCCAGTAGATGTCATTATAGACTATTGTTGGAGATGTCCAAGTTACGAAGTTCC
Source organism: Schistocerca cancellata (assembly GCF_023864275.1). NCBI lineage: Eukaryota > Metazoa > Arthropoda > Insecta > Orthoptera > Acrididae > Schistocerca > Schistocerca cancellata. The sequence goes on from NC_064629.1 coordinate 719,897,740, forward strand.
TCGTTCATGGGGTTCGTCCTACAGGCCGCATGTTGTATTATGCTTCTGCAGAGATGGCTGTGTGCTATAACATTGTTCAAGGGAACAGGAACAGTAGTAAATCCGGCATCTGGCTATCCGACACACGACAAAGCGTCCTACCGTTCCTGGAGGTACGCCTTCGCGTAGTCCGCTACCTTCACCCCAGCCCGCCTTGCGCCGAGCACACACACACACACACACACACACGCGCGCGCGCGCGCGCGCGCGTGCGCACACAAACGGACACGCGCGCATGCGCAATCACTTCCATATTTCTGTGTAGGAGAAAACTCCTCTCCGTAGATAAAAGCTCAAACCCAGCGAGGTGGCGAAGTGGGAAGACTCAGGACTCACAGTCAGGAGGACAGTGGTTCGAATCTCAGTCAGGGCGTTTACATTTAGGTTTCTTTCTCATCATTCTCCAGTCTAAGCTTATGCTTGGAAGACTGCAGGAAACTTAAATGTGGATGGCCTGATTGAGATACAAACCACTGGGCTCCTAACTGTGACTTCTGGTTCATCCCACTTCGTCACCTCGCTGGGTTTTAGTGATGAAGTTTGGTGAAAGCGGTTGATGCCCTCTGTGTAGTTTATAACGTTTTATTTTATCACGAGGGCCTTTGCATTGGCATTTGTGATTCGTCAAATATTTCTGCTTTAATTTTTCCGCTTTCAGCTCAGACATTTTTCCCTATATATGGAAAGCGTGATCCGTTCTTATCAAAAACCTTTACACACTGCCTCAATAGGCCCAACTGGGATGTGTTTTTTCTCTGCTATTCCAGAGTCACAAGAAGCACTTTGCTAACCAAGGAGAAAGTTCATAAGTCTAGACAAACCATCCATTGATGTATGAGACGTAATCTTCTCAAAGATCAAAACTAGGTTTTTATGTTCTTCTTTCACTTCCCTTGAGGGAGCAGGTGATATTGAACTAAATTTGTTACCATCGTGTATTAGTACAAATTTCAAATTTGCCTTGAGCTGTACACAGAAACGAGAAAGTCAACTAGAAAACATTAAGGAAGACCCATTTCCTCAGGAGTCCACTAATTTCGTGCAGAACACGAGATTGTCTACTTGAGAGTATAAAAAATAAAAATGAAGGGCTTCCTGGAACAACAAGTCGTTACGACACCAGCCTAGGCAAAACCAAAAGATACGATACCACATCCATTCGTCTAACATTTATACCGATTTAGATCGTAAAGTATGAGATTTACGACTCTTATATAGGTACGCGATACTTTGAAGTATTTACGAAATAGTAGCCTGTTCTTTTCCAAATTAACCTCTTTAGTGCGAGTTAAACCATGAAAACATAAAATTATGAAAACTGGTCATCCTACAGATTTAATTTTACAGAAGTCTATATTTAAGAAGTATTGTTGACCTTAAAGGTTTTTATTGGATTTCATTTCCTATATATACAGTTTTTCCCATATATGATAGTTACTCACCAAAATTCCAAATGTCATATGAGCTGTAGAAAAATGTAATTGTTTGTTTATCAGACAATAGTCTTCAGTGTATTAAAAAACCGCAGTTAACTTCACAAGAAAATTTCTGCTTGACATAATAATTTAATACTGCAATATGTAAACTAATGTTGGGACATGGTGGATTTTTATATTTCTTAATTTTACTACAGGAATATATAAGATTTCTTTTACAAATCGCATTTTTGTAACCATAAAAAGGTATAATTTTTGCATAAATCGCCACTGTTTGTAAAAACAGATGTCGTACTAATAATTATTTTGACAAAGGAAATTCTAGAACATTTTGGACAAAAATTTTATGTTACATAGAAGTGTATGCATCCCAAATCAGATTTGGCATAGTTGTTAGCTGAGTTGACTTTCAAGATTTTGTATGTGACACATGGTGTGTAATGTTTCTGCTATCAGCAAACATCTAAAAATGATCTCCTTCTGAGTGAAAAGAGGTTTTGGTGATAAGACTACGTTTTTTTTTGTCTTGCTGATTGGTAAAAAAAGTTGACACTAAGAAAAAACTGTGTATAATGTTATACTATGAGTGACAAACAAATTCTGAAATAAATTCCGAAGAAATCTTAAGAAATAGTATCTTCACAAGCTAGTAAACAATCTGAGAACCTATTCATACCCAAATTAGGCGAATGCTGCCTCTTCACATTGAAACAGGATGAGTATTTACCTTTATTCTACAAATTGTTTAATCATGTCTTGTAAGGGTCATTTTCTCTTGACGTTCTATTGAACTAAACATATTACATAGTTACAGCAGAGATTTATTATAAATCAGGGATATTTTGCCTCAGATGGTCCATTTTAATAGCAAGAAGGGTACCAGAATTTTTCAGTTGTATGGTAAAAGGTAACCTTGGTTCCTTGATCCGGTACATTTCTGTTGGAAGCCAGTAATTCAGAAGCTTCTTTTGACGGCTTGAGACATCTGGTGGGTTATTAACTCATCCCAGTTTAAAACCTGAGGAATTAATGCTGTACCCACATAATCACTGTCATTGTCATTAGTATCAGAGGTACAACACCAGTCCTCACAAACAACAGGTTTCGGAGTGGCTTTTGTTTCAGACGTTTTCATTTCCCCATAGTCCACAATCGTAAATGTTCTGTACAAGTTTTACAGATTTATTGTAAAAGTCTTTACAAAGTCAATAATAGGTTTTCGGTTTCCTTTCAGCGTTTATTCTTTGCATATGTAGCAAAATCCATCAAAGTGATTTACGCAACTTCTTCCACTTTAACTTATATTATTTCTGTTCAGCAACACAAGTGCAAAAAACTACAACATAGATGTTTCCTAACTGAATTATCAAGGGACGTCATTCTCGCTCAGCCCTGTACAGCCTAGTTCACACAGTAACCTCCAACTCCATCTGGTGGATATTCCTGGAACTAATTAGAAAGCAGACCGGCAATAGTGCAAACCTACAGGAACCATTCTTCATACATGTGATTTAGAAGTGCACTAACGAGAGTTAAAAATGCATATTTCATGTTGAAGTGCATATTAAACAACAATGATCAAAAAAATAAGAGCGGATAGAGGAAGACTAATTTCACTTTTTGGTTCAATGCCCCAACTGTGGCTAAAAGCAATTGTAAAATACTAGATATAAAAAAAAACAGTTGGTTCTTGGCCTGTGTAACCCGTCCCAGTTTAAACCCTAAGGAATTAATACCATAACCGCATAATCACTGTCATCATCATTAGTATCAGTGGGACAACACCAGTCCTCACAAACGACAGGTTTCAGAGTGGCTTTCGTTTCAGAGGTCTTCGTTTCCCAGTAGTCCACAATCGTAAACGATTTTCTACAAGTTTTACAGATTTATTGCAAAAGTCTTTACAAAGTCAATAATAGGTTTTCGGTTTCTCTTCAGCGTTTATTCTCTGCATATGTAGCTAAAACCATCAAAGTGATTTTCACAACTTCTTCTACTTTAACTTATATTATTTCTGTTCAACAACACAACTGCAAAAAACTGCAACATAGATGTTTCCAAACAGAACAGTCATGTGACATCTTTCTCAGTCAGCCCTGTACGGCCAGACCTCACACAGTAACCTCCAACTCCATCTGGTGGATATTTCTGGAACTAATTAGAAAGCAGCCCGTCAGTAGGGCAAACCTACACGAACCAATATTCGTACGTGTGATTTAGAAGCGCACAGACCAGAGCTACAAATGCACATTTAATATACAAGTGCATGTTAAACAACAATGATCAAGAAAATAAGAGCGGATAGAGGAAGACTGATTTCACTTTTTGATTTAACGCCACTACTGTGGCTAAAATCAATTCTAAAATCCTAGATACGAAAAAACTGTTTGCTATTGGCCTTTGTAATTACTTCATTGCTAGTTTCCCTGGAGATATCTGGTGAGTTTTTAACTCATCCCAGTTCAGTCCCTGAGGAATTAATGCCGTAACTGCATAATCACTGTCATCATCATTAGTGTTAGTGGGACGACACCAGTCATCACAAACAACAGGTTTCGGAATGGCTTTTGTTTCAGACGTTTTCGTTTCCCAGTAGTCCACAATCGTAAAGTTTTACAGATTTATTGCAGAAGTCTTTACAATGTCAATAATAGGTTTTCGGTTTCCTTTCAGCTTTCATTTTCTGCATTCCCTGAGTATCTTAAAATGATGTTATTATTGTTGGTAATAGGTGTGCAAAGCGCCAATATAGATTTGACTTCCACAGTCTGATGCATTAAATGAATAATAATTTATTTCTGCTAAGATAGTAGATTTGCTTCCAGTAGAAATAGATTTCGAGTAAATGATTTGGCCACTGAGATTAAGGTTGTCTATGGTTCACATGAATCGATTGAAGCAATTTCCAGGTCGATTCTTTGAATGAGACGCAGACGAATTTATTCCCCATGCTTCCCCCACTCAGGAAGCATTCGGTACATAATCATACCATCGTCGTTGTGGATTTGAGCCCCAACGTTCCGTTATTCTTCCATCGTCTTCGTTGTACGAAGACTAGTTTCGTTGTTTAGTTAATATCTTTGGTGACCACGCTGTGCAAAATGGAATGATGGGATATTGAACTTTCCTTCCTTCAATCTACTACTCTTCTCTCAACGAAAATTAATTTCTTTGTATAATTAATATATGTGGAAACCCAGAACGCTCCACTTCCTCCAGCTAAGGAAACAGCTGCAGTGCTAGATGACACGTTACATGCTGAAATGCTAATTCGTGAGAAACCATTACTAGCTTCATACTTGCAACACCTGACAGATTTGGAGATATATGCAAACATTGTTTTGGAATAGAAATAAGAATCCGCCAGTGGTAACAGATGATGACACCCTTGTAGCATATTGTAAGAACGATCGAAAATACATTGCTGGCCGTTGAAACTGCTCACCAGGAAGGATAGGAAATAATGACATTTTAGTCATAGTGCGCATACAGTGGTAGTAGAATTTTACACAGTCCTTTAACATTAATGTGACCACCGCCTATACTCGACGTCAACATGAAATAACCACTCACAGACATTTGGTGACAGGTGGCACCACCAGCAGTGTCGTGGGGATGCGGAAAACAGTGCAGTTGTTATCGCAATATGGAAATGGAGTGACTTATGTGATGCCGAAAAGAGTATGATGATTGACTTTCGGGCCAAGGGCGGAAGTATTTCCGAAATCGCTATTTTTGTAAACTGTTCATTTGCCACTGTGGTTAAAGTATACTGCACATCCAGAACCGGCATTGAGGCAATTGTGGTGCTCCACGGGCCATAGACAACAGAGGTGAACGACGGCGGCGGAGATGTATATAGGGGAATAGACGTGCTACTGTTAAGCAATTGACCACCTAGATGACCCAAGGAGGTAGCAACAGTGTCTCCTCAACGACCGTTCAGCGAACTTCGCTGTGTATGAGCCCTGGAAGAGGTCTCTGGTTCATGCACCCATGCTGACTGATATTCATCGGCGGCAAAGGCTGTAATTTGAACGCCAATACTTCAACTGGCGGCCACTGAGTGTCTCGACAGCTGTCCTTTTCAGATGAATCACGTATCATGTTCCATAGGAATGTCTGAAGGGAAACACCCTGCAACCAGGAGAGAGCTTTATGATCTGGGGAATGTTTTCAGTGGCATTCCCTGGGTAATCTAATCATTCTGGAAGCACAATATTTCAACAAAATACTTATATCCATCTGACCCCCACATGAATTTTTTTTTTCTTTTACATGATGCCACTTACCGGCAGGAGAAAGCATCGTGTCACATAGCTTGCAGTGTATGTGCGTGTTTCGAGTAGTACCAGGATGAGTATACTGTTCTCCCCTGGCTACCAACCTCCCTGGATTGAACTTAGTTGAGAATCAGTGGGACTACCTCGATCCCACCATGGAGCCTCAACCGAGAAACCTAGCTCAGCTGGCTATGGTGCTGGAGTCGGCATGACCCCTAGAACCTCACTGACTCCTTCTGCACGTCTCACACTGCAAAAGGTGGTCATTCAGGCTTTTGACAAGTGGTCAGTTCTGGCAGCAACGATGGCTCCAATTTGTCTGAGCATTGAGTTGCACTGAGCTTGTGTGAAAGGTATTGGTGCAGCACGCTATGCTGTTTCAGTTACATGACAATCGTAGTGTCAAGTGCAAGAATCCTAGTCTCTTGGCAACCCGTGACCAAATGTATTCAATGGGCGAAAGATCTGGAGAACATGTTGGCCAGGACTACAGTTGTACACCCTCTGTATAGAGGTAGGTTTGGACAGTGTGGTTACATGCGTTCTTGCCTCGTCTTGCTGAAATATAACGTTTTGGAGACCTCAAATATAAGGCAATATCATTGGGCTAAATGAGTCGGAAATATAACGGCTGCTGACCAAGTTACCGGCTGTGAGAACCGGAAGTAGACATTTCCTGTACGCATTGGCCCTCAATAGCATAATGCCAGGTATTGGTGCATGTATGACAATGATGGGAAAGCTGAAAAACCGTGATGGTATACGCAGAAAGAGTGTCATGGCGCCAGTCCTGTGTCCAGGGTTGTCACCACACCTCCCTCTGCTGCTGTGTCAAGGGTTGCAGCAGCAATGGTTTCTGCACTGATAGTCCGTAGTGCTCGAGACGTCACCTCACTCTCCGCGTGGATACTTGTCGTGTAGTAAGCAATCCCATTTCCTGGTTCTTGTCATGTAAGTTCACTTTATGATCCTGCACAGCTGAATGAATATGCATGTCCCACGGTCTCCAGACATATGTGATTGTTGCGATCCCTCATGTCGCTGAATAGGAATCTACTAAACACATTAATTCCATATCACGTGACAATCGAGGGATGCCAACCAACTCAAGTAGTGATACCGCGGATCGATAAACCACTGTTTCGAATGTTGACGGTGCTGCCTCTGTCGAATTCTGGCATGTGCTGGTAGACGTTCCTGTTCGTACTGTGAGGCGTAACACGATCATCTCACAACCAAACAACATTCTGAATGAGAACCCATATATGCAGAATGTAGGTGGTATTACTCCTACTACACTGCGTAGTGATACTACCCAGAATTCTGGTAAAAGTAATAAATCTTTATTGTAAGCGCTGAATGTAGCATGGAGGCTACCACGGAGTATTTTAGTGACACCGCTGGCCACCAGCCATGCTACGTCGACAAATGAGGCAGAATAATAGATGCGTAAGTGAGTTGTGAAGCAAGTATAGCCTACGCAATGGTAAATTGCCCCACGCAGCAAAGAATCTACATCTACATCTACATCTACATCTACAAGGATACTCTGCAAATCACATTTAAGTGCCTGGCAGAGGGCTAATCAAAACACCATCTCAATTCTCTATTATTCCAATCTCGTATAGCGTGTATAAAGAACAAACACTTATATCTTTCCGTACGAGCTCGGATTTCCCTTACTTTAGAGAGGTGATTGTTTCTTCCTATGTAGGTCGGTGTCAACAAAATATTTTCGCATTAGGAGGGGAAAGTTGGAGACTGGAATTTCGTGAATAGGTTCCGCCGTTACGAAAAACGCCTTTCTGTTAATTTTGTCGAGTCAAAATTCTTATCATTTCTGTGACACTCTCTCCCATATTTTGCGATAATACAAAACGTGCTGCCCTTCTTTGAACTTTTTCGATGCACTCCGTCAGTCCTATCTGGTAAGTATCCCACACCGCGCAGCAGTATTCTAAAAGACGACGGACAGGCGTAGTATAGGCAGTCTCCTTAGTAGTTCTGTTACGTTTTCTAAGTGTCCTGCCAATAAAACGCCGTCTTTGCGTACCCTTCCCCACAACATTTTCTATGTGTTAATTCCAGTTTAAGTTGTTCGTAATTGTAATACCTATGCTTTTAGTTCAATTTCCGGCTTTTAGATTAGACAGATTTATTGTAAACCGAAGTTAAACGGATTCCTTTTACCACTCATGTGGATGACCTCACATTTTCGTTATTTAGGGTTAACTGCCTGTTTTCGCACCATTCAGGTATTTTTTCAACATCGTTGTGCAATTTGTTTTGGTCTTCTGATGACTTTATTAGTCGATAAACGACAGCGTCATCTGCAAACAACTTAAGACGGCTACTCAGGTTGTCTGCCAAATCGTTTATTTAGATAAGGAATGCAAAGGGCCTTTAACACTACCTTGGGGACGCGAGGAATCACATCTGTTTGACTCGATGACTTTCCTTCAGTTACTACGAACTGTGATCTCTCTGACAGGAAATCACAAATCCGGTCACATATCTGAGACGATATTCCACAAGCACGCAATTTCACTAGAAGCCGCTTGTGCGGTACAGTGTCTAAAACTTTCCGGAAAACCAGAAATAAGGGATCGATCTGAAAACCCTTGTCAATAGCACTAAGCACTTCATTTGAATAAAGAGCTAGTTGTCTTTCACAGGAATGATCTTGTCTAAACCCATGTTGGCTGTGCGTCAATAGACAGTTTTCTTCGAGGTAATTCATAATGATGTAACAATTGGATCGTCGCCACTGCACTGAAGCAGGTCTCTCTGTTATGGGCAGTGTGACTAGATACCAGGTTTTAGAGGAACAAATGGGCAGTACTGGTGTATAAATGAGGCTGAATTTGTGGAGATTACGTCATTCGAGTCAGGGACTTGGTAATTGCTGCGTAGCCGCACTACAATACTGGAGCACCACTGGCCAATCAGACGACTGGGCAGCGCCAGCTGCAGCCTATGGTTCGAGACCAGGCTGTGTCTGCCGCCACACTCGGTCCTTTGTGAGACTTGGCGTCACAGTCCTGCTGGCTTGCTGTTCCTGTCTGCTGCCGCAAATGATGAGACCCAGGGAGGGACTCGACGTCACACCGTCAGCCGCCGTCTGTCGCCTGTCTGAGGGGCATGGGTTCAGACCAACGCACAACCTCTGAGCAAAGAGCAGCCAAGTCGCCTTCTGGCGTGTCACTCCCCTGGGAATCGCCACTGTCGCAACTGCCTGTGGCGTCGCCCTCGCTGGCTACTTTTACCCATTTACATACTACCTTTTCACAATCTCGATAATAGTGACAATAGCATCGTATTAAATTTTGTGACTGGTTACATGATAATCGTCATTTGCTTCTATTAATACTTTTTGCTCGTGTAGACACGTTTATATGGAACGTAATCAACACCACACTCAATAATTATCGTTGGCCGCAGGAAAAACTCCACGCTACAGTGGAAACCAATTTCCAAGTTCGTTTTACGATCACTGTTTGGTGTGACACGAACGGTAACATGCTGATAGGTTTTGATGAGCGACTAACAAGACAGAATGATTTGCATGTTGAAAGCTTAAGAGGGTTCTCTTGACCTCACGGACTGCAATGTCCTTCCAGCATTATGGAGATCCTCTACATTTTACCAGACGTATGAGAAAACTACTCAGCCGCACTTCCCTAGTCGCTGGTTTGGTCGTGGTAGTGCAATTAACTGGGCACTAAGATTGCCAGACCTTACGCCATTTTGATTTTGTGGTTGGATGAAGTCTGAGAAGTACAAGCAAAAGATGAATACGCGAGATGAACTGCGTGGACGCATCATGGACACTGCTGCCCTCATTAGGAAACGTGCTGAGGCATTCAGACAGGCAACACATGTACCGTATATCGGCTGTGATGTGACGTGTACAATACTTAGAGATGGATTTTTAAACTGATACCTTGCTAAACGAATATTAACTAACTGTTGTACATGCGTACATGTGTAAAGCTGGCAAATTATTCAAGGATACAGAAATTAAATAACGATGTACATTAAATGTCTTGTGTCTCGAAAATCATTCGGAATAGGGCATATGCCTGTATGAAGTTTTTTGCTTCAAACGATCGTTCCTGTAACATCCCTGAATATTGACCATTACTCCTGGGACACACTGTTCCCCAGGAATGTGTGATGGGGCCCTTGCTGTTCATGTCGAATATTAATGGCAGTGCAGAAAATATTAACGGTAACCTCATACTTTTTGCAGATGGTGTACTCATTTACAATTGAGATCTGCCTGAAATACGGTCCACAGATATTCAGCCTAATCTTGATAGAATTTCGGAGTGATGCAACACCTGGACACTTGCTTCAACTGGTAAAAATGCAAAATTACGCACTTCGCAAAAACAAAACACTGCAGTATTTTATAACTGCAATATCAACGAGTCGTAATTGGAATCTGTAAACACACAAAAACACTTTGATGTAACAGGTTTTGAAGGTATGAAACGGGATGGTCACAGAATTTAAGGAAGGCAATCATTCGCGACCCATTACTTTTACTACTCTTGCCTATCTAGATTTCGGCTCTAAGAAGGCGTCTCCACATATGCAAGAGTAATAGAAGCAATTCAAATGTGGCTGAGTGCTGTGTATCTCTCCTTCCTTGTAGTCTACGGTTCCTGTGCATATCAGTTCGCTTTGGAAACGATGTTAGTCGCAAAAGTGGTACGTTTTTGCAGATGATACTTGTGTTTTAAGAAATGCCATTAAAGGGAAAGCAATAGAAGACATTGTTAATTATGTTTTTATAAGGCTTATTAACTGGTTCTCTGAAATTGGTTTTCCCTAAATTTTTGAGAAAATGCGCCATATTCAGTTCTGCACAATGAATAGAATAATATCAACAATTGACGCGGCACAAGAACAGGAGTCAGTAAACAGGGTAGAATACTCCAAATTTTTGGGTCTACATACTTATGAAAACTTGAACTAGAATAAGTGTATTGCTGAGTTGCTCAAACAGTCAAGTTCAGCTACTTTTGTTCTTAGTATAATAGCTAGTCTTGGAAACAACATACTAACATATTTTGCGTATTTACTCTGAATAATGACTCATGTAGTAATTTTCTTGGGACATTACCAGTAAGAAATAAGGTACTGATTGCCCAAAAGCGAGCAGTAAGAATAATAAGCAATAATAAGTGACGTTCACACGCGGTCGTCATGTTCATACTTCTTCAAGGAGCTGTGCATTTTAACCACGATGTCACAAATTCGTCATAAATAATAGGCAAAATTTACTCACCTGCAACACTAGAGGAAAAAGTGAAGTTTATTACCCATTATTAAAGCTTTCAGTGACTCACAAATGAGTTCAATACGCTGCAAAAAGTTTTTGATTATTTGCACCATAACGTACTATGTCTGACAGGTAGCGTAGCAAGATTTATATATATATATATATATATATATATATATATATATATATATATATATATATATATATATATATATATATATATATTAGAATCATTTTCCTTGGACAACCCAGTTCTACTTCATGGACGAACTTCTCTTTAAAAGCCGGTAGCCTGAGAAAGAAAATATGTTTAAATGTAGTTGAGCGAATAGGACAAAAAAATGTGTTCATTAATGTAAACAGTCGTCATATATACGTACCCTGTAAACTGAATAATTGCATATCATTTGCTCATCCGTAGGCAAAGCAGATCACAGAATTCGTTTCATAAGTAGAATACCAGGATGTACTCAGTCTTCAAAGGAGACTGCTTACAAAACACTCATGCGACCCTTCCTAGAATATTGCACTAGTGTGTGTGATCCTTTCCAAATAGGACGAACAAGAGCACTGAACGTATACAGAGAAATGACTCAGCAACGATCACAGGTTTGTCTGATCTACAGGACAGTGTCACGGAAATTCTGGAGAAACTGGACTGGCAGACATCTACATAAAAAGTCTCAGGAACCAGTTTTAGTAGACGAATTTTAGAATATACTGCAACTCCTCTGCAGCAATCGAGAGGACAGGATTAGGTTAACTCCAGCGACTATGAAGGCATACAAATGGCAATTTTTCATGAAATCCATACGTGAATGGAAGGAGAAGAAACCCTAATTAGTTCAGTGGATGTACCCTCTACCACACATTTCATAGTGCTTTGCAGAGTCGGTATGTAGATACACAGGGGTTCGACAATGGATGTAGATATGCAGGTGTTGGACAAAAACTTGGAAGCACTGAGAGAAATATAAAGCATGCTTAATCATAAATGCGGATGCTATCCAAACCTGCTGGGTGCGCTGTTGTATTTGATCACGAACGCCACCTGTGCAATGCCCTCAATACGTTGCAAGTGTCAGTCGTGGTCGGCAGAGTGTTCTGTGCAGCTGTAAGTGTGTTATGTCAGAGGTAAGTGAATTCATAAATGGCCAGATTGTTGGTGATTTAATGGTATTTGCTTGTGTTACCAAGTAGCTGAAGTGGTTCGTGTTTCATGAGGCACCGTATCAAAGATTTATACCGAATACAATGAGAGCGGAAACGCGTACTCTGAGTCACAGTGCGAACGGGAGTATGTGTTGAGTAACCACTGCAGATGATCATTGAAGAGGACTGTGACGAAAAATAAGAGGACAGCAGCTATGATAATCACTGTAGAACTCAATTTCGCACTCGAGTACACTGTCAGCACCAAAACAACAGGAACGGATCTTCATAAGCAGAGAACTGCAGGCTGAAGTGGGATTTCGAAACCAAGTATTAGCGACTGCAATGGGTGTAACAGGAAAAGGTGGTACTGAAGCCATAAAAACTTAAATGTGAAACAATGGAAGAAAGTGATTTGGTTGTCTGAGTCTTGTTTTACACTGTTTCCAATTGCTGCCCGAGTTAATGTCCGGCATATGCATGTCCCATGCCTACGATACAGACAGCTTGCTGCCAACAGCGAAACATGGCGAGGGTTCGGTGATAATTTATTCAGCCATACCGTGGTATTCCTTGTACCCCATGGTTACTCTGCAAGGATGTAGTTGTTGAACAGTTCAAAGAAAACTTGATTCTCACTTCAAATAGGTACCCCACTCATACAATTATAGTCGGTGGTGACTTTGATCAGTCCTCGATTTGCTGGAAAAATTATACGTTTAAAGCTGGGGACAGGCATATAACGTCATCTGAAATTGTACTAAACGCTTTCTCAGAAAATTATTTTGAAGAGTTAGTTTATAAGCCAACTCGAAGCGTAAATGGTTGCGAAAGCATACTTGACCTCTTAGCAACAAATAATCCTGGACAAATAGTGACTATCGTGACGAATACAAGGATTAGCGACCACAAGGCAGTAGTTGCTAGTCTGAATACCATAACTCCTACAACCATCAAAAAGAAACGCAAAGTATATCTATTTAAAAAACTGATAAAAATACTCTTAACGTCTTTTTAAGAGACAGTCTGCACTCCTTCCGATTTGATCATGTAAGTGTAGAAAAGTTGTGGAATGATTTCCAAAAGATAATATCGACAGCAATTGAGAGATACATACCACATAAATTAATAAGTGATGGTACTGATACCCCATGGTACACAAAACGGATCAGATCACTGTTGTAAAAACAGCGAAAAATGCGTACCAAATTTAAAAGGACGCAAAATAACCAAGACTGGTAAAGTTTTGCCGAAGTTCGAAATATAGTGCGTACTTCAATGCGAGATGCTTTCAATAATTTCCACAACGAAACTCTGTCACGAAATCTGGCAGAAAACCCAAAGAGATTCTGGTGATACATAAAGCACACTAGTGGCAAGACGCAATTAATAGAGGAACTCAGGGCGGAACGGGATATTTAACGTTTAAGAATTTCTATAAAATAAGGGAACACAAGGAAACAAATCTTAAAGTGATAAAAAACTCCTTGTAATGTAGCCTAATGTACCTTATTTTAAAATCACTTAAAACAGTACATTTTGCATTTTTTACAATTTTTCGAAGAAAGTCTTGCATATTGCCCGTTCTGCCCCACCCACGGGGCAGAGTGGGATAAGGGTATTTTTTGTTAAATTATTGCATACACGTTGAATTTGAATTACGAATATCTTATTAAAGTGAGACAAAATGTTGTATAACAGGCAATTCAGACTAAGGAATATGTAATTTAAATAATTAAAAAGTCATTCTTCAAAATAAGAAAATATTTTAATGTCATTCTGAAAAATGTACAATGCTTAATAACCACCAAACCACTAGCCCTTTCGACAATAGTCACAAATCAGTATTTCCTCTTCATCTTCACTGTCTATGCCAGCTCATGAATTGTGTGCCCACTCTGGCATGCGACCCAGCCCTCATTAGAAACGGAGTAAAAGTCCCCACAGTAGAGACACTCAGCATCCTCTCTCTCTGATTCTCTCTTCTCCACCACTTCTTTCTTTTATTTTTCTTAAGGTCTTTGATGTCCTCTGTTTCAGTATATTGGGTGTACAGTCTGATATTTTGCCTTAAGTTGCACTGCACCTGACGTCTCTGTCCTGACATTGTTTATGTTTGTGCACCCTCCTCCTTTCTGTAGGCCTAGTTTACGTGCGACAGCATTCTGCAGTTCCTTCTTATAAGGAGAATCTGTTAATACGACGGTTTTTCCTTTTCGTCTTGTACTCCGCCGAGTATACTGACAGATTAGTGGGATTGGAATGACAGCCTCGGGCGATATCTGGAAAGCTGAGTTGATCGGCGAACGTAGCTGGTTGGGAGAGTCTGGCATCCATGAACATCCAGGTTGGGTTTGCTTTCTACTTGCATCAAAATATGACAGAGCACAATGGGACACTATCCCATTCTGCCCTGTCCCATTCCGCCCCAAGAGCACTTTTGAGGTTAACAACTTAATGCATTAAATAACTAAAATATAACAAATACCATGCACTTTAAGGGAATGTGTCATTTTAGGGTATACAATTAACAACTTACCTGGCGATGAAACTCACCAAACGTTAGAACAACGCAAGCGGTTACGTGACGGAGAACAATTCACTTAGATCTCGCACTTCAAACTAAATCAGAATGGCTGCCCTCACTTCCCTTACAGGTTGTAACACTGTGCAGTCTAGAAAAGAGCAATTTCCCATTGTGCCCCGCTATCCCGTTCTGCCCCGAATTCCCCTACCTTCACAGCGCGATAACAACGCTGAAGTCACTAATGACACTGCCACTAAAGAACAGATTTTAAACATAATTTTCAGAAACTCCTTCAACAAAGAAGACGAAGTTAATATTCCTGAATTCCTATCAAGAACAACTGTCAAGATGAGAAACATAGAAATAATTATCCTTGCTGTCGCAAAGTAGCTAGAATCACTTAATAAAAGCAAGGCTTCCGGTCAAGACTGTATACCAGTAAGGTTCCTCTCAGAGTATGCTGATACAATAGCTCCATATTTAGCAATTTGATACAACCGGTCGTTCCCAGAAAGATCCGTACCTAAAGACTGGAAAATTACTCAAGTGACACCAATACCCAAAACGGGAAGTAAGAGTAATCCATTGAATAACAGACCCATATCACTAACGTCGATTTGCAATAGGATTCTGGAACATACACCGTATTCGGACTTTATAAAGTACCTCGAGGAAAACGATTTATTGACACGTAGTCAGCACGAATTCAGAAAATATCATTCTTTCGAAACACAACTAGCTCTTTATACTAATGAAGTAATGAGTGCTATCGACGGGGGATGTCAAACTGATTCCATATTTTTAGGTTTCCAGAAGGATTGTGATACTGTTCCTCACAAGCATCTTCTAACCAACTGTGTGCCTATAGAATATCGCCTCAGTTATGTGGCTGGATTCATGATTCCCTGTCAGAAAGGTAACACACACACACACACACATACACACGCACACACTCACACATATACACCCAGACCGCAGCGCCATCTGTTGTTGAAAATTGTAACTACTGTAATTTCGAAAGTTTGTCTGCCTGAAAATGTACTGTTGTCCCAAGCATATTGCAACAAACGGTGTATTTCTATCGCTGCTCGTTTAGTTTTTATTGCCGTTTCAAATATACCGGTCATTTTTGAAACACCCTGTATTTACGTTGATGTAAAATTTGTTCATGCTTTGCAGAAACCCATACATATTATGAGACCTATATTTTATCTTCTCTGTGAATAAAATGATGTAGCTACTGCAGAGAGAGAGAAAAGAGAGAGAGAGGAGAGAGAGAGAGAGAGAGAGAGAGAGTGGGTGGGCACATGTGCAATATACTAGCGAGAATGTACTCTGTTTCAGCTTTTTAATTTTTGCTGTGCTTCATGGCATTTATTACCAGAAGACAATCTACAGCAAATGCAAAAGTTTAATTATCCAGTGGTGAACATCATTGCAGACACAAATAGCTCATCTGATGTTTAATAATCACAAAACAGTGCAACACTACTTATATCACTGAAATATGCATAGTATTATTTCTCAGTGAAGAGAAAGTGTGACAAGTTGAATGATTTACAAGTACAAAACCTCACAAGAAAGGCAAATTTGGACTGTAAAAAGGCACTTGTATTTATGTTAATACATGATTCATTGTTAGTTTTGCACAGCAATATTTGCATGCCTATTTTGATCTGTCACAGGCAACAAATTTCAGGCTTTCATCTACAAGTATCCACTAGATATTCTGACAGTCATCAAGCATAGACTTTACAGTTTGTGCCAAAGAAAAGGAGTTTCAGGAATTGAAGATGAATATATGTATGTAATATGCAGAGGTCAAGAAGTCATTGAAGTCCAAGGAATTACCAATTCAGCTTTTTTTTCATATTATCTGTGTGAGGTATTTGACTCTGTGAATCTCTGCTTTTGTGGGGAAAATATGAAATTTTGTATACTTAAAGGTACCGTGCAATAAGCGAATGCTTTACTAAAATATTTTGTTCATCATCTGGCAATCCACAAGAAAAAAAGTTCTCAGAATAAATAACATCATAATATTTATGTTAGCAAACAAATAGAAGCATAGAAGTAATACTTCAATTGAATGTCATTCTCTTCACCCCCCCACCCCCTCCCCCGATTCTCTCTCTCTCCCTCTCCCTCCCTCCCTCCCTCCCTCCCTCCCCCTCCCCCCACACTCCCCCCTCTCTCTCTCTCTCTCTCTCTCTCTCTCTCTCTCTCATACACACACAGACACACACACACACACAGACAAATGGTTCAAATGGCTCTGAGCACTATGGGACTTAACAGCTGAGATCATCAGTCCCCTAGAACTTAGAACTACTTAAACCTAACTAACCTAAGAACATCATACACATCCATGCCCGAGGCAAGATTCGAACCTGCGACTGTAGCGGTCGCGCAGTTCCAGACTGCAGTGCCTAGAAGCGCTCGGTCACCATGGCCAGCCACACACAGACACACACACACACTTGTGGTAAGTAGGAGGAGTCATGGGGCAGACAGAACTCCCGGACATTCATCTAAGTGGCCAGCATGTAGCCATACATGAAAGTTATAACAATCTAATTCCCACCAAATTTACATTGACTTTCAGTAACAATCTCAAGGAAAGCATTTATAAAATTAACTTCCCAACGCAGAGACATTTCATTTCATTTTTTATTGGTCATTTTAATCATTTGTTGTACAAAGTATACAATATGATATTGGACAAGTCATTGTGATTTGCAATACACCTTTTTAAATCATACAAGTATATTTACATTGATTTAGACTTAATATTATCACAGCTGAAAATTCGGCTTTCATACGTGATATTTAACACAGGTAATTCAATCAGGTTTTTTTACATAAATCTTTTGATTAACATTTCAGTTATTCTTTTTTTAATATTTGGCAACAGATTTGTATGTTTCAAGATATTCATCTATACTATAACAACACTTTTGCAATAAATATTTATGGACAGCAGTTTTAAATTTTGAAGTGTCTTTTATTGTTTTAATATTATTAATTAGCTTATTGTAGAGTCTGTTTTGTGTTTGTTGTGGTCCATTCTGTTTCAGTGTTGTGTATGCATGTTGAACATGTATATCCTACTTTCTCCTTGAGTTATGCATATGGATAGTCTGGTTAATTGATACAAGATTGTTGCTGTTTTCTAAGAATTGCCCAACAAATAGTATCACTTTTAAGATATACAGAAACAATAGCGGAAGGGTGTTAAGTTTCCTAAATGAGGGCTTACGTGAGCTTCTTGAAGCAGCATTTTCTGTGGCTCTTACAATTCTCTTTTGGAATATAAAACAACTTCTGCTTGCAGATGTATTTCTCCAAAGGATTATGCTATAGCACAAGAAGGATTCTGCCTGGGCAAAATGTACATTTTTAGTGTCTCTTTTGATGTGCAACCAGAAAGAATTTTGATAGTATAACAAATCTTATTCAATTTATTTGTAATGTATTTTGCATGTTGAACCCATCTTAGATCTTCTTGTTCCATATTCGAAGAAATTTTGTAGAGCTTACATTTCCAAGAGTCCTGGTAAACAACTCTATGTCTGGTGTTGGTGGACATTTATTTTGCACTGTGTGTAAGTGTATAGTAACTGTTTTTTTTCTGTATTTATTGCTAAACTGTTTCAAGAAAACCAGTCTGTATTGTGGGTGGTACACTTTTTAATCTCGTGCAGTAATTCTACTCTGGTCCTTCCTTTTATTATCAAATTTCTGTCATCTGTGAATTTTATGTAATTATGGCATGGATTGGTTGGTTCCAAGTCATTCACAAAGAGTAGAAACAGAGTTGGTCCTAGAATGGAGCCTTGTGGTACACCGTACCTAATGCTCTGCTTTTCTGAGCAGTCGGACTTTATCTTGTTCCCTTCTTGGATAGCAAGCTCAACTAATTGCTCTCTGTTTTGGAGACATGGTTTTGTCCATTCATAGTCTGGGCCACTAGTACTGACAGATTCACGTTTCTTAAGCAACATGTTGTGATTGATGACATCAAATGATTTAGAGGGGTCTAAAAATATGCTGAAATATGTTCTTTGCTGTCTATTGCGCTTAAGGCTTTATTTAGGAATGCAAAAATAGCCGTCTCAGTAGAATTAGATTTTTGGAATCCATGTTGCATATTAAGGAATTTCTTCTATGAAAATTATTAGTCTTTTTTCTTTTTCACTTCAAATCACCCATCTTTGGGGTGCATCAGATCAATCACTTCTTTGATGCTTGTGCTCTGTTTTTCTCCCAATAGTTCTTCATTCTATCTGATCTCTTCTTTCTTTCCTCCTCTCATATCTGAATCGGTTTCCTAGTGTTGATCTTAACTTGGAACCTCTTAGTTTTGACTTTGGTCACGGTCTTGGCTGTACCATTCTTTAACATGTCTTCGGTAATCTGGAGTTCTCTCAAATCCTTTTCCACTTCCTTAAACCAATTGAGTTTAATACTCTTTTTTGTAAAAGAAGTCAAAGGTTTGTTTAGTTAGTCTGTTGGGATTCATTCAGAGTATGTGTCCATAGAAATCAATCCTCCTTTTCCTCATGGTTTTTGAGAGTCTATCCGACTTTGCATACAGGGCTTTGTTTCTATAGAAAACTTGTTTGTTATTTCAGAATTTGGGACCCATGGTCTTTCTCAAAATTTTCCTCTCCTTGATTTCCAATTTCTCCATTTGCCCTTTCCTCCCTATGACTAGTGTCTCTGCTGCATAGAGTGCTTCCAGCTTAATTACTGTGCTATAATGCCTTATTTTGATTTTCCAAGAGAGGGCTTTCTTATTGTATGTGTTTTTGGTTTTCGAGAAAGCTAGTTCCATTTTATTCCTTCTTGCTTCTATTGCTTTCCCTTCAAGGTTGTTCCATTTAGTCCATTCCCCTAGGTACTTGAAACTCCTAATCAACTCTATTTTTGAGCCCCTACTTTAATTCTCTTAGGAGTAACCATTATATTCGTCATAATCTTCATTTTTTCGTAAGACATCTTAAGTCCTATCTTCCCTGCCTGCTCTTATAACTTGGCGATTTGTTCTTTACCTTCCTCCCATGTTTCCGCAAGCAGCGCCATGTCGTCAACAGATGCCAAACACTTAATCGTGATTCCTTTGTTTTTTGTTCCAAGTCTTATTCCCATCTCATTCTTGCATTCCATTGCCTCACAACCTTTTCGAGTGCACAGTGAAACAACACTGGTGAGAGACCATCCCCTTGTCGGACCCCTGTTCTCATCTCAAAAGGTTCTGACAGTTCACAGGCAACTGCGCAGAGAACTTAAATGTAATGAAGATATTGCTTTCATGAAATATGTTAGACTCTATAAAACTATATTTAAAAGAGTTGTCAAGGCAGCAAAACAACTGGCAAATAACAGGCTAAGTTTAAATCATAAAAATTATACAAAGACTGTGTGGTCTGTCATTAAATCTGTGTTAGGTGTTAACGCATGTAACCAAGAAATTTCAAAAGTTGACACTGAAGGAAATACTATTGTAAATCAGAGTACTTTAATGAATTTTTTTATAAATGTAGCAAAGTCTAATGTAGATGTAAGAGATTATCACAACAAAGTAAATCCCTTTGGCCTAGGCAAAATCTCTGAAAACTTTATGAAATTCTCAAAAGTTTCTGTGGAAGATGTAGAAAATGCTGTTCTAACATTAAGAAACAAAAAATCTGCAGGTTGGGATGGAATACCCACCAAAGTTATTAAAGTGGTACACAATAGAATTGCAAACCCACTAGCTCAGACAATAAATCAGTGTTTTGAAGAGGGCTGTTTCCCAGAGGTACTGAAATATGCTGAAGTCAAACCACTCTTCAAGAAGGGATCAAGAGAGATCATGGGAAATTATCATCCTATCTCCATTCTCCCAGTCCTATCTAAAATATTTGAAAAACTTGCTGTTGCACAAATCCAAAACTTCATTGCAAAGTATTCTTTTATTCTAAACAATAAATTTGGTTTTCAGCAGGGTAAAAACACCATCAATGCAGTAAACAGTTTCATTGAGAAAATAAGCACATCGTAGACAAGAGAAATAAGGTGACAGGAATTTTCTGTGACCTCACAAAGGCATTTGATTCCGTAAACCATGCATTGCTTGTTTACAAACTTGAAAAGTATGGCATTAGCGGCAGTGCCCTACAATGGCTTAACTCCTAGTTAGCCAACAGAAAGCAAAGAGTTAGCATTTCTTCAAATGGCACATATTATTTTTCTGACTGGAAAAAAATATCTCAGGGTGTTCCACAAGGATCCATATTAGGCCCAGTCCTATTTCTCTTTTACGTTAATGACTGACCATTAAATATCAGTTCCCCATCAGTTCTGTTCGCAGATGATACTTCTGTCTTAGTTAAAGATCAGGACTCCGAAAAAATTCCCAAATCTGTGATCAGTACCCTCAGTACCTTAGAAACTTGGTTTTAGCTAAATGGGTTGAATCTAAACATATCTAAGACTCACATGATAAAGTCCAGAACCAAACAGTCAAAATGTGAGCAGATTAAGGTTGTACACAACAACCAAGGTATGCAAGAAGTTGACTCAGTCAAATTCTTAGGTTTAAATGTAGATAAAAATTTGAGCTGGCAGGCACACATTGAATACCTGGCAAATAAACTGAGCAGCTTTGCATTTGCAATGCAGCTGACATGGACACACGAAAAGTAGCATATACAAGCTACTTCAAAAACGATTAATAGTTATGGTAATGTTCTTTGGGGTAACTCGACAAACATAGTGTGGATACTAAAAATACAGAAAAAAAACATACGAAATATGTGCACTGCAAATCACAAAGAATCATGTTGACCATTATTTAGAAAACTTAAAATATTAACTCTGCCATCCTTATACGTATATGAGATTATTATATTTTTGTACACCAGACATGAATTATTTGAGGTAAACCATGTTGTCCATTCACATGATACCAGAAACAAAGAACATTTTATGCTCCCCATCCACCGCCTCAGACTGTATGCCCAGGGACCTCAATACATGGGAATGAAAATTTGTAATAAATTAAAAGGGAACAAGTTGATGCAGGTGTATTTAGGTTCACTTAAAAGAAAACTATATGAGGTACTGACACTGAAGTGTTATTACTCAGTGGATGAATTCATGCAGGACAAATGGGAAATTTGAGCTGGGTACAATGTGTTATCCTTATAGTGCTGTTATTTATTATAGTGCTATTACTTATTAATGTAAAAATCATTGTAATTGTTTTATAAATTTTTGACATGTCTCCTGTACGCAAACCAAAGGGATTGCAGATGTACGTCATGAGATGTTAAAACACAATTCACAAAAATTCACAATTCGCCCATGAATCTGACTTTAGAGGACGTATTCGTTAGTGTCTCCTTGATGAAATTTAGAGTTTTGTCATCCAAGCTAAACTCCACCAAAATATTGAACGACGACTCTCTGTCTATATAATCACAAGCTTTTTGGAAGACTACAAAAGTCAATATATATGGTTTTGCCCTCTGCTTCTGATATGCTAAAATGTTTCTGAGATCTGTTCAGGGCAAGATTTTCCTTTCCTAAACCCTGCATGATACTCCCCAATCTGGCAATCCAGCTAGGATTCTACTCTTTTAAGTAGAGCTCTGGACAATATCTTGTAGGTCACATCCACCAGGAAAATCCCTCTGTAGTTATTGGGGTCAGATATAGGCCCTTTTTTGTGAAGAGGGTGTATCAGGGCCATTTTCCATTCCTCTGGAATGATTCCTTTCTTCCATATCTCTTCAAAAAGTTTCTGGAGTAAGACAATTTCATTTTTGCTTGCATACTTCCATAATTGGGCTGTTATCTGATTTTCACCTGATGCCTTGAAATTTTCCGTATGATTTAGTATTGCTTGGATCTCACTTACAGGTGGGGGTTTAGAGCCTGGGTTGGGGGATGATTTCGGTCCACCATTGAACGCCATCTTTTGGTGTAGTTCCTCACAGTTTAGAAGTTCCTTGAAGTATTTTGCTAGTATCTTACAGTTGCCCCTATTACTATCCTATGTTCCCTTCTTTGTCCTGAGGTGGGGGGTCATATCTGTTTAGCTTCTCCCTGAAGATCCAATAATAGTTTCTCATGTTGTTCTTAGCAAATTCGTCATGCCCAGGGACCTCAATACTTGGGAATGAAAATTTGTAATAAATTAAAAGGGAACAAGTTGATGCAGGTGTATTTAGGTCCACTTAAAAGAAAACTATATGAGGTACTGACACTGAAGTGTTATTACTCAGTGGATGAATTCATGCAGGACATATCTAAGACTCACATGATAAAGTTCATAACCAAACAGTCAAAATGTGAGCAGATTAAGGTTGTACACAACAACCAAGGTATGCAAGAAGTTGACTCAGTCAAATTCTTAGGTTTAAATGTAGATAAAAATTTGAGCTGGCAGGCACACATTGAATACCTGGCAAATAAACTGAGCAGCTTTGCATTTGCAATGCAGCTGACATGGACACACGAAAAGTAGCCTATACAAGCTACTTCAAAAACGATTAATAGTTATGGTAATGTTTTTTGGGGTAACTCGACAAACATAATGTGGATACTAAAAATACAGAAAAAAAATCATACGAAATATGTGCACTGCAAATCACAAAGAATCATGTTGACCATTATTTAGAAAACTTAAAATATTAACTCTGCCATCCTTATACATATATGAGATTATTATATTTTTGTACACCAGGCATGAATTATTTGAGGGAAACCATTTTGTCAATTCACATGATACCAGAAACAAAGAACATTTTATGCTCCCCATCCACCGCCTCAGACTGTATGCCCAGGGACCTCAATACATGGGAATGAAAATTTGTAATAAATTAAAAGGGAACAAGTTGATGCAGGTGTATTTAGGTTCACTTAAAAGAAAACTATATGAGGTACTGACACTGAAGTGTTATTACTCAGTGGATGAATTCATGCAGGACAAATGGGAAATTTGAGCTGGGTACAATGTCTTATCCTTATAGTGCTGTTATTTATTATAGTGCTATTACTTATTAATGTAAAAATCATTGTAATTGTTTTATAAATTTTTGACATGTCTCCTGTACGCAAACCAAATGGATTGCAGATGTACGTCATGAGATGATTAAAACACAATTCACAAAAATTCACAATTCGCCCATGAATCTGACTTTAGAGGACGTATTCGGTAGTGTCTCCTTGATGATATTTAGAGTTTTGTCATCCAAGCTAAACTCTTCCAAAATATTGAACGACGACTCTCTGTCTATGGAATCACAAGCTTTTTGGAAGACTACAAAAGTCAATATATATGGTTTTGCCCTCTGCTTCTGATATGCTAAAATGTTTCTGAGATCTGTTCAGGGCAAGATTTTCCTTTCCTAAACCCTGCTTGATACTCCCCAATCTGGCAATCCAGCTAGGATTCTACTCTTTTAAGTAGAGCTCTGGATAATATCTTGTAGATCACATCCACCAGGAAAATCCCTCTGTAGTTATTGGGGTCAGATATAGGACCTTTTTTGTGAAGAGGGTGTATCAGGGCCATTTTCCATTCCTCTGGAATGATTCCTTTCTTCCATATCTCTTCAAAAAGTTTCTGGAGTAAGACAATTTCATTTTTGCTTGCATACTTCCATAATTGGGCTGTTATCTGATTTTCACCTGATGCCTTGAAATTTTCCATATGATTTAGTATTGCTTGGATCTCACTTGCAGGTGGGGGTTTAGAGCCTGGGTTGGGGAATGATTTCGGTCCACCATTGAACGCCATCTTTTGGTGTAGTTCCTCACAGATTAGAAGTTCCTTGAAGTATTTTGCTAGTATCTTACAGTTGCCCCTATTACTATCCTATGTTCCCTTTTTTGTCCTGAGGTGGGGGGTCATATCTGTTTAGCTTCTCCCTGAAGATCCAATAATAGTTTCTCATGTTGTTCTTAGCAAATTCGTCATTTATCTTCCTGAGCAGTTGGTCTTCTTGCTCCTTCTTAACTTTCTTGACCTCCTTGGACACCATCTTTCTAGTTTCCACAAAGTGCTGCCAGGCACTCTCATCCTTTTTGGTTTGCCAGATGTGCCATGTCTTCTTCCTCAGATCAAGTAGTCTATCACACTCATCATTCCACCACCTGTGCTTCTTCATCCTGGTAACAGGACCAATCTGCTCTGCCTTGGTTATAAGACTCTTCTCCATCTGTTTCCAGTCCTGGTCTTATAGGTCACTGGTTAACTTGCCCCATTCCTCCTTCTTCACCTTTATTTTCTCTGGATCATATCTCCTTGATGCAAGTTTTTTCCTATGAAAGTTATTCTTGGGGATGATCTTCAGTTTCACTTTAGATAGATAGTGGTCAGAATCGAGGTTGGCCCCTTTGAGAACTCTAACATTTTGGATTTCCTTACGAAATTAAACCAATTGAGTTTAATACTTTTTTTTGTAAAAGAAGTCAAAGATTTGTTTAGTTAGTCTGTTGGGATTCATTCAGAGTATGTGTCCATAGAAATCAATCCTCCTTTTCCTCATGGTTTTTGAGAGTCTATCCGACTTTGCATACAGGGCTTTGTTACTATAGAAAACTTGTTTGTTATTTCAGAATTTGGGACCCATGGTCTTTCTCAAAATTTTACTCTTCTTGATTTCCAATTTCTCCATTTGCCCTTTCCTCCCTATGACTAGTGTCTCTGCTGCATAGAGTGCTTCCAGCTTAATTACTGTGCTATAATGCCTTATTTTGATTTTCCAAGAGAGGGCTTTCTTATTGTATGTGTTTTTGGTTTTCGAGAAAGCTAGTTCCATTTTATTCCTTCTTGCTTCTATTGCTTTCCCTTCAAGGTTGTTCCATTTAGTCCATTCCCCTAGGTACTTGAAACTGCTAATCAACTCTATTTTTTGAGCCCCTACTTTAATTCTCTTAGGAGTAACCATTATATTCGTCATAATCTTCATTTTTTCGTAAGACATCTTAAGTCCTATCTTCCCTGCCTGCTCTTGTAACTTGGCGATTTGTTCTTTACCTTCCTCCCATGTTTCCGCAAGCAGCGCCATGTCGTCAACAGATGCCAAACACTTAATCGTGATTCCTTTGTTTTTTGTTCCAAGTCTTATTCCCCTCTCATTCTTGCATTCCATTGCCTCACAACCTTTTCGAGTGCACAGTTAAACAACACTGGTGAGAGACCATCCCCTTGTTGGACCCCTGTTCTCATCTCAAAAGGTTCTGACAGTTCACAGGCAACTGCGCAGAGAACTTAAATGTAATGAAGATATTGCTTTCATGAAATATGTTAGACTCTATAAAACTATATTTAAAAGAGTTGTCAAGGCAGCAAAACAACTGGCAAATAACAGGCTAAGTTTAAATCATAAAAATTATACAAAGGCTGTGTGGTCTGTCATTAAATCTGTGTTAGGTGTTAACGCATGTAACCAAGAAATTTCAAAAGTTGACATTGAAGGAAATACTATTGTAAATCAGAGTACTTTAATGAATTTTTTTATAAATGTAGCAAAGTCTAATGTAGATGTAAGAGATTATCACAACAAAGTAAATCCCCTTGGCCTAGGCAAAAACTCTGAAAACTTTATGAAATTCTCAAAAGTTTCTGTGGAGGATGTAGAAAATGCTGTTCTAACATTAAGAAACAAAAAATCTGCAGGTTGGGATGGAATACCCACCAAAGTTATTAAAGTGGTACACAATAGAATTGCAAACCCACTAGCTCAGACAATAAATCAGTGTTTTGAAGAGGGCTGTTTCCCAGAGGTACTGAAATATGCTGAAGTCAAACCACTCTTCAAGAAGGGATCAAGAGAGATCATGGGAAATTATCATCCTATCTCCATTCTCCCAGTCCTATCTAAAATATTTGAAAAACTTGCTGTTGCACAAATCCAAAACTTCATTGCAAAATATTCTGTTATTCTAAACAATAAATTTGGTTTTCAGCAGGGTAAAAACACCATCAATGCAGTAAACAGTTTCATTGAGAAAATAAGCACATCGTTAGACAAGAGAAATAAGGTGACAGGAATTTTCTGTGACCTCACAAAGGCATTTGATTCCGTAAACCATGCATTGCTTGTTTACAAACTTGAAAAGTATGGCATTAGCGGCAGTGCCCTACAATGGCTTAACTCCTACTTATCCAACAGAAAGCAAAGAGTTAGCATTTCTTCAAATGGCACATATTATTTTTCTGACTGGAAAAAAAAATATCTCAGGGTGTTCCACAAGGATCCATATTAGGCCCAGTCCTATTTCTCTTTTACGTTAATGACTTACCATTAAATATCAGTTCCCCATCAGTTCTGTTCGCAGATGATACTTCTGTCTTAGTTAAAGATCAGGACTCCGAAAAAATTCCCAAATCTGTGATCAGTACCCTCAGTACCTTAGAAACTTGGTTTCAGCTAAATGGGTTGAATCTAAACATATCTAAGACTCACATGATAAAGTCCAGAACCAAACAGTCAAAATGTGAGCAGATTAAGGTTGTACACAACAACCAAGGTATGCAAGAAGTTGACTCAGTCAAATTCTTAGGTTTAAATGTAGATAAAAATTTGAGCTGGCAGGCACACATTGAATACCTGGCAAATAAACTGAGCAGCTTTGCATTTGCAATGCAGCTGACATGGACACACGAAAAGTAGCATATACAAGCTACTTCAAAAACGATTAATAGTTATGGTAATGTTTTTTGGGGTAACTCGACAAACATAGTGTGGATACTAAAAATACAGAAAAAAAATCATACGAAATATGTGCACTGCAAATCACAAAGAATCATGTTGACCATTATTTAGAAAACTTAAAATATTAACTCTGCCATCCTTATACATATATGAGATTATTATATTTTTGTACACCAGACATGAATTATTTGAGGTAAACCATGTTGTCCATTCACATGATACCAGAAACAAAGAACATTTTATGCTCCCCATCCACCGCCTCAGACTGTATGCCCAGGGACCTCAATACATGGGAATGAAAATTTGTAATAAATTAAAAGGGAACAAGTTGATGCAGGTGTATTTAGGTTCACTTAAAAGAAAACTATATGAGGTACTGACACTGAAGTGTTATTACTCAGTGGATGAATTCATGCAGGACAAATGGGAAATTTGAGCTGGGTACAATGTGTTATCCTTATAGTGCTGTTATTTATTATAGTGCTATTACTTATTAATGTAAAAATCATTGTAATTGTTTTATAAATTTTTGACATGTCTCCTGTACGCAAACCAAATGGATTGCAGATGTACGTCATGAGATGATTAAAACACAATTCACAAAAATTCACAATTCGCCCATGAATCTGACTTTAGAGGACGTATTCGTTAGTGTCTCCTTGACGATATTTAGAGTTTTGTCATCCAAGCTAAACTCCTCCAAAATATTGAACGACGACTCTCTGTCTATGGAATCACAAGCTTTTTGGAAGACTACAAAAGTCAATATATATGGTTTTGCCCTCTGCTTCTGATATGCTAAAATGTTTCTGAGATCTGTTCAGGGCAAGATTTTCCTTTCCTAAACCCTGCTTGATACTCCCCAATCTGGCAATCCAGCTAGGATTCTACTCTTTTAAGTAGAGCTCTGGACAATATCTTGTAGGTCACATCCACCAGGAAAATCCCTCTGTAGTTATTGGGGTCAGATGTAGGACCTTTTTTGTGAAGAGGGTATATCAGGGCCATTTTCCATTCCTCTGGAATGATTCCTTTCTTCCATATCTCTTCAAAAAGTTTCTGGAGTAAGACAATTTCATTTTTGCTTGCATACTTCCATAATTGGGCTGTTATCTGATTTTCACCTGATGCCTTGAAATTTTCCATATGATTTAGTATTGCTTGGATCTCACTTACAGGTGGGGGTTTAGAGCCTGGGTTGGGGGATGATTTCGGTCCACCATTGAACGCCATCTTTTGGTGTAGTTCCTCACAGTTTAGAAGTTCCTTGAAGTATTTTGCTAGTATCTTACAGTTGCCCCTATTACTATCCTATGTTCCCTTTTTTGTCCTGAGGTGGGGGGTCATATCTGTTTAGCTTCTCCCTGAAGATCCAATAATAGTTTCTCATGTTGTTCTTAGCAAATTCGTCATTTATCTTCCTGAGCAGTTGGTCTTCTTGCTCCTTCTTAACTTTCTTGACCTCCTTGGACTCCATCTTTCTAGTTTCCACAAAGTGCTGCCAGGCACTCTCATCCTTTTTGGTTTGCCAGATGTGCCATGTCTTCTTCCTCAGATCAAGTAGTCTATCACACTCATCATTCCACCACCTGTGCTTCTTCATCCTGGTAACAGGACCAAGCTGCTCTGCCTTGGTTATAAGACTCTTCTCCATCTGTTTCCAGTCCTGGTCTTCTAGGTCACTGGTTAACTTGCCCCATTCCTCCTTCTTCACCTTTATTTTCTCTGGATCATATCTCCTTGATGCAAGTTTTTTCCTATGAAAGTTATTCTTGGGGATGATCTTCAGTTTCACTTTAGATAGATAGTGGTCAGAATTGAGGTTGGCCCCTTTGAGAACTCTAACATTTTGGATTTCCTTACGAAATTAAACCAATTGAGTTTAATACTCTTTTTTGTAAAAGAAGTCAAAGATTTGTTTAGTTAGTCTGTTGGGATTCATTCAGAGTATGTGTCCATAGAAATCAATCCTCCTTTTCCTCATGGTTTTTGAGAGTCTATCCGACTTTGCATACAGGGCTTTGTTTCTATAGAAAACTTGTTTGTTATTTCAGAATTTGGGACCCATGGTCTTTCTCAAAATTTTCCTCTCCTTGATTTCCAATTTCTCCATTTGCCCTTTCCTCCCTATGACTAGTGTCTCTGCTGCATAGAGTGCTTCCAGCTTAATTACTGTGCTATAATGCCTTATTTTGATTTTCCAAGAGAGGGCTTTCTTATTGTATGTGTTTTTGGTTTTCGAGAAAGCTAGTTCCATTTTATTCCTTCTTGCTTCTATTGCTTTCCCTTCAAGGTTGTTCCATTTAGTCCATTCCCCTAGGTACTTGAAACTGCTAATCAACTCTATTTTTTGAGCCCCTACTTTAATTCTCTTAGGAGTAACCATTATATTCGTCATAATCTTCATTTTTTCGTAAGACATCTTAAGTCCTATCTTCCCTGCCTGCTCTTGTAACTTGGCGATTTGTTCTTTACCTTCCTCCCACGTTTCCGCAAGCAGCGCCATGTCGTCAACAGATGCCAAACACTTAATCGTGATTCCTTTGTTTTTTGTTCCAAGTATTATTCCCCTCTCATTCTTGCATTCCATTGCCTCACAACCTTTTCGAGTGCACAGTTAAACAACACTGGTGAGAGACCATCCCCTTGTCGGAGCCCTGTTCTCATCTCAAAAGGTTTTGACAGTTCACAGGCAACTGCGCAGAGAACTAAAATGTAATGAAGATATTGCTTTCATGAAATATGTTAGACTCTATAAAACTATATTTAAAAGAGTTGTCAAGGCAGCAAAACAACTGGCAAATAACAGGCTAAGTTTAAATCATAAAAATTATACAAAGGCTGTGTGGTCTGTCATTAAATCTGTGTTAGGTGTTAACGCATGTAACCAAGAAATTTCAAAAGTTGACATTGAAGGAAATACTATTGTAAATCAGAGTACTTTAATGAATTTTTTTATAAATGTAGCAAAGTCTAATGTAGATGTAAGAGATTATCACAACAAAGTAAATCCCTTTGGCCTAGGCAAAAACTCTGAAAACTTTATGAAATTCTCAAAAGTTTCTGTGGAGGATGTAGAAAATGCTGTTCTAACATTAAGAAACAAAAAATCTGCAGGTTGGGATGGAATACCCACCAAAGTTATTAAAGTGGTACACAATAGAATTGCAAACCCACTAGCTCAGACAATAAATCAGTGTTTTGAAGAGGGCTGTTTCCCAGAGGTACTGAAATATGCTGAAGTCAAACCACTCTTCAAGAAGGGATCAAGAGAGATCATGGGAAATTATCATCCTATCTCCATTCTCCCAGTCCTATCTAAAATATTTGAAAAACTTGCTGTTGCACAAATCCAAAACTTCATTGCAAAATATTCTGTTATTCTAAACAATAAATTTGGTTTTCAGCAGGGTAAAAACACCATCAATGCAGTAAACAGTTTCATTGAGAAAATAAGCACATCGTTAGACAAGAGAAATAAGGTGACAGGAATTTTCTGTGACCTCACAAAGGCATTTGATTCCGTAAACCATGCATTGCTTGTTTACAAACTTGAAAAGTATGGCATTAGCGGCAGTGCCCTACAATGGCTTAACTCCTACTTATCCAACAGAAAGCAAAGAGTTAGCATTTCTTCAAATGGCACATATTATTTTTCTGACTGGAAAAAAATATCTCAGGGTGTTCCACAAGGATCCATATTAGGCCCAGTCCTATTTCTCTTTTACGTTAATGACTTACCATTAAATATCAGTTCCCCATCAGTTCTGTTCGCAGATGATACTTCTGTCTTAGTTAAAGATCAGGACTCCGAAAAAATTCCCAAATCTGTGATCAGTACCCTCAGTACCTTAGAAACTTGGTTTCAGCTAAATGGGTTGAATCTAAACATATCTAAGACTCACATGATAAAGTTCAGAACCAAACAGTCAAAATGTGAGCAGATTAAGGTTGTACACAACAACCAAGGTATGCAAGAAGTTGACTCAGTCAAATTCTTAGGTTTAAATGTAGATAAAAATTTGAGCTGGCAGGCACACATTGAATACCTGGCAAATAAACTGAGCAGCTTTGCATTTGCAATGCAGCTGACATGGACACACGAAAAGTAGCATATACAAGCTACTTCAAAAACGATTAATAGTTATGGTAATGTTTTTTGGGGTAACTCGACAAACATAGTGTGGATACTAAAAATACAGAAAAAAAATCATACGAAATATGTGCACTGCAAATCACAAAGAATCATGTTGACCATTATTTAGAAAACTTAAAATATTAACTCTGCCATCCTTATACATATATGAGATTATTATATTTTTGTACACCAGACATGAATTATTTGAGGTAAACCATGTTGTCCATTCACATGATACCAGAAACAAAGAACATTTTATGCTCCCCATCCACCGCCTCAGACTGTATGCCCAGGGACCTCAATACATGGGAATGAAAATTTGTAATAAATTAAAAGGGAACAAGTTGATTCAGGTGTATTTAGGTTCACTTAAAAGAAAACTATATGAGGTACTGACACTGAAGTGTTATTACTCAGTGGATGAATTCATGCAGGACATATCTAAGACTCACATGATAAAGTTCAGAACCAAACAGTCAAAATGTGAGCAGATTAAGGTTGTACACAACAACCAAGGTATGCAAGAAGTTGACTCAGTCAAATTCTTAGGTTTAAATGTAGATAAAAATTTGAGCTGGCAGGCACACATTGAATACCTGGCAAATAAACTGAGCAGCTTTGCATTTGCAATGCAGCTGACATGGACACACGAAAAGTAGCATATACAAGCTACTTCAAAAACGATTAATAGTTATGGTAATGTTTTTTGGGGTAACTCGACAAACATAGTGTGGATACTAAAAATACAGAAAAAAATCATACGAAATATGTGCACTGCAAATCACAAAGAATCATGTTGACCATTATTTAGAAAACTTAAAATATTAACTCTGCCATCCTTATACATATATGAGATTATTATATTTTTGTACACCAGACATGAATTATTTGAGGTAAACCATGTTGTCCATTCACATGATACCAGAAACAAAGAACATTTTATGCTCCCCATCCACCGCCTCAGACTGTATGCCCAGGGACCTCAATACATGGGAATGAAAATTTGTAATAAATTAAAAGGGAACAAGTTGATGCAGGTGTATTTAGGTTCACTTAAAAGAAAACTATATGAGGTACTGACACTGAAGTGTTATTACTCAGTGGATGAATTCATGCAGGACAAATGGGAAATTTGAGCTGGGTACAATGTGTTATCCTTATAGTGCTGTTATTTATTATAGTGCTATTACTTATTAATGAAAAAATCATTGTAATTGTTTTATAAATTTTTGACATGTCTCCTGTACGCAAACCAAAGGGATTGCAGATGTACGTCATGAGATGATTAAAACACAATTCACAAAAATTCACAATTCGCCCATGAATCTGACTTTAGAGGACGTATTCGTTAGTGTCTCCTTGATGATATTTAGAGTTTTGTCATCCAAGCTAAACTCATCCAAAATATTGAACGGCGACTCTCTGTCTATGGAATCACAAGCTTTTTGGAAGACTACAAAAGTCAATATATATGGTTTTGCCCTCTGCTTCTGATATGCTAAAATGTTTCTGAGATCTGTTCAGGGCAAGATTTTCCTTTCCTAAACCCTGCTTGATACTCCCCAATCTGGCAATCCAGCTAGGATTCTACTCTTTTAAGTAGAGCTCTGGACAATATCTTGTAGGTCACATCCACCAGGAAAATCCCTCTGTAGTTATTGGGGTCAGATGTAGGACCTTTTTTGTGAAGAGGATGTATCAGGGCCATTTTCCATTCCTCTGGAATGATTCCTTTCTTCCATATCTCTTCAAAAAGTTTCTGGAGTAAGACAATTTCATTTTTGCTTGCATACTTCCATAATTGGGCTGTTATCTGATTTTCACCTGATGCCTTGAAATTTTCCATATGATTTAGTATTGCTTGGATCTCACTTACAGGTGGGGGTTTAGAGCCTGGGTTGGGGGATGATTTCGGTCCACCATTGAACGCCATCTTTTGGTGTAGTTCCTCACAGTTTAGAAGTTCCTTGAAGTATTTTGCTAGTATCTTACAGTTGCCCCTATTACTATCCTATGTTCCCTTTTTTGTCCTGAGGAGGGGGGTCATATCTGTTTAGCTTCTCCCTGAAGATCCAATAATAGTTTCTCATGTTGTTCTTAGCAAATTCGTCATTTATCTTCCTGAGCAGTTGGTCTTCTTGCTCCTTCTTAACTTTCTTGACCTCCTTGGACACCATCTTTCTAGTTTCCACAAAGTGCTGCCAGGCACTCTCATCCTTTTTGGTTTGCCAGATGTGCCATGTCTACTTCCTCAGATCAAGTAGTCTATCACACTCATCATTCCACCACCTGTGCTTCTTCATCCTGGTAACAGGACCAAGCTGCTCTGCCTTGGTTATAAGACTCTCCTCCATCTGTTTCCAGTCCTGGTCTTCTAGGTCACTGGTTAACTTGCCCCATTCCTCCTTCTTCACCTTTATTTTCTCTGGATCATATCTCCTTGATGCAAGTTTTTTCCTATGAAAGTTATTCTTGGGGATGATCTTCAGTTTCACTTTAGATAGATAGTGGTCAGAATTGAGGTTGGCCCCTTTGAGAACTCTAACATTTTGGATTTCCTTACGAAATTAAACCAATTGAGTTTAATACTCTTTTTTGTAAAAGAAGTCAAAGATTTGTTTAGTTAGTCTGTTGGGATTCATTCAGAGTATGTGTCCATAGAAATCAATCCTCCTTTTCCTCATGGTTTTTGAGAGTCTATCCGACTTTGCATACAGGGCTTTGTTTCTATAGAAAACTTGTTTGTTATTTCAGAATTTGGGACCCATGGTCTTTCTCAAAATTTTCCTCTCCTTGATTTCCAATTTCTCCATTTGCCCTTTCCTCCCTATGACTAGTGTCTCTGCTGCATAGAGTGCTTCCAGCTTAATTACTGTGCTATAATGCCTTATTTTGATTTTCCAAGAGAGGGCTTTCTTATTGTATGTGTTTTTGGTTTTCGAGAAAGCTAGTTCCATTTTATTCCTTCTTGCTTCTATTGCTTTCCCTTCAAGGTTGTTCCATTTAGTCCATTCCCCTAGGTACTTGAAACTGCTAATCAACTCTATTTTTTGAGCCCCTACTTTAATTCTCTTAGGAGTAACCATTATATTCGTCATAATCTTCATTTTTTCGTAAGACATCTTAAGTCCTATCTTCCCTGCCTGCTCTTGTAACTTGGCGATTTGTTCTTTACCTTCCTCCCACGTTTCCGCAAGCAGCGCCATGTCGTCAACAGATGCCAAACACTTAATCGTGATTCCTTTGTTTTTTGTTCCAAGTCTTATTCCCCTCTCATTCTTGCATTCCATTGCCTCACAACCTTTTCGAGTGCACAGTTAAACAACACTGGTGAGAGACCATCCCCTTGTCGGAGCCCTGTTCTCATCTCAAAAGGTTTTGACAGTTCACAGGCAACTGCGCAGAGAACTAAAATGTAATGAAGATATTGCTTTCATGAAATATGTTAGACTCTATAAAACTATATTTAAAAGAGTTGTCAAGGCAGCAAAACAACTGCCAAATAACAGGCTAAGTTTAAATCATAAAAATTATACAAAGGCTGTGTGGTCTGTCATTAAATCTGTGTTAGGTGTTAACGCATGTAACCAAGAAATTTCAAAAGTTGACATTGAAGGAAATACTATTGTAAATCAGAGTACGTTAATGAATTTTTTTATAAATGTAGCAAAGTCTAATGTAGATGTAAGAGATTATCACAACAAAGTAAATTCCTTTGGCCTAGGCAAAAACTCTGAAAACTTTATGAAATTCTCAAAAGTTTCTGTGGAGGATGTAGAAAATGCTGTTCTAACATTAAGAAACAAAAAATCTGCAGGTTGGGATGGAATACCCACCAAAGTTATTAAAGTGGTACACAATAGAATTGCAAACCCACTAGCTCAGACAATAAATCAGTGTTTTGAAGAGGGCTGTTTCCCAGAGGTACTGAAATATGCTGAAGTCAAACCACTCTTCAAGAAGGGATCAAGAGAGATCATGGGAAATTATCATCCTATCTCCATTCTCCCAGTCCTATCTAAAATATTTGAAAAACTTGCTGTTGCACAAATCCAAAACTTCATTGCGAAATATTCTGTTATTCTAAACAATAAATTTGGTTTTCAGCAGGGTAAAAATACCATCAATGCAGTAAACAGTTTCATTGAGAAAATAAGCACATCGTTAGACAAGAGAAATAAGGTGACAGGAATTTTCTGTGACCTCACAAAGGCATTTGATTCCGTAAACCATGCATTGCTTGTTTACAAACTTGAAAAGTATGGCATTAGCGGCAGTGCCCTACAATGGCTTAACTCCTACTTATCCAACAGAAAGCAAAGAGTTAGCATTTCTTCAAATGGCACATATTATTTTTCTGACTGGAAAAAAATATCTCAGGGTGTTCCACAAGGATCCATATTAGGCCCAGTCCTATTTCTCTTTTACGTTAATGACTTACCATTAAATATCAGTTCCCCATCAGTTCTGTTCGCAGATGATACGTCTGTCTTAGTTAAAGATCAGGACTCCGAAAAAATTCCCAAATCTGTGATCAGTACCCTCAGTACCTTAGAAACTTGGTTTCAGCTAAATGGGTTGAATCTAAACATATCTAAGACTCACATGATAAAGTTCAGAACCAAACAGTCAAAATGTGAGCAGATTAAGGTTGTACACAACAACCAAGGTATGCAAGAAGTTGACTCAGTCAAATTCTTAGGTTTAAATGTAGATAAAAATTTGAGCTGGCAGGCACACATTGAATACCTGGCAAATAAACTGAGCAGCTTTGCATTTGCAATGCAGCTGACATGGACACACGAAAAGTAGCATATACAAGCTACTTCAAAAACGATTAATAGTTATGGTAATGTTTTTTGGGGTAACTCGACAAACATAGTGTGGATACTAAAAATACAGAAAAAAAATCATACGAAATATGTGCACTGCAAATCACAAAGAATCATGTTGACCATTATTTAGAAAACTTAAAATATTAACTCTGCCATCCTTATACATATATGAGATTATTATATTTTTGTACACCAGACATGAATTATTTGAGGGAAACCATTTTGTCCTTCACATGATACCAGAAACAAAGAACATTTTATGCTCCCCATCCACCGCCTCAGACTGTATGCCCAGGGACCTCAATACATGGGAATGAAAATTTGTAATAAATTAAAAGGGAACAAGTTGATGCAGGTGTATTTAGGTTCACTTAAAAGAAAACTATATGAGGTACTGACACTGAAGTGTTATTACTCAGTGGATGAATTCATGCAGGACAAATGGGAAATTTGAGCTGGGTACAATGTGTTATCCTTATAGTGCTGTTATTTATTATAGTGCTATTACTTATTAATGTAAAAATCATTGTAATTGTTTTATAAATTTTTGACATGTCTCCTGTACGCAAACCAAAGGGATTGCAGATGTACATCATGAGATGATTAAAACACAATTCACAAAAATTCACAATTCGCCCATGAATCTGACTTTAGAGGACGTATTCGTTAGTGTCTCCTTGATGATATTTAGAGTTTTGTCATCCAAGCTAAAATCATCCAAAATATTGAACGACGACTCTCTGTCTATGGAATCACAAGCTTTTTGGAAGACTACAAAAGTCAATATATATGGTTTTGCCCTCTGCTTCTGATATGCTAAAATGTTTCTGAGATCTGTTCAGGGCAAGATTTTCCTTTCCTAAACCCTGCTTGATACTCCCCAATCTGGCAATCCAGCTAGGATTCTACTCTTTTAAGTAGAGCTCTGGACAATATCTTGTAGGTCACATCCACCAGGAAAATCCCTCTGTAGTTATTGGGGTCAGATGTAGGACCTTTTTTGTGAAGAGGATGTATCAGGGCCATTTTCCATTCCTCTGGAATGATTCCTTTCTTCCATATCTCTTCAAAAAGTTTCTGGAGTAAGACAATTTCATTTTTGCTTGCATACTTCCATAATTGGGCTGTTATCTGATTTTCAACTGATGCCTTGAAATTTTCCATATGATTTAGTATTGCTTGGATCTCACTTACAGGTGGGGGTTTAGAGCCTGGGTTGGGGGATGATTTCGGTCCACCATTGAACGCCATCTTTTGGTGTAGTTCCTCACAGTTTAGAAGTTCCTTGAAGTATTTTGCTAGTATCTTACAGTTGCCCCTATTACTATCCTATGTTCCCTTTTTTGTCCTGAGGTGGGGGGTTATATCTGTTTAGCTTCTCCCTGAAGATCCAATAATAGTTTCTCATGTTGTTCTTAGCAAATTCGTCATTTATCTTCCTGAGCAGTTGGTCTTCTTGCTCCTTCTTAACTTTCTTGACCTCCTTGGACACCATCTTTCTAGTTTCCACAAAGTGCTGCCAGGCACTCTCATCCTTTTTGGTTTGCCAGATGTGCCATGTCTACTTCCTCAGATCAAGTAGTCTATCACACTCATCATTCCACCACCTGTGCTTCTTCATCCTGGTAACAGGACCAAGCTGCTCTGCCTTGGTTATAAGACTCTCCTCCATCTGTTTCCAGTCCTGGTCTTCTAGGTCACTGGTTAACTTGCCCCATTCCTCCTTCTTCACCTTTATTTTCTCTGGATCATATCTCCTTGATGCAAGTTTTTTCCTATGAAAGTTATTCTTGGGGATGATCTTCAGTTTCACTTTAGATAGATAGTGGTCAGAATTGAGGTTGGCCCCTTTGAGAACTCTAACATTTTGGATTTCCTTACGAAATTAAACCAATTGAGTTTAATACTCTTTTTTGTAAAAGAAGTCAAAGATTTGTTTAGTTAGTCTGTTGGGATTCATTCAGAGTATGTGTCCATAGAAATCAATCCTCCTTTTCCTCATGGTTTTTGAGAGTCTATCCGACTTTGCATACAGGGCTTTGTTTCTATAGAAAACTTGTTTGTTATTTCAGAATTTGGGACCCATGGTCTTTCTCAAAATTTTCCTCTCCTTGATTTCCAATTTCTCCATTTGCCCTTTCCTCCCTATGACTAGTGTCTCTGCTGCATAGAGTGCTTCCAGCTTAATTACTGTGCTATAATGCCTTATTTTGATTTTCCAAGAGAGGGCTTTCTTATTGTATGTGTTTTTGGTTTTCGAGAAAGCTAGTTCCATTTTATTCCTTCTTGCTTCTATTGCTTTCCCTTCAAGGTTGTTCCATTTAGTCCATTCCCCTAGGTACTTGAAACTGCTAATCAACTCTATTTTTTGAGCCCCTACTTTAATTCTCTTAGGAGTAACCATTATATTCGTCATAATCTTCATTTTTTCGTAAGACATCTTAAGTCCTATCTTCCCTGCCTGCTCTTGTAACTTGGCGATTTGTTCTTTACCTTCCTCCCACGTTTCCGCAAGCAGCGCCATGTCGTCAACAGATGCCAAACACTTAATCGTGATTCCTTTGTTTTTTGTTCCAAGTCTTATTCCCCTCTCATTCTTGCATTCCATTGCCTCACAACCTTTTCGAGTGCACAGTTAAACAACACTGGTGAGAGACCATCCCCTTGTCGGAGCCCTGTTCTCATCTCAAAAGGTTTTGACAGTTCACAGGCAACTGCGCAGAGAACTAAAATGTAATGAAGATATTGCTTTCATGAAATATGTTAGACTCTATAAAACTATATTTAAAAGAGTTGTCAAGGCAGCAAAACAACTGGCAAATAACAGGCTAAGTTTAAATCATAAAAATTATACAAAGGCTGTGTGGTCTGTCATTAAATCTGTGTTAGGTGTTAACGCATGTAACCAAGAAATTTCAAAAGTTGACATTGATGGAAATACTATTGTAAATCAGAGTACTTTAATGAATTTTTTTATAAATGTAGCAAAGTCTAATGTAGATGTTAGAGATTATCACAACAAAGTAAATCCCTTTGGCCTAGGCAAAAACTCTGAAAACTTTATGAAATTCTCAAAAGTTTCTGTGGAGGATGTAGAAAATGCTGTTCTAACATTAAGAAACAAAAAATCTGCAGGTTGGGATGGAATACCCACCAAAGTTATTAAAGTGGTACACAATAGAATTGCAAACCCACTAGCTCAGACAATAAATCAGTGTTTTGAAGAGGGCTGTTTCCCAGAGGTACTGAAATATGCTGAAGTCAAACCACTCTTCAAGAAGGGATCAAGAGAGATCATGGGAAATTATCATCCTATCTCCATTCTCCCAGTCCTATCTAAAATATTTGAAAAACTTGCTGTTGCACAAATCCAAAACTTCATTGCGAAATATTCTGTTATTCTAAACAATAAATTTGGTTTTCAGCAGGGTAAAAATACCATCAATGCAGTAAACAGTTTCATTGAGAAAATAAGCACATCGTTAGACAAGAGAAATAAGGTGACAGGAATTTTCTGTGACCTCACAAAGGCATTTGATTCCGTAAACCATGCATTGCTTGTTTACAAACTTGAAAAGTATGGCATTAGCGGCAGTGCCCTACAATGGCTTAACTCCTACTTATCCAACAGAAAGCAAAGAGTTAGCATTTCTTCAAATGGCACATATTATTTTTCTGAGTGGAAAAAAATATCTCAGGGTGTTCCACAAGGATCCATATTAGGCCCAGTCCTATTTCTCTTTTACGTTAATGACTTACCATTAAATATCAGTTCCCCATCAGTTCTGTTCGCAGATGATACGTCTGTCTTAGTTAAAGATCAGGACTCCGAAAAAATTCCCAAATCTGTGATCAGTACCCTCAGTACCTTAGAAACTTGGTTTCAGCTAAATGGGTTGAATCTAAACATATCTAAGACTCACATGATAAAGTTCAGAACCAAACAGTCAAAATGTGAGCAGATCAAGGTTGTACACAACAACCAAGGTATGCAAGAAGTTGACTCAGTCAAATTCTTAGGTTTAAATGTAGATAAAAATTTGAGCTGGCAGGCACACATTGAATACCTGGCAAATAAACTGAGCAGCTTTGCATTTGCAATGCAGCTGACATGGACACACGAAAAGTAGCATATACAAGCTACTTCAAAAACGATTAATAGTTATGGTAATGTTTTTTGGGGTAACTCGACAAACATAGTGTGGATACTAAAAATACAGAAAAAAAATCATACGAAATATGTGCACTGCAAATCACAAAGAATCATGTTGACCATTATTTAGAAAACTTAAAATATTAACTCTGCCATCCTTATACATATATGAGATTATTATATTTTTGTACACCAGACATGAATTATTTGAGGGAAACCATTTTGTCCTTCACATGATACCAGAAACAAAGAACATTTTATGCTCCCCATCCACCGCCTCAGACTGTATGCCCAGGGACCTCAATACATGGGAATGAAAATTTGTAATAAATTAAAAGGGAACAAGTTGATGCAGGTGTATTTAGGTTCACTTAAAAGAAAACTATATGAGGTACTGACACTGAAGTGTTATTACTCAGTGGATGAATTCATGCAGGACAAATGGGAAATTTGAGCTGGGTACAATGTGTTATCCTTATAGTGCTGTTATTTATTATAGTGCTATTACTTATTAATGTAAAAATCATTGTAATTGTTTTATAAATTTTTGACATGTCTCCTGTACGCAAACCAAATGGATTGCAGATGTACGTCATGAGATGATTAAAACACAATTCACAAAAATTCACAATTCGCCCATGAATCTGACTTTAGAGGACGTATTCGTTAGTGTCTCCTTGATGATATTTAGAGTTTTGTCATCCAAGCTAAACTCCTCCAAAATATTGAACGGCGACTCTCTGTCTATGGAATCACAAGCTTTTTGGAAGACTACAAAAGTCAATATATATGGTTTTGCCCTCTGCTTCTGATATGCTAAAATGTTTCTGAGATCTGTTCAGGGCAAGATTTTCCTTTCCTAAACCCTGCTTGATACTCCCCAATCTGGCAATCCAGCTAGGATTCTACTCTTTTAAGTAGAGCTCTGGACAATATCTTGTAGGTCACATCCACCAGGAAAATCCCTCTGTAGTTATTGGGGTCAGATATAGGACCTTTTTTGTGAAGAGGGTGTATCAGGGCCATTTTCCATTCCTCTGGAATGATTCCTTTCTTCCATATCTCTTCAAAATGTTTCTGGAGTAAGACAATTTCATTTTTGCTTGCATACTTCCATAATTGGGCTGTTATCTGATTTTCACCTGATGCCT
Source organism: Schistocerca cancellata (assembly GCF_023864275.1). Taxonomy (NCBI): domain Eukaryota; kingdom Metazoa; phylum Arthropoda; class Insecta; order Orthoptera; family Acrididae; genus Schistocerca; species Schistocerca cancellata. The sequence goes on from NC_064629.1 coordinate 719,939,457, forward strand.
TGAAATTTTCCATATGATTTAGTATTGCTTGGATCTCACTTACAGGTGGGGGTTTAGAGCCTGGGTTGGGGGATGATTTCGGTCCACCATTGAACGCCATCTTTTGGTGTAGTTCCTCACAGTTTAGAAGTTCCTTGAAGTATTTTGCTAGTATCTTACAGTTGCCCCTATTACTATCCTATGTTCCCTTTTTTGTCCTGAGGTGGGGGGTTATATCTGTTTAGCTTCTCCCTGAAGATCCAATAATAGTTTCTCATGTTGTTCTTAGCAAATTCGTCATTTATCTTCCTGAGCAGTTGGTCTTCTTGCTCCTTCTTAACTTTCTTGACCTCCTTGGACACCATCTTTCTAGTTTCCACAAAGTGCTGCCAGGCACTCTCATCCTTTTTGGTTTGCCAGATGTGCCATGTCTTCTTCCTCAGATCAAGTAGTCTATCACACTCATCATTCCACCACCTGTGCTTCTTCATCCTGGTAACAGGACCAAGCTGCTCTGCCTTGGTTATAAGACTCTTCTCCATCTGTTTCCAGTCCTGGTCTTCTAGGTCACTGGTTAACTTGCCCCATTCCTCCTTCTTCACCTTTATTTTCTCTGGATCATATCTCCTTGATGCAAGTTTTTTCCTATGAAAGTTATTCTTGGGGATGATCTTCAGTTTCACTTTAGATAGATAGTGGTCAGAATTGAGGTTGGCCCCTTTGAGAACCCTAACATTTTGGATTTCCTTACGAAATTAAACCAATTGAGTTTAATACTCTTTTTTGTAAAAGAAGTCAAAGATTTGTTTAGTTAGTCTGTTGGGATTCATTCAGAGTATGTGTCCATAGAAATCAATCCTCCTTTTCCTCATGGTTTTTGAGAGTCTATCCGACTTTGCATACAGGGCTTTGTTTCTATAGAAAACTTGTTTGTTATTTCAGAATTTGGGACCCATGGTCTTTCTCAAAATTTTCCTCTCCTTGATTTCCAATTTCTCCATTTGCCCTTTCCTCCCTATGACTAGTGTCTCTGCTGCATAGAATGCTTCCAGCTTAATTACTGTGCTATAATGCCTTATTTGATTTTCCAAGAGAGGGCTTTCTTATTGTATGTGTTTTTGGTTTTCGAGAAAGCTAGTTCCATTTTATTCCTTCTTGCTTCTATTGCTTTCCCTTCAAGGTTGTTCCATTTAGTCCATTCCCCTAGGTACTTGAAACTCCTAATCAACTCTATTTTTTGAGCCCCTACTTTAATTCTCTTAGGAGTAACCATTATATTCGTCATAATCTTCATTTTTTCGTAAGACATCTTAAGTCCTATCTTCCCTGCCTGCTCTTGTAACTTGGCAAATTTGTTCTTTACCTTCCTCCCATGTTTCCGCAAGCAGCGCCATGTCGTCAACAGATGCCAAACACTTAATCGTGATTCCTTTGTTTTTTGTTCCAAGTCTTATTCCCCTCTCATTCTTGCATTCCATTGCCTCACAACCTTTTCGAGTGCACAGTTAAACAACACTGGTGAGAGACCATCCCCTTGTTGGACCCCTGTTCTCATCTCAAAAGGTTTTGACAGTTCACAGGCAACTGCGCAGAGAACTAAAATGTAATGAAGATATTGCTTTCATGAAATATGTTAGACTCTATAAAACTATATTTAAAAGAGTTGTCAAGGCAGCAAAACAACTGGCAAATAACAGGCTAAGTTTAAATCATAAAAATTATACAAAGGCTGTGTGGTCTGTCATTAAATCTGTGTTAGGTGTTAACGCATGTAACCAAGAAATTTCAAAAGTTGACATTGATGGAAATACTATTGTAAATCAGAGTACTTTAATGAATTTTTTATAAATGTAGCAAAGTCTAATGTAGATGTAAGAGATTATCACAACAAAGTAAATCCCTTTGGCCTAGGCAAAAACTCTGAAAACTTTATGAAATTCTCAAAAGTTTCTGTGGAGGATGTAGAAAATGCTGTTCTAACATTAAGAAACAAAAAATCTGCAGGTTGGGATGGAATACCCACCAAAGTTATTAAAGTGGTACACAATAGAATTGCAAACCCACTAGCTCAGACAATAAATCAGTGTTTTGAAGAGGGCTGTTTCCCAGAGGTACTGAAATATGCTGAAGTCAAACCACTCTTCAAGAAGGGATCAAGAGAGATCATGGGAAATTATCATCCTATCTTCATTCTCCCGGTCCTATCTAAAATATTTGAAAAACTTGCTGTTGCACAAATCCAAAACTTCATTGCGAAAAATTCTGTTATTCTAAACAATAAATTTGGTTTTCAGCAGGGTAAAAATACCATCAATGCAGTAAACAGTTTCATTGAGAAAATAAGCACATCGTTAGACAAGAGAAATAAGGTGACAGGAATTTTCTGTGACCTCACAAAGGCATTTGATTCCGTAAACCATGCATTGCTTGTTTACAAACTTGAAAAGTATGGCATTAGCGGCAGTGCCCTACAATGGCTTAACTCCTACTTATCCAACAGAAAGCAAAGAGTTAGCATTTCTTCAAATGGCACATATTATTTTTCTGAGTGGAAAAAAATATCTCAGGGTGTTCCACAAGGATCCATATTAGGCCCAGTCCTATTTCTCTTTTACGTTAATGACTTACCATTAAATATCAGTTCCCCATCAGTTCTGTTCGCAGATGATACTTCTGTCTTAGTTAAAGATCAGGACTCCAAAAAAATTCCCAAATCTGTGATCAGTACCCTCAGTACCTTAGAAACTTGGTTTCAGCTAAATGGGTTGAATCTAAACATATCTAAGACTCACATGATAAAGTTCAGAACCAAACAGTCAAAATGTGAGCAGATTACGGTTGTACACAACAACCAAGGTATGCAAGAAGTTGACTCAGTCAAATTCTTAGGTTTAAATGTAGATAAAAATTTGAGCTGGCAGGCACACATTGAATACCTGGCAAATAAACTGAGCAGCTTTGCATTTGCAATGCAGCTGACGTGGACACACGAAAAGTAGCATATACAAGCTACTTCAAAAACGATTAATAGTTATGGTAATGTTTTTTGGGGTAACTCGACAAACATAGTGTGGATACTAAAAATACAGAAAAAAAATCATACGAAATATGTGCACTGCAAATCACAAAGAATCATGTTGACCATTATTTAGAAAACTTAAAATATTAACTCTGCCATCCTTATACATATATGAGATTATTATATTTTTGTACACCAGACATGAATTATTTGAGGGAAACCATTTTGTCCATTCACATGATACCAGAAACAAAGAGCATTTTATGCTCCCCATCCACCGCCTCAGGCTGTATGCCCAGGGACCTCAATACATGGGAATGAAAATTTGTAATAAATTAAAAGGGAACAAGTTGATGCAGGTGTATTTAGGTTCACTTAAAAGAAAACTATATGAGGTACTGACACTGAAGTGTTATTACTCAGTGGATGAATTCATGCAGGACAAATGGGAAATTTGAGCTGGGTACAATGTGTTATCCTTATAGTGCTGTTATTTATTATAGTGCTATTACTTATTAATGTAAAAATCATTGTAATTGTTTTATAAATTTTTGACATGTCTCCTGTACGCAAACCAAAGGGATTGCAGATGTACGTCATGAGATGATTAAAACACAATTCACAAAAATTCACAATTCGCCCATGAATCTGACTTTAGAGGACTTATTCGTTAGTGTCTCCTTGATGATATCTAGAGTTTTGTCATCCAAGCTAAACTCCTCCAAAATATTGAACGACGACTCTCTGTCTATGGAATCACAAGCTTTTTGGAAGACTACAAAAGTCAATATATATGGTTTTGCCCTCTGCTTCTGATATGCTAAAATGTTTCTGAGATCTGTTCAGGGCAAGATTTTCCTTTCCTAAACCCTGCTTGATACTCCCCAATCTGGCAATCCAGCTAGGATTCTACTCTTTTAAGTAGAGCTCTGGACAATATCTTGTAGGTCACATCCACCAGGAAAATCCCTCTGTAGTTATTGGGGTCAGATATAGGACCTTTTTTGTGAAGAGGGTGTATCAGGGCCATTTTCCATTCCTCTGGAATGATTCCTTTCTTCCATATCTCTTCAAAAAGTTTCTGGAGTAAGACAATTTCATTTTTGCTTGCATACTTCCATAATTGGGCTGTTATCTGATTTTCACCTGATGCCTTGAAATTTTCCATATGATTTAGTATTGCTTGGATCTCACTTACAGGTGGGGGTTTAGAGCCTGGGTTGGGGGATGATTTCGGTCCACCATTGAACGCCATCTTTTGGTGTAGTTCCTCACAGTTTAGAAGTTCCTTGAAGTATTTTGCTAGTATCTTACAGTTGCCCCTATTACTATCCTATGTTCCCTTTTTTGTCCTGAGGAGGGGGGTCATATCTGTTTAGCTTCTCCCTGAAGATCCAATAATAGTTTCTCATGTTGTTCTTAGCAAATTCGTCATTTATCTTCCTGAGCAGTTGGTCTTCTTGCTCCTTCTTAACTTTCTTGACCTCCTTGGACTCCATCTTTCTAGTTTCCACAAAGTGCTGCCAGGCACTCTCATCCTTTTTGGTTTGCCAGATGTGCCATGTCTTCTTCCTCAGATCAAGTAGTCTATCACACTCATCATTCCACCACCTGTGCCTCTTCATCCTGGTAACAGGACCAAGCTGCTCTGCCTTGGTTATAAGACTCTTCTCCATCTGTTTCCAGTCCTGGTCTTCTAGGTCACTGGTTAACTTGCCCCATTCCTCCTTCTTCACCTTTATTTTCTCTGGATCATATCTCCTTGATGCAAGTTTTTTCCTATGAAAGTTATTCTTGGGGATGATCTTCAGTTTCACTTTAGATAGATAGTGGTCAGAATCGAGGTTGGCCCATTTGAGAACTCTAACATTTTGGATTTCCTTACGAAATTAAACCAATTGAGTTTAATACTCTTTTTTGTAAAAGAAGTCAAAGATTTGTTTAGTTAGTCTGTTGGGATTCATTCAGAGTATGTGTCCATAGAAATCAATCCTCCTTTTCCTCATGGTTTTTGAGAGTCTATCTGACTTTGCATACAGGGCTTTGTTTCTATAGAAAACTTGTTTGTTATTTCAGAATTTGGGACCCATGGTCTTTCTCAAAATTTTCCTCTCCTTGATTTCCAATTTCTCCATTTGCCCTTTCCTCCCTATGACTAGTGTCTCTGCTGCATAGAGTGCTTCCAGCTTAATTACTGTGCTATAATGCCTTATTTTGATTTTCCAAGAGAGGGCTTTCTTATTGTATGTGTTTTTGGTTTTCGAGAAAGCTAGTTCCATTTTATTCCTTCTTGCTTCTATTGCTTTCCCTTCAAGGTTGTTCCATTTAGTCCATTCCCCTAGGTACTTGAAACTGCTAATCAACTCTATTTTTTGAGCCCCTACTTTAATTCTCTTAGGAGTAACCATTATATTCGTCATAATCTTCATTTTTTCGTAAGACATCTTAAGTCCTATCTTCCCTGCCTGCTCTTGTAACTTGGCGATTTGTTCTTTACCTTCCTCCCACGTTTCCGCAAGCAGCGCCATGTCGTCAACAGATGCCAAACACTTAATCGTGATTCCTTTGTTTTTTGTTCCAAGTCTTATTCCCCTCTCATTCTTGCATTCCATTGCCTCACAACCTTTTCGAGTGCACAGTTAAACAACACTGGTGAGAGACCATCCCCTTGTCGGAGCCCTGTTCTCATCTCAAAAGGTTTTGACAGTTCACAGGCAACTGCGCAGAGAACTAAAATGTAATGAAGATATTGCTTTCATGAAATATGTTAGACTCTATAAAACTATATTTAAAAGAGTTGTCAAGGCAGCAAAACAACTGGCAAATAACAGGCTAAGTTTAAATCATAAAAATTATACAAAGGCTGTGTGGTCTGTCATTAAATCTGTGTTAGGTGTTAACGCATGTAACCAAGAAATTTCAAAAGTTGACATTGATGGAAATACTATTGTAAATCAGAGTACTTTAATGAATTTTTTTATAAATGTAGCAAAGTCTAATGTAGATGTTAGAGATTATCACAACAAAGTAAATCCCTTTGGCCTAGGCAAAAACTCTGAAAACTTTATGAAATTCTCAAAAGTTTCTGTGGAGGATGTAGAAAATGCTGTTCTAACATTAAGAAACAAAAAATCTGCAGGTTGGGATGGAATACCCACCAAAGTTATTAAAGTGGTACACAATAGAATTGCAAACCCACTAGCTCAGACAATAAATCAGTGTTTTGAAGAGGGCTGTTTCCCAGAGGTACTGAAATATGCTGAAGTCAAACCACTCTTCAAGAAGGGATCAAGAGAGATCATGGGAAATTATCATCCTATCTCCATTCTCCCAGTCCTATCTAAAATATTTGAAAAACTTGCTGTTGCACAAATCCAAAACTTCATTGCGAAATATTCTGTTATTCTAAACAATAAATTTGGTTTTCAGCAGGGTAAAAATACCATCAATGCAGTAAACAGTTTCATTGAGAAAATAAGCACATCGTTAGACAAGAGAAATAAGGTGACAGGAATTTTCTGTGACCTCACAAAGGCATTTGATTCCGTAAACCATGCATTGCTTGTTTACAAACTTGAAAAGTATGGCATTAGCGGCAGTGCCCTACAATGGCTTAACTCCTACTTATCCAACAGAAAGCAAAGAGTTAGCATTTCTTCAAATGGCACATATTATTTTTCTGAGTGGAAAAAAATATCTCAGGGTGTTCCACAAGGATCCATATTAGGCCCAGTCCTATTTCTCTTTTACGTTAATGACTTACCATTAAATATCAGTTCCCCATCAGTTCTGTTCGCAGATGATACGTCTGTCTTAGTTAAAGATCAGGACTCCGAAAAAATTCCCAAATCTGTGATCAGTACCCTCAGTACCTTAGAAACTTGGTTTCAGCTAAATGGGTTGAATCTAAACATATCTAAGACTCACATGATAAAGTTCAGAACCAAACAGTCAAAATGTGAGCAGATCAAGGTTGTACACAACAACCAAGGTATGCAAGAAGTTGACTCAGTCAAATTCTTAGGTTTAAATGTAGATAAAAATTTGAGCTGGCAGGCACACATTGAATACCTGGCAAATAAACTGAGCAGCTTTGCATTTGCAATGCAGCTGACATGGACACACGAAAAGTAGCATATACAAGCTACTTCAAAAACGATTAATAGTTATGGTAATGTTTTTTGGGGTAACTCGACAAACATAGTGTGGATACTAAAAATACAGAAAAAAAATCATACGAAATATGTGCACTGCAAATCACAAAGAATCATGTTGACCATTATTTAGAAAACTTAAAATATTAACTCTGCCATCCTTATACATATATGAGATTATTATATTTTTGTACACCAGACATGAATTATTTGAGGTAAACCATTTTGTCCTTCACATGATACCAGAAACAAAGAACATTTTATGCTCCCCATCCACCGCCTCAGACTGTATGCCCAGGGACCTCAATACATGGGAATGAAAATTTGTAATAAATTAAAAGGGAACAAGTTGATGCAGGTGTATTTAGGTTCACTTAAAAGAAAACTATATGAGGTACTGACACTGAAGTGTTATTACTCAGTGGATGAATTCATGCAGGACAAATGGGAAATTTGAGCTGGGTACAATGTGTTATCCTTATAGTGCTGTTATTTATTATAGTGCTATTACTTATTAATGTAAAAATCATTGTAATTGTTTTATAAATTTTTGACATGTCTCCTGTACGCAAACCAAATGGATTGCAGATGTACGTCATGAGATGATTAAAACACAATTCACAAAAATTCACAATTCGCCCATGAATCTGACTTTAGAGGACGTATTCGTTAGTGTCTCCTTGATGATATTTAGAGTTTTGTCATCCAAGCTAAACTCCTCCAAAATATTGAACGGCGACTCTCTGTCTATGGAATCACAAGCTTTTTGGAAGACTACAAAAGTCAATATATATGGTTTTGCCCTCTGCTTCTGATATGCTAAAATGTTTCTGAGATCTGTTCAGGGCAAGATTTTCCTTTCCTAAACCCTGCTTGATACTCCCCAATCTGGCAATCCAGCTAGGATTCTACTCTTTTAAGTAGAGCTCTGGACAATATCTTGTAGGTCACATCCACCAGGAAAATCCCTCTGTAGTTATTGGGGTCAGATATAGGACCTTTTTTGTGAAGAGGGTGTATCAGGGCCATTTTCCATTCCTCTGGAATGATTCCTTTCTTCCATATCTCTTCAAAAAGTTTCTGGAGTAAGACAATTTCATTTTTGCTTGCATACTTCCATAATTGGGCTGTTATCTGATTTTCACCTGATGCCTTGAAATTTTCCATATGATTTAGTATTGCTTGGATCTCACTTACAGGTGGGGGTTTAGAGCCTGGGTTGGGGGATGATTTCGGTCCACCATTGAACGCCATCTTTTGGTGTAGTTCCTCACAGTTTAGAAGTTCCTTGAAGTATTTTGCTAGTATCTTACAGTTGCCCCTATTACTATCCTATGTTCCCTTTTTTGTCCTGAGGTGGGGGGTTATATCTGTTTAGCTTCTCCCTGAAGATCCAATAATAGTTTCTCATGTTGTTCTTAGCAAATTCGTCATTTATCTTCCTGAGCAGTTGGTCTTCTTGCTCCTTCTTAACTTTCTTGACCTCCTTGGACACCATCTTTCTAGTTTCCACAAAGTGCTGCCAGGCACTCTCATCCTTTTTGGTTTGCCAGATGTGCCATGTCTTCTTCCTCAGATCAAGTAGTCTATCACACTCATCATTCCACCACCTGTGCTTCTTCATCCTGGTAACAGGACCAAGCTGCTCTGCCTTGGTTATAAGACTCTTCTCCATCTGTTTCCAGTCCTGGTCTTCTAGGTCACTGGTTAACTTGCCCCATTCCTCCTTCTTCACCTTTATTTTCTCTGGATCATATCTCCTTGATGCAAGTTTTTTCCTATGAAAGTTATTCTTGGGGATGATCTTCAGTTTCACTTTAGATAGATAGTGGTCAGAATTGAGGTTGGCCCCTTTGAGAACCCTAACATTTTGGATTTCCTTACGAAATTAAACCAATTGAGTTTAATACTCTTTTTTGTAAAAGAAGTCAAAGATTTGTTTAGTTAGTCTGTTGGGATTCATTCAGAGTATGTGTCCATAGAAATCAATCCTCCTTTTCCTCATGGTTTTTGAGAGTCTATCCGACTTTGCATACAGGGCTTTGTTTCTATAGAAAACTTGTTTGTTATTTCAGAATTTGGGACCCATGGTCTTTCTCAAAATTTTCCTCTCCTTGATTTCCAATTTCTCCATTTGCCCTTTCCTCCCTATGACTAGTGTCTCTGCTGCATAGAATGCTTCCAGCTTAATTACTGTGCTATAATGCCTTATTTGATTTTCCAAGAGAGGGCTTTCTTATTGTATGTGTTTTTGGTTTTCGAGAAAGCTAGTTCCATTTTATTCCTTCTTGCTTCTATTGCTTTCCCTTCAAGGTTGTTCCATTTAGTCCATTCCCCTAGGTACTTGAAACTACTAATCAACTCTATTTTTTGAGCCCCTACTTTAATTCTCTTAGGAGTAACCATTATATTCGTCATAATCTTCATTTTTTCGTAAGACATCTTAAGTCCTATCTTCCCTGCCTGCTCTTGTAACTTGGCAAATTTGTTCTTTACCTTCCTCCCATGTTTCCGCAAGCAGCGCCATGTCGTCAACAGATGCCAAACACTTAATCGTGATTCCTTTGTTTTTTGTTCCAAGTCTTATTCCCCTCTCATTCTTGCATTCCATTGCCTCACAACCTTTTCGAGTGCACAGTTAAACAACACTGGTGAGAGACCATCCCCTTGTTGGACCCCTGTTCTCATCTCAAAAGGTTTTGACAGTTCACAGGCAACTGCGCAGAGAACTAAAATGTAATGAAGATATTGCTTTCATGAAATATGTTAGACCCTATAAAACTATATTTAAAAGAGTTGTCAAGGCAGCAAAACAACTGGCAAATAACAGGCTAAGTTTAAATCATAAAAATTATACAAAGGCTGTGTGGTCTGTCATTAAATCTGTGTTAGGTGTTAACGCATGTAACCAAGAAATTTCAAAAGTTGACATTGATGGAAATACTATTGTAAATCAGAGTACTTTAATGAATTTTTTATAAATGTAGCAAAGTCTAATGTAGATGTAAGAGATTATCACAACAAAGTAAATCCCTTTGGCCTAGGCAAAAACTCTGAAAACTTTATGAAATTCTCAAAAGTTTCTGTGGAGGATGTAGAAAATGCTGTTCTAACATTAAGAAACAAAAAATCTGCAGGTTGGGATGGAATACCCACCAAAGTTATTAAAGTGGTACACAATAGAATTGCAAACCCACTAGCTCAGACAATAAATCAGTGTTTTGAAGAGGGCTGTTTCCCAGAGGTACTGAAATATGCTGAAGTCAAACCACTCTTCAAGAAGGGATCAAGAGAGATCATGGGAAATTATCATCCTATCTTCATTCTCCCGGTCCTATCTAAAATATTTGAAAAACTTGCTGTTGCACAAATCCAAAACTTCATTGCGAAAAATTCTGTTATTCTAAACAATAAATTTGGTTTTCAGCAGGGTAAAAATACCATCAATGCAGTAAACAGTTTCATTGAGAAAATAAGCACATCGTTAGACAAGAGAAATAAGGTGACAGGAATTTTCTGTGACCTCACAAAGGCATTTGATTCCGTAAACCATGCATTGCTTGTTTACAAACTTGAAAAGTATGGCATTAGCGGCAGTGCCCTACAATGGCTTAACTCCTACTTATCCAACAGAAAGCAAAGAGTTAGCATTTCTTCAAATGGCACATATTATTTTTCTGAGTGGAAAAAAATATCTCAGGGTGTTCCACAAGGATCCATATTAGGCCCAGTCCTATTTCTCTTTTACGTTAATGACTTACCATTAAATATCAGTTCCCCATCAGTTCTGTTCGCAGATGATACTTCTGTCTTAGTTAAAGATCAGGACTCCAAAAAAATTCCCAAATCTGTGATCAGTACCCTCAGTACCTTAGAAACTTGGTTTCAGCTAAATGGGTTGAATCTAAACATATCTAAGACTCACATGATAAAGTTCAGAACCAAACAGTCAAAATGTGAGCAGATTACGGTTGTACACAACAACCAAGGTATGCAAGAAGTTGACTCAGTCAAATTCTTAGGTTTAAATGTAGATAAAAATTTGAGCTGGCAGGCACACATTGAATACCTGGCAAATAAACTGAGCAGCTTTGCATTTGCAATGCAGCTGACGTGGACACACGAAAAGTAGCATATACAAGCTACTTCAAAAACGATTAATAGTTATGGTAATGTTTTTTGGGGTAACTCGACAAACATAGTGTGGATACTAAAAATACAGAAAAAAAATCATACGAAATATGTGCACTGCAAATCACAAAGAATCATGTTGACCATTATTTAGAAAACTTAAAATATTAACTCTGCCATCCTTATACATATATGAGATTATTATATTTTTGTACACCAGACATGAATTATTTGAGGGAAACCATTTTGTCCATTCACATGATACCAGAAACAAAGAGCATTTTATGCTCCCCATCCACCGCCTCAGGCTGTATGCCCAGGGACCTCAATACATGGGAATGAAAATTTGTAATAAATTAAAAGGGAACAAGTTGATGCAGGTGTATTTAGGTTCACTTAAAAGAAAACTATATGAGGTACTGACACTGAAGTGTTATTACTCAGTGGATGAATTCATGCAGGACAAATGGGAAATTTGAGCTGGGTACAATGTGTTATCCTTATAGTGCTGTTATTTATTATAGTGCTATTACTTATTAATGTAAAAATCATTGTAATTGTTTTATAAATTTTTGACATGTCTCCTGTACGCAAACCAAAGGGATTGCAGATGTACGTCATGAGATGATTAAAACACAATTCACAAAAATTCACAATTCGCCCATGAATCTGACTTTAGAGGACTTATTCGTTAGTGTCTCCTTGATGATATCTAGAGTTTTGTCATCCAAGCTAAACTCCTCCAAAATATTGAACGACGACTCTCTGTCTATGGAATCACAAGCTTTTTGGAAGACTACAAAAGTCAATATATATGGTTTTGCCCTCTGCTTCTGATATGCTAAAATGTTTCTGAGATCTGTTCAGGGCAAGATTTTCCTTTCCTAAACCCTGCTTGATACTCCCCAATCTGGCAATCCAGCTAGGATTCTACTCTTTTAAGTAGAGCTCTGGACAATATCTTGTAGGTCACATCCACCAGGAAAATCCCTCTGTAGTTATTGGGGTCAGATATAGGACCTTTTTTGTGAAGAGGGTGTATCAGGGCCATTTTCCATTCCTCTGGAATGATTCCTTTCTTCCATATCTCTTCAAAAAGTTTCTGGAGTAAGACAATTTCATTTTTGCTTGCATACTTCCATAATTGGGCTGTTATCTGATTTTCACCTGATGCCTTGAAATTTTCCATATGATTTAGTATTGCTTGGATCTCACTTACAGGTGGGGGTTTAGAGCCTGGGTTGGGGGATGATTTCGGTCCACCATTGAACGCCATCTTTTGGTGTAGTTCCTCACAGTTTAGAAGTTCCTTGAAGTATTTTGCTAGTATCTTACAGTTGCCCCTATTACTATCCTATGTTCCCTTTTTTGTCCTGAGGAGGGGGGTCATATCTGTTTAGCTTCTCCCTGAAGATCCAATAATAGTTTCTCATGTTGTTCTTAGCAAATTCGTCATTTATCTTCCTGAGCAGTTGGTCTTCTTGCTCCTTCTTAACTTTCTTGACCTCCTTGGACTCCATCTTTCTAGTTTCCACAAAGTGCTGCCAGGCACTCTCATCCTTTTTGGTTTGCCAGATGTGCCATGTCTTCTTCCTCAGATCAAGTAGTCTATCACACTCATCATTCCACCACCTGTGCCTCTTCATCCTGGTAACAGGACCAAGCTGCTCTGCCTTGGTTATAAGACTCTTCTCCATCTGTTTCCAGTCCTGGTCTTCTAGGTCACTGGTTAACTTGCCCCATTCCTCCTTCTTCACCTTTATTTTCTCTGGATCATATCTCCTTGATGCAAGTTTTTTCCTATGAAAGTTATTCTTGGGGATGATCTTCAGTTTCACTTTAGATAGATAGTGGTCAGAATCGAGGTTGGCCCATTTGAGAACTCTAACATTTTGGATTTCCTTACGAAATTAAACCAATTGAGTTTAATACTCTTTTTTGTAAAAGAAGTCAAAGATTTGTTTAGTTAGTCTGTTGGGATTCATTCAGAGTATGTGTCCATAGAAATCAATCCTCCTTTTCCTCATGGTTTTTGAGAGTCTATCTGACTTTGCATACAGGGCTTTGTTTCTATAGAAAACTTGTTTGTTATTTCAGAATTTGGGACCCATGGTCTTTCTCAAAATTTTCCTCTCCTTGATTTCCAATTTCTCCATTTGCCCTTTCCTCCCTATGACTAGTGTCTCTGCTGCATAGAGTGCTTCCAGCTTAATTACTGTGCTATAATGCCTTATTTTGATTTTCCAAGAGAGGGCTTTCTTATTGTATGTGTTTTTGGTTTTCGAGAAAGCTAGTTCCATTTTATTCCTTCTTGCTTCTATTGCTTTCCCTTCAAGGTTGTTCCATTTAGTCCATTCCCCTAGGTACTTGAAACTCCTAATCAACTCTATTTTTTGAGCCCCTACTTTAATTCTCTTAGGAGTAACCATTATATTCGTCATAATCTTCATTTTTTCGTAAGACATCTTAAGTCCTATCTTCCCTGCCTGCTCTTGTAACTTGGCGATTTGTTCTTTACCTTCCTCCCATGTTTCCGCAAGCAGCGCCATGCCGTCAACAGATGCCAAACACTTAATCGTGATTCCTTTGTTTTTTGTTCCAAGTCTTATTCCCCTCTCATTCTTGCATTCCATTTCCTTACGAAATTTCTGCTTTATTGCAACATGATCTAACTGGAATTCTCCCAGGAGATGGTTAGGTGAAACCCATGTCTTCTGCTTTCTTGGTAATTTCTTAAAGCTAGTTGGTTTCAGGACCAAATTGTGCGTCTGGCATAATTCGATGAGCCTGATGTTGTCAATGTTTATAGGGGCGTGAACATTTACAACGGTATATACTTTGTCGGTTGACTTAAACGTGAGTGTGGATAGCCTTTCAGAGGCAGACTCAAAGCTTATAATGGAGCCTATACTTTCTTGTTAATTACGAAACCTGTCCCAAGGTGGGGAACATTTTTCATAACTCTTGTCCCTGTCTTCTCCTTAAGTATCCTGAATTCTCCTGATTCAAAGCTGTCCTCGTCCAAGAACCTGGTTCATTGCCCAGCCATAATGGATATTCTATGTTCATTTAATGTGTACATTAGAGTCTTTAGTTTCCCCACATTCAAAAGTGAATTTGCATTAAAAGTTGCTAAGTAGTTTGCTTTCCTGTATTTTATTTTGTTTGAGGTTCCAAGACATTCCGATTCATCTTTGTGTGACATTGCAGAATCATCAGAATCAAAATGTCTGCTTGCGCACTAATGTGTGGTGGATTGACCACATGGGCTAATTAGTTTCAATCACACTTTTCCATGATTGATAATTCTTTGAGTCCTGATGGTGACTTCTAGAGCCACCATTTTTTACAACGAAGGTTGTTAACCCTGGAGGATTATTCACAGCTGCCCCTTACATGGAGACAGACACTGACCAAAAGGTGCCCAATTTGAGAACAGACGCTTTTGGATTTTGATTTGATTTTTAATTCATGGTTAACTCCACTAGGCTCTTCTGCTCTCTCCGCCATTGGGAATCGGATTCCTCTTCCACCTTCGAGAGCGTTGACCAGGTTTCACCGAGGAACCTTAGGCAGGGGCACTTACAGGGTTCTACCATCTGGAGCCAGATGGACACAGGTTTTTTTTAACGAGGTGTTACTCCTCCCCCTCCTCCTTCCTCATCACTTGCAACATGAGGCCCCCGGGCTTGGGACTGCCAGTGGCATATGGCTTTCATCTTATTGGTGGAATTTTTTATGTATTTGTCATTTGCCATTATTTTTGCTTGTTTGACAACCATTTTGAAGATATTTTTATAGGTTTTGCAATAAGTATCAAATTCTGGTGACGTGAGTTGTTGGGACAACCTGTGTAGTAATATTTTTTGAGGATACCAGAATTCCAGAAGTGATCCATTTATTTTTTGTTTTCTTTGTGTATATTTTGCTCTGTGTTGGACGGAAGCACAATTAAAAATAGTAGGAAAAATTTCTGATTAAGTTTTATATTAAATTTTCCATCTGTGTGTTTGCAGTTGTAAATCTTTTTTCAGTTTTCTTTGCTGAAGTAATGGAGAAAGTGATTTATATTTTCATTACTGTAGTTTCTACTGGTGGTTCTTAGGCAGTGTTTAAATTGCAGCTCAGTTTCCATTCTCAGAAAGAGTTTTTGAGCTGTGTGTGTCAATATATTGGTGAGATTTGACTTCCTAGGAAATCCATTAGCTTTAAATTGGTTCTACTGATTGATTAAGTGACTGATTATTTTTAATTTGGTCTCATTCATGTGGAAATGTTAACTCAGTATATACACATTAATGAATAAAATGACTACTCAGTTTGTAACGGTTCTACCTACTTTATTTCTTTGTTTGTTGTCCTTGGTGTCGACATACTGTGTTGCTACACTGGCTGAAAAATGACGTTTGTAATTTGGACACTGACTATGGTAAATAATGTAGCCAACAGATGCATAGTTACTTTTCACAGTCTTGTACTTTTGCTGTTCACAACCCCCCCCCCCCAATAAAACACAGTGATATGGCCAGTGCACTATTGTTTAATTTTCGATAAGCCTCATTAATAGGTTGCAGGCAAACATTCACATACTGCTACAATAGTTTCCTGTTGAATATCTACAAGCAGTAAAACCTAACCACAAAGTCCACAGTTCTTGAAGAATAATCAGGTACGTATGGAGCAGACACTGTCATTGGTTTAACACATGGCCTATTGGTGTAACACTTATTTCATTGTTAAATTGAAGCATTGTTGTTGTTCTAACCAACATAGGTTTCACGTCTGAAGCTTGGCTGTGGACTGACTGCCTCGTGACCAAAAATCGGGACCTTATCAATAATAGGTACTGAAACTACACATTGTTTGAAGTTAAATTTACAGAGATTACAATTGAAACTTAACACATTAAATTAACTGAATAAATTGAAAAATTCTGTCTTTTTAACAGTTTCTTCTACTACAATGTTTAGGTCGAATTATTTGGTTAAATGATGAAATTAAGATATGTAGTTATGTAAACAATACGTTTGACAAAACTGTTAATTACTTTGGAATTAATGAAGGGCAGGTTTTGCCAAATAAATACTTTAAGAATACTAGCAGTTCATCTTCAAAATTATTACAATTATTACAGAATTTATATTTGTTAATATGTCAACAGTAGAATTTAAGTTATGAAACAATTACGGATTTTACCCTATAACGAAAGAACTAACTAGGAATAGTCAAAATAAATGAGAAAATCAATTACATACCTAAAGCTAAGCCCAGAATTGGATCTGGTGTTAAATTCTTTAAAACTGAGGGCCAACTGTTCTCTTATATGAAAATACAGATTATACTCATGTATGTTAATGGTAATTAGTTTAAGGAGGCAGATGGCAAAACAAGAGGGGAATTGAAACCAGCTTGCTTCCTCACAAGTTAATTTAGTTTATTACACCACCTTAATAGTATAAGGTTATTTCTGCATTAAATAATTTCTAGTGTCTTTGAGATAATCTCCTAATGTTTGATGTCTTATACACTCTTCGGTAGAATGTGAAACAACTAGATTCCTGGGTCCCATCTCTCTTTCTTAAGCATTTTCATTCTGAGCAATTTGAGTCTTGGTTTTTCCATTGGGAACATTTGTATTTATTTCCAATTTATATTCATGGATAAATCAATGTATGACAGTTATCGAAACAGTTTCTACATGAATCTGTCTTCCATTTTCTTACAGTCATCAAAACTAAATCTTGCTCTTTCATATCAAAGTAAAAGCTTTTTTTGTGGTATGAATGTTACAGTTTCCCACCACTGTTATTACATCTCTATATATAGTTTAAAAAATCTGTGGTATCCAGTACACAGCAGTTGTTCATCTGTGTAGGCCTATTGTGAAAGGTGCTTCATTGTAAATATAAGTAAGCATAATTTATATGTCATTAGATCACCTGTACATCATCTCTACATAAACTGCAATCTAAATCCTTTCATCCTGCTCACTGTAGTCAAGCATTGGTCTCCTAAAATTTTACACGCCGTGCTTCCCTCCATTACCGAATTGACAATTCCGTGATACCTCAGGATATAATGTATCATCTGATCCCCTCTTTTTGTCAAGTTGTCAAGTTGTGCTACAGATTTCTCCCCTGACCCCCAATTTGATTCAGTACCTCTTCATTTGTTATTCAGTCTATCCATCTAATTTTCAGTATACTTCTGTTCAGTGCTTGATTTGTGATGGTATGTACCAGTACTCTGTACTGGTACATGTGGCAAAAAAAAAAAAAAAAAAAGGTCAGAACCACAGATTTTGAGACTGCTATGACAGAACTTTTATTGCAGCTGTAGCAAAACTTGTATTCGCACTTTTAAAATGCCCAGAAAAATGTTAAAATAACATTTTTTTTTTACAAATTAAATATTGCTTCTTTTGCATCACATTTCATAAGCTTCTGTTCTCTTCTTCTGTACAAGGCTACCCTCCAGACAAATACACTTAAAAACGATTTTGGAACATTTAAATTTGTATCTGTTGTTAATAAATTTCTCTTTTCCAGAAACATGTTTCTTGCTTTTCCCAGTCTGCATTTTATATTCTTTCTCCTTCAGCCACTGTCAGTTGCTGATTTTCAGGTTTCAAGACTGTAACTAAAAGTCTAAGAAGCCAACCTTGCCTACGATATTGGACAGGTCACAGGTGGCGGATAGTGAACGTTCCATCAGATATGGTAGACAGCTGTGAATGCAGAATAAGCAGTCCTGGACCAAGGCAAAATAAAACTAAGTCCACTTTGTGTTTGTCCTGTAGCAAGCACAAAGTGGTCAGTGTCTGCTCACCAGTGGTGGCGCTGATAACCACGCAGTTGAGCGCCCCACAAACCAAACAAACCAGTGGTGTGGCTGAAATTTATATTCTGGAACTAACCCTTCCAGTCTTAACACTTTGAGTTCACTCAGTGAGTCTACTCAACCCCATCTGATTCCAGGTACAATCATCATGGAGCAGTTTGATAATCACAATATTACACCGGGTCGTCAATCCACTGCCAGTATTTCCAGCATGACTGGTCTTTCAGATTCTGGGGTAGCCAGGTTAAAATGCAGTGTGATTCAACAGAGGAAGTCAGAGTCCTCTCACCAACTTAAAACCAACACAAACACATTTTTTGCACCCAAGTAAACTTCATAAATTGGGAGATACATTAAAAGAACAGAAGATTCAAATTTTGGCACTTCAAGAAACATGAATGACAGACAATAACGCCATGAATTTTCGCATTTTTGTCTCTTTAAAAGTAAAACTGATAAAAGAATACACCACATCTGGGAGTCACTTTTGCAGTCTCCAAAAATATTTTAAACTCAATGACGGAAGTAAAACCTATTAATAATAGACTAATAACAATTTCTCTTAAGTGTGCAAATAAAGCGTACACTTTAATTAATGGCCATATGCCAGGCAACGGAGATAACTGTAAAAAACGTAAATAAGTTAATGAAGCTTGGGAAACGTTAGAAAGCATCATCTCGAAAATTCCCTCAAACCATGCTGAAATTTTAATGGGTGCTTTTAATGCTCAATTAGGTAAAGAGAAGGACATATAAGAAAATGGTGGATGGATTTCCTGCTCATAAGTAGACAAACCAAAATGGTCAAAGACTTGTTGAAGCATGCAAAAATTTTAACCTTTAATTCACATCAGCACATTTTAAAAAGAACCCTTCTAAACAAAAGCTTAACAGGAGCTCAATACATTTATTGGGGAACTTCATATCGGTCATGTAGCAATTTCATACCCTAACGACAAAGAAATTTTAAATTTCCAAGTTAGGAAAGGGGCTAATCTTGATTCTGACCATTATTTAACATGAATAAAAGTAAAACTTCATCCTCAAAAACTCTTCAAAACAAAAAATGTTATCCCAAAATTTGACACTGCTAAAATAACCTCAAACCTAACAAGTGAGCTTGACAAAAAACAATCCAACAATTGGCAAAGCCTAAAAGAAAAGTTCATCAAACCAGCACAAAATTTAATTACCCTTCGAAAGAAACAAAAACGCCCTTGGTGGGAGGCATTAAAAATTGGAATAGTAACAAAACTGAAAATATGTGCAACACCTTTCTAACTGTAATAAAAGGAACATCTAAATTAATCCGACAGACGAAAAGAAACTGTGAAAATGCCCAACTTTTAGAAATCAAAAAGACTTCCAAAAGAACAATACAAGAAACTTTTATAAGACATTCAAAACAATACTAACTGGTTACCAACCTCAAAGTCTTTGCTTCAAAAATGAAAATGGCAGTTTGCCTCTTAACAACCAGGAAAATTGTAAGGCACTTGCTAATTATTTTTAAAACTTTTAAGCTGTCTAGAACCACCGAATAAATTCCAACCACAACAAAATAACACCAACGCTAATTCTAAAGAACCTGATGAAACTGAAATAATTAAACAAATTAACAGACTTAGAACAATAAAGCTTACAGAAAAGATGGTATAATTGCAGAACTACTAAAAATCAGCTGGCCCTAACACTATAAAATAGATCACTCAACTAATAGGACATATCTGACAATCTGAGGAAATACCTGAGGACTGGAAAATTGCCCTGATTCATCAATTGCATAAAAAAGGGGATAAAGCCAATATTAATAATTACTGAGGAATCTCTCTGCTTCTGGTCACATACAAAATTCTCTTGCAATCTTTACATGATTGAGCCCAAGGACTGTTAGAACCTAAAACTGGTGAATACTAAGAGACTATAGACCAAACAGATCCTGTCCAGAACAAATTCTTAATTTAAAACTAATCATTAGGCACCAAAGAATTTCTGGTAACAATATTGTAAGTACATTTGTGGATTTTAAAAAGACCTACAACTCAGTTATAGGAAGAAGGGCTAGATAATAAAACTCTCACACTTAATGAGGAAACATTAACTGACACTAGCTCTAAAGTTAAATTCATGTGAGAAATTTCTGAAACATTTGATATAACAACTGGTGTTGGACAGGGAGCTGGACTCTCCCAATTACTGTTTAACTGGTAATTACAGAATGGCGATAGCAAACATCAAGTCAAAATATAGATCAATCAATCAAGTTAGGTAGAAGTAATATTAGAGTAGATTTCCTCGCCTTTGCAGATGATCTGGCAATTTTAACTAGTGATATTACCACAGGTCAAAAACAAATTTAAATTCTTAATGAAGTTGTAGAAAAAAGTAAGACTACAAATATCATTTGAAGAAACAGAATATATGACATGCAAGAAACTAGCACCAAAATTTGTGACCACAAAAGATGGAAAATTAAAAAGGATTTCTCAGTTCAAATACTTGGGGGGAAACCATAGAAGAAATCAATCTGAAAAAAGCGGCAAATGAACATCGCTGTCAAAAAATGGCAGCTGCATTCAGATTAACAAAAAATATTTATAACAAAAAAATCACTTTCTAAATTCAGTAAACTTAGGCATTACAGCACTGTGTCAAATCTGAATGTTTTTATGGGGCAGAAATGTTAATTTTAAATGGAAAGAGGGACATTGAAGAAATTCAAAAGAAAGAAAGATTATTAGGAAAATATTAGGGCCCAAAATTACTGCTGGAGATATTTATAGGCTGAGAAGTAATAAGGAAATAGAAGAATACACAGACATACATGGTGACATGAGAAAACAAAGACTTAAATTTTATGGACACATTTAAAGAATGGCACCCACTAGGTTGACAAAACAAATAGTAGAACTCTACAAAAACAGAAATAAGGCCATAACTGACCAAATTAAATGGATTTCTGCAATGAAGGAGGATCTTAAAGTAGCTGGTATAACTCAGGCAGACATTACATGTAGAGAAACATTCAGGCAAAAGATATTTGATTGGAAAGTTGGTCAGAGGGAAATTAGAAAATGGACTGCAACATCGTGATCTGCTGAAAGAAAGAGACGTCATTCTGAAAGGATGAAACAAATTTACACACAAAGGGGAGGCCAACTATCAAAAGTGACATTGATGGATTGTACCTTGCATGGACCTATTGGGCCCATACATGAATAATAATAGTAATAATAATAATAATAATAATAATAATAATAATAATAAAACCCGTGGAGGCCCGGGGAAAGAATAGGCCTCTGGTATGTTCTGGCAGTCGTAAAAGGCGACAAAAAGAACAAACCACTAATCGGGCTAACCCCCCTTTTAGTGTGATTAGTTGGTTCAGGACAGAACTAATGAAGCCTCAAACAAGCGCTGTCATGGTCAGGGATGACGCTTGAACCCTATGCCCGTCCACAATGGTAACGACACTGCTAGCCACACGGAAAATGATTTAAATCCAAATAGAGGTGTTTTGCAGGATATGCTTCCTCCAACCACTCTAGAAGGAAAACAAAGACAGAGGATGAGATGGTCAGTTGAAGTTAACCGACATCTCATGTTCTGTTATTACCAACCAACAAACTTAGGAACCAACACAACTGGATACAGATCACAAGTATATGCAACATTTATTACCAGATACCCAGAATTAAAATTTTTAACAGAACAATGACTAGCTGAACAGATCCGTGTAATAATGAAAAATAACAGGATACCGCAGTCAGAATTAGAAAACATCAAACAACAAGTACAACAAATACTAGAACAAAATAATGTGGAATCAGAAGAAGAAGAAAATACAGTAATGGACTCAAACATCCCAGAGCAAATAAACAAAGAACAACATGTATCAATTAAACAATCAGAGGAAAACGAAATCTTAAGATAACCACCAGAACAAGCACAAATAGAACACGAAGTGACACACATGTTAGATATAGAAGAAAAATTTCAGCTTAATGCAATTTTGTCATATGATGACATGTTGTAGACCGTGGCTGTTGTTTGAAGACAAATGTTGATGGTGTTAGGACAGCAACCAGCCACAAATTTACTTTGAGTTCCTTTATTCAAAGGAAACCGTTACCGGTTTTGAATCGTTGTGACTCATCATCAGACGGTTTACACGATTTCTTTCTGACATTTGGTGTGTTTTTATACATTAATTGTCCTAAAATATAAATAAAACATAATTATAAACACGCCACACACAGATGGTTGCGTTACAGATTTTTCGTTGCATGTGACTTACGTGAAACGTTGGTTTCGAGTGTTTGTTTTCATAATGTTTGTCCAATCGATGTAAATGCATTCCCACTTATACAGCCTTTTTGTTCTTCATTTATAATTTTGTTCTGTGTTGTATCTGTTATTAATTTCTGTGTAATGACTGAAGTTAATTATAAATGAAGACCAAAAAGGCTGTTGCAAAGGAGCACGAGGATGTAAAGAGCAACTGATAATAGATGCAGAGGTGACATATCAAGCTAAAACTAAACAAAGGTCACTACACTACGCGTACATTGATTACCAAAAGCTTTTGATAGTGTACTCCACTCATGGTTACTACAAATATTGGAAATATACAAAGTAGGTCCTAAATTGATACAGTTACTAAACATAGTAATGAAAAATTGGAAAACCACACTTAATATCCAAACAAATTCAAATAATATTACATCACAGCCAATACAGATAAAGCGTGGAATATACCAAGGAGACTCATTAAGTCCTTTCTGGTTCTGCCTTGCTCTGAACCCACTATCCAACATGCTAAATAATACAAATTATGGATACAATATTACTGGAACATACCAACACAAAATCACACATTTGCTATACATGGATGATCTAAAACTACTGGCAGCAACAAATCAACAACTCAACCAATTACTAAAGATAACAGAAGTATTCAGCAATGATATAAATATGGCTTTTGGAGCCCGCATCTCGTGGTCGTGCGGTGGCGTTCTCGCTTCCCACGCCCGGGTTCCCGGGTTCGATTCCCGGCGGGGTCAGGGATTTTCTCTGCCTCGTGATGGCTGGGTGTTGTGTGCTGTCCTTAGGTTAGTTAGGTTTAAGTAGTTCTAAGTTCTGGGGGACTGCTGACCGTAGATGTTAAGTCCCATAGTGCTCAGAGCCATTTTTTGGCTTTTGGAACAGACAAATGTAAGAAAAGTAGCATAGTCAAGGGAAAACACGCTAAACAAGAAGATTACATATTGGATGACCATAGCGACTGCATAGAAGCGATGGATGAAACAGATGCCTATAAATATCTAGGAATAGATAATACAAATATTAAAGAAAAACTAAAAGAAAAATATAGACAAAGACTAACAAAAATACTGAAAACAGAACTGACAGCAAGAAACAAGATAAAAGCTGTAAATACGTATGCTATACCAATATTGACCTACTCATTTGGAGTATTGAAATGGAGTAACACAGACATAGAAGCACTCAATACACTTACATGATCACAATGCCACAAATATAGAATGCATCACATACATTCAACTACAGAAAGATTCACATTAAGCAGAAAGGAAGGAGGAAGGGGATTTATCGACATAAAAAACCTGCATTATGGACAGGTAGACAATTTAAGAAAATTCTTTCCAGAACGAGCAGAAACTAGCAAAATACACAAAGCAATCACTCATATAAATACATCGGCTACACCACTGCAATTTCATAACCACTTCTGTAACCCTTTAGATCACATAACATCAACAGATACGAAGAAAGTAAATTGGAAAAAGAAAACACTACATGGCAAGCACCCGTATCATCTAACACAACCACACATCGGTCAAGACGTATCCAACACATGGCTAAGAAAAGGCAATATATACAGTGAGATGGAAGGATTCATGATTGCAATTCAGGATCAAACAATAAACACCAGATATTACAGCAAGCATATTATAAAGATCCCAATACCACAACAGATAAATGCAGACTTTGCAAACAACAAATAGAAACAGTAGATCACATCACAAGTGGATGTACAATACTAGCAAATACAGAATACCCCAGAAGACATGACAATGTAGCAAAAATAATACATCAACAACTTGCCATACAACATAAACTAATAAAACAACACGTTCCCACATACAAGTATGCACCACAAAATGTACTGGAGAATGATGAATGCAAATTATACTGAAACAGGACCATTATAACAGATAAAACAACACCACATAACAAACCTGACATCATAATCACCAATAAAAAGAAGAAATTAACACAACTAATCGAAATATCCATACCCAATACAACAAATATACAGAAGAAAAAAAGGAGAAAAAATTGAAAAATACATCCAACTGGCTGAGGAAGTCAAGGACATGTGGAATCAGGATAAAGTTGACATTATAACAATTATACTATCAACTACAGGAGTCATACCACACAATATCCACCAGTACATCGATGCAATACTGCTACATCCAAATGTATATATACAACTACAGAAATCTGTAATTATTGATACATGTTCAATTACCCAAAAGTTCCTAAATGCAATGTAACATATACCGTACAGTTAAAAGGAAGTCACACTTGATCAAGGTCCGCGTCACTTTCCATTTTTAACCAGACAATGTCTGAGAAAGGAAAGAAATAATAATAATAATAATAATAATAATAATAATAATAATAATAATTTTACAAAATTCCAAAATATAACACAGAAACTTTAAAAAATGAAGAAATTAATAAGGAAGCGGGATGGGAGGAGATCAAAAACGAAATAGTTGAAATAGCAAAAGAAAATTGTCTTGTGAAAAGAGTAAGAAGACATCCATGGTGGGACAATGAATGTGATGAGAACCTAGAGAAGAGACAGAAATTGTGGCAGAAATGGAACTCCACAAAAGATCCTCAAGATCTTGACAATTTTAAAATCCAGAGAAGAGAAACAGCTAAGCTTTTCCGTAATAAAAAAAGAAGACAATTTCAGGATAACCTAGAACAGATTGAGGAAGACTTTAAAAGAAATAATTCCAGAGATTTCTACAAAACTTTTAGAAAACAGCTAACCAAATACCAATCCCCAAATTTATGTTTTAAAGATGAAGAGAACAAGCTAGGTTTGACAAACAAGACTAATTGTGAAATATTAGCAAAATATTTCGAGAATCTACTAAATTGTGAACCACCCAAAGATAAAATGAGTTTTGAAAACCACCGAAATACTAATACCGAGTCAAAACCTCCAGACGCTGAAGAAATAAAACACATAATACACAGTCTAAAAAACAATAAAGCCCCAGGTGAAGACTCCATAGTACCAGAAATCCTAAAAATAATGGATACCAACCTCCCACAAGTTTTGGAACATATATTTAAGAAGATCTGGGACGAAGAAAGAATTCCTGAAGACTGGCAGTGTGCCCTGATACACCCACTACACAAAAAGGGGGATAAGATGAATGTTAATAATTATAGAGGGATCTCGCTACTACCAGTAGGATACAAAATTTTGTCAAGGAAATTACTTCAAATCGTGGAGCCAGTTCTGGATAAAAAAATAGGTGAATATCAAGCAGGTTTTAGACAAGGTAGATCCTGTGTTGAACAAATATTTAACCTGAAAACACTAATTCGTTACAGAATCTCAAGAGGCCAGAGATTTGCAATAGTATTTGTAGATTTCAAAAAAGCATACGACTCGGTAGATAGAGAAACATTACTGAAAGTATTGGAAGAATTTGGGGTCGATAAGAAAACAATTCAAATTATCAAACAGACGCTAACAAACAGTAAGGCCAAAGTTAAATTTATGGGTGAAATTTCAAGGAAGTTCGAAATTAAAACAGGTGTTAGACAAGGTGATGGTTTATCCCCAATCCTCTTCAACTGCGTACTGGAAAAGATATTGAGAATATGGAAAGAAGAACTCAAAGGCACCAAGAATGACATCAGAATTGGAACAAAAAAAGAAAAAATAGAAGTGGACTGTTTAGCTTTTGCAGACGATCTGGCAATAATTACAGAAAACGAAGAAATAGCTCAGAACTACTTGGAGAAACTACAAGAAGTTTCGGCCAGAGCTGGACTGCAGATTTCATTTGAAAAAACCGTGTATATGTCTAATCATAGAAATAACAAGAAAAATCTTATTACTAAATACGGCAATATTAAGAGAGTAGAAAAATTTAAGTATTTAGGTGAAACAATTCAAGTGAATGGTTTAGACAAGAGTGCAAACCAGGCGAGAGCAAGGAAAATGGAATTTGCTTTTCAAAAAACCAAAGACATATATAACAAAAAAAACATTTCGATTCAAGCTAAATTAAGACATTATAAAACTGTCATTAGACCAGAATGCCTGTATGCATCGGAGTGCCTAACTCTTAACAAAAAGGGGGAAATAGAAAACATGGAAAAGAAAGAAAGGAAAATTTTGAGAAAAATATTAGGACCGAGAAAGATTGGAGAAGAGTACAAGCTAAAGAGTAATAAGGAAATATACAAAACTATTGAGAAAGTGAGTGAGGCAATGCGTAAACGCAGACTAACGTTTTATGGTCACCTGTCGAGGATGGATGGAAACAGACTAACAAGAAAAGTGTTTGAACATAGTAACAGGAACGAAAAAACCAACAATAAATGGATACAGGTGGTGAAAAAGGATTTGGCCTATTTTAATGTCACCCGTGAGTCAATCAGGGACAGGGAAAAGTTTAGACAAATAGTGAACGAAATTAAGTGTTTTCCAGAAGAAACGAAACTAAAGAATAATAACAGGAAATGGTCGGAAGAGCGGAGGAGGAACCACTCGAAAATGATGAGGAAATATTGGGAAGAGAGAAAAAAAGATCAAAAAGCCGGGCAAGTGAATTGTTGAACGTGGTCCAAAGATGGCCGAAATCGAAAGAAGAAGAATAATAATCTGATAGTTCAGTAATATTCACACCTGTCAGCATCGGCCTTTTTTGGAATTGGAATTATTACATTTTTCTTGAAATAAGTTTATATTTCATTTTTCTTACAAATCTTGCACTCAAGGTGGACTAGTTTTTTTTCATATCTGGCTCTCCCAAGGCTCTTTGTAATTCTGAGGGATTGTCATCCACCCTATGTGCCTTGTTTCAGCTTAGATCTTTGAGCTGTCTACCAAATTCTTATTGCAGAATCACATGTGTTATCTCATATTCATCTACTTCCTGTTCCCTTTCTATAATATTGTCTTCAACTTTATTTCCCTTCCACATATTCCTTCCAACTTCCAGCCTTCCTTTCTTAACTTGGTAGTAGCTTGCCAACTGGGCTCTTGACATCCATACAGCTGCTTCTGTTTTTTGCAAAGGTCTCTATGAGTTTTCTTTAGGCAGCATATGTCTTTCCTGTAGTCATGCATGCTTTTACAGCTTCATATTCCTCCCCTAGTCATTCCTGCTTTACCATGTTGCAATTCTGTCAGTCAGATGTTTTACACATCTGCATTCCCTTTTGACACCATCATTTACTGCATTTTTGTATTTTCTCTTTTTGGTCAGTTACATTCCATATCTCATGTGTTATCCAAGGATTTCTACTGGGCCTTTCTTCTTGCCTTTATAATTCTATGCTGCTTTCATTATGCTACCCTTTCATTTTTTACTGCATTCCTTCTGTCTGTTTCAGTTAATTCGTAATGCTCCAAGTGCAATTCTCAACCATTCCTTTAACTTAGGCAGCCCCATCTCCTTAATTTCCTGCTTTTCTGCAATTTATTTAGTTTTAATCTGCAGTCTATAACCACTATATTATTGTCTGAGTCCACATCTGTCCCTTGAAATATTTTTCACTTTGAAACCTGCTTTTGAAATCTCTGCCTTACTATTATATAATCTGTCTGAAACCTTCTTGTGTCTTAAGGTCTTTTCTTTGCATACAAATTTCTTTTCATGATTCTTAAATCAAGTGTGGAAATGATGAAACTATACTCTGTGCAAAATTCTGCCAGGCTGCTTCCCCTTCCATTCCTTTCCTCTAGTCCATATTTTCCCACTATTTTTCCCATTTCCCATTTATTGCTGTCAAATTACTGGCCCTCTAAACAAGGGGATACCAGCACCGTTAAACCATGCAATAGAACTGTGTGTCCTCAGCAAATCTAATAGCTGTAGTTTCCTCTTGATTTCAGCCAGTGGAGTACCAACATAGAAAGGCCATATTGGTTAATATTACAATACCAGATCAATCAATCATCCCAACAACTACTGAACAACCTGCTATCTCTCTTCAGGAGGCCTATGTTAATCTGAGTCAGACACCCCTCACATGTGGTTACACCTATCGTGCAGGTAACTATATCTTGGAGGCACACAAGCCATCCCACTGCACCAAGGTCCATGGTTGGCTTCATAACTTGTAGCACACCCTGATCCAGGTGAGAAAATCATAGCAAATTAATGGCAGAGGTTTCCGAATACTTAGAAGGGAATTGCATTGGACACTGACTTAACAGCATCCCTAATTATGGGGTCAAATGAAATGAAGTTTCCAAATGGAACATAGTTTTGTGTTTGCAATAATCATTAAAGCTGACTAAGTGACTGTGTTATGTCCACACTGGCTGAGATCACAAATAGCTGAAGATTTTTAAATTTATGTGGCCTACAGATGTCTTCAAGTTAGATTGTCACATCCTATGTACATAAGTGACAAACCAGTTTTGCTGTGTTGTCACTCTGTTGCTTTCTTTGGGAGTAGCCTCTTTTGCTATGGATGATCAACCCACATGGCTTGCCAATGAGGTGTGTACTGTTATAGGCTGTTGATGGTATTGAACGTGAGGGAAGTGATGCAGTTTGAGCTGTACGGCACTTCTACTTTCAAATCTCCTGGCATTGCAATTTTCTGTGTGTGACACTTCCAAATCTGTATGATAGTCTTCTACTGTGTGATCATCTAGTTTTAATTACTCACAACAGAGTTCCTAAAATGGACAGTACCACTGTGCATTAGGAAGTTTGTATAGGACTGTTCAAATTCAGAATTTAAACATATAGAATCTGGTGTTTTTAGTCTTTTTGCTGCTTGAAATTATAGTAAAACATTTTGGTTTTAATGATTACATCCATCAGCTGGTTGCTGTTAGGTACTGTTGATGAAGTCGATTGATATAATCATCAAAATTTTTAGTTTTTACTCTGATTTCACATGGCAAGATAACTGAAAACATTTTACACAAAGATCTTCATTTGTTTCATGCAAATGGCATTTACAGGTCAAACCACAAATATAGTACCTCATAAAGTTGCCCTTGATGCTTCTGGCACTGATATACAACAAAATGGCTTTCCTTGTTGACATATGACTGGAATAGGCCATAGGCAACAAGACTGGGTTCATTAATGGCGTATATTTGTGTCTCTATCCATGACAAGAAATTGTAACGATTCTGTTATATTTTGACCTAATTTTTGTCTCAAAAGTGGCAAAATATTGATGAAGAGTATGAAGATGGAAGGGTTTGTGTTACAACCTTTAATCACCAATAATTGCATGGATATTCAAACACACTCACTTAGAAGCAATAGCTGGTTACATGATAACAACTCAGTATCTCTAATTCGACTGCCGTGCCGTGACATGCGGCTGGCGCCGTTTGTAGCTAGGTGGCGCTCCCGCGCTCAGCCGAGTTGCAGAGCACCTCTATCGCCATTTGCGCGTACTTTCGTGGCGGCACTGTTAAATGTCGTGGCACTGTCACAACACTTCTCCCCTCTTGAAAAAAAAAAAAAAAAAAACACTCACTTCCTTGCAGACATGGACAGTGCGGAGACATCCATGGTGTCTTGTGCGGCCCCGAGAAGATCCTGCAGAGAGACACGAGAGTATGGTCGAAAATGTCCAGGACGGAAGCTCGTGCGTGGAACGTGCCTCCTGGATGAGATGATGGGTGAAAACTCCGTAGCAGCATCCATAGGTGTCGTGGACCTGGGGCTGTGCTCCAGCGAGATGGGTCCTCGGAGAAGGCGGCGTCGCAACTGGGGCCAGTTCCGGCGTACTCGGCAACGGTAGCGATGGCGGCTGCATCAACACGTACGGTAGATCAGCAGCAGCAACAGGACTGGCTTCTCGGGCTGGTGGAGGCGAAGGAAGGGGCGGTGGCACCGGCGTGGCTACCACTCGTGGGCGCATCTAGTCGTAATGACGAACAACCATTCCGTCGTCCGTACGTATTTCACAAAGCCGGCGGCTGCGAAGAGCCTTGACCACCCCTGGAATCCATTTAGGGTGAGATCCATACTCTCGTGCCCACATGTCGGCTTCCACTGAGTATTTTCCCGCACTAGGGGACACAGCATAAGGCCTGACAGGGTGAATCAGGTGCAGTAGAGTGCGCGGTTGGCGGCCATGCAAGAGTTCAGCAGGGCTGCGATCACCCAGAGGCGTGAAGTGATAAGAACTCAGAAATTGCAGCAGAGCATCATCTGTGGATAAATCACTACGGAATTTTTTCATCTGGCTTTTGAAACTGCGGACAAGGCGCTCGACCTCCCCATTCGATTGCGGATGGAAGGGCAGTGCTGTAACATGATGAATCCCTTGTCCAGTACAAAACTCACGGAAGGCCTGCGAAGAGAACTGAGGGCCATTGTCCGTGACGATCGTGGATGGAAGACCTTCTAGCGCAAAGATTTTGGACAAAGCCAGCATCGTCGCCGCAGTGGTGGACGACGAACATTGAACAACAAACGGAAACTTCGAGAAGGCGTCAATCAACAGTAGCCAATAAGTACCGAGGAAGGGGCTGGGAATGTCAGCGTGCACCCATTCCCATGGCTGCGCTGGATCAGGCCATGGAGAGGGCATTGTACGAGGTGCAGCCAGTTGTTGAGCACACAGACCACACGCAGCAACCATGTGGGCGATGTCCGAATCAATACCGGGCCAATAAACGTGCCTGCGGGCCAGAGACTTAGTCCGAGAAATACCCCAATGGCCTTCATGCAACAGTTTGAGAACATCTTTGAGAAGAGAGGCTGGCACCACGACCCATGGAGATGCACCATCCGTGGCCAGAAGAACAACACCATCACGAACAGACAGACGAAGGTGCAAGGCATGGTAGTTGCGAAGGGGATCCGATGCCCGGCCCTGGGTCCTGTCCGGCCAACCCCGTTGAACAAAACTGATTACCTGATGCAGGACCGGGTCCCATGCAGTACCCAACGTGACCTGCGAACCTGTAAGTGGAAAACCCTCGACCGTGCGATGTTCTTCCTCATCAATGTGGAAACAGAGTAGTTCACCACGATCGAAAACTGGGTCGGGGCCCATCGGCAATCGCGACAATGCGTCGGCGTTGGCGTGCTGGGCCGTGGGGCGATAGTGAATCTCATAGGGAAAACGAGACAAGTATAAGGGCCAACGTTGCAGGCGGTGAGCTGCCTTATCCAGAAGCGGCGCCGATGGGCTGAACAGAGAGACCAGCGGCTTGTGGTCAGTGATGAGGTGAAACTTAGAACCATACAAAAAAATGCTGAACTTTTTTAGAGCATAAATGATAGCGAGCGCCTCCTTTTCAATTTGAGAGTAACGCCATTGTGCATCATTGAGGGTCTTGGAAGCATAGGCAATGGGTTGTTCCGACCCATCCTCATACCGATGGGCGAGAACAGCCCCTAGGCTATACTGTGACATGTCAGTCGCCAGAACCAAGTGCTGATCCAGACGGAATGGGGCAAGACAAGGCGCCAACTGCAAATGAGCCTTCAGGCGGACAAAAGCCTGCTCACACTCGTCGGACCAAAAGAAAGGGACGTTTTTTCATAACAACTGATGCAGAGGATGAGCGACCGCCACCGCGGATGGAATGAATTTGTGATAACAAGCAATCTTGCCTAGAAACGCCTGAAGTTCTTTGACCGTAGACGGCCGGGGTAGAGCATTAATGGCCGCAACGTGCTGACGTAGAGGAAGTATACCCTCACGGGACAAGTGGAAACCAAGACACACAATGGAGGGTTGGAAGAACTGTGACTTGTCCAGATTGCACCTCAACCCAGCCAAATGCAAAACTCGAAACAGTGAACGCAAATTGCGAAGGTGCTCCTCAGTGGAGGCCCCCGTGACAACAATGTCATCCAGATAGTTTATGCAGCCAGGAACGGAAGCCGTGAGCTGTTCCGAAAACTGCTGAAAAATGGCCGGCACGTTAGTGACGCCAAATGGTAACCGCTGGTTCTGATACAACCCACAAAGAGTGTTGATGACGAGAAATTCCTTAGAAGAAGCATCCAATGGCAACTGATGGTACGCCTCTGATAAGTCAAGTTTGGAAAAGAACTGGCCCCCAGTGAGCTTGGTAAATGACTCCTCAGGACGGGGAAGAGGATAAGTGTCAATGAGGCTCTGAGTGTTGACAGTGGCTTTAAAATCACCACACAATCGCAGACTCCCGTTTGGTTTAGAAACCACCACGATTGGCGATGCCCATTCACTGGAGGTAACAGGAAGGAGAATCTCCGAAGCTGTTAACCTGTCTATCTCAGCCTTGACAGGTGCACGCAATGCTACCGGAATAGGGCGTGCCAGGAAAAACTTAGGGCGAACTGTAGGTTTAAGAGTAATGTGGGCTTCAAAATCCTTGGCACGACCCAGACCAGCAGAGAACACGGACGAAAATTCAGAACACAATCCATCCAGCTGTTGATATGGAATATCCTCAGATATGAGGTGCACATCATCATCAACGGAGAACCCGAACAACTGGAAAGCATCATAACCGAACAGGTTTTCAGTGCCCGCATGATCCACTACATAAAACGTGAGGGGCCTAACAACAGACTTGTAGGCAGTGGAAGCATCAAACTGGCCAATGATAGGAATTTTCTGTTTATTATAAGTTCTCAGATTTCGCGTAACTGGAGACAAGGGAGGGGAGCCCAACTCCAAATACGTGCGAGAATTAATGAGAGTTACTGCAGAGCCAGTGCCCACTTGCATGCGAATGTCTTTATCCAGAACACGAACAGTAACAAACAACTTATTTGTTTGAGAAAGCACACAGTTAACATCCATGTCCGATGCCTCGTCCTCGTCGACAGGAACTTTAGGGGACTGACACACAGAAGCAATGTGGCCTTTTTTCCTACATGAATTACACGTGGCCCAACGTTTTGGACACACGGCCCTGTCATGCTGTACAAAACAATGTGGACAAGAAGGAAGTGCGGAACGAACCTGCTTCCGTGGTTGCTGTTGTCGCTGCGAGCGTTGCGGCCCAACGTGACGTTGCTTATGCGAGTGAACTGCCGCCACATCTTTGTTCTCCTGTGAAACTGGCAAATTGTCCGGGTCGAAAGTTGACTGTACAGCGCCTACATCACACCACGCATCTATTTGCGCGCCAGCAGTGTGAGACACTTCAAAGGATTGAGCGATGCGTTTTTGTACTTATTTGCTGCGCTTAGCTTTTAAATAGTTTTTCTGGGAAAACCTGGCGTAGTTTTCGCGTCTCGTATTTCAGTGAGTGTTTCTTGATTATCAGAGTAGCTCATCAGAAGATTATCTTGGGAATTTGTCACCGTATAGGGTAGGGTAAACATAGTCATGTGTAGGGACTGTGGTTGTTGTGAGCGGACGCAAGGAGAATTGGCCACTCTTCGGGGGCAGGTGGAGGCTTTGTCTGTTAGGCTCATCGAGCTCGAGGCGCAGGCGTCGGCTCGTAGTGGCGTTGGGGCAACTGTGGTGAGACCTATGCCTACTTCGGTGGCCTTGGAATCACATGGAACCCCTGATGTCGCTGCGTCTTCCGGCAGTGAGCATCTTACCGGTCAGCCATCACTCCAGGGTGAATGGCGGACAGTGGTGGGCTCGCGCGTGCCTGGCCGAAAGGCGAAGGTGGGATCTGGCCGCGTGGCAGCTGCCTTACCCCTTTCCAACAGGTACGGGGTGCTTCCTAGTGGTGATGACATCGTTTCCGAGCCACCACAGGATGCCTCGCCTGTTGGGCCAGTGGCCGATTCTCCGGCAAGGTCCCGACAGTCACAGAGGGCGGGCCTATTAGTTATAGGGAGCTCCAACGTTAGGCGGGTTATGGAGCCCCTCAGGAAAATAGCGGGTAGGTCGGGGAAGAATGCCAGTGTGCACTCAGTGTGCTTGCCGGGGGGTCTCGTCCGTAATGTGGAGGAGGCCCTTCCGGCAGCTATTGAATGCACTGGGTGTGACCGGCTGCAGATAGTAGCACATGTCGGAACGAATGACGCCTGCCGCTTGGGTTCTGAGGCCATCCTTGGTTCCTTCCGGCGGCTGGCTGATTTGGTGAAGACAACCAGCATCGCACGTGGAGTGCAAGCTGAGCTTAATATCTGCAGCATAGTGCCCAGAGTCGATCGCGGTCCTCTGGTTTGGAGCCGTGTGGAGGGTCTAAACCAGAGGCTCAGACGACTCTGCGACTATAATGGTTGCAAATTCATCGACCTCCGTTATTGGGTGGAGAACTGTAGGGCCCCCCTAGACAGGTCAGGCGTGCACTACACACCGGAAGCAGCTACTAGGGTAGCAGAGTACGTGTGGCGTGCACACGGGGGTTTTTTAGGTTAGAGGGACCCCCACTTGGGCGAAACGATAAAATACCTGACGGCTTACCAGAGAGGACATTATCATCTTTGATAAAGAACGTCCGTCCTCAGAGACCAAAAACAGGAAAAGTTAACGTAATATTGGTAAACTGCAGGAGTATCCAGGGCAAGGTTCCTGAATTAGTATCTCTTATTGAAGGAAATAGTGCGCATATAGTATTAGGAACGGAAAGTTGGTTAAAACCGGAAGTGAACAGTAACGAAATCCTAGACACAGAATGGAATATATACCGCAAGGATAGGATAAACGCCAATGGTGGAGGAGTATTTATAGCAGTAAAGAATTCAATAATATCCAGTGAAGTTATTAGCGAATGCGAATGTGAAATAATCTGGGTTAAGCTAAGTATCAAAGGTGGGTCAGATATGATAGTCGGATGCTTCTATAGACCACCTGCATCAGCAACCGTAGTAGTTGAGCGCCTCAGAGAGAACCTGCAGAACGTCGTGAAGAAGTTTCGTGATCATACTATTGTAATAGGGGGAGACTTCAATCTACCAGGTATAGAATGGGATAGTCACACAATCAGAACTGGAGCCAGGGACAGAGACTCTTGTGACATTATCCTGACTGCCTTGTCCGAGAATTACTTCGAGCAGATAGTTAGAGAACCAACTCGTGAAGCTAACGTTTTAGACCTCATAGCAACAAATAGACCGGAACTTTTCGACTCCGTGAATGTAGAAGAGGGTATCAGTGATCATAAGTCAGTGGTTGCATCAATGACTACAAGTGTAATAAGAAATGCCAAGAAAGGAAGGAAAATATATTTGCTTAACAAGAGTGATAGGGCACAAATCGCAGAATATCTGAGTGACCACCATCAAACGTTCATTTCTGAGGAAGAGGATGTGGAACAAAAATGGAAAAAATTCAGAAACATCGTCCAGTACGCCTTAGATAAGTTCGTACCGACTAAGGTCCAAAGCGAGGGGAAAGATCCACCGTGGTATAACAATCATGTACGAAAGGTACTACGGAAACAAAGAAAGCTTCATCATAGGTTTAAGAGTAGTCGAGTCATAGCTGATAAGGAAAAGCTGAACGAAGCGAAAAAGAGCGTAAAGAGAGCAATGAGAGAAGCATTCAACGAATTCGAACATAAAACATTGGCAAACAATCTAAACAAGAACCCTAAAAAGTTTTGGTCATATGTAAAATCGGTAAGCGGATCTAAATCCCCTATTCAGTCACTCGTTGACCACGATGGCACCGAAACAGAGGACGACCGAAGAAAGGCAGAAATACTGAATTCAGTGTTCCGAAACTGTTTCACTGCGGAAAATCGTAACACGGTCCCTGACTTCAGCCGTCGCACGGACGCCAAAATGGAAAATATTGAAATAAACGATATCGGAATTGAAAAACAACTGCTATCACTTAGTAGCGGAAAAGCATCCGGACCAGACGAGATACCCTTAAGATTCTACAGTGATTATGCTAAAGAACTTGCCCCCTTTCTATCAGCAATTTATCGTAGATCGCTGGAAGAACGTAAAGTACCTAGCGACTGGAAGAAAGCGCAGGTCGTTCCCATTTTCAAGAAGGGTCATAAATCAGATGCGAATAATTATAGGCCTATTTCGCTTACGTCAATCTGTTGTAGAATAATGGAACATGTTTTGTGTTCTCGTATTATGACGTTCTTAGATAATACAAATCTCCTTCATCATAACCAACATGGATTCCGCAAACAGAGATCATGTGAAACTCAGCTCGCCCTATTTGCCCAAGAAATTCACAGTGCCGTAGACACTGGCGAGCAGATTGATGCCGTATTCCTGGACTTCAGGAAGGCATTTGATACGGTTCCGCACTTACGTTTAGTGAAAAAAATACGAGCTTACGGAATATCGGACGAGGTTTGTGATTGGATTCAGGATTTCCTAGAAGAAAGAACACAACATGTCATTCTTAACGGTTCAAAATCTGCAGATGTAGAGGTAATTTCGGGAGTACCGCAAGGAAGCGTGATAGGACCTTTATTGTTTACAATATACATAAATGACTTAGTTGACAACATCGGTAGCTCCGTGAGGCTATTTGCAGATGACACGGTTGTCTACAAGAAAGTAGCAACATCAGAAGACTCGTACGTACTCCAGGAAGACCTGCAGAGGATTAATGCATGGTGCGACAGCTGGCAGCTTTCCCTAAACGTAGATAAATGTAATATAATGCGCATACATAGGGGCAGAAATCCATTCCAGTACGATTATGCCATAGGTGGTAAATCATTGGAAGCGGTAACGACCGTAAAATACTTAGGAGTTACTATCCGGAGCGATCTGAAGTGGAATGATCACATAAAACAAATAGTGGGAAAAGCAGGCGCCAGGTTGAGATTCATAGGAAGAATTCTAAGAAAATGTGACTCATCGACGAAAGAAGTAGCTTACAAAACGCTTGTTCGTCCGATTCTTGAGTATTGCTCATCAGTATGGGACCCTTACCAGGTTGGATTAATAGAAGAGATAGACATGATCCAGCGAAAAGCAGCGCGATTCGTCATGGGGACATTTAGTCAGCGCGAGAGCGTTACGGAGATGCTGAACAAGCTCCAGTGGCGGACACTTCAAGAAAGGCGTTACGCAATACGAAGAGGTTTATTATCGAAATTACGAGAGAGCACATTCCGGGAAGAGATGGGCAACATATTACTACCGCCCACATATATCTCGCGTAATGATCACAACGAAAAGATCCGAGAAATTAGAGCAAATACGGAGACTTACAAGCAGTCGTTCTTCCCACGCACAATTCGTGAATGGAACAGGGAAGGGGGGATCAGATAGTGGTACAATAAGTACCCTCCGCCACACACCGTAAGGTGGCTCGCGGAGTATAGATGTAGATGTAGATGCTTAGAACTTCCGACAACGACGGGTTTGGCAGTTGTAGGGCACGTTGCCGAACTTCTTTATCAGGAGCAAGCCGTAGAATAGCATCCCTAACCATTGAATCAGCATAAGACTCATGATGAGTGTCTGTGACAAACTGACATTTCCTACTCAGACCGTGTAGTTCCGCCGCCCAAGCCCGGTAAGATTGATGGGGCTGTTTATGACACTGGTAGAACGCCACGCGGGTGGCAACGATGTGGGTGTTTTTTCAGTAATAGTTCGACAATAAGTCGCACATTTCTTGGAAGGACAGAGAAGCAGGTTCCCGCAGAGGGGCTAACTGAGATAGCAGCTGATAGATCCGTGGGGAAATCCAAGATAGAAGTAACGACTTACACATAGGAGCATCGACAACGCCGAAAGCCAAGAAGTGTTGCCGCAAACGCTTCTCATAATCCTCCCAGTCTTCAGCGGCCTCATCGTAAGGAGGGAATGGAGGCGGAGAAGAGGAAGCCAGACGATGAGTAAGCGATGTTGACAACGCCTGAATAGCAGCCGTCAACTGTGTTTGTTGTTCAATGAGCGCTTGCATAAGCTGTTCCATGTCTGCCCCGTCACGAACACACAAATCCACAACGCAGTGAAAATATCCGACCTCATCGCCAAAAAGTGTTATAACCTTTAATCCCCAATAATTGCGTGGATATTCAAACACACTCACTTAGAAGCAATAGCTGGTTACATGATAACAACTCAGTATCTCTTATTCGAATGCTGTGCCGTGACATGTGGCCGGCGCCGTTCGTAGCTAGGTGGCGCTCCCGCGCTCAGCCGAGTTGCGGAGTGCCTCTATCGCTGTTTGCGCACACTGTCGTGGCGGCACTGTTAAATGTCGTGGCACTGTCACAACAGTTTGAGTCTTTTACACACCAGACAAAGAGATAATTAAGATAATATTTACTACAAAATAAGATTGTATGTTTTATTTTAGACAGAAAATTAGTAGTTATTTTTTTATTATCCTGAGCTGTATGAGAAAAGTAATTAACAATAGAAATGCTAGTTCTACATAGACATGTGCTATACTGTGTTCCCACTACACTGGGTTCATAAATGTCCATACAAAAACCTCTCTGCCCCTGGCAACAGGCTGGCCTCAACCTCCATCACTTTCACTCTCTACAACCTCCCTTGCTCTTCTCACATTTGGTCATAGTAGTTATGAAATTGTTTTCCTGCAAAGGAAAACTTGATACATTCATATCTCTGCTCCACAGTAACCTGAGTTCTGTGGCCAACAGTGCTGACAGGTGACACTCAACTTCATGGAAAAAGTTGAGTCCAAACATATACATGAATAAGATGAAAAATACAAGTTTCTTACCAGTTTTGCTTCTGAGATAGTATTGAGAAAAAATAAGAGTTCAGTATACAGTCCAGTAAAATGTTAATAGTGACAGAGTTAAGCAAGTGAAAGGTAAATGAAACAGTAAACTCTATTTTTTTTTTAAATTATTGTGGTTACAATTCTATGTAGTTGGAAAGTTCAGTTAGTTGTGATGTCTTCATAGCACTTTTGGC
Source organism: Schistocerca cancellata (assembly GCF_023864275.1). NCBI lineage: Eukaryota > Metazoa > Arthropoda > Insecta > Orthoptera > Acrididae > Schistocerca > Schistocerca cancellata. The sequence continues at coordinate 719,978,642 of NC_064629.1, forward strand.
AAGATGATGCCACTAAACTCCATAGCTGCTGTGATATCTTTCCATACTATATTTTTTAGAAGAAATTTTGCAAAAGGGGTTGAGTCACTAATTTACGGTGACTTGGGAGATGATAACTCACAGGTTCAAATATCTTGTGACTTATGTATTCTCAGCAAACATGGTAGCTTACATAAATGAATTTCTGAACCACTGCTACAGCATTAAGTTCAGTTAATAAAATGTCCTTACAGCAAGTCTTTGAAGCAACTGGGATCATTTTACAAAATGGTAGTTGATGCTTCCTTTGTGTAGCATAGCAAATGACAGCCATTTTGGCCTTTTGAGACTATTACCCATGTAATCTTGGAGACTAGGACTTAACAATTGAATGAGCTCCTAATTCTGGATGGAGTGTCCATAATGGCAGTGGCTGCATCACCTACAATGGCAGCGTTGTGTGGGATCAGCTGTCATGTCCTTCTTCACCAGTCCATGCTGAAGACCCTCTGCTGGCTGCTACTGCTGTCCTGTATCTTGACCATAAACAGTGGAAAGCTCCCACCTCTGACAGCCTTCTGTTTGTTTCTGTCACAGAGGTCACACTCCCATGTCTTTTCTCCCTTTCTGTTGCCCCCAACATATTCTCATTGGTCCCCATTCTTGCTGCTTTGTTATGACAGTAATTTTATCCTTGTGTGGTTCACAATAGTACAAAAATTTAGTGGTTATTTTTGCTGTCTAAAATAAAATGTTAAAATATTATTTAGCAATTAACATAATAATATAAGAGTTTACCTGGTATAAGAAATGATAAACTTTCAAGTTTTCTGCCAGTGACAGATGTGTGGCAGAACCATTACAAAAGTGAATTACATACATTCACACAATGCACCTGGAATACCTCAAAATGTTGCTTTTGGTATTGCCTGTAAGAATCTCAAGCCCCTGTGTTTCTTGGAATGGCACAAATGACGATGGACATGGTAGTAGGGACACTAAAGCTTGTATCTCCTAAGACTGTTGGCGACTGCATTATTCCAAACTTTTTTATTGGCTCTCCTGTTTGTTTAGTTGTTACTGAAGTAGTTGATGGTGTTGGTGTTGTCCATGCTGAAGTTATTGCTGGTCTATTTCAGTTCTTATTGCTTGCATCTTCTCTGTGGAAGGGAATACATTGTACCTTATGAAAGAATTATGGCTTATTAACAGGAACCATGGACCTTGCCGTTGGTGGGGAGGCTTGTGTGCCTCAACGATACAGATGGCCATACCATAGGTGCAACCACAATGGAGGGGTATCTGTTGAGAGGCCAGACAAATGTGCGGTTCCTGAAGAGGGGCAGCAGCCTTTTCAATAGTTGCAGGGGCAACAGTCTGGATGATTGACTGATCTGGCCTTGCACCACTAACCAAAACGGCCTTGCTGTGCTGGTACTGCGAACGACTGAAAGCAAGGGGAAACTACAGCTGTAATTTTTCCCGAGGGCATGCAGCTTTACTGTATGGTTAAATGATGATGGCGTCCTCTTGGGTAAAATATTCAGGAGGTAAAACAGTCCCCCATTCGGATCTCCGGGCGGGGACTACTCAAGAGGATGTTGTTATCAGGAGAAAGAAAACTGGCATTCTACGGATCGGAGCATGGAATGTCAGATCCCTTAATCGGGCAGGTAGGTTAGAAAATTTAAAAAGGGAAATGGATAGGTTAAAGTTAGATATAGTGGGAATTAGTGAAGTTCGGTGGCAGGAGCAACAAGACTTTTGGTCAGGTGAATACAGGGTTATAAATACAAAATCAAATAGGGGTAATGCAGGAGTAGGTTTAATAATGAATAAAAAAAAATAGGAGTTCAGGTAAGCTACTACAAACAACGTAGTGAATGCATTATTGTGGCCAAGATAGACACGAAGCCCACGCCTACAACAATTGTACAAGTTTATATGCCAACTAGATCTGCAGATGACGAAGAAATTGATGAAACGTGTGATGAGATAAAAGAAATTATTCAGGTAGTGAAGGGAGACGAAAATTTAATACTTATGGGTGACTGGAATTCGAGAATAGGAAAAGGGAGAGAAGGAAACATAGTGGGTGAATACAGATTGGGGGAGAGAAATGAAAGAGGAAGCCGTCTGGTAGAATTTTGCACAGAGCATAACTTAATCATAGCTAACACTTGGTTCAAGAATCATTAAAGAAGGCTGTATACATGGAAGAATCCTGGAGATACTAGAAGGTATCAGATAGATTATATAATGGTAAGACAGACATTTAGGAACCAGGTTTTAAATTGTAAGACATTTCCAGGGGCAGATGTCGACTCTGACCACAATCTACTGGTTATGAACTGTAGATTAAAACTGATGAAACTGCAAAAAGGTGGGAATTTAAGGAGATGGGACCTGGATAAACTGACTAAACCAGAGGTTGTACAGAGTTTCAGGGAGAGCATAATGGAACAATTGACAGGAATGGGGGAAAGAAATACAGTAGAAGAAGAATGGGTAGCTCTGATGAATGAAGTAGTGAAGGCAGCAGAGGATCAAGTAGGTAAAAAGACGAGTGCTAGTAGAAATCCTTGGGTAACAGAAGAAATACTGAATTTAATTGATGAAAGGAGAAAATATAAAAATGCAGTAAATGAAGCAGGCAAAAAGGAATACAAACGTCTCAAAAATGAGATCAACAGGAAGTGCAAAATGGCTAAGCACGGATGGCTAGAGGACAAATGTAAGGATGTAGAGGCTTATCTCACTTGGGGGAAGATAGATACTGCCTACAGGAAAATTAAAGAGACCTTTGGAGAAAAGAGAGCCACTTGTATGAATATCAAGAGCTCAGATGGAAACCCAGTTCTAAGCAAAGAAGGGAAAGCAGAAAGGTGGAAGGAGAATATAGAGGGTCTATACAAGGGCGATGTACTTGAGGACAATATTATGGGAATGGAAGAGGATGTAGATGAAGATGAAATGGGAGATATGATACTGTGTGAAGAGTTTGACAGAGCACTGAAAGACCTGAGTCGAAACAAGGCCCCGGGAGTAGACAACATTCCATTGGAACTACTGATGGGCTTGGGAGAGCCAGTCCTGACAAAACTCTACCATCTGGTGAGCAAGATGTATGAGACAGGCGAAATACCCTCAGACTTAAAGAAGAATATAATAATTCCAATCCCAAAGAAAGCAGGTGTTGACAGATGTGAAAATTACTAAACTATCAGTTTAATAAGTCACAGCTGCAAAATACTAACGTGAATTCTTTACAGACGAATGGAAAAACTGGTAGAAGCCGACCTCGGCGAAGATCAGTTTGGATTCCGCAGAAATGTTGGAACATGTCAGGCAATACTGACCCTACTACTTATCTTAGAAAATAGATTAAGGAAAGGCAAACCTACATTGCTAGCATTTGTAGACTTAGAGAAAGCTTTTGACAATGTTGACTGGAATACTCTCTTTCAAATTCTAAAGGTGGTAGGGGTAAAATACAGGGAGCGAAAGGCTATTTACAATTTGTACAGAAAGTAGATGGCAGTTATAAGAGTTGAGGGGCATGAAAGGGAAGCAGTGGTTGGGAAGGGAGTGAGACGGGGTTGTAGCCCACGTTGAGGTTCGCCGATGACATTGTAATTCTGTCAGAGACAGCAAAGGGCTTGGAAGAGTAGTTGAACGGAATGGACAGTGTCTTGAAAGGAGGATATAAGATGAACATCAACAAAAGCTAAACGAGGATAATGGAATGTAGTCGAATTAAGTCGGGTGATGCTGAGGGAATTAGATTAGAAAATGAGACACTTAAAGTAGTAAAGGAGTTTTGCTATTTGGGGAGCAAAATAACTGATGATGGTCGAAGTAGAGAGGATATAAAATGTAGAATGGTAATGGCAAGGAAAGCGTTTCTGAAGAAGAGAAATTTGTTAACATCGAGTATAGATTTAAGTGTCAGGAAGTCGTTTATGAAAGTATTTGTATGGAGTGTAGCCATGTATGGAAGTGAAACATGGACGGTAAATAGTTTGGACAAGAAGAGAATAGAAGCTTTCAAAATGTGGTGCTACAGAAGAATGCTGAAGATTAGACGGGTAGATCACATAACTAATGAGGAGGTATTGAATATGATTGGGGAGAAGAGGAGTTTGTGTCACAACTTGACTAGAAGAAGGGATCGGTTGGTAGGACATGTTCTGAGGCATCAAGGGATCACAAATTTAGCATTGGAGGGCAGCGTGGAGTGTAAAAATCGTAGAGGGAGACCAAGAGATGAATACGCTAAGCAAATTCAGAAGGATGTAGGTTGCAGTAAGTACTGGGAGATGAAGAAGCTTGCACAGGATAGAGTAGCATGGAGAGCTGCATCAAACCAGTCTCAGGACTGAAGACAACAACAACAACAACAACAACAACAGGAAACTTGAAACATATACCAGAATAATTGTCAGTTTGTCAGGACATTACATGAATAATGTAGACCTGAGTTCAAAATTTTTTGAACCTCAATTATTTGCATAGAACAGATGATAGAAATGTACTGAACTTCATTTCAGGTAAGGGAACCTTTAATAGACCACCAATCATTGAAATACCTGTATCAATGTGCATGTAGAAGAACATTGCATTGGCATAAATAAAGATATTATGTTTTGTGGCATGGGTACCAAGGAGAACTTTCAGGGCTGTAGAACTAGTCAATAATGTGTTGCTCAATTGAAATTTTGGTATCCCCACCAGCAGACAAATGTATGGACACAGATGAACTGCAGTGGGTTCTGCGGTAGAGTAGTGCAGAAAGCCATCATAGACGTCATGTGTGGAGTGTCATATGGGCAGAACTGCTGACTCAGGTGTTTACTTGCCAGGGACGATAGGTTGGGCCAGTGAGTTCCTATGGAGTGATCGACTAACACTGACCTGACTTCCACATTGCAGCATGCTCTTGTTTCCACATGTTACTTGTTTGGTAATTCATGCTGGTTGCATTTTGTGCTTTTCTGCCTGTGTCTCTACATGGTGTTTGGACTCCCTGTTCCCCCATAGATCAACTTGCACATTGAGTTTATCCTCTTCTGTGGTCCAGCTTCCAGGCTCCCGGGTTGAGTGCCCACAGTTGGCTAGATTAGTGACATTTGTGCTGATGGCTAGGTTTTGCAACATTGTTGTGCCTGTGCAGATACAAAAGAAACAATTATGTTGAAGTATGGTTTTTCACTGTATTAAGTGTTGCAAGTATTAATTCTAGATTTGCATAAGGCATTTGGTTCTATAAATCATACAGTACTTTTATCCAAATTAGCGGTATAATAGCAGTATCACTAAAATTCATAAGTTATCTCTGAGATGGGAGACAGTATGCTAAACTATCTTATAAGAATGGAAGTAAGAGTGCCCCACAGTAAAATCAGTATACAAGACTCTCAACTTTGGAGTTCCCAGGGAAGTATTCTTAGATCATAAAACTTAAAGCTAGTGAACTATGCTGCTGATACAGCATTTATTATCCTCAGCCACAATGAGCAGATAGCATTCCAAAACAATAAAGACAACTTTGAACTAATCATGGAACATCTGATCATGAATAAACTTATACTGAATAAGGCCAAGACTGTTGTGATAAAGTTGGTGCTCAATTGCAACCAGTCTCAAGTGTATATAAATATTGAATCACTGTCTACAGTTGAAACATCCAATAAACATACATTTTTAGACATTGTTATTGATGAGTGTCTTACATGAAAAGAGTCTGTCAGCTACATCTGTAAAGAGACTAGCTGAAATATTTGGTTACTAAAACACCTGAAAAATATATAACTCCTCCTATTATTAAACAAATGCTCTATGGATTAATCCCTTCTCATTTACAACACGAGACTGAAATTTGGGGTGGAGCACCCACAGTGTACATGGATAAAATATTCAGGCTTCAGAAGATACTAGTTATGGTTATTACTACTGTAAGCAAACACTAGTAATGTTGGGACTATATTAAGTATAATTTATTGACTATATAATAAAGGTATATGCTTATGACAATTATATTTGTAAAAGAGAATGATGCAATAAGCATAATGAATAGAGATTTTATTAATGCAATACATGAACAAGGTGTATTCAAATAACTTAGGGGAATGCAGCTGGGTGACGACATTCTATACACTGGGAGAAACTAAGGTCTCATAAGGTGTTGTTATTATGATACTGAGTAACAAAAGTGCTACAAATGAAAGTCCACTTGCATTTTATAATAGGTTGCCAAATAATGTAAAGCAGCTCTGTGGAAATTTCTTTAAGAGCAAGTTGAAACAGCTGTTAATTAAAAGACTTTTATATCCACTCAGACATTTCTGAACTCTATTATCAGTAGTATTACTTTTGAATGTTGCAGTGTATTAGTGGCATTGAATGTTTATATAATGGCATCTAATGTGCTTCTATTTTAGCTTATGTATTCCTTATATATATGACATGATATCATCATTGTAAGTGTGCAGTAATTACAATGTTCAAGGCTGTAAAGGTATCATAGACAAATAAAGGTTAATAATAATAATAATAATAATAATATAAATATCATTTCTTATGTTATAAAAATCCTACACTGGTGCTTTTCTATGTTAATAATCATGCATAATAATATTGTATTGTATGGAACTGAGGACCTAGAAATGATGGAGAGGCTTCGTCCCTGCCATAGCCCACAGTGGTACACAATCCCACAACAGGTTACAGCAGTCCACTCACCCCACCGCTGCCCCACACCGAACCCAGGGTTATTGTGCGGTTCAGTCCCCAGTGGACACCTCCCCTCCCCCAGGAACATATCACACCAGACGAGTGTAACCCCAATGTTTGCATGGTAGAATAATGATGGTGTATGCGTACGTGGAGAAAGTGTTTGCGAAGCAATCGCTGACATAGTGTAACTAAGGCAGAATAAGTGGAACCAGCCCACATTCGCCAAGGCAGATGGAAAACCGCCTTAAAAACCATCCACAGACTTGCTGGCACACCGGACCTCGACACTAATCCATCGCATGGATTTGTGCCGGGGACCGGCGTGCCTCCTACCTGGAAAGCAGTGTGTTAGACCGCACAGCTAACCGAGTGGGCATGCATAATAGTACATACCTGTAGCTATATTTGGGTATTTCAGACACATCATATTGTCATATGCTTGTTCCTTAATACTATCTATGATGAGTTTCCATTGTGTTGATTTCTTTTGATTTGAAAAGTGTACTTGTAATACTGCATCTATGTTTACGTAACTTATTGTCTGTTCAGGATAAGCAATGCCCCAGTTGCAGATATTTTAATTATTTGGGCAAAATGTGAAGACGGCAAGTTACGAGGATTCATTGTGGAAAGGAAAGGAGCTAAAGGATTGGCAACACCCAAAATAGAAGGCAAATTCTCACTTCGGGCATCTGCTACAGGAATGATTTTCTTAGATGAAGTTGAAGTTCCAGAGGAAAACGTTCTTCCTGGTGTGACCAGTTTCAAAGTAAGCTTGAATTTTGTTTTTGTCATGTGTCACCATAACTCACTACCATGATCCCTAATCTTATACCAGAACATACTGAATATGGGCAGAGTAATTCAGTCAAGAATTGCAATGTGTGAGACTGACAACTACGTTGCGACACCAACCAAGAGCAGTATTTAATTCTTTGTTAATTGAGAATTGTGTGTTGGTAGGAACAAGTGACGGCAAAGTGTCATGTTTTGTGTATGTATTAACTCAGAACAGCAAGAAAAAATTCTTTATTCTAGTAGAAGCATCTTTAGGCAACAGATGCAAAAGTTACTTTATTTTCTACAATTTTCTTCTTTATTATGCCTGTAAAGTCTAGAACTTCTTTTAGATTCCATAGATGAGTGTATTTTAATTCCCTTAGCTGAAGTTTTACCCAGCAAAGCAATCCAATTATCTGGCCAGGGTGCCGGTGCCCCTGTGTTCATGCCCTATAAGCAAGGAGGGGAGGTAGTAATGGTGTACTTTCCAGTACTGTTACAAGAGGAGTGCTGTCACATGCTAAATGTCTATACTCACATCTAAATGAAGTACCCATTTAGAATAAGACCGGAATTGGGACACATAGTATATCTCACCTTGGCTACTCACAGTGGGCACCAGTAAGAAGGGCAATATCTGGAAAACTATCTTCCCCAATGACATCGCTATTTTCTACGTGTGTATCTGTTGATTCTTTGTCTGCTGTTTCACTGAAGGATGACAATGCTGACTTTTTGTTTGAATCTGTGCTGAGTGATTTTATTTATATTTTCAGTTCCTTGGCCGTCAAAGTGTGTCTCCTCCACTCATCATCACACACTTTTTTGGCATGATACGTATACTTTCAAGTCTTCTAAGGACACAGCAGTAAAAGATAATGTCACAGCCACATAAGCAAAGTGACATTGTGGTCTAGTGATTAGCATTTGTGGCTGGTAATGCCAAGGTCCTGTGTTTGATTCCCAGTGACCATCTCAAATTTTTCGTAGGTGGAAAGGTTTGGAAGGAAATCCACTTAGCCTTGTAATGCCAACTATAACCAGAACAATTGATGCATAAATCACCAAAGTAGTGTTAGATCAAAAGGTATGCACCAAGCTAGATGACAAACAACATTTATTTATTAGCAGCAGAAGCATGAGGTGTTACATTTTTCAGGTTAGAGAGTAAGATGTGTGATGTATCATGATTATCTTTGCAAGATTTCATAATAGTTCTGTAGGATTTAGGTCTAGATGGCAAGACAGCAGTAAGAAGGGACATTTTTTGCAAGAGTTTACCAATTGAATAAAGAGAAAGTGTTTGTTGCTCCGTAATTAATGTGAAAGTTTGGTTTTCTTTGTGTCTACAGATTTGTAGTTTTTTTGCCATTTCTACATGATAGCCTGAAGGTTTCCTGTTGTAGTCACAGAGGAAATGTGAACAAAAAATAAAATTCTGCAGTCACAACAATGAAACACTCTCTGGCACTGTTGTCCGATGACACTGTTCACACATTGCCACTTTGCAATATTTTTCACAGTGTAGTGTGTATGGATCCATGGCTCATCTAAGTAAACCATTGGTCACTTTATGCTAATGCTTCATTTTATAAATTTTTTTTTTAAAGTCTGATATCATAGGCTTTTTTGCCAGTATGTTCATGACTCATTCATTCTAGCAACTTCTAAAATCAAATCCCATAGATGGAACAGTTTTTCTTAGAGTTTCTTTTCTGGCAGGGAAGGCTGATTCAGTGAAACAACAGCTGTGAAATTTCTGCAAAGATTGTATTTCCTTCCATGGCCATAATATTGCAGCAATTTATTTAGATCACCAATGAAATATTTATTGTATGCATTTCTCTAATTCTGTTTTGGGGCACATACTTGATGTCCTACTCCACTTGGCATCATATCCCTCCTTCTGTAATTTGCACACCATTCCCTAACTGAATGCATCTTTTATCACCTACTGTGTGAGCACTATCACACTTTACTTGTTTTCATTGCCTGTAATATTAACTATGTTAATAGCAAGTAGTCATGGCTTGCCACAAAGGTATTTTCTGCAGTCCCTTTTTGTGCTCACACTCTGAGTTGGACTGGAACGTTACTGTAACGAGTCACATCGCCAAGTAGTTCCCATTACAGCCAGGTAACTGATTCACCTTGCCGAGTAATACAGAGTGCTTATTGTAATTGTTGAATTCATCAGTCTGAAGACTGACTTGTTTTCCTGTATAAGCTTTTTACTACCTGCATAACTACTGCACCCTACATCGATTTAAACCTGCCTACTGTATTTAACATTGATTTCCTCCTGCAATTTTTACCGCTGACACGTTCCTCTAGGCCAAATTAAACTATTCTTTGATGCCTCAGGATGTGTCTAATCAATCTCTTTCTTCTGTTAGGCAAGTTTTGATGTTAAGCTCTTTGATGTCTAATTCCATTCAGTACCTCCTTGTTACTTATCCAATCTATACATTTAATCTTCAGGATTTTTCTGTAGCACCAAATAAGCTTATATTCTCTTTACCATTTATTTTCTTCATTTCACTTCTACATGACGCCACACTCCAAATGAATACATTCATAAAAGGCTCCCTAACACTTAAATTTGTATTTGTTGTTAACATCATGTTGCTTTTCAGGGAAGTTTTTCTTGCTATTGCCAGTCTATGTTTCATGTCATTTGTACGTCTGCTGTCATCAGCTATTTTGCTACCCAAATAGTATGATTTCTCTACTTTCAGCATTTAATTTCATAATCATCACCTGATATAATTCAACTACACTCCATTACTCCTGTTTCACTTTCTTAGATGTTAATTTTATATCCTGTTTTCAAGACAATGTTCACCCCATTCAGCTGATCTTGCAAATACTTTGCGATACGTTGTATAATTTCAGTGTCATCATCAAACCTTAAAGTTTCTTGTCTGGGAACTTAAATTCTTTTTTCCATGTTTCTCCTTGGTTTCCTTTGATGCTTGCTCAATTTACAGATAAAGTTACTTAGGGGATATGCTACAATCCTGTCTCACTCTTTTCTCAATTATTGCCTCTCTTTCATGTCCTTTGACTCTGGCCTGTACTTGTTTTAGGTAACCTTTCACTCCTTGTGTTTTATCATTGATAAATTCATAATTTTGAGGAGAGTATTCCCGTCAACACTGTCAAATGCTTTTCCTCCGTCTACAGATAGTATAAATGTCTATTTATTAAATACATCAAACTGAGATCAGTGCATATGTTTTTGTCATCCTTTTTAGTTATCATGGAATCACTTCTTTCTTGGGATCTGACATTTTCTTCATACACTGCTGAACATTGCTTCTACAAAGGGTGAACCATAATTCCACCAGTACACTTTCAGAGGTAGTAGCATGAACAAAACAAGAAAGAAATGTCTAGTAAACATAGGCTCTAAAATGCATACCTTAAGAGCTATGAGCACTTGTTCAGTACAAGTGATGTGTTTCACAGTAGCAAAGATGACCATGTGCTCGTAGCTCTTAAGGTACCAGTTTTGGAGCCCATGCTTGCTAGACTTTTTTTCTTGTTTTGATCCATACTACCGCCTGTGAATGTTTTTCTGTGGAGTTGGTTCACCCTGTATAATGCGGCCTCTACATACGAAATAACCTTGACAATTGTTAATTTGAAACCCTTTGGGTATGAACCCTAATTTTTTCCTTCTCATATAGAAATACTACTGTACTCACCTGTGTGTGTTCGATATTCACTCTGTATGTTCTAAATATTCATGTCAGTTTTATATTTTCTTTTGAAATATGATGTAACAACTGAACTCTAAAACATACACTATAATCTAATCATCAGATGAACATGTTAACTGTTGCAGAGGATTGGTTTTCATGATCTCGCTAATATCCAAAAGCCACTCATTGTGAGAATGCAATTGCAGCAGTGCTAGACAGGGAGCAGTGCTGTAGGTTTTGTGCCATTTTATTTTGAGACTACAGCTTGCTGTAGTTTGACAGAAAGCATGGCAAATACAGGGTGTTTCAAAAATGACTGGTATATTTGAAACGGCAATAAAAACTAAACGAGCAGCGATAGAAATACACCGTTTGTTGCAATATGCTTGGGACAACAGTACATTTTCAGGCAGACAAACTTTCGAAATTACAGTAGTTACAATTTTCAACAACAGATGGCGCTGCTGTCTGGGAAACTCTATAGTACGATATTTTCCACATATCCACCATGCGTAGCAATAATATGGCGTAGTCTCTGAATGAAATTACCCGAAAACTTTGACAACGTGTCTGGCGGAATGGCTTCACATGCAGATGAGATGTACTGCTTCAGCTCTTCAATTGTTTCTGGATTCTGGCGGTACACCTGGTCTTTCAAGTGTCCCCACAGAAAGAAGTCACAGGGGTTAATGTCTGGCGAACAGGGAGGCCAATCCACACTGCCTCCTGTATGTTTTGGATAGCCCAAAGCAATCACATGATCATCGAAATATTCATTCAGGAAATTAAAGACGTCGTCCTTGCGATGTGGCCGGGCACCATCTTGCACAAACCACGAGGTGTTCGCAGTGTCGTCTAAGGCAGTTTGTACCGCCACAAATTCACGAAGAATGTCCAGATAGCATGATGCAGTAATTGTTTCGGATCTGAAAAATGGGCCAATGATTCCTTTGGAAGAAATGGCGGCCCAGACCAGTACTTTTTGAGGATGCAGGGATGATGGGATTGCAACATGGGGCTTTTCGGTTCCCCATATGCGCCAGTTCTGTTTATTGACGAAGCCGTCCAGGTAAAAATAAGCTTCGTCAGTAAACCAAATGCTGCCCACATGCATATCGCCGTCATCAATCCTGTGCACTATATCGTTAGCGAATGTCTCTCGTGCAGCAATGGTAGCGGTGCTGAGGGGTTGCCGCGTTTGAATTTTGTATGGATAGAGGTGTAAACTCTGGCACATGAGACGATACGTGGACATTGGCGTCATTTGGACCGCAGCTGCAACACGGCGAACGAAACCCGAGACCGCTGTTGGATCACCTGCTGCACTAGCTGCGCATTGCCCTCTGTGGTTGCCATTTCCAGCATGTTCATCCGTCACGTTCCCAGTCCGTTGAAATTTTTCAAACAGATCCTTTATTGTATCGCTTTTCGGTCCTTTGGTTACATTAAACCACCGTTGAAAACTTCATCTTGTTGCAACAACACTGTGTTCTAGGCGGTGGAATTCCAACACCAGAAAAATCCTCTGTTCTAAGGAATAAACCATGTTGTCTACAGCACACTTGCACGTTGTGAACAGCACACGCTTACAGCAGAAAGACGACGTACAGAATGGCGCACCCACAGACTGCGTTGTCTTCTATTTCTTTCATATTACTTGCAGCACCATCTGTTGTTGAAAATTGTAACTACTGTAATTTCTAAAGTTTGTCCACCTGAAAATGTACTGTTGTCCCAAGCATATTGCAACAAACGGTGTATTTCTATTGCTGCTCGTTTAGTTTTTATTGCAGTTTCAAATATACTTGTCATTTTTGAAACACCCTGTAGATGGATCAGGCTGAATGCCTTCTGTTTTTGTCCAAAGTTTTTTGTACATTTGGGTACAAAAATCTTCAGTAATTATCAAATTTGTGTGCGCTTCAGAGGAATTAGAAATTCAGAGAAGAAGAAAGTTGCTTAAAATCTACTGCTGTCTTTTGAATGCATGGAAGTAAAATATCCAAATTCATAATAGTGATTATGTATACTACTATTTTTGTGTTTAGCAGGATATAAGCAGAGTTTAGTTTCTGAGAGGATGAAACTGGTACAAGGGTATACTCTGAAATGGTTTTAAGATAACGACTGAATTTGATGTACCATAAACTGGGTTAAATTATGCAACCTGGGTTACTTTACACACTTCCCATTAAGTTCTGTGGGGTGCCGCCCATGGCCTGTTTTGGAAATTCTGAGTAAAATGGCTGCTTAGATAAGACATAGTGAACTTTACTGGATTGAAAAATCATGACAGTGTTGTTCATACATCATGATGCAGGATGATAAATGCAGTTAATTGGATGTGAGTATCTTTACGTATTTTTACATTGCTTAGAAACTGTCATTGCCATGTCATAGTTATGTGGAACAGTAGGTGAAACACTCTTTTAGTGGAGACATTTTACTAGCAAGCTGAAAACAAGCAAAGGTGTGTGACTTTTGCTTGGGTGGGGGTAACTTTACGATGACTGCAAACAAAAGCAGAAAATAAGGATACTGAGGAAATTATTGGACAAGTGCTGTCTTATGATGAGATTCAAGTTAAGTTCGTGAAGATGACAGGTGACTCAACATAGACATTTGTATGGCCTGATGTTGGAGATATCTCCAAAATCAATAACTAGGGGCTACTTGATGAACCTGTGGTATCACAAAGATGATCTTTGTAGTTCAAAGAACACCTGCAATCTTTTATGTACATATCCAGTCTTTATTGAAGTGAAATCAAGGTTAGTAGTGCCTCATCCTGCTATAGAAATACTATAAAAGTAAAGGTGAGAAACTCGTGCTCCAGACACAGCAGAAACATTTTCAATTTACATAATAAAAACTTAAAATTTAAATGACTTTCCATATTCCATTTATCCTTGTAATAGGTTCCAACAAGTCAATAAAGCTATGAAAAGTGTCATGCCACTTCAGATTTCTGTTTTCTTTCCATTTAAAATTTCCAGACATGTGTAAAATTATCCATTATAAGGCAATACTGCCAAATATCTTGCAAAGTACACTGAAGAATCAAAAAACTGATACACCTGCCTAATATTGTGTAGGGCCCCCGCAAGCATGCAGAAGTGCCACAACATGATGTGGCATGAACTCGACTAATGTCAGAAGTAGTGCTGGAGGGAACTGACACCACAAATGCTTCAGGGCTGTCCATAAATCCATAAGAGTATGAGAGGGTGGAATCTCTTCTGCACAGCACGTTGCAAGGCATCCCAGATATGCTCAATAATGCTCATGTCTGGGGAGTTTGATGGCCAGTGGAAGTGTTTAAAGTCAAAAGAATGTTCCTGGAGCCACTCTATAGCAATTTTGGATGTATGTGGTGTCGAGTTGTCCTGCTGGAATTGCCCAAGTCTGTTGGAATGCACAGTGGACATGAATAATGGATACAGGTGATCAGATAGGATGCTTACGTATGTGTCACCTATCACAGTCATCTCTAGACATATCAAGGGCCCCGTAGCACTCCCAACTGCACACGTGCCACACTATTACAGAGCCTCCACCAGCTTGAACAGTCCTCAGCTGACATGAAGGGTCCATGAATTAATGTGGTTGTCTCCATACCCTTACACATCCATCTGCTTGTTTCCAGTCATCAACAGTCCAATGTCGGTGTTGATGATCACAGGTGAGGTGTAAAGCTTCATGTTGTGCAGTCATTAAGGGTACACGAGTGGGCCTTTGGCTCCAAAAGACTATGTTGATGATGTTTCATTGAATGGTTCACACACTGACACTTATTGATGGCCCAGCATTGAAATCTGCAGCAATTTGTGGAAGGGTTGCACTTCTGTCACGCTGCACTATTCTCTTCAGTTGTCGTTGGTCCTGTTCTTGCAGGTCTTTTTCCAGCTGCTGCGATGTCAGAGATTTGAAGTTTTAGTGGATTCCTGATATTCACCATACACTCGTGAAATGGTCATATGGGAAAATCCTCACTTCATTGCTGCCTCGGAGATGCTGTGTCCCATCCCTTGTGCACCGACTATAACACCACGTGCAAACTCACTTAAATCTTGATAACCTGCCATTGTAGCAGCAGTAACTGATGTAACAACTGCACCAGACACTTGTTGTCCTATATAGGCATTGCCGACTGCAGTGCCATATTCTGCCTGTTTACATATCTCTGCATTTGAATATGCATGTACTCTTTGAATGGAGTAACTTTACACACAATGTTGTTAAAACATGTCATAAACATGATTTCCATTCATTTTGAGGCTACAATTGCCCTTAAGAACCTGAATGATATACAGAAACCCATTTATATCAATTATATAACTAACCACCTCCCCCTTTAAACCATAGTCCTTGCCGTTGGTGGGGAGGCTTGCGTGCCTCAGCGATACAGATAGCCGTACCATAGGTGCAACCACAACGGAGGGGTATCTGTTGAGAGGCCAGACAAATGTATGGTTCCTGAAGAAAGGCAGCAGCCTTTTCAGTAGTTGCAGGGGCAACAGTCTGGATGATTGACTGATCTGGCCTTGTAACACTAACCAAAACAGCCTCGCTGTGCTGGTACTGCGAACGGTTGAAAGCAAGGGGAAACTACAGCCACAATTTTTCCTGAGGGCATGCAGCTTTACTGTATGGTTAATGATGATGGCATCCTCTTGGGTAAAATATTCCGGAGGTAAAATAGTCCCCCATTTGGATCTCCGGGCGGGGACTAATCAGGAGGACATTGTTATGAGGAGAAACAAAACTGGCGTTCTACGGATCGGAGTGTGGAATGTCAGATCCCTTAATCAGGCTGGTAGATTAGAAAATTTAAAAAGGGAAATGGATAGGTTAAAGTTAGATATAGTGGGAATTAGTGAAGTTCGGTGGCAGGAGGAACAAGACTTTTGGTGAGGTGAGCAAGCAGTAAAGGAAACAAAAGAAAAATTTGGAATATGTATTAAAATCCATGGAGAAGAAATAAAAACTTGAAGGATTCTCTGATGACATTGTGATTCCATCAGAGACAGCAAAGGACTTGGAAGAGCAGTGGAACGGAATGGACAGTGTCTTGAAGGGAGGATATAAGATGAACATCAACAAAAGAAAAACGAGGATAATGGAATGTCGTCGAATTAAGTCGGGTGATGCTGAGGGTATTAGATTAGGAAATTAGACACTTATAGTAGTAAAGGAGTTTTGCTATTTGGGGAGCAAAATAACTAATGATGTTCGAAGGACAGAGGATATAAAATGTACACCGTCAATGGCAAGGAAAGTGTTTCTGAAGAAAAGAAATTTGTTAACATCGAGTATAGATTTAAGTGTCAGGAAGTCGTTTCTGAAAGTATTTGTATGGAGTGTAGCCATGTATGGAAGTGAAACATGGACAATAAATAGTTTAGACAAGAAGAGAATAGAAGCTTTTGAAATGTGGTGCTACAGAAGAATGCTGAAGATTAGATGGTTAGATCACACAACTAATGAGGAGGTATTGAATATGATTGGGGAGAAGAGGAGTTTGTGTCACAACTTGACTATAAGAAGGGATCGGTTGGTAGGACATGTTCTGAGGCATCGAGGGATAACCAATTTAGTATTGGAGGGCAGCGTGGAGGGTAAAAATCGTAGAGGGAGACCAAGAGATGAATACACTAAGCGGATTCAGAAGGACGTAGCCTGCAGTAGGTACTGGGAGATGAAGAAGCTTGCACAGGATAGAGTAGCATGGAGAGGTGAATCAAAGCAGTCTCAGGACTGAAGACCACAACAACAGCAACATAACTGACCACACTTTATAAAATCAAGAAAACACAAAAAATGTGTTTATAGTATCTCCAGTTGACAGTAACAGGAATATTCTTAGTTTTGATATGAAAAGGAGAAAAATAGATGGAGGAGAATGAAATACTTTTTTTGTGCAATAAGAAAAACTATTGGCTCTGGCCAGTTGTATTAAGACAATACATGTTACTGATATTAAGCTTGCAGTGACTCATAAATGATCATCATTGTGTTGTGTTGTATTGTATTGTATGTTAACCGGGGGCCTAGAAACGATGGAGAGGCTCCGTCCCCGCCGCAGCCAGAGTGGTCCACAACCCTACGATGACTACCGCGGTCCATGTCACCCCTCTACCGCCCCACACCAAACCACTCTTTCAGGGTTATTGTGCGTTTTGACCACAGCTCTGTGGTCTAATGATTTTATCAACCAGACTGACCATCTTCATCTTAATGAGGGCGACAGTATGGTCTTCAGGAACAACGGTTACAACATTCATCAAATAAATGGAGTGCTTTCAAGTGAGAATCACAATAAGACCACCAACAAAAAGTAGGAAAAGAAACATGTCTTCTTGCCATGCTGTGGGTCCATGTTGAGCAAGACAAGCCACCTACTGAAAAGACACAAAATCAAATTGATCTTCAGGTCTCTGATAAATATTCGGAAGTCCTGAGACCAGTTAGAGATGGAGTAGAATACCTCGCAGAATACCTCGGGTCTACAAGATGGCTTGCGAGTGCGGCCAGTCATATGTTGGAAATCAGTATGAATGGTAGAACAATGCAGACAGAAGAACAAGAGGCTTTATCGCATACGCTACCTTGAGAAATCGACTTAAGCTGAACATGCTTTAGAAAACGGTCGCCAGATCAAATTCGATGAAACCACTGTTGTGGCTCACACTAATGGCTTTTGGGACTGTGTAATTAAATAAGCCACTGAAATAAAAATCACCAATAACTCCCTTAATGGAGATGGCCTCCTGCAGCTCAGAATGATGTGGAATCCAGGGATCACATGGTTGAAGTGGGCATATTGAATGCCAAGTCAAATTATGCCCATATATGGCAAGGCTGTGAGCACCAGTGATATCAGCTGGCAGCTAGCATATATAAGGGTGTACCAGCAGCCCACTGGCAGTCATACCTCTTGAAAAAGGCCAATGAGCACTTGGCTGAAAGCTTGTGACGTTCACCTGCTTTGTTTCTTCATTGGTCCTTGGTGTCGACGTACTGCATTGTTATACTGGCTGAAAAATAGGGGGTGGGGGGGGGTGGGGGGGGGAGGGTGGAAGTTCAACACTGACTGCTGTAATTAATGTAGCTAACAGTTGCACAGTTGTGTTTCACAGTTCTTTAATGTCACTGTCCACAACCCCCAACATTACATAGCTCACTATTGGTAAATTTTGATAAGCCTCATTAATAGGTTGCAGGCAAACATCAGCATACTGCTATGATAGTTTGCTGTTGAACATGTATGAGCAGTATAAACCTAACCACACAGTTCACAGTTCTTGCAGAAGAATAAGGTATGTGTGACACTATTTCTCAAATAACTTGAACAGACATTGTCATTGCCTTAACACATGGCCTATTTGTGTTACACTAATTCCACTGTTAAATTTGATGCATTGTTGTTACTTGAAGCAGTACATAATTTCCCTCTGAAAATTGGCCGTGGACGGACTGTCTCAGGACCCAAAATAGGGCCTTTATAAATCCTCACAGTAATAGGCACTGAGACTATACTTTTTTGATGTTTTAAGTTACAGAAATTACAATTAAAACATAACTCATTCAATTATATGAATAGATCGAAAAATTCCTCCTTTTTAACAGTTCTCTCTACCACAAAGATTAGGCCAAATTATTTGTTTAAATAATGAAATTAGCAGATCTAGTTATGCAAACAATGCTTTTGACCAATCTGGCAATTATTTTGGAATTAAATAAGGGCTGGCTTTGCTAGCATGTTTTCGAATAGAGCCAAGTAAATACTTAAAGGATTCTAGTAGTTCTTCTTCCAAATGTTTATAATTATTACAGATTTTATTTTTGTTTATAAGTAAACAATAGAATTTAAGTCCTGAAACAATTACTGATTTCACTCTATAACAAAAGATATTAACTAGGAATGGTCAAAATAAATTAGGAAATTAATTACATACACAAAGCTACGCACCAAATTAGACCTGGTGCAGGGAATAGCCTTGATAGGGACAGGGAATGTGATGTAGGTGGTGACCTGATAAAGATAGCTACTCAAACTGATGGCATCAATCTGCATTTCATGCAACTGTTTCAGCATCATGATCAGCCTCATCTTAATGCAGTTGTTAAGCACGTTAACATTGGGCTGGAGAGGGCACTGCTGGCAGAGGGCATGGGTCACATTGCAGTGGTGCCAGTTGAGTTTATCAGTAGATCGGGTTTCACTAGGCATGGCCTGCACTTCAACAGGTATGGGAAGGGGAGACTGGCAAAGCTTATAGGTGACAGTGTAGTGGGTGGTGGTAGGACACTCTTGGAAAAATTCCTGTAGTAGTTGGTGTTAGAGCTGCACTGTTTTTGAATGAAGTCAACTGATGGATATACCTGCTTAAAGGAAGTCCCTCTAAGGGCTCACCTTCAGAGGATGTCATGTTTCCAAGTAGAGAAGGAGTTAGCATATTTCATCAGAATATTAAAGCTATTAGAGATAAAGTTAGTGAACTGCTTATAGATGTTGACTATGAAATTATTCGTATATCGGAGCACCACTTAAATAATTTGACGATTCAGAGGCTTCCTTTACCAGATACAGGTTAGCTGGCTGTTTTTCAAGGATTTCATTGTGGGGTGGGAGAATGGCCATGTATGTAAAAAACAGTATTCCTTTTCAGTCCATAGTCCATAGTGGCACTGCACTGAACAGATATTTGAATGTTGTGCAGTTGCAGTTGAATTTAGTGAAACTAAACTTTTAATTGTTTTTGTTTATAGGTCCCCTAATTTTGACTTCAGTGCATTTCTGCCCAAGCTAGAGGGGGTTCTTGTTCACTTTATAGGAAGTACGAGAAATTAGTTGTATGTGGTGACTTCAGTATAAATTTTGTACATGATAGTGCAAGAAAAATGATGTTGGTAGATCTCCTAAATTCATATGATCTGATGCAGACTGTGTTTTTCCAACTAGGGTGCAGGGGAACAGTAGCACAGCCATAAACAACATTTTTATTCATTCTTCATTACTAGATGGGCATTCTGTTAGTAAAAGGGTCAATGCCCTTTCAGACCATGATGCACCAATTTTAACACTAAAAGGATTTTGTACTCAAACAAATGTCACGTATAATTACAAACTATGCAGGAAAGTTAATCCAAAAGCCAGCCGGAGTGGCCGAGCGGTTCTAGGCGCTACAGTCTGGAACCGTGCGACTGCTACGGCCAAAGGTTCGAATCCTGCCTCGGGGATGGATGTGTGTGTTGTCCTTAGGTTAGTTAGGTTTAAGTAGTTCTACGTTCTAGGGGACTGATGACCTCTGAAGTTAAGTCCCATAGTGCTCAGAGCCATTTGAACTATTTAATCCAAAAGCAATTGAGAATTTTTTAAATCTTGTCAAGGAACAAGAGTGGCAGGATGTTTATAGTGCTGGTAACATAGATGACAAATATAATGCTTTCCTTAACACATTTCTGATGCTCTTTGAGAGCTGCTTTCCATTAGATTGTCATAAATAGGGTTGTTGTGGTCTTCAGTCCTGAGACTGGTTTGATGCAGCTCTCCATGCTACTCTATCCTGTGCAAGCTTCTTCACCTTCCAGTACCTACTGCAGCCTACATCCTTCTGAATCTGCTTAGTGTATTCATCTCTTGGTCTCCCTCTACGATTTTTACCCTCCACGCTGCCCTCCAATACTAAATTGGTTATCCCTCGATGTCTCAGAACATGTCCTACCAACCGATCCCTTCTTCTAGTCAAGTTGTGCCACAAGTTCCTCTTCTCCCCAATTCTGTTCAATACCTCCTCATTAGTTATGTGATCTACCCATCTAATCTTAAGTATTCTTCTGTAGCACCACATTTCGAAAGCTTCTATTCTCTTCTTGTCTAAACTATTTATCGTCCACGTTTCACTTCCATACATGGCTACACTCCATACAAATGCTTTCAGAAATGACATCCTGATCTATATACTCGATGTTAACAAATCTTTCTTCTTCAGAAACGATTTCCTTGCCATTGCCATTCAACATTTTATATCCTCTCTACTTCGACCATCATCAGTTATTTTGCTCCCCAAATAGCAAAACTCCTTTACTACTTTAAGTGTCTCATTTCCTAATCTAATTCCCTCAACATCACCCAACTTAATTCGACTACATTCCATTATCCTCGTTTTGCTTTTGTTGATCTTCATCTTATACCCTCCTTTCAAGACACTGTCCATTCCGTTCAACTGCCCTTCCAAGTCCTTTGCTGTCTCTGACAGAATTACAATGTCATCGGCAAACCTCAAAGTTTTTATTTCTTCTCCATGGATTTTAATACCTACTCCGAACTTTTCTTTTGTTTCCTTTATTGCTTGCTCAATATACAGATTGAATGACATCGGGGATAAGCTACAACCCTGTCTCACTCCCTTCCCAACCACTGCTTCCCTTTCATACCGCTCGACTCTTATAACTGCCATCTGCTTTCCGTACAAATTGTAAATAGCCTTTCGCTCCCTGTATTTTACCCCTGACACCTTCAGAATTTGAAAGAGAGTATTCCAGTCAACATTGTCAAAAGCTTTCTCTAAGTCTACAAATGCTAGAAACGTAGGTTTGCCTTTCCTTAATCTAGCTTCTAAGATAAGTCGTAGGGTCAGTATATCCTCACATGTTCCAACATTTCTATGGAATCCAAACTTATCTTCACCGAGGTCGGCTTCTATCAGTTTTTCCATTCATCTGTAAAGAATGCGCGTTAGTATTTTGCAGCTGTGACTTATCAAACTGATAGTTCGGTAATTTTCACATCTGTCAACACCTGCTTTCTTTTGGATTGGAATTGTTATATTCTTCTTGAAGTCTGAGGGTATTTCGCCTGTCTCATATATCTTGCTCACCAGATGGTAGAATTTTGTCAGGGCTGGCTCTCCCAAGACTGTCAGTAGTTCTAATGGAACGTTGTCGACTCCCGGGGCCTTGTTTCGACTTAACGTCTTTCAGTGCTCTGTCAAACACTTCACACAGTATCATATCTCCCATTTCATCTTCATCTACCTCCTCTTCCACTTCCATAAAACTGTCCTCAAGAACATCGCCCCTGAATAGACCCTCTAAATATTCCTTCCACATTTCTGCTTTCCCTTCTTTGCTTAGAACTGGGTTTCCATCTGAGCTCTTGATATGCATGCAAGTGGTTCTCTTTTCTCCAAAGGTCTCTTTAATTTTCTTGTAGGCAGTATCTATCTTATCTCTCATGAGATAAGCCTCTACATCCTTACATTTGTCCTCTAGCCATCCGTGCTTAGCCATTTTGCATTTCCTGTCGATCTCATTTTTGAGACGTTTGTATTCCTTTTTGCCTGCTTCACTTACTGCATTTTTGTATTTTCTGCTTTCATCAATTAAATTCAGTGTCTCCTCTGTTACCCAAGGATTTCTGCTAGCCCTCATCTTTTTACCTACTTGATCCTCTGCTGCCTTCACTATTTCATTCCTCAAAGCCACCCATTCTTCTTCTACTGTATTTCTTTCCCCCATTCCTGTCAGTTGTTCCCTTATGCTCTCCCTGAAACTCTGTACAACCTCTGGTTCTTTCAGTTTTAATCTACATTTCATAACCAATAGATTGTGGTCAGAGTCCACATCTGCCCCTGGAAATGTCTTAAAATTTAAAACCTGGTTCCTAAATCTCTGTCTTACCATTATATAATCTATCTGAAACCTATCAGTATCTCCAGGCTTCTTACATGTATACAACCTTCTTTTATGGATTTTGAACCAAGTATTAGCTATGGTTAAGTTGTGCTCTGTGCAAAATTCTACCAGGCGGCTTCCACGTTCAATTCTTACCCCCAATCCATATTCACCTACTACGTTTCCTTCTCTTCCTTTTCCTACTATCGAATTCCAGTCACCTATGACTATTAAATTTTCATCTCCCTTCACTATCTGAATAATTTCTTTTATCTCATCATACATTTCTTCAATTTCTTCGTCATCTGCAGAGCTAGTTGGCATATAGACTTGTAGTACTGTCGTAGGCACGGGCTTCGTGTCTATCTTGGTCACAATAATGCGTTCACTATGTTGTCTGTAGCAGCTTACCCGAACTCCTATTTTTTTATTCATTATTAAACCTACTCCTGCATTTCCCCTATTTGATTTTGTATTTATAACCCTGTATTCACCTGACCGAGAGTCTCATTCCTCCTGCCACCGAACTTCACTAATTGCCACTATATCTAACTTTAACCTATCAATTTCCCTTTTTAAATTTTCTAACCTACCTGCCCGATTAAGGGATCTGTCATTCCACACTCCGATCCATAGAATGCCAGTATTCTTTCTCCTGATAATGATGTCCTCTTCAGTAGTCCCCGCCTGGAGATCCAAATGGGGGACTATTTTACCTCCAGAATATTTTACCCAAGGGGATGCCTTCATCATTTAATCATACAGTAAAGCTGCATACCCTTGGGAAAAATTACGGCTGTAGTTTCCCCTTGCTTTCAGCCGTTCACAGTGCCAGAACAGCAAGGCCATTTTGGTTAGTGTTACAAGGCCAGATCAGTCAATCATCCAGACTGTTGCCCCTGCAACTACTGAAAAGGCTGCTACCCCTCTTCAGGAACCACAGATTTGTCTGGCCTCTCGACAGATACCCCTCCGTTGTGGTTGCACCTACGGTACGGCTATCTGTATCGCTGAGGCACGCAAGCCTCCCCACTTGGGAGGTCCATGGTTCATGGGGGGGGGGGGGGGCTAAATAGGGTACTAGCAGTAAAAGGCAGCCTGGGTGGCTAACTAGTGGGGTAAGGATATTATGTAGAACAAAGCGGGAATTATATCAAAATGTTAGAAGTGGTCACAATCAAGCTACAGTAGTGCATTGTAAACAGTACTTCAAGGTGCTTAAAAATGTTATTAGGAAGACAAAGAGTACATGGCATGCAAATAGAATAGCTCATTCACAGGATAAAATTAAAACCATATGGTCAGTTGTGAAGTAAGTGTCCGGTCAGCAGCACAAGGTTGGCAATATAAAGTCAGTTTCTGTTACTTGTATATCAGATATATGTACAGTATTTAACAATCATTTTCTGACCATTGCTGGTGAATTAAATAAAAATTTAGTTTCTACAGGAAATCATATAACAATCTTAGCAAATGCCTTTCCGAGATTGATGTCTGAAATATTTCTCAGTGATACAGACAAGGGGGAGATTGAGTGAATAATTAAATCACTGAAGACTATGGACTCTCATGGATATGATGGAGTGCCTAGCAGAATATTAAAGTACTTTGCTGCACATGTTAGCCCTGTATTTAGCCATATTTCTAATTTTTCGTTTAGGAATGGTCAGTTTCCTGAATGATTAAAGTACTCAGTAGGAAAGCCGCTTTATAAAAAGGAAGAAAGGGATAATGTAGACAATTTTTGACCTATTTCTATGCCATCAATGTTTACTAAAGTCATTGAAAATGCTCTGTATGTAAGGATAATTGATAATTTTATATCACACATTTTGCTGTCAAATGTACAGTTCGGCTTTAGAAGTCATTTAACAACTCAAAATGCTATATTCTCTTTTCTCTGTGAGGTACTTGATGTGTTAAACAAAAGGTTTCGAGTACTAGGCATATTTTTGATTTAACTAAGGTGTTTGACTGTGTTGGTCACAAAATGTTGCTGCAGAAATTGGACCATTATGGAATGTGGGTAATAGCTCACAATTGGTTCACTTCTTACTTTAGCAACAGACAGCAGAAGGTCATTAATCACAGTGTTGAGAATAGTGGTGATGTGGAGTCTGAGTGGGGTACGGTCAAATGGGAGGTGCCACAGGGATCAGTGTTGGGGCCACTCCTATTCCTTATTTATATAAATGCAATGCCCTCTAGTATTACAGGTAACTCTAAAACATTTCTGTTTGCTGATGACACTAGCTTGGTAGTAAAGGATGTTATGTGCAACATTGGATCAGTTTCAAATAGTGCAGTTCATGACATAAGCTCATGGCTTGTAGAAAATAAACTAATGCTAAATCACAGTAAGATGCAGCTTTTATAGTTTCTAACACACAATTCAACAAAACCTGACGTTTTAATTTCACAGAATGGGCGTATGATTAATGAAACTGAACAGTTCAAATTTCTAGGTGTTCAGATAGATAGTAAACTTTCATGGAAAGCCCACATTCAGGATTTTGTCCAAAGACTTAATGATGCCATTTTTACTGTTCGAACGGTATCTGAAGTAAGTGATCGTTCAACATGAAAGTTAGTCTACTTTGCTTATTTTCATTCACTTCTGACATAAGTCTTATGTCATATGGTATTATATTTTGGGGTAACTCTTATCATTCTCAAAAGATATCTGTGCTTCAGGAATGCACTGTTTGGGCAATAAGTTCGCAAACCTCTTGTTGACCCCTGTTCACTAGTCTGGGTATTGACATTGGCCACTCAGTATATTTATTTTTTACTGTCATTTCTTATTAACAATATCAGCTTATCCCCAAGAGTTAGCAGCTTTCACTCAGTTAATACTAGACAGAAATCCAATCTGCATTTGGATTGCACTTCCTTAACCCTTGTGCAGAAAGGTGTGCAGTATACTGCTGCAACCATTTTCAATGAGCTACCACAGGAGTTCAAAAATCTTAGCAGTCATCTATGCACTTTGAAATTGAAACTGCAGAGTGTCCTCATGTGTTACTCCTTCTATTCTGTCGAGGAGTTCCTTGAAAAATTAAGCTCATTCCTATGTAATATTGTT
The DNA here is from genome assembly GCF_023864275.1 of Schistocerca cancellata. NCBI lineage: Eukaryota > Metazoa > Arthropoda > Insecta > Orthoptera > Acrididae > Schistocerca > Schistocerca cancellata. Next base: position 720,004,607 of record NC_064629.1, read on the forward strand.
GATTGTGCTTACTCAAACTTATGGCTTGTCTTTTTTGGGTTCTTATACATTTTATTTTATCTGTTATTACTTGTATGTTGTAATTTCATGTTCTTGACATGTTGCATGACCTTGGAGATTTGCTACTCAATTTGGTCCTACGGAACTTGATGTGTAAATAAAAAGAAAAAAAGAGCTGTGTATTTCATAGTCTTGTCATGCAAAGATAGTACATTGTGATTGTAAATTTTTGAAATGGATTCATTTGTGGGTTTGTAGCTATTTATTGTATTTACAGCATCTTTACTTCAAAGTCAGCCAACCAGGCGTATTTCTTTTCCTTTCTTATGTCTTCTCAGAAACTGGTACATAATTGTATATTTAGCATTATTTAATTCTGGTACATCCACCTTTGGCGAGTCCTTTTCTACCCATCTTTTTGCAATGTGTGTTGGCTTTTTCATGTTTGCCATGTGTATGAGAGAGACAAGCCTATTACAATTGTGGAACTTCCCTCTTCTGTTTAACTATAGCCTGTGAAATGTAAATTCTTTTCATTAATGCAGATGATAGAAATACACAAAGAATATAACAGAATCACTTGTCTGTCATACTGTCAGAAAATAATTTTTGGAGCAAACTTTGTTGCTTCAGTTAGTTATCAATAAGCTACCAATTTAATTGTCTGTTTGGCTACATAGGAACCTTACATGTTGTATGTTCTGAATTTCCAGCACATTTATCTCATTTCAATGACTTACAGTGTCATTCACTATTATAAAATAGTATTAACAAATTTGACATTTTTGTGGCTTGTGTTGTGTAGTAGTAATACTTGATCTGTACAACTATTTTATTGGCAACCATTGCTGCCTGATTATTTAACATCATTGGAAAGCCATTAATGAAAAATCACGATAAGAATAGGTCGAGGGTAAAACACTGAAAGAGTCTATACTATCTGATTTCCCATGCTGTATTAATTTTGTAAGTCTAACCTGGAAGAGGTCCTAAAATTCAAAAAGATACTCAGAGGATACTGTTAACAAAGTATTTTATTCCTGTAAATGATTATAGCATCCTCTGTGAAGTATCTTATATGGAAACCAAATTGGGAAGGAATCAGAAAGGAATTGCAACATGTCAATAAATCTGATCATAAATAGTCTTCCAAAATATTTTGAAAAGTAAGTGGCAGGAGATAGGCAGGTTTAAAGTTGAAAGATACAAACTTATGTCTGCTTTTACAGGCTGATATCAAAACAGCATAATTTCATCTGTAGGAAATAAAACTAATTATTTTCTATAATTGTATTGCCAGTTAAAGATTTGCAATATGTATGACCATTTCTACTAATTTTAAGAAAATACAATTAGTTTGAGACACTACTCTCTCATCTAAAGTGAGAAAATTTGCACAATTATGTTGCTACTCTTTCTCAAATTATCTTCTTCTTCCCCATTATGAGGCAAATCATCCTGCAGCTGAGCACTGATTTCATGAAGTATTGTAAGCAAATTGTTGACACAATCACTTTGGATGTTCTAAGTTCAATCATGGAATAATCTAGATTCTCATCTCCAGATATGTACATAATTCCCAAATCAACAATCAGATTGTCGCATAGATTAAAGTTGTATCCATTACACTCATGTCTGATGGCTGATCCGATTTATTCTTCAATGCCTAAAAGAAAAAAGTAACTCTCATCCCTAGGTTCTCACTGATCTTAATACACATCTCCAGATATGTACATAATTTCCAAATCAACAATCAGATTGTCACGTAGATTAAAGTTGTATTCATTACACTCATTTATGATTGCTGATCCGATTTATTCTAAAAAAAAAAAAAAAAAAAAAAAAAAAAAATACACTCATCCCTACGATCTGTTATCTTGTGGATGAATCTTGGTAAACATGGCAAATGTATTCTTAGTTGAGGCACATTGGATTGTATAATCAATACTCATTTGGTTCATACAGTTTACACAATGTGGATATAATGAACTCGAAGAATACTGAGGAATTGATGCATACTGTAACAGGCAAAACTAAAAAAGGCCTGATGTTTGAAGTGAAGATGATAAAATTTTTCTGTGTGTTCTATTTATATTCAAAATAAACTCTTCCATATTTCACATTTTTATTGTAAGTGTTGGATCTGTTGTAACTTAAGGTTCTTTTTTTGTGCCCTTTTTCCCCAGGGACCTTTTACCTGTCTTAGTAATGCTCGTTATGGTATTGGTTGGGGAGCCCTGGGTGCAGCAGAGTTTTTCTTAGCAGAAGCACATCGATATACACTAGAGCGTCACCAGTTTGGACGGCCTTTAGCAGTCACCCAGCTCATTCAGAAGAAATTAGCAGATATGCTTACAGAAATATCAATAGGTCTTCAAGCATGTCTTCATGTGGGTCGCCTGAAGGATAAGAATTTGTAAGTGTACTAATTTTTGAGGAATAAGAATTTGTAATATTGCTGATTTTAATCACAAAGAGAAAACAACATATTCAATCAAATCAAAACTTAATTTGAAATATGTTGAAAAAAACTTAGATAATCCAAACTTGTTCATTACTGAAAATAAATTTTTTAAATAAGGGTAAAATATAAGGTATATCAAAGAAAAATAACATTTTTCACCCTAGAATTCTGTCCTGTGGTATTAACTGCCTCTATAAAGACACATTGACTTGTAACTACTTTTATGTCATAATTTTCAAAGTTACACAAGAAATGCTATGTAATTCATTTGGGAATGAAGATGTTCACTTTCAACTCAGAAATTCCTGGTAACAAAACTCACTCAGGCTTAGTGTGATGCAGAAAGCAATGGGTTATGCAGTCCCAAAAATAATTCACCCCTTATCCAAGTATGTGAAAAATCTAATATACAATATAATTAACTTCAAACGCAAACTGAAATCATGTCTGCTTGACATCTCCATCTCCATAGGAAAAGGATGGAATATTAGAGCTTAACATTGTCAATGATGAGGTCATTAGAAATAGGCTGGAGAGGAAATCAGCTGTGCCCTTTTAAAAGTACCTTTCCAAGGTACTTTCCCAGCAATTGCCTTAAACTGTTTAAACAAATCAAGGAAAACCTAAATCAGGATGTCCAGGTGGGGATTTGAACCGAATGAGTTGAGTGTCTTACACTGTGCCATTTTGCTTGTATACAATTGAAAAATTTCTGAATGTACAAGACTGTAAAGTGTATGTGACATTGCACATATAGTTAAGTATAAATCAATGTATGTTGAAAAATGGAGATTAAAGATAGCTTAATATTAATTAAAGCACGATTATATAAATGGCTAGCATGTTACTATATTTTTCACTGAGTAAGTCCTTTGTAAACTAAATGACTCATTTGATTAGAGTACTGTGAAATCATGTACTTAGTTACAGTATATTCTGAGGTTCATTATTACGCTGCAAAGTTCCCAAGGAAGAGTACTAATTACAGGAACTGGACACAAATTTGATGGAGGAGATTTCAGATCCTCTCAAAGTTATTTATGTTTTCCTTTACTTCCATAAATTGATGTAGACATCTACATCTACATACATACTCCACAAGCCACTTTATGGTGCTTGGCAGAGGTTACCTTGCACAGCAGCAAGTCATTCTCTTCCTTGTTCCACTCGCAAATGGAGTGAGGGGGAAAAGACTGTCTAATTGCTTGTGTATGAACCCAAATTTACCTTATGTTTACTTCATATTTCTTACACAAGATGTACATTGGGCACCGTAAAACTCTTCAGCAGACAATTGCAAATGCTGGTTTTCTAAACTTTCTCAATAGTGTTTCACTAAAAATATGTCATCTTTCCTCCAGGGACTCCTATTCAAGTTCTCAGAGGATTTCCATAATACTCATATAATGATTGAACCTATCAATAACAAATCTAACAACATGCCTCTGAATTGCTTCGATGTACTCTAATCCTACCTGGTAGAGTCTCAAAGACTCTAGTGGTATTCAAGAAGTATTCTGTATGTGGCCTCCTTTAGAGATGAGCCATACTAAAAAGACTTCTTGCAATGAAACAAATTTGACCACTTGCCTTCCCTGCAACTGATGTCATGTGCTTGTTACATTTGATATTGCTTTGCAACTTTACACCTAGATACTTAATTGATGTAACTGTGTATTTGGTTCACATGGGGTACCACAGCCATACTTGCACGCCATGTGCTGGCTTTCAGATCGGCTGTATGCACTGTTTAATAACAGGGTAACTGCACAACACATCAACACCTACAATGCTTGAAAATGGCCTGCAAGGCCAAAAATTGGGCAATCATGCAAGATATAATATAGGATGATTATAATTAAAATTAAACTTTCAAACCACTGTAGAAGTAACACCACTAGTCAGAATGACGTCAAATTGTAACGGAATGTTATTGGAGAAGGGGGAAAACATATGGCAGACGGAAAATAAATAGTTACAAAATGTAGCAATAGATGGCACTGTAAGCATTATAATTTAATAGTGGTCGACTACAAATGACAAATGAATCATACAACAATGCCTAAGGTGTACATTTGACGTTAAACAAACTTAACTACTCAGTTTGCATGCGTGTACAGGTGTGATACTGTTAGTTACGTAAGCCCATCCACCACGGCAAGTTCATATCACAGTGGATGGGAAAAATTGGTTTTTAATTGTCTTGAGGCCAAAAATCACATAAAAAGCATCACTTACATCAGTTTTTAATTGTCCTGAGACCAAAAACCGTACAAAAAGCATCAATCAAAATCAGATCACATTATTAATTTCTGTGTGACTGGTCCAAAAAATGTTCAGTATGCTGTCCACCATTTTCTGCAACAAGTTGAAATTGAGGAACAGAATGTTACACAACTGATGGAAGTGTTTCCGGAGTCACGTTCAGAATGTGTTGCACAGTGCGTGCCTTCAGTGCAGCGAAGTTTGCAGTCGGAACACTGAACACATCATCTTTCAGGCTGCCGGACAGCCAGAAGTCATACGGTTATGATCAGTTGATCAGGATGGCCAGGATGTAAGAAAATGGCGGCTGATAATTCTAGCAATTCTGAAATGGCATTTCAGCAGCTGCTTAACTGGCTTTGCAATGTTCAGAGGTGTGCCATCTTGCATAAAAATGATCCCATCCACACATCCAGGCTTTTGGAGAGCTAGAATAACTAGGTTGCGCAAGAGACACTCATAGCACTTACCAGTGATGGTACAGGCAACAGGACCAGAAGCACCTGTCTCTTCAAAAAAATATGGCCCTATGATAAATGATGCCGTAAACCCACACCACTCAGTGACCTTTTCAGGATGAAGTGGAACCGGTTGATTTGCGTGTGGATTTTCTCTTGCCCACATTCGAAAACTCTGTGTATTGACATACCCTGTCAGATGGAAGTGGGCTTCATCTTTCCACAAAATCTTCCCTGGCCAATCATTGTCCACTTCCATGCAAGCAAAGGTCTCTCTTGCTGGCAGGTCAACAGGAAGCAACTCGTGCACATGGGTAATTTTGAATGTGTAGCAAAGAAGAGTGTTTTGTAGGATTTTACGCACAATGTTCATGGGTATGTCCAATGTTCAGGCAATTCTCCATGCACTACACGTTTGCACACCACCACTTGTCTCCTCCTGCACTGCTGTGGCCACTGCTTCCACTGACGTCGAATCAATTTGTTTCCTCTGTCTATCAGGTTGCTCACCAAAAGAACACGTCTTTTTGAATTTATGAATAATTTTCTCCAGACCCACGGCAGTCATTGGACCAACGCCTTTTTTAAAACCCTACAGTGTCCAGTACTTCCACAGAATGATGTGTGCACATTCATCGTTCTTGTAATACAGCTTTACAAGCAGAGCGTGATTCTGCATTGAGACAGTCATTGCGAACATCGCATGTGCGAAAGGAGGAAAAGCCGTGTACCTGGAGCATTTATACCAACTTCAATGTGTCTTGTGCATGACAGGTGTTTTCATTTACCTATTCTGTCACATGCAGCACCATCTGTTGATCAATTTTCATACTATATTTTTCATCTGCCATACGTTTTTCCCCTTCTCCAATAATTTTCCATTGCAATTTGACATCATTCTGACTAGTGGTGTTATTTCTACAGTGTTTTTAAAGTTTAACTTTAATTATAATCACCCTGTGAAATGAATACTCGTGAAAATCATTTGAGGTTGAAAACTTCAAAATGTCCTTTAATGTGATTGCTGATAAAAAAAACATGACTTTCGTGTGTCATGTGACACATTTGCAGATGAATAACATTCCCAGAACTTCTAAAATGGATCCTAAAAGTGTGCTTGTCATACTTACTGATAAGAGTAAGAATTTTTCAGAGTTGTATCGTGAAACACTTAAAGTTTAATTATTTATCAACAAGAATAATGTGTGATAGCTTACCCATGATCACCTTGTAGACATTTGTTTAAGGAGTTGGGCGTCCTCATTTCTGCTTCACAGTATATTTATTACCTCATGAAGTTTGTTGTAAATAATCCATTACAGTTCATTACAGTGCATTATGATGTACATAATTACAATACCACAAAGAAAAATGACATCCATTACTCCCCATAAAGGTTATCTTTAGCAAAAGAAAGGGTGGTGTAATACTGCAACAAAAATTGTTGATCACTTAATGAGGCATATAAAATGTCTGGCAGACAGCAAAGCAGAATTTGAGAACAAACTGAGAAAATTTCTCCTTGACACCTCCTCCTGTTCTATAGAAGAATTTATGTAATTCTAATGTGTTAAAGGTGATGGGTAAGAATTACCAAATCAGATCCGCATATTTTTTTTTTTTTTTTAAAAAAAACCTTATAAATTTTGATGCCATAACAATATTCACAAAATAATTTGTGATGGAATGTAAAATGACTCATTCCTACACGATATTGATTTATGTACAACAAACTCAATTTAAATTGTGCAATTTTTACTATTAAAATAAAATTGTTTTAAACATGAGATAAGTTAGTACATTTCACACAGTGACTGTCTCGGAGTATTTCAACAAATTTAAACGGATGACGGGTGGGTATTGGGAAAAACTGAAGACCAAGCTTAAGAAAATTCCTCACACACCGATTGCCTATAATATTAATATTATGAACATCCTTCTGTCAAGATTGAGCTCACCTAGTAACCCAGGGGGGAAGTCATAATACCAGAGGTATTATGGAGTAATGAGGAATATAACCTAATAGCATCTAGCAAAACGTTTTGGCCTTATGACAGCAGTGACATGTCATTGCTCAGGCTGTGTGAAACAGTATGTGTAGATAGCCACCCTGATCCGTAACTACTCAACTGTTGACCACAACACACAGAAATTGGCCAGAAATAGATCAAAGAAACATACATATGGTGTCCTATATGTGCTCAATATGATTAAGGTCAGGTGACCTGGAGGACCAGAAAACTTTCTCATTTCATGCAGTGTTCCAATTTGGGAGCAACTGGATAAGGGAATGTCTTTCTAAAGGTACAAGTCACCTGGAGAGGGAGGTGAGAGATTTAGTGTGCACCTGATTGGGCTGAAGGTTGTTGTATCATTCACCGGTGAGGAACAATGTTAGTCATACCAGGAACCACATTTCATTCCATGTACATGTCCACCATATGGTTATACCACTGCTACTGGCCTGAATGGTGTTCTTTTGGAAAAACAGCTCACCTGGTTTTTGGTGTAATCGTACACCGCCATAAGAGTGTACCAGTGTGTTCTGCAGCTCGTCAGTTCAGGTAACTTTCTTTACTGTCAGTGTCCAGTGATGATATGAATATCCATGCTCTTTGATGTTCAATAAGCATGTGAGAGTGGTGACTTCTACACATTATAGTGAGAGGATTATTGTGGGTGCTGACCAATTATCGTTGTTGTTCATGGAGGTATGTTCCATCTATGCAACTAAATGAAAGGCAGTGTGTTTATCTCCATATGCCTTTTGCTTCTTTTGTCTGTGAAGCATCTTCAGTGGCATGTTATACATATTTCTTTTTTATACATATAATAAATGTGTGTTCGCCCTGATGGCTGAGAAGTCGGCGTGGCGGTCTGTCATGTCATGGGGCCCGGTTTCAATTCCTGGCTGGGTTGGAGATTTTCTCCGCCCAGGGACTGGGTGTTTTGTTGTCCTCATTATCATTTCATCATCATCTGTGGAAGGCAACAGGAAACCACCACTGGAATCACTTCCCTAGACGCTCATGGGGTGGACCTCTCTGATGAGGCTTCCTCCATGACAAGACCTGCCATAAGGCAGAACACAAAGTTTTAGTTTTTATAAATGTGTTATGTAGTAGTTGCAGAATGTTAGTATGTTACATTTTGTCATGTTTTTCTCTTGTTTTTTTTAGATTAGATGCAACGTTTGTATCACAAATTTTGTGATGTTAAATTATCATTTGGTGTTATGATTTCCAGTGTTGTTAGTCCATATGTGGTTCTGGAGATGTATTCATTCAGTCCCCATACTCCAGCTGGCCGATTTCTGGTGTTTGTTCACCCACATTTATCATTTTTCATTTATTGTGTGTGTGTGTGTGTGTGTGTGTGTGTGTGTGTGTGTAGAGAGAGAGAGAGAGAGAGAGAGAGAGAGAGAGAGAGAGAGAGAGAGAGAGATCCATCAATTATTTACTCTTGTCATGTTTCAGATTTCTGTTTGTTATTGTTTTAGTGGCTAACATGATCAGAGAGTTATTGCTTGTGTTGATTTGGTCATTAATTACTTTCCTTTTCATTGCAAGGGCTCTTTGCATGTGGAAGTTTTCTTGTAATATGAGGAGTTTTGTTGTGATCGTTCACTCTAATAATTTTATGTGAGAAGGGTGAACAGTCACGACAAAAAACTCCTGACATTACGAGAAAACTTTCACATACAAAGAGCCCATGCAATGAAAAAGAAAGTAATTAATGACCTAATTAATGTAATCAATAACTCTCTGATCATGTTAGCCACTAAAACAATAATAAACAGAAATTGGAAACATTAACCAGAGTAAATAATTGATGACTCTTTCTCCTCCCCCCTCCCCATCTCTCTCTCTCTCTCTCTCTCTCTCTCTCTCTCTCTCTCTCTCTCACACACACACACACACACACACACACACACACACACTTATTCACTTAAGCAAAAAAAAAAAAAGACTGCTCTCACAAATAATGTAACATTTACACATAACAAAATACACACACACAAAACAAATGAAAAATATGAAACCACACATAAAAGACAAAAGATAAACCACATGGTGATAGTTGGCAATACCACATACTGTAAACAAGCACATATTGATCACAAAATGAAAAGTGCAAGTAATGTGTTGTAATAAATGTGGGTGAAAAAACTGCCAGAAATCGGCCAGCCGGAGCATGGGGACCGAATGAACACAGCTACAGGACCACACATATGGACTAACAATACTGAAAATCGGAAGTAACATCAAATGATAATTTAACCTCACAAGATCTGTGTAATAAAAGTTGTTTGTAATCGGAAAAACAAGAGAAAAACATGATGAAATGTAACATAGTAACATATTGTAACTATTACATAATACATTTATTTTATGTATAAAAAGAAAAATGTATTACAGGCCACTGAAGATGCTTCAGGAATAAAAGAAGTGAAACGTATATGGCATAAACAATCTAACTTTCATTGACTTACATTTTCGAAACGTACCTCCATGAAATTTGAAGCTGCTAAGGAATGACAGAGGAAAAAATGACATTGTTGTTGTTCTGCATTGAACTGGCTGTGGCCCACCACTTAAATCTTACAACCTGCACTAACTAATGGAGCTAGTGGCAATCTCTTTCATCACTGTGTTATTTCTCATGACGTATGACATTGGTGGTAGTGATTTTCCCTATAAGCAAGTCCTCAGGAACACCCTTGGAAGAGTGGCATATGAAAAGCCCATCAATTGCATAGCCTCAAATGGAGTGTCTCACGTGCCATATACACATGATCTGATCTTGATGAAATATGCTAATATTGCATATCTTTAACATCCTGCTCTCAACTGTTATGCCAATGACCAGTACAAAATTTGATGACTGCCAGTCATGTGGCATGCCGAAGTGTTCACTTTGAAAACAGGACCACTCTCTTTCCTACACAGCAACTATCTCAAATTTATGTACTCGTGGCATGACAGGTGCCAAGAGTGCAATTAAGTCATTCAGTGTACTCCGTATTCTGAGATTACAGAAAACTGCTGATTAACTTCAACAAAGTTCACATTTTGATAATTTAGAAGCTAGAAATGATTACTGCAAAAGCAGCATAGGTTATTGGATGTTCATATTCTGATATCACTAATATTTATCAAAAGCAAACTAATTATATTGTAACCTAGTAGAGATTAGAGTTTGAAATATGATCAGTGAATTTCCTAGTAGCAGAGTGGCAACTCAGATGAAGGTTCGGAAAGGGTGATATGGACCTTGTTGGGACCTGCGGTTGTTATAGAAGGCATTATGAAAGCTGCGGAATATGCCAGTATTTTTATTAGTCACATATGCTCCTTCATAGTTTACGGTCTCTCTACCAGATGTGGCGTTCCCAGGAAAACACAATCCATACCAACAGGTCAAAATCACGCTACAGTGGTTTGAGGGATATTTGATGTCCTGATTGCACATAATCCCAGTTGAATTGGTCTGGGGTGTCATTAACCATGCATTGGGGACATGGAGACTCCATGTTCCGATAATGTGCACCTGTCTTGTATGTCAAGATGAGGCAGCTATCTATTAGGTGACTAGGTGTAGTATGAAACTGGATGTTGTGATGCAAGAGTGGTCTCCTAATTATATGCTTCAGTTTCACCAACAAAAGTTGTCTTACATTAAAAGCCATTTGTTATTGCGTGTTTCATAATAATATAATAAAAATAGCTGTTCTCAAGATTTTACACAAATTCCTCACTTTCTCACTTACATATTAAACCATCTTCATTTTCTCCATATAAGTAAAGTTTCATTTTGTACATATTCTTTTAAGGTGTACTCCAGAAATGATATCAATACTGAAACGTAATTCCTGTGGAAAAGCTTTGGACATTGCACGCACTGGTGGGAATGGCATTTCTGATGCATATCATATTATTAGACATGTTTTGAATCTGCAATCAGTCAATACATATGAAGGTAAGGTCATATACTTTTTCTGTCTTTTTCCTCTTTGTTTCCTGAATGCAAATAATGGACAACTGCACTTGATCAATCTGTTATAGGTACTCACGATATCCATGCTCTCATTCTTGGGAGAGCTATAACTGGAATACAAGCATTTAGCAAAAAACTGGACTAAATATTGTGTTGCTACTGAATATTTATGCATTGCTGTATTTTCTGAGGTATGTGTGACAATACTTATTCACTGTGATTCTAAAATATGTAAATAATACTGTACATATTTATTTATTTATTGCTGTATTCTGAATGAGAATATCCAGTGTGTTTTACTCAAAGTTTACCTGGAATAGAAAAAGTAAATCAGTCATCAATCCAAAGATTGTAATCAAACTGATATCATGGAATCAAATGAGTGTTTTGATGTAAACAATGTATCGGTCAACAAAACAGGATCTGGCGTTAATAAAGACGAAAATAGTCTCTACAACTCTGCAGATTCCTCAGAAAATAAACTCTCACCCAATACAGAGTGGCGTGTAGTAAGTTCTAGGAAAAGAAGTTTTCGCCATAGGGACAGGAAAGCCCCAACAACTTCTGCAGAACAACAAACAAATAATACAGATATACCATGCAAACTGCCACAGACAGTGACTATCAGATCAACTCCTCCAACCAATGCCATCTCAGTAGTTGGAAATTCAAGTGTTAGTGATAGGAAAAATAAAATAATAGGCACTGGTGATGACCAAGGAATGCTGTATGGGGAAAAGAGAGCATGGTTTCATTTAGGAAAGGTGAAAAGTGGAACGACAGCAGAAAACGTAATTAACTTTTTGAAGAAAATCCTACCAGGTCATAGCAACTTTTACGTAGAAAAATTGGAATGTAAGGGTGTAAATAGTAGTTTTAAGATTGGTGTAGACTTTCATCTAAAAGACAAGCTAATGGACACTGCTGTATGGCCCAAAAATGTTGTAATTAAGCGTTTTTTGTTCCGGAGACCATCCGTTATGCCAATAAAATAGATTATGAAGTTACAAACAAGGATCAAGGATCACTGCACAAGAATGTTTCTAGTACTGAAAACAATATGCCTATAATCATTGCAAGTGTAAATGTGCAGTGCATAAGAACCAAAATGGATCTCCTATCATTTTTTATAGAAGAAATTAAACCAGATGTTTTATGTATTTGTGAACACTGGCTAGCTGAAGCAGAAGGGGATTTCTATAAATCTGTTGAATACTTAGACATGGCCAGTGCTTGGTTTCGAAGAACTGCAACCCACGGTGGTGTCTCTGTGTATGCCAACAGAGATCATAGCATCAAGGAAATTGATTTAAGCAGTTTTTGTGTGGATTTTGATCTTGAATTAGCTGCACTGTTATTAACAAATATTGATTTAGTTGTTGTTTCTGTGTACCATTCACCAGATGGTGACTTTGAGAATTTTATTGGACATATGGAGAACTGTTTGTGTTACCTAACACGCATGAAGTCAAAAATCGCACTGTGTGGAGATTTTAACATACACATAGGTGATGGAGATGCCAGAGAGAGGGTCTTTATGAGATTAATTACCAGTTATGGGTTGTTTATTGCAAATAAGCTCCCAACAAGGGGTGGTGCATGCCTGGACACCATAATCACCAACCTCAACATCTGGGATTATAAACTCAGTGTAGTTGAACCTATGATAGCAGATCACTGTGCACTAGTAATGGAGACCAGTATGAGGAGCAAACCGCAGATAAGCACATGGCATTCAAATTACACATTCAAAAGAAGATTTGTTAAAGAAGAGAGACTAAATGATCTCAAAGCAGCTCTATCTTGTGTAAACTGGCAGCAGAAAATTGCAGAGTTAGTAGGCAGTGATTCTTTCTTATGTCTGTTCCAAACCTTAAAAGCTATATTTGATGACATGTTTCCGGTAAGACCAGTGAAGAATCCTCTGGACAAATCACAAGGCAGGCAGAAAGTTATCAATGTGAAACAATGGTACACCGCCGAGCTCAATAAATTGAAGTGTATTGTAACAATGTGCAAGGACCGAATGAAATCAGCTTTAGACATTCCAGCTAAAGAATTGCATCACCGCAACTACCTAAAAGCCAAAAAAGCTTATAGGAAGGCAATAGAGGAAGCAAAAAAGAAATATAATGATACATACATTAAAGAGGCCCAAAATTCTTGTAAAGCTGCTTGGAATCTTGTAAATGAGAACAGAAAGAAGACTACCTCCTGCTTAAATTCGTGTAGCCCTGATGACTTCAATGAATATTTTGTCAAAATAGTGGAAAAGACTTTGAGTGAAATTCCACACTCTGACCTAGATCCAACTGCAAACATAAGAAATGCAGACAGTTGCAGTATTCAAAACTGGAAGGAAGTACACCCTGAAGACATGATAAAAATTGTGAACTCCTACAAACACTCAGAAAGTGTAGACATCTATGGCATGTCCTGCACACTGCTAAAGAAAATTATTGCAGAATTGGCTCAGCCACTAGCCATAGCAATAAACAAATGTCTATCTTCTGGTGTCTTCCCAGACTTCCTTAAACTGGCACGCACAGTACCAATATATAAGAAGGGGGATCCTTGTGAGGTGTCCAGCTTCAGACCAATCTCAGTGGTACCAGTACTAGCCAAAGTTACTGAGTCTGTGATGCACCGCCAGGTACTGAATTACTTCGAGGAAAACAACTTATTCCAAAACACACAGCATGGATTCCGCAAAGGGAGATCAACAGTGACAGCCACACTGGACTTATTAAAAACAATTCGACAGAGTTTTGAAGAGAGAGAGAGTGTGGCACTGACACTCTGTGACCTCAGCAAAGCCTTTGACTGCATCTCACACACAACACTAACAGCCAAGTTAAGATGCTATGGTGTAGGAGGTGTTGTTCTATCAACACTCCAATCTTATTTGGAAAACAGAAAGCAGGTAGTATCAGTGCATGGAGCAACTTCTCTTGAACAAAAACTGGAACATGGAGTGCCCCAAGGATCAGTCTTAGGACCTCTCCTATTCCTCATATATGTCAATGATATGAGCTGTAATAGTCAAATGTTGCAGTTTGCAGATGACACTACCCTTTTTGCCAAAGGACATACAGCTGCAGAAGCTCTTGGTGCATCAAATTTGATGTTTGAAGAAATAAAAGAATGGTTCGTAATAAACAAAATGAAGATCAATGAAGAAAAAACCCAACATTTGGTATGCAGTCTAACCAACATTGAAGACCAAGAAAACATGGAGACTGTCAGACTACTGGGCTTCAAGATTGACAGCAAACTCTCCATGAATGATCACACTGCATATGTATGCACCAAACTGTCTCGTGTGATATACCTCCTGAGGAAGCTGAAGAGGGTAATAACTGACCAGTTTCTCACAATAGTCTACCATGCACTCTTCCACAGCCACATTAGCTATGGACTGTTGTTGTGGGGACACTCCTCAGGCAGCAAAGATGTGTTGCTATTACAAAAAAAAGCCATCAGGATCATATCCTCTAGCAAAAGACTGGACCACTGTAAGCCTATTTTCACCAGGCTAGGCATAATGACTATCTTTAGCCAGTATGTGTATTTCTGCCTCATGTATATAAAAGAAAATCAAGGGAATTTTAGCATAAGACAAGAAATACATAATCATGACACTCGCTGTAAGAGGAACATTGAAATGCCAAGGTGTCGCCTATCAAGTACACAAGACAGCTTTCCAACAGTCGCCCTAAAAATGTACAATCAACTGCCTCCAGAAGTGAAATCCCTGCCACCTGAATTATTTCGGAAAAAAATTGCTCAGGACTTGAAACAACATCCACTATATTCATTGGAAGAGTTTTTCAACAGCGGTTCTACTGAATGGACAAAATAATAAATATTGTTATGTTTTATATATAATTTTGCCTAAATATAATCTTCTTCTTATGTTAACCACATATTTAATTTTGTGTTTTACTTAAAGTACATATTTTGCCAAAATGAAACTTTGTGTGTGTGTGAGACATTTTACTTTATGGTATTTTCATTTGCTGCTATGAAGTTTACTTTCCTGTTTAGTTATATTTCATTCCTGCTATGTTCTATGTGTTTTTGTGCACTGCATAAATATTTTCTTTTATTTGTAATATAAATTTTGTATATGGTGTTGTATAAATGTTAGTTGATAAGCATTGTATTTGTGACGCAGTCTGTCCAGCCATGGCTGGTAAATGACGAAGATATAGTAAAGTAAAGTAAAGTAAAGTAAAGTAAAGATTGCACTTTACCACCAAGCCACACTTACCTGCAATATGAAGTGTAAATTTTATGTCAACACTGTAAGTTCTAGTTTTCTGTCCATAAAATTTATTAATAATAACTGACACTGAACTGATGTTTGACTGTGTGTGGAAAATATAATGAGGAAAACAGAACATACAATTTCCTAACTCTGGCTATGATTCCTATACAATGAATAATGTTTGTAGAAGTATGAAGCCACAATTGTTTAGTTTATTGTTTATCCACAGATAAATCATATGTCTAACATCAGTTTGATACAAAGAGAAAACACAAGTAAAAGTTAACTGACAAGAATTAGGAAATAGATCTGCTGTTCACTTGCCCGATGGGTGATGCATCTGTTCATTTAAAAGATTATAAGATCACACTAACTTTTATTACTGACTTTCAAGTACTACGTAAGAACATGTTATTTCTCATAAATACTGAACATTTACTGGAAACACTGACTTCTGTTTCTGAAATGTTCAATATACTGTCTTCTTTCATAAACAGCACTGCACCCTGCTGCTGATTTTTATAGACTTACTAGCTGACAAACCCAGCATTGTGTGGATATTAATTTTGCCAATTTTCTATTAGAAATGAAACCTTGTATGTATTTGAGCAGTATACTTGATGTGAGATGTGCAGTTTTGTGAACATCACTATGGCAATGCCTCTCCATATCTCTGTAGGCAGCTATAGTTTTCGTCTAATGCCATTTGTGCTTCACAGTTCAAACATGCCAAAAGCACAAGCAGGTGTAAGGGATTACCTTAAGTTGACTTGACTAGGAGTGTTTTAGTACTTAAGAATAAGTTTATTTAAATGTCATGCATGATGCAAAAGTTTCTCCTGATCTGTATATCATACAATGATATAATTTTGTAGTTACATTCAGCAGCTTTTGTGGATAGTGCCTGCAAAATGTGTTGTGAATAGAGTTAGTAGCAAAGGAGTAAAAAATGTAAATGTCATGCACAATGTAGCAGTTTTTCATGCATCTCAGTGTTAATGAAGTCATATGTCCTGAACTGTGGTGGGTAGGTGGTTCTTACCCCTCAGCAATTGTTGCTTGACAGTAATGGATATGTATATCATGTTTGGTTGAAATTGGTCCACTGGTTTAGGAGAAGATGTGGAACATACAAAACACACACAAACACACACACACACACACACACACACACACACACACACACACCAGCAGCAGCAGATAGTTTTGAAAGCTAGGGTATTTTTGTATAATTTTATATGTTTTGGCCGTACTAACAGTTTTACCTCCAGAAAATAGGCACTGGGAAGAAATTCTGTCTCATAATTTTATTGTTTTATCAGGTGAAGTTTTCTTTTGACGCAACAACAACTTTCTCTGACAAAACTACTGCTAGATGCATGTAAACTAACCTGCTTGTAAAGGTGTGTTTACATCTGTGTAACTTTATGTGTGCACTATAGTTCAATTCTTATATCTTGGCGGCTCGCGCATGCCCGCCCAGATGCGGGAGATTGCTGCGTTGCCAGTTGCACACGACGCACGTGCCAACAGAAGCAGTGCCATAGTATAGTATAGTTCGCAAGCTTACATTTAGGGGGGAGTGCGCAGTTCATGAAGTAAAGCTACCACGGCCGTATTAACCCTTTCGCTGCTACAAAGACGTGCTCCCTGCATTCCGCGCTGTGCGCGTTTGTCACTGCACTGCTCGCCTGTGCAGACACATGGTGTTCTGACTGCTTTGACACACTTATCATTCGAGTTCACAAAAACTATTTGGCCAAAAAATTAGATTTTTACACATCTTCTTGACTGATACCTTCCCCCCATAAATGATTTAATTTTGTTTTGATGTTCAACGCAGTTATTATGCAGCATTAAATATAGTAAACCATTGCATGAAATTTTTGAAGAGTTTGCAGAGGTAAAAGTCCATAGAGTATACTTTCCGTATGGTCGATTTTAGTTGCCACAATGTTGAGAATGATATGTGGACAAAATACCTAAATTTCATATAAAATTTACTGTATAACAATATCTCATTTAATTTAAGTACCGCATAGATGTCGTATGTAATATTGAGAAATATTCCATCTTTCGCGACTGTGACAAAAATTTTATTTACACTGGGCACATTTGGCTTTATTTAAAAGCACTTCAAGCGATCAAAAGGAAGTAGACAAAATACATTAAACAAAACTGTGGACTTACAAAAATATTAGGACTCCATCTATCAGTGAAGTGTTCTGAGCTATGTCAAATATAATTTTTGTGTGTGGCACACACAAACAGCATTTATTTGCTAAAACACTGATCAGCCGACACAAACGTTGAATATTGTGTTACCGCAGCACAAAACTATGAAAGGTGACTTGGCAATGGAGGAGACAAATACTGTCCTCTGAAGATGCTTCAAAAGAGAGAAACGCATCTGGTCTAAATAAGTCGCTTATTACAGTTGCGGAAGAGGAATATATTTCAATACCATTGGTAAAACTGCAACTGTGGAACAAAAACAAGAAAGAGAACATGAGTACCATTGTGTATGTGCCATACCTTTCGTTGATTGAAGTGTTTTAAAATAAAGCCAAACATGCCCAGTGTAAATAAAACTTTTGTTACAGTCGCGAAAGATGGAATATTTCTCAATATTACATACGACACCTATGTGGTACTTAAATTAAATGAGATATTGTTATACAGTAAATTTTATATGAAATTTAGGTATCTTGTCCACATATCATTCTCAACATTGTGGCAACTAAAATTGACCATACGGAAAGTATACTCTATGGACTTTTACCTCTGCAAACTCTTCAAAATTTCGTGAAATGGTTTACTACATTTAATGCTGCACAATAACTGTGTTGAACATCAAAACAAAATTAAGTCATTTATAGGGGGAAGATATCAGTCAAGAAGATGTGTAAAAATGTAATTTTTGGGCCAAATAGTTTTTGTGAAATCGAATGATAAGTGTGTCAAAGCAGTGGGAACACCATGTGTCTGCACAGGCGAGCAGTGCAGTGATGACAAAATCGCGCACAGCATGGAATGCGGGGAGCACGTGTCTGCAGCAGCGAAAGGGTTAATGCAGAGACAAAGCACTAGAAATTTCAAAAAATTGCATTCAAACGAATAAAATTTTTGAAATAAGACACTGCGATCTTGTTTTTAAATAAAGAAAATATTAAGCACCGTGCAAGGTTTGAACTCATAATCTTTTGCTTAGTAGCCCAACACCTTAACTGTTATAACCTTCTGCTTAGTAGCCCAACACCTTAACCGTTACGCTAACGCAGCTCATCTTACAATGTAACTACATGAGGAGTCTAACACGTCATGCAAAATACTGACAAACACTGTTGGTATGACTATGAATTACTGACGCTTCGTCGAAGTACAGTAGGAAATAAACACTTACCGCTGTTCTTTATTGCGAAAAAGCGGTTAGTGAGATTGATACTAACACCTTTCCTTGCTATCGCCTGAATTAGGAGTCTTATTACTTGTTAGGTTTAATTAATTAATAGAATATGAAGCAATTGGTATAAAGAATGCTTTTTCCAAACTTTTTATAAAAGAAAGTCTGCTATCAAGATATTGTTTTTGTTCTATTACTTTATTTATGACTGAACGTTTCTAAAACTGAAAACACTCGTCCGTGCTCTGCACTGCAGTCGAGATCTGGCAACATCATTCTCTGTTCACTGGCTGACTGTGTTTTGTGACGTCAGATGCACAGAATGAACCTAAACTCGGCCGCCAACATAAATGACGCGCACTATAGGTGCATGTAGCCATTGAACGGAGAGGTGAGGGGGTGAATGCAACTTTGCAGAGTCACACGGGCTTCTGATTTGTGCACACAGGCTGCCCCATGTAGGCACAGGAATCTCCCCACTCCAGACAGGGAGACAAATGCAGCAGTCATGTACGTCTATGTAATTTGAAGAATATTATCATGCATTTCTTGTTTGTGGCTGGTATATTCTGCAGATTATAAAGACAGTGTGAAATGAAATGATTGTCTACAGTTTTTCACAACAAAAACAATCTAGAAACAATAAAGACACACCTGAACACAGTAAAGCCATTGTTTGTACTTCTGACAAGTACGTATTGATGAGGAGTGATTCTGGGACTCTTGATGTGCCAGCACTGACCCGTTTCCTTTACATATCACTTCAGTTCATAGATAGTTTGCGTATAAAAATAGTAGTAGTAGTAGTAGTAGTAGTAGTAGTAGTAGTAGTAGTAGTAGTAGTAATAATAATAATAATAATAATAATAATAAAGTCCACCTTACTAAGGTACCAATCTGGCAGTGTCACTGCAAGTCCTCAGTGGTGCATGAATAAATTAGTCTCAGATCCTGAAATTGTATTAGTTGGTGTTCTCACAGTTCAGGGACGGATGTAACACCATTGATTTAATTTTGATACTCTTCCTTATTTATACAGATTAAGTTGCACGCAACTGATGACCAGTTCTCACACTTTTTCGTAGTATCAGCAGTTTATAAAAATAATTTCATTAGTAATACTCATCTAATCAGTCCACTTTCTCTCCAGATAATAACACTAGTTTGCCAAGTTAGTTACCGAATATAATGGACTTTTGACAGTGGCAGGATAACTCATCGATAGCGCTCTAACAGGTTCAACAATCATGTCTCCCTTATCCATATTTACACCTATCACTGACTGACTACACAAGGAAGTTCATACACGTTTATTTTCACAGCTGAGCACAGATCTTTTCACTGATGTGTTGACAAAATAATTGCTGATTGTGGGACTGATTAAGGTACAGTGCTCGTGGTGCAGGGTGCGGTGGCTAGAAGCCAGGATGCTGCAAACGGGTGGTGGAGCTGAGGTCGAGCCCAGATGGCAGAGGACAGCAGCTGCAAATGTAAGAAGTTCTTTTATTGACACATCTGCACTGCTTGATGCATAGGGTCAGTGTCCAGCTGGCTGCCGAATTCTGCTTGGCTGTCTGCCCGCACAACCCTTGTTGCCGGTGCGGTACTACATCGTGCCAGTGACCTTGTTACATAAGCTGGTTGCATGGACCCTGCACCATCATTGTGCAAATTTTATGCTGCTATGGCTTCTGTGGCCCCAAGTACCATCTGCTGACATCACAGCAGGGGTGCCCACCACACTAGGCCCCCTGTCTGGCAGTGGCTGGTGTGCATGGGAAGAAACCTCCTGCCCCCTGGGCAGGAGTTGGCTGTGCTACCGGGGATGTACATGAGTGGCCAGTGGTGTCATGCCTCTATAAGTCTGTGGAGAGATGTAGTGTGCAAAACTGCTGTCCTGCAGTGGCCTCGACTAATAACCTCTGTTGACAAGCCCATGTGGTGTCCTCATTTGGCACAGCTGCATCATCTCGGGTGGGCTGCGAGACTAAGAATAATTCTATTAAAAAAATGACTAGTGCTTGTGGCTGGCAGCAAGATGTGTATGCACCACTACCAGTAACAGATGGCATCTATATTCAAGTGTGTGCCAGTTTAAGGTTTTCAGCATTCCTGTGAGTCAAACAAACCTGTGATCATTCATACTGCTTTTACTTGTTTACATTCAATATACATGTCAGTACTAATTGTTATGGGCCCCATACACTTGAAATGGAATGCGGAAGTGTTTTTAAGCAGTTTCCTGTGTAGATTGACTGCATTATCCTACTATGCTACCAATGAACAATGAACAATGTTTTTTTTTTAGTCCTACTGCCCCAACAGTTATCATTCCAGTGGGAGACAGCACCTTAAACGTGTTGGTAAAAGTGATAAGTGTAGAACTTTGAAGTTCTTCCCAGTCCTGGCCTTCCTCTGGACCAACCATTGACTCACCACTCAAAGTCTAGATGTCGACATCTTGTATTTCCTGGAGAAGGAACAGTACACTTGGGAGAGGATAGTAGTTCACGCTCCTTTGACAGAAGTCTACCCAACCATCCATTCACACCAGCTTTCAAACGCTTGATAGCAGTCTGGACAATTTCCAATTACTTGCAAACACCAAGTAGTTCACCCAGTGCCTGAGAGCAGCATTCACAGTGGGGCTGCATGTGGGTGGTGCAATGTTTATCTGAACAACAAACAGTAATTTAATTGGCTAGATAAAACATCTACTCACCAAGCAGTGGCAGAACACACACATAAAAGAATGTTGTAATTAGGCAAGCTTTCAGAGTCAGTGGCTCCTTCTTCAGGCAGAAGGGTTGAAGGGGAAGGAAGAGGGGTGAGTGAAAAGGACTGGAGAGGTCTAGGAAAAGGGGTAGACTTTGGGAAAGTCACCCAGAACCGCGGGTTGGGGGAGACTTACCACACAGGACGAGAAGGATAGACTGATTATTGAGGACTGCATCGGATGAGATTTGAAAACCTGAGAGCACACAGAGCGTAGTTACTGTGAAGAGATGCTGAGGTGGAAGAAGTTAACATAAATTAAGGCCAGGTGGGTGGTGAGAACCAAGGACATGTTGTAGTGCTAGTTCCCACCTGCGGAGTTCTGAGAAATTAGTGTCCGAGGAAGAATCCAGATGGCATGTTTGGTGAAACAGACACCGAGGTCGTGATAGTCATGTTGTAGAGCGTGAATGTTGCATGTTGCCAGTATACACCCTCTGCCTTTGTCCATTCATTCTAATTGATAATTTGGTGGTCGTCAAGCTGATGTAAAAGGTCAAACAGTGTTTACATAACAGCTGGTACATGACGTGTTGTTTCACAGGTGGCTCTCCCTTTGATAGTATATGTTTGCCAGTTACAAGGCTGCTATAGTTGGTGGTAGGAGGGTGCTTAGGGCAAGTCTTGCAGCAGGGATGGTCACAGGGGTAAGAGCCATTGGGTAGGGAGATGGGTGCAGAAGGAGCATAGGGTCTGACAAG
This sequence comes from Schistocerca cancellata, assembly GCF_023864275.1. Classification (NCBI taxonomy): domain Eukaryota; kingdom Metazoa; phylum Arthropoda; class Insecta; order Orthoptera; family Acrididae; genus Schistocerca; species Schistocerca cancellata. Next base: position 720,026,940 of record NC_064629.1, read on the forward strand.
AATATTGTGGAGATTGGGGGGTGGGGGGTTGGGGAGGGGAGGGGAGGGGAGGGGAGGGGTGGGGTGGGGAGGGGAGGGGAGGGGAGGAGGGGTGACGAAAAGCTGTTCTAGACGTGGTGGGAAAAATTTCAGACAGAATGCATCTCATTTCAGGGCATGATTTTAGGAAGTCATTGACCTGTCGAAGTAGCTGATTTATGCATTCCAGTCCAGGACAATACTGAGTCACCAGTGTTGTTTTCTGAAGCTGTTTTTTTGGAGGGATCAGCAGTACCAGGATTGGATTTGATGGCCCGGGAAATCTGCTTTTGAACTAGGCTGGTGAAGTAATTACGTGCAGTGAAGGCTGAGGTGAGACTGGTGGTGTATTGCTGTAAAGAGTCTGCATCTGAACAAATACGTTTGCCTTGACATGTCAAATGTTCCCTCCCATACAGCTTTGGCATTTGAGACAAACGTATTTGTTCAGATGCAAACTCTTTAGAGCAATACACCAAGAATTTCACCTCAGCCTTCACTGCACATAATTACCCCACCAGCCAAGTTCAAAAGCAGATTTCCCGGGCCATCCCATCCAATCCTGGTATTGCTGATCACTGTAAAAACAGCTTTGAAGCACACCACTGGTGACTCAGTATTATCCTGGTCTTTAATGTGTAATCAGCTACTTCAACAGGGCCATGACTTCCTAAAAACATACCATGAAATTAGATTCATTCTGTCTGAAATTGTACCCATCACATCTAGAACAGCTTTTTGTTGCCCTCCCAATCTCTGCAATATTCTTGTTGGGTCCTGTGCTCTGTCTGCACCCATCTCCCTACCCTATGGCTCCTAGCCCGGTGACCGTCCTCACTGCAAGACTTGCCATATGCACCCTCCTACCACCACCTATAGCAGCCCTGTAACTGGCAAAAGATATACTATCAAAGGGAGAGCCACCTGTGAAATGACATGTCTTGTACCAGCTGGTATGTAAACACCGTTTGGCCTTTTATATCTGCATGACAACCACCAGATTATCAATTAGGATGAATGGGCATAGGCAGAGGGTGTATATTGGGAGCATGCAATATCCTGTTGCAGAGCATGCTCTACAACATGATAACCATGACCTCGGAGTCTGTTTCACCACACATGCCATCTGTACTCATTCCCCAGACACCAGTTTCTCAGAACTCTGCAAGTGGGAACTAGCACTACAACATGTCCTTGGTTCTCGCGAACCATCTGGCCTTAATATATGTTAACTTCTTCCATCCCAGCATTTCTTCACAATAACTACTCTTCTCTTCACTCCACTTTAGTTTTCTACATCTTTCATTGTCTTACCTATCTATTTTTCACCACCCCCTCCCATCTCTGTTACATACAATGTACTTATCTTTTTGCTCTTATTAACTCATGCATGATGTGTAAGCAGTAATCTCTGTCTTGCATATTACCCTGTGTTCCACCTTTAAGCTCTCAGGTTTTCAAATATCATCTGATGCAGTCCCCAACAATCAGTCTTTCCTTCTCATCTTGTGCGGTAAGTCTCCCCTGATCTGCGGTTCTGGGTGACTTTCCCAAAATCTACACCTTTTCCTAGACCTCTCCAGTCCTTTTCCTTCACCCCTCTTTCTTCCCCTTCAATCCCTCTGCTTGAAGAAGGAGCCGCTGGTTCTAAAAGCTTGCTTAATTACAATTTTCTTTTATGTGTGTGCTCTGCCACCACTTGGTGAGTAGATTTTTTTTATTTATCCAATTAAATGTAAATTATTTTTTCAAAAACTGATTGTTTTTGTTGAACAATAAACAAGTAACTTTAAACTAATCTTGGATTTTTTAGTTTCGTGATTTGTTACCCTACAAGGCCTCCAAGTTCCTTTTTAAGATATGAAGTTTCAACACCCAAGAAAGTGGCTTTTATTAAATTTCAGTGAATTGTTGAAGATTACTTTGTCTCAAACTTCTGTTGAAATCATCTTCATTAACAGATTCACGTGGAGAAATGATTTTCCAAAAATATATTGCTGCTAAAGTTTGCAGAGTACACAACTATAGCTCACAGCCATTGATTTATTGTGAAATATGTTACACACAGCACTCAGAGCTTCCAAAAATTCTCAAAAATGTATCATTTAGTACACGTGTACCAACTGAAATCAGGAGGCAGTGGTTGTCTAAATAATGGGTTCTGCTGCCAAAATGTAGTTTGCAATTGACATCGTAGTACAGATCTTTTGCAGCACTCACAGATGTTTGAAGATACACAATATACACTCCTGGAAATTGAAATAAGAACACCGTGAATTCATTGTCCCAGGAAGGGGAAACTTTATTGACACATTCCTGGGGTCAGATACATCACATGATCACACTGACAGAACCACAGGCACATAGACACAGGCAACAGAGCATGCACAATGTCGGCACTAGTACAGTGTATATCCACCTTTCGCAGCAATGCAGGCTGCTATTCTCCCATGGAGACGATCGTAGAGATGCTGGATGTAGTCCTGTGGAACGGCTTGCCATGCCATTTCCACCTGGCGCCTCAGTTGGACCAGCGTTCGTGCTGGACGTGCAGACCGCGTGAGACGATGCTTCATCCAGTCCCAAACATGCTCAATGGGGGACAGATCCAGAGATCTTGCTGGCCAGGGTAGTTGACTTACACCTTCTAGAGCACGTTGGGTGGCACGGGATACATGCGGACGTGCATTGTCCTGTTGGAACAGCAAGTTCCCTTGCCGGTCTAGGAATGGTAGAACGATGGGTTCGATGACGGTTTGGATGTACCGTGCACTATTCAGTGTCCCCTCGACGATCACCAGTGGTGTACGGCCAGTGTAGGAGATCGCTCCCCACACCATGATGCCGGGTGTTGGCCCTGTGTGCCTCGGTCGTATGCAGTCCTGATTGTGGCGCTCACCTGTACGGTGCCAAACACGCATACGACCATCATTGGCACCAAGACAGAAGCGACTCTCATCGCTGAAGACGACACGTCTCCATTCGTCCCTCCATTCATGCCTGTCGCGACACCACTGGAGGCGGGCTGCACGATGTTGGGGCGTGAGCGGAAGATGGCCTAACGGTGTGCGGGACCGTAGCCCAGCTTCATGGAGACGGTTGCGAATGGTCCTCGCCGATACCCCAGGAGCAACAGTGTCCCTAATTTGCTGGGAAGTGGCGGTGCGGTCCCCTACGGCACTGCATAGGATCCTACGGTCTTGGCGTGCATCCGGGCGTCGCTGCGGTCCGGTCCTAGGTCGACGGGCACGTGCACCTTCCGCCGACCACTAGCGACAACATCGATGTACTGTGGAGACCTCACGCCCCACGTGTTGAGCAATTCGGCGGTACGTCCACCCGGCCTCCCGCATGCCCACTATACGCCCTCGCTCAAAGTCCGTCAACTGCACATACGGTTCACGTCCACGCTGTCGCGGCATGCTACCAGTGTTAAAGACTGCGATGGAGCTCCGTATGCCACGGCAAACTGGCTGACATTGACAGCGGCGGTGCGCAAATGCTGCGCAGCTAGCGCCATTCGACGGCCAACACCGCAGTTCCTGGTGTGTCTGCTGTGCCGTGCATGTGATCATTGCTTGTACAGCCCTCTCGCAGTGTCTGGAGCAAGTATGGTGGGTCTGACACACCGGTGTCAATGTGTTCTTTTTTCCATTTCCAGGAGTGTATTATGATACACACAAACCTTAATACAAACAATAAAATATTTCTAGAATTCTGCATCAGTTTTACCTGACACATGATGTGGTCTCACACCATGGAAAAACTGAAAGTTAGTTTACATATTTAAATAAACATGTGCAATGTTTGGGTCTTTTTACTTACCTGAATTTGTCACATATTCTACACTAGCATGCCACAGATGAATACTGTAACATCAATTTAGGTCGTTTATAAGAGTGAAAATTGTGGAATACCAACCATTTAGGGCAGCTAACAGCAGAATGATTAATGTTTCATGTTGTCTGCTCAGATAATCTGAAATCTGTTTCTTGTCACATTTATTAATGAGAAATATCTATCTGCCTTTCTTAACATATCTAATAACACTCATGCTGGTGATGCTATAACTGCTATATCAGCTTTGATTCTCTGCTTTATGTTAACTAAATTAAAATGTTATGACCAATTTGTAACTAGATTTAAGACATTTCCCCTTATAAGTCACTTCCCTTACTAATTGTTCAAGGTAAATTTTAGATAAGGATTCATAACAATATCACACAAATCCCTGTTGTTATTGCTTGCCATAATCATTATAGAGTTTTCCAGCCTATAGTTAGTAAGTTGAAATCTTCCCATACCATAACGTAATAAGGTAACTCACAGTTTATGAATTTCCATTATTGTTCATACTGTATTTGAACAGTAGCTGAGAGGGTGTGGTGCCATGTTTCTCAGTGATAACGATGATGAAAAACTTTGACAATACATACTGTTTAGAGTGACCTGCAATAAACTTAGCTGCATCAGGCCAACACACAACAAATGGAAAATAATATGGATGGACATAAATGTCATGCATGGGACTGATGACTTCACTGTTTGTTCCCTCCCCCAAATCAATCAACCAATCAAACAAATGTCATGCAGGCAGATGAGATACACTTTTCAAGTAATTGAAATGTGTATACATATAGCTTGATTAATTGTGGAAATACCTTTGTATTAGCAGTGAAAAGGTGTGGTGCACATTCAGAGAACGTTTCATTATTGGTTCCTTTTCCTTTTAAGATATATGCAGTGGTAAATTTTAAACAGTTGTTTTTTCTGCAAGTGAGTATTTACTGTGGTTTTAAGAAACACCATTATTTTCTGTGCACAAGAGAGGTAAGTATCCATAGTATAACAGTCACCTAGAGTGCAGCACATTCAGTGACTGCTGCTCCTGCCCCAACAGTTGCTAAAATAAAAGTGTCATTGAGTAACATTGTGGATATGCTACAACCCTGTCTCACTCCTTTCTCAATGTCTCACTCCTTTCTCAACCACTGCTTCCCTTTCATGCCCTTGGTCTATTATAACTGATATATCTGTATAAGTTCCATATAATCCTTCACTCCCTTTATTTACTCCTGTCACCTTCAGAATGTCAAAGAGTGTGTTCCAGTCAAAATTGTCAAAAGCCTTCTCTGAATTTACACAAGCTGTAAACATGGGTTTCCGTTTCCTCAACCTATTGACAAGACCTAAGATAGGTTGTTGGGTCAATATTGCCTCACATGTTCCAATGTTTTCCAAAACCCAAACCTATCTTCTCCGAGGTCAGCTTCTACCAGTTTTTTTCATTCTTATGTAAATAATTCATGTTAGTATTTTGCAACCATGACTTATTAAACTGATAGTTCAGTAATATTCACACCTGTCTGCACCTGCTTTCTGTGGAATTAGATTTATTATTTGAAGTCTGAGGGTATTTTGTCTGTCTCATACATCTTGCAAACCAGATGGAAGAGCTTTGTAATGGCTGGTTCTCCCAATGCTATCAGTAGTTATGACAGAATGTTGTCAACTCCTTAGGTCTTTTGGTGCTCTGTCAAATTCTTCTGACAGTGTCATATCTTCCATCTCATCTTCGTCCACGTCTTCTTTGATATCTATAACATTGCCCTCAAGTACATCTCTCGTGGACAGACTCTCTATATACTACTTCTACCTTTCTGTTCTTTGCTTGGTACTGGATTGCTATCTGATCTCTTGATAGCCATACAGCTAGTTTTCTTTTCTCCACATGCCTCTTTAATTTTTCTGTAGGTGGTACTTATCTTCCCCCTAGTTGTACATGCTTCTATAGACTTACGTTTTTCCTCTATCATTCTGCTTAGCCATTTTGCACTTTTGTGAATTGCATGTTTTAGACATTTGTATTCTCTTTTGGCACTTCATTTATTGAATTTTTATATTTTCTTCTTTCATGAGTTAAATTTAGTATCTCCTGTGATGTCCAAGGATTTCTGCAGGCCTGGTCTTTTTACCTATTAGATCCTCTGCTGCCTTCACTATTTCATCTCTCAAGCTATCAATTTGTCTTCTACCGTGTTCATTTCCATTGTTCTTGCAATCTATTCTTCTGTTTTATCCACAGTTCATGACCGATAAGTTATGGTCAGAGTCCACAGCTGCTCCGCAAATGTCTTACAGTTTAAAATCTGGTTCCAAAAATCTCTGTCTTGCTGTTATGTAATCATCTGAAACTTCCCATTATCTCAGGTGTCTTCCATGATTGTTGATTCTTGATTAAAATATGCTCTGAGCAAAATTTTACCACACAGATTACTTTTTTGTTCCTTTCCCCCAGTCCATATTTTCCTACTATTTTCCCTTCTCTTCCTCTTCCTACTGCTGAATTCCAGACACCCATCACAATTAAATTTTTCTCTCCCATAAGTGTCTGAATAATTTCTTCTGTCTGATCATACATTGTTTCACCCTCCTCATTATCGGCAGAGCTAGTTCGCATATAAACTTGTACTATTGTTGTGGGTGTTGGCTTTATGCCTATCCTGTGTATAATAATGTGTTCACTGAGCTGCGCATAGTAGCTTACCCACATTGCTATGAGGGTCGCCCAGAAAGTAAAGCACCATTTTTTTTTGTCAGCCAAAAACAATGCTACAAATGCAGAATATTCCATATGTATTATTTGAAGTCTCCCGAGAGAGAGAGCGCGTCAAGATTCTGTCACTTCTGACAGATAGTATAGCCGCAGGACAGTTTCAAAATGGCATCTGTAGGAAATGCATGTTACAACAACATGCCATCATTGAATTTCTCACTGCAGAGAAAGAAACTGTGGTGAATATTCACAAATGCTTGTGCGCAGTCTATGGAGCATATGCTGTCAACAGAAGTACAGTTAGTTGCTGGGCATGGAGGGTGAGGTCGTCAGAAGGCGATTTGGTGGAGCTCCATTATTTGCAGCAGTGTCTGTCACACCTGACACACCTAGCCTAGCCCCCTTGGACTTCCACTTGTTTGGGCCATTAAAGAATGCCATTCGTGAAGACATTTTGCTGATGAGGAGGTGATTCACACAGTGAAGCATTGGCTCCACCACCAGGACCCGGATTGGTACTGACAGGGCATACACGCCCTTGTTTCGCACTTGAGGAAGGCCATAGGATGGGATGGAGATTACGTGGAAAAATAGGGTATGTAGATGAAATACCATTCTTTCATGTGTGTAATTCTTGTTATCTTCAATAAAGAATTGTTGAAGAAAAAAATGTGGTGCACTACTTTCTGGGCAACCCTCATATTTTCTTATTCATTATTAGACCTACACCTGCATTATCCCTATTTGATTTTTTATTGATGACAGTGTACTCACCTGACCAGAAGTTCTCTTTATCCTGCTACCAAACTTCACTAATCCCCATCCCATCTAACTTCAACCTAAGCATTTCCTTTTTTTTAAATTTTATAATCTACCTACCCAGTTGAGGGATCTAACACTGCATGCTCCAATCCGTAGAATGCGTTTTGTTTTTCCTAATGATGACATTCTCCTGAGTAGTCCCCACCTGGAGATCCAAATGGGAAATTGTTTTGCCTCCGGAATATTTTACCCAAGAGGATCCCATCATGATTTAACTATATGGTAGAGTTGCATGTCCTTGGGAGAAGTAATGGCTATAGTTTCCCCCTTGCTTTCAGCTATTCACAGTACCAGCACAGCAAGGCCATATTGTCTGACATTATTGTAACAGATCAGTCAATCATGCAGCCTGTTTCCCCTGCAACTACTAAAGAGGCTGCTGCCCCTCTTCTGGAACCACATTTTTCTGGCCTCTCCACAGTATTAATAATATAATATTGTTTCTTATATGGCAGTTACATTGTCTGGAAGAAAGTTTATTATTTGAAAGTCATATTTCTGTTAGAGACACAACTAGGAGGATCAAACTCAATGAAATATCTAATATTTAGAACAAAATTTATTAGTGTCAGTGTACTGCATATAAATGTAAGCAGTTTGGAAACACTCTTGATAAATACTCTTTTATTTTAGGTTGTACCAAAAGTGCCAATTTGTGTCATGAATGGTGAAAGTTTGTGATCGTCCTCCAACATGGAAAAAACTCCAGTGAGAATCCATACTCTCTCAAAATCAGTGTACAGGTATGCAATACACATGGAGCATAGTATCAGAAGATGCAACACAGACATTTGTGCACAAGTTTTGGAATAATGAGTGTCCTGTAGCTTTAAGTAATGAACATCTAGTCTGTAACTATGAATCTAATACTGAAGACTACAGATTATGATATTTTCTGTACACCAAAGTTGCTGCGGTATTGTATAAACTAAAAATGCTTTCATGATGCATTTGTTAATAAATAATTTTTATTTTTACTCAATAAAGTGCAATACCAAAAACATCATATTAAAAATTTTATTCTATATTATTATATGACTCTGTTGAAATGAAAGTCTGAATATTGTCAAAAAGATGCCACGTTTCTGCCAGAGAGCTGGGACCTAGCTTTGTTTTATATTTATCAACATGACACACACACAGTTAATTACATCAATAAGAAATGAAAAGTAACACCAGTTGTTACTTTGTGATTGGTGTAAGAGATAACAGTCAAAATGCTCACACATGCATGTTGACAATATGGTAATATTGCAATAGTTGCCTGAAAGATATGAAGAGGAGAAAAGGAGTGATTTCTAAATATTTACCTCAGTATTATATGCAATAATAGTGTACGCCTGTTTTGCTTTCTAGAGAAACAGTCACAGAGAAAAACTGTTCTGGTAAAATGACTATGATACTAAGAGACTTATATTAACATTGAAAGATCACAGGTTCACGTAAGTGTGAGATAAGCCATTGCAAATGTGAAGTGCTGGTAACCAGTATAACAGCCAGAATGTTGCATGCAAACATGCATGCATTGTGTTGTACAGGTGCCGGATGTCAGTTTGTGGGGTGGTGTTACACGCCTGTTGCACTTGTTTGGTCAATACAGGGATGGTTAATGCTGTTTGTGGATGATGCTGTAAATGATGGTTAATGCTGTTTGTGGATGCTGCTGGAGTTCTCATCCGATCATGTCCTATGTGTGCTCAATTGGAGACAGACCTGGTCATTAAGCAGGCCAAGGCAATATTTTGACACTCTGTAGAACATGTTGTGTAATGACAAGGTATGTAGTTGAGTGTTATCCTTTCAGAAAACACCCCCTGCAATGCTGTTCATGAATGGCAGCACAACAGGTCAAATCACCAGACTGATAAACAAATTTGCAGTCAGGATGCATAATATAACAATGAGAGTGCTCCTGCTGTCATACAAAATTGCACCCCAGGCCCTAACTTCAGGTGTAGGTCCAGTATGTCTAGCACACAGGCAGGTTGGCTGCAGACCCTCAACTGACCACCTCCTAACCAACACATGGCCATCACTGGCACCAAGGCAGAACCAGACCTCCACCATGCCCTCCAATGACCTCTTGCTTAACGGAACTGAAGTCAAAAATGACAGTGATTGGGGTCAGTGGAATGCACGCTACAGGGCGTCTCGCGTGAAGCTGTCCTTGAAGTAAACAATACGTAACAGTTCGTTGTGTCACTGTGGTGCCAACTGCTGCTCAAATTGCAGCTGCAGATGCAGTAAGATGTGCGAAACATGTTCCCTCTTGGAGGGTGACGTGACCGTCTAGAACCCGGTCTTCATGCGACCTTACATTCTTGTGAGCATCACTACCAACAGTCATGCAAAGTGGCTACATTCCTGCCAAGTCTTTCTGCAATATTGCAGAAAGAACATCCAGCTTCTCCTAGCTGTATTACAACTCACGGAGTCTCTGTCACCTTCTACATCTACATCTTTCATCCATACTCCGCAAGCCACTTGACGGTGTGTGGCAGAGGGTACCTTGAGTACCTCTATCGGTTCTCCCTTCTATTCCAGTCTCATATTGTTCGTGGAAAGAAGGATTGTCGGTATGCTTCTGTGTGGGCTCTAATCTCTCTGATTTTATCCTCATGGTCTCTTTGCGAGATATACGTAGGAGGGAGCAATATACTGCTTGACTCTTTGCTGAAGGTATGTTCTCGAAACTTCAACAAAAGCCCGTACTGAGCTACTGAGCGTCTCTCCTGCAGCGTCTTCCACTGGAGTTTATCTGTCATCTCCATAACCCTTTCGCGATTACTAAATGATCCTGTAACGGAGTGCGCTGCTCTTCGTTGGATCTTCTCTATCTCTTCTATCAACCCTATCTGGTACAGATCCCACACTGCTGAGCAGTATTCAAGCAGTGGGCAAACAAGCGTACTGTAACCTACTTCCTTTGTTTTCGGATTGCATTTCCTTAGGATTCTTCCAATGAATCTCAGTCTGGCATCTGCTTTACCAACGATCAACTTTATATGATCATTCCATTTTAAATCATTCCTAATGCGTACTCCCAGATAATTTATGGAATTAACTGCTTCCAGTTGCTGACCTGCTATTTTGTAGTTAAATGATAAGGGATCTATCTTTCTATGTATTCACAGCACATTACACTTGTCTACACTGATATTCAATTGCCATTCCCTGCACCATGCGTCAATTCGCTGCAGATCGTCCTGCATTTCAGTACAATTTTCCATTGTTACAACCTCTCGATATACCACAGCATCATCCGCAAACAGCCCCAGTGAACTTCCGATGTCACCCACAAGGTCATTTATGTATATTGTGAATAGCAACGGTCCTACGACACTCCCCTGCGGCACACCTGAAATCACTCTTACTTCGGAAGACTTCTCTGCATTGAGAATGACGTGCTGCGTTCTGTTATCTAGGATCTCTTCAAACCAATCACACAATTGGTCTGATAGTCCATATGCTCTTACTTTGTTCATTAAACGACTGTGGGGGAACTGTATCGAACGCCTTGCGGAAGTCAAGATACACGGCATCTACCTGTGAACCCGTGTCTATGGCCCTCTGAGTTTCATGGACAAATAGTGTGAGCTGGGTTTCACATGACCGTCTTTTTCGAAACCCATGCTGATTCCTACAGAGTAGATTTCTAGTCTCCAGAAAAGTCATTATACTCGAACACAATACGTGTTCCAAAATTCTACAACTGATCGACATTAGAGATATAGGTCTATAGTTCTGCACATCTGTTCGACATCCCTTCTTGAAAATGGGGATGACCTGTGCCCTTTTCCAATCCTTTGGAACGCTACGCTCTTCTAGAGACCTACGGTACACCGCTGCAATAAGGGGGGCTAGTTCCTTCGCGTACTCTGTGTAAAATCATACTGGTATTCCATCAGGTCCAGCGGCCTTTCCTCTTTTGAGCGATTTTAATTGTTTCTCTATCCCTCTGTCGTCTATTTCGATATCTACCATTTTGTCATCTTTGCGACAATCTAGAGAAAGAACTTAAAGGCACTCTCGACCAACATCAATTCACCACATACACTGTCGAAGGTAACTAACACTCATGACCATTGCATCCTCATAGTGGCACTCCACACATTATATCTAACGTAAACAAACTTGGGGGTTGCAACAAACAGAATCAGTATTTGAGTGAACTGATCACAATTGTTCCAGTTCAGCAGTGGTGCAACAGAAAGTATGATGCAGTGGCAAGTGATTTTGTGTCTTATTGTTATCAGGCATGTGCACATGTTTATGGTAGTGATATATTGCCAGATGTAACCATTTGCCACAAAGCCTTCTTAGCCTTACACGGTTTTATAAGTTGCCATGTAGAGACTTTAAAGAAACACTTCCCCGAAATCTGTGACTCTCAGATAGATGGTTGAAGTAAATATAAAACCAGCTAAAATCAACTGTGTGAGTAAACTAAATCCATTTTTTTTTTCCTTCATGAAATCTATGAGAGGAAGGCAATGTCACTATTCTTTAAAGGATACATCAAGAGTGTGCTTACTTGAAGGGCTAGATGAAGCCAAACTATATGTAATATATACTGAGTCTAACAAAGAGCATACTGGTGGTTCAACAACTTTCCAAGAAATTTTTGATGGAAACTTTAATATTTATTTTTGGATACCCTGAAAAAGACATATACAGTTGTAATTGATTGAAATCATAGGTATCAGTGTCATTACTGATACTACTGACAAAGGATCTGAAGCCTCATTAGCCCAGGACCTACCTTACTTACAAAGATGACTTCCTCTCATAGATTTCATGAAGGAAAAAAAATGGATTTAGTTTATTCACACAGTTGATTGTATTTGGTTTTATATTTACTTCAACCATCTATCTGAGAGCCACAGATTTCAGAGTGTTTCTTTAAAGTCTCTACATGGCAATTTATAATACCGTTTAAGGCTAAGAAGGCTTTGTGGCAAAGGAAAGACAAGATCATATGGTGAGAAGTGCGAAGTTTTATTCAGTCAAAAGAAACTGCGATAAAGAATCCAGAAAACATGAAGAAATTGAGGCAATTATTGTTGATTAAAAAAAAGAATCTGCCTACTCTTAATGTAACCACACCTGATGTATACAGTCATCGTCAACTGAATTTCATATCTTTTAATATACACGTATCATCAGACTAAACTTCAGTATTTTACATGTATGATGAAAGTGCCACCTGGAAGAGGACATATGATGAGAATAATCTCAGCCCAATAGTAAAACACATCATTCTTTTTTCCCAACTCATATGCAAGTCAGAACAAGAATTTCATGGTTATGCATTTTCTGCACTACACAGCTCATGCACAGAAACAACGTACATCTGTAAAAGTAGTTTTCGCTATAAGAGGCCACTGTTATATGAAAGGTCTTGTCAATGCGAAATCTTACACTGAGACATCCGATGACTGGAGGGATGTCATCAGAAATACCAGAATCAAACCATGACCTTTCACTAACATCATTTGTGCCATAGACATCAAATTTGAAACTTAGACAGACTTTTTATGTGTGTTTTATGTTAAAAAGTGCCTTGTGGCAACACCACCAATTAGAAATTAAAAGTTGACCAAAAGGAGGCAAGATTGGTGCTTCACAAGACAAACTACTTTTAAAACTCTTTGAAAGCTGTTTTTGCTGAGAGCATTACGGGCAGGGCCCTCTAACCACTTTGGATTGTGACATTCTAATGCACCAATTGGACACAATTTGACACGATATTCTTCAGGAGGACATCCTTCGGCCCTGTCAATCGATGCCAAGCTGAATAACTGCTTGCATAAGTTCCAGAGGTAGACCAATGCATTATTGACTTGCTCAATTTGTGAAGTTCTTGCCGTTGAATAAATCATCTAGTTTATCTAAAATTGCAATAATTTATTTGTCTGTACGTTATATCATGTCTACAAATTTCTGTCCCATTCAGATAATTCTTCAGGGTGGGTCTTTTTTTGTTTTATTGTAGAGTGTATTATTATTATTATTATTATTATTACTTTAAAGACATTACTATATTTTATTGTTCTTAAAATCACAGACATATGTGGCACATTAAAAGTGGCTTATGCAAGATGAGTTTCGGAAGGGAATGGGGGGGGGGGGGGGGAGTGTCTGCAGAGACAGCAAGCCACGCACTTTGCACTTTTTACCCCCCCCCCCCACCAACCCCCCCCCTCCAAGATCAAACCTCAATCTGTGCTTGTGCAGAATTGCAATTGTAAGAGCAGCAGACTGTATTTCTCTGGGAGTATCAGTGATTGCACAGTACAGCTTGAAGATATTACCAAAGAACTTTCTTACCATAAAAACCTCTTCGTGGAAACAGCTCTGACTAAAAGCAAGACCAGCCGCCATGATGGCCGCATGAGTCAATTGGTAACTGTCTGAAGCGATAAGGCCGGTAGGCCACTTTGTGCTGCCCATGCGTGGTTGTGCACCATGTACCTCAAGGTGACCCCTGGTTCTTTTGTCAGTAGCAGGAAAATATTTTCCACATAAACATGATTTTTGACATTTTGAGTACATTGTTATCTGCTCGGGTCATCACAACGCTGTTTTAGTACCTCGTCAATGCTATAAACACAGATAAACTAACAATATAATTACTTCACAGTAAAACCAGTTTTTACATTTCCAGATTTTGCATTTTCCCGTTATGTTCAGTTGGTCCTATCATAGGCTCTAGTCTCTCAATTAATAATTTTTTCCTGCAATTAAGAATTTCATATGGATAAATTTCCCTCACTTTACAATTCTGAATCACTACCCCAAACTTCAACATCAGTTTTCAAATTGATTTATGGTGAAACTAAATCGTGTTTGCTCTGACCCACAACAATACCTAAAACTTGCACCACAAATATTGTTGAAATGGAAAGTGCTATTGACGCACGGTTTTCACATAATAGGTTGGTAATCAGGGGCTCGTATTGTTAGCCAATGAACAGATTGTAATAATTCTTAGAGATTGTATTTTTTGTGCAAACATACACTTTTAAATGGAACAGTGCCTATTGAGATTAAGGATCTAAAAGAAGGGTAAATTAGAATGTCAGTGGTGTTTCTTTTGCAGGATTCTAGTGAGTCGTTTATGAGATATCGTATTTCGAAAAGTTCCAACTCTGACTCTTGTACAATGCCAGTGGTAGCACACACTAAAGAACAACACAAGTGCATACATTAGGCATGTGGATTATGACCAGTAATGAGACAACTGGCCATCACAGGCTGTGATCAAAATGACCACTGGCAGCGGCAATACACACTTCCAGTCTGGTATGTAACTACTTCTGCACACATGCTAGCATTTCAGCGGAGATGTCCAAGCAGGCTGTAGTAATATGTTGTTGCATATCATTGTGTGTAACTGGTATATCCTTTTAGATAGCGTCTTTCAGCTTTCCCCACGGAAAAAAGTCTACAGGCATCAAATCCGGAGAATGGGCCGGCCAAGGCACAAGTCCTCTACGTCCAACCCAGTGACCTGGAAACAATTTGTGAAGACATGCTGTAGTACTTCGTGCACTATGGGCTGGACTGTCATCACATGGTACCACAGGTTCCTTCTAGTCTGCAGTGGAATATCTTCTATCATCCGTGGGACATGGTCTGTTAGGAGGCTGCAATACTTATGTGCTTTCAGTGTTCCATCTATGAAAATCGAGCCAATGTGCTCATGGTTCATTATCCCACACCACACGTTTACGTTCCACCTGACGAAGCTAGTGGGGATTGTCAATAGACCAGTAGTGCAAGTTTCGTCAGTTTACCTTTCCATGATTGGTAACTCTGGGTTCATCACTAAACAAGATACTGATACATCTGGAGTATCCTGTCTTAATGCCCCTTCTCATCATCGTTTCCGCGCACCTCTTGATAGAGAGAACCTATATCAAGGGAGAGTGCGTAGGACACTTGCCTGACTCTTGCCACTTCCTCGCGCGATTGAGTGGTAGCTAACGTGCGGATCAACCGCAACAGCAGCAAGAACATTAATTTCCCCCTCTTCTGTCATCACCTGTTTCTTTCTGTTACATTGTCTAGTGGTTATACTACACTACTGGCCATTAAAATTGCTACACCAAGAAGAAATGCAGATGATAAACGGGTATTCATTGGGCAAATATATTATACTAGAACTAACATGTGATTACATTTTCACTCAATTTGGGTGCATAGATCCTGAGAAATCAGTACCCAAAACAACCGCCTCTGGCTGTAATAACGGCCGTGATACGCCTGGGCATTGAGTGAAACAGAGCTTGAATGGCGTGTACAGGTACAGCTGCCCATGCAGCTTCAACACGATACCACAGTTCATCAAGAGTAGTGACTGGCATATTGTGATGAGCCATTTGCTCGGCCACCATTGACCAGACGTTTTCAATTGGTGAGAGATCTGGAAAATGCGCTGGCCAGGGCAGCAGACGAACATTTTCTGTATCCAGAAAGGCCCGTACAGGACCTGCAACATGCGGTCGTGCATTATCCTACTGAAATGTAGCGTTTCGCAGGGATCGAATGACGGGTAGAGCCACGGGTCGTAACACATCTGAAATGTAACGTCCACTGTTCAAAGTGCCGTCAATGTGAACAACAGGTGACCGAGACGAGTAACCAATGACACCCCATACGGTTACGCTGGGTCATACGCCAGTATGGCGATGACAAATACACGCTTCCAACGTGCGTTCACTGCGATGTCGCCAAACACGGATGCGACCATCATGATGCTGTAAACAGAACCTGGATTCATCTGAAAAAATGACGTTTCGTGTACCCAGGTTCGTCGTTGAGTACACCATCGCAGGCACTCCTGTCTGTGATGCAGCGTCAAGGGTAACCACAGCCATGGTCTCCGATCTGGTAGTCCATGCTGCTGCAAACGTCGTCGAACTGTTCGTGCAGATGGTTGTTGCCTAGCAAACGTCCCCATCTGTTGATTCAGGGATCGAGATGTGGCTGCACGATCCGTTACAGCGATGCGGATAAGATGCCTGTCATTTCGACTGCTAGTGATATGAGGCCGTTAGGATCCAGCACGGCGTTCCATAATACCCTCCTGAACCCACCGATTCCAAATTCTGCTAACAGTCATCGGATCTGGACCAACGCGAGCAGCAATGTCGCGATACGATAAACCGCAGGCTACAATCCGACCTTTATCAAAGTTGGAAACGTGATGGTAAGCATTTCTCCTCCTTACACAAGGCATCACAACAGCTTTTCACCAGACAACGCCACTCGTCTGCTGTTTGTGTACGAGAAATCGGTTGAAAACGTTCTTCATGTCAACACGTTGTACGTGTCGCCACCGGCGCCAACCTTGTGTAAATGCTCTGAAAAGCTAATCATTTGCATGTCACAGCATCTTCTTCCTGTCGGTTAAATTTCGCGTCTGCGGCACGTCATCTTCGTGGTGTAGCAATTTTAATGGCCAGTAGTGTACAACTTCCACGTAACTGGTTGAAGAGGTTGATAAATAATTCCAGAGATGATTCTTGCCGCATACACTATACAAGAACGAACTGCATTCATCCCACACTCCCCATACACCATGAGCATGGCGGCTTTTTCTGCATTGGTAAATACCATAGTCCACTCACACTTGGATTGACACACACTGACTGACTAGCAAGTCGCAGTGCATTCAAGGAACGCACAAATACACTGTAAGGAAACATAACAACATCATACCTAGCAACTATGCAAGCTGAATGGCACAACCAAGTATCAGTGTGGGAATTTTTCAAAATACGATATCTCGTTAAGCGACTCGCACTAGAATCTTGCAACAAACACCACTGACATCCTAGTTTACCCTACTTTTAATATGTTAATGTCCACAGGCATTGTCCCACTTAAAAAAGCCTATGCTTGCACAAAAAATACTCTTTCGAATTATTATTAAGACCTGTTTATTGGCTAACAATACGAACCTCCTATTACCAATCCATTCTGTGAGAACAGCGCATCAGTAGCACTTTCCATTTCCGCAATATTTGCGTTACAGGTTTTAGGTGATCACCCTTTATGCGAGTAGCCCAGTTGCAAAAGCATCGAAAATTGAGTTAGAGGCACTTTCTTGTACAGGTTT
Organism: Schistocerca cancellata; assembly: GCF_023864275.1. Lineage (NCBI taxonomy): Eukaryota > Metazoa > Arthropoda > Insecta > Orthoptera > Acrididae > Schistocerca > Schistocerca cancellata. The sequence goes on from NC_064629.1 coordinate 720,044,462, forward strand.
TCACGGACTATGTAATAATGTATCGATCAGGCTTCAAAAACGGTCCTAAGTATTTTAAAATGTGCGAAAATCGCGTACGGGTGCAAAGGCGGCTATGTTTTCTACACGTTAGGTTGCAAAAGCGGCCAAATCCCATTCGGTTACATAAGAGGCAGTCTTAATGGGATAATGGCCGCCGACAAAGGGTGCGGTTGGTGACCCGGGTATATTATCTTGTCACACGTAAAATTTTTAAAAAGTTCCGATTTTTAGCTACATGTGACTAAAATGTTTGCCGGCCGGAGTGGCCGAGCGGTTCTAGGCGCTTCAGTCAGGCACCGCGCGACCGCTACGGCCGCAGGTTCGAATACTGCCTCAGGCATGGATGTGTGTGATGTCCTTAGGTTAGTAAGGTTTAAGTAGTTCTAAGTTCTAGGGGACTGATGACCTTAGAAGTTAAGTCCCATAGTGCTGAGAGCCATTTGAGCCATTTGTGACTAAAACGTTTGGGTTGGCAGTACTGGGTAGATTCTCATATGTTTTTGCTTCCATTGCTATAAGTGCGAAAAGGCATTGTTATATACGATAAAAATACCTACCAGCACACTCGGTCCACTGTGTATTTTAAAACGACTTTGTAGGCAGTTTCATTGTAGCACAGTTCGAAATGGACAGGGATAATGAAGAGGAAATTTCTACTATTGTAGTACATTTCGACGAACCCGACGACAATAGAGCTGATATTAGCGTTAATGATGAGTGAGGAGATGCCACGAGAAACTCTACTTCTAGAAAGAGAAGACGGAATGTAAACCAATGGAAACGAATCGTCGAGAAAAGAAAGAGGTAAGAAAGACCACTGCTTAGAGTAATATTCAAATATTCGTTACAATTTTAATGCTGTTGAAATTAATGCCCTGGCAACATTACCCAACCTTTTCTGGAACACATTTCTTGTAAATTCAACGTACTTGGAAATAGAAACACCGAACTTCTGATTGCATTGAAATAAAACTACTATCAGTTGGTTTTCAGTTTCATTTTTCATTTATCTGTAGGTACCAACCGAAAGGGTTTCCACAGATGTCAAACTGTAAACATCCTGCTGGAAAGCTGAAATGTAAAGAACCCACTACGCAGGACGTAAGACGGACCTATCAAAACTTTTACGAACAAAATAACCAAGAATGGCAGAACAATTACATTCGACAGCATGTCACTGTGTCATCTCCTCGAACATCTAAGATTCTAAGCCTACAGCAGACAAAGTATCAAGAAAGCAACTAATTACGGAGTTTGTGCTCCCAAAAAAGTGAAGGAGTTTCTATAAACATCAGGGTTTGCAGAGCGGCTTTCATGGGATTTTGCAGATAAAAAAATGAGACTCAACAAAATTTGTCAGAGTATAATGAACCCTTCCTCACCTGCAACCGCTGAAAGAAAAGGATGTGACAGAAGAACGAAGCTGTGCGAAGATAGGAAAAATGCAGTTGTCAGACACATTGAACAATTCAAGCCGATCGAAAGTCACTATTCTAGAGGGAAAATGCTACACTCCTGGAAATTGAAATAAGAACACCGTGAATTCATTGTCCCAGGAAGGGGAAACTTTATTGACACATTCCTGGGGTCAGATACATCACATGATCACACTGACAGAACCACAGGCACATAGACACAGGCAACAGAGCATGCACAATGTCGGCACTAGTACAGTGTATATCCACCTTTCGCAGCAATGCAGGCTGCTATTCTCCCATGGAGACGATCGTAGAGATGCTGGATGTAGTCCTGTGGAACGGCTTGCCATGCCATTTCCACCTGGCGCCTCAGTTGGACCAGCGTTCGTGCTGGACGTGCAGAGCGCGTGAGACGACGCTTCATCCAGTCCCAAACATGCTCAATGGGGGACAGATCCGGAGATCTTGCTGGCCAGGGTAGTTGACTTACACCTTCTAGAGCACGTTGGGTGGCACGGGATACATGCGGACGTGCATTGTCCTGTTGGAACAGCAAGTTCCCTTGCCGGTCTAGGAATGGTAGAACGATGGGTTCGATGACGGTTTGGATGTACCGTGCACTATTCAGTGTCCCCTCGACGATCACCAGTGGTGTACGGCCAGTGTAGGAGATCGCTCCCCACACCATGATGCCGGGTGTTGGCCCTGTGTGCCTCGGTCGTATGCAGTCCTGATTGTGGCGCTCACCTGCACTGCGCCAAACACGCATACGACCATCATTGGCACCAAGGCAGAAGCGACTCTCATCGCTGAAGACGACACGTCTCCATTCGTCCCTCCATTCACGCCTGTCGCGACACCACTGGAGGCGGGCTGCACGATGTTGGGGCGTGAGCGGAAGACGGCCTAACGGTGTGCGGGACCGTAGCCCAGCTTCATGGAGACGGTTGCGAATGGTCCTCGCCGATAACCCAGGAGCAACAGTGTCCCTAATTTGCTGGGAAGTGGCGGTGCGGTCCCCTACGGCACTGCGTAGGATCCTACGGTCTTGGCGTGCATCCGTGCGTCGCTGCGGTCCGGTCCCAGGTCGACGGGCACGTGCACCTTCCGCCGACCACTGGCGACAACATCGATGTACTGTGGAGACCTCACGCCCCACGTGTTGAGCAATTCGGCGGTACGTCCACCCGGCCTCCCGCATGCCCACTATACGCCCTCGCTCAAAGTCCGTCAACTGCACATACGGTTCACGTCCATGCTGTCGCGGCATGCTACCAGTGTTAAAGACTGCGATGGAGCTCCGTATGCCACGGCAAACTGGCTGACACTGACGGCGGCGGTGCACAAATGCTGCGCAGCTAGCGCCATTCGACGGCCAACACCGCGGTTCCTGGTGTGTCCGCTGTGCCGTGCGTGTGATCATTGCTTGTACAGCCCTCTAGCAGTGTCCGGAGCAAGTATGGTGGGTCTGACACACCGGTGTCAATGTGTTCTTTTTTCCATTTCCAGGAGTGTACATACCGTTTTCCCATAACCGTTGTTATCTCAATATTATATGCAGCTCCTATCAGTGATGAAACAATATATATCCGATAACTATTATTACAATTACGCAAACGCTAAGCTGAGATGGTTTTGTAAGTATTTTTTTACAGTGATGTAAGATATGATGTATTTATCGTCGTTTCACGTAACAGCTGCATACTTTAATGTTACACAATTTGGTAAATGTGGTTTTGTTCTTCTCTGGTACAGTGAACCCCATGATGGTCCGATCCTAGACAGACATCTTTCATGTCTAATAAAATATACTGTTACAGCTGTGTATTCATAACGCAGTTCTCAACATTCATGAAAGCTCTACAGCTCCACTCCCATAAAATATTATCAACGAGAAAATTTTGGGACCCGGCCTTTGAAGTTGACTGCAGAACTAATCTACTGGTCACCATATGTACATGTCGCGTAAGTACAACGAAGATAAGAGAAATTAAGGCGAGTAGGAGGTATATAGACAGTCGCTTCTCCCTCGCTCTATTTGCGAGTGGAACAGGAAAGGAAATGACTAGTAGTGGAACAAGTTATCCTCTGCCATTCACCACACGGTTGCTTGTGGAGTATGTACTTAGGCGAATGTGTACGTTTGGTTCTTAGTTTTGTATTGATTAGACACGGTATTTCATTTAAATTTCACATACTGGTTTCAGTAATTGGGTCACACAAAAAGATTCAAAGTTTTGTGCTTTAGCGATTTGTTGTTTGTCTAGTTCTACATCTGGGATAATTATTTAGCTTGGTTTGAATCAGATTTTAAGTGATTTTGATGTATGGTGGTATGCCCTCCACATATTTTCGTATTTGCCTATATTTGTGCCTTTGTGTGTAGTGTGATAAATATTTCAAGAGATAATATATAAGTAAGTCAATTTAATTTTGTTTATTATTGCGTTTTTCGACTCTTGAACAGTTCTACGATTTTAAATTCCATTTACCTTTAGATATCAGATATTTTTTGAGTTTTCTCATTTTTATTAATTCGTTAGTAATGTTTTTGGCCATCGAAGCAACAGTACAGTAGAAATGATTTGCAACTGGTTTTCCTTTACTTTTAGAGATGACGCTTTTTATGAGTCATTTTGAATCTAATTTTTCATGTGTCTCATCATTTTTCATTTTTATTGTTTCTCATAAATTGTTAATAATGACATGGTAATTGAATACAGGATTGTCTATTGATAGTGACCGGGCCAAATATCCCACGAAATAACCAACAAACGAAAAAACTACAAAGAACAAACCTCGTCTAGCTTGAAGGGGGAAACCACATGGCGCTATGATTGGCCCGCTAGATGGCGCTGCCATAGGTCAAACGAATATCGACTGCGTTTTTTAAAAATAGGAGCCCTCATTTTTTATTGTATATTCGTGTAGTACGTAAGGAAATATGAAGGTTTTAGTTGGACCACTTTTTTCGCTTTGTGATAGATGGCGCTGTAATAGTCACAAAAGTGGTATCACGTAACATTCCGCCAGTGCGGACGGTATTTCCTTCGTGATACATTACCCGTGTTAAAATGGACCGTTTACCAATTGCGGAAAAGGTCGATATTGTGTTAATGTATGGCTATTGTGATCAAAAATCCCAACGAGCGTGTGCTATGTATGTTGCTCGTTATCCTGGACGACATCATCCAAGTGTCTGGACCGTTCGCAGGATAGTTACGTTATTTAAGGAAACAGGAAGTGTTCAGCCACATGTGAAACGTCAACCACGACCTGCAACAAATGATGATGCCCAAGTAGGTGTTTTAGCTGCTGTCGCGGCTAATCCGCACATCAGTAGCAGACAAATTGCGCGAGAATCGGGAATCTCAAAAACGTCGGTGTTGAGAATGCTACATCAACATCGATTGCACCCGTACCATGTTTCTATGCACCAGGAATTGCATGGCGGCGACTTTGAACGTCGTGTACAGTTCTCCCACTGGACACTAGAGAAATTACGGGACGATGACAGATTTTTCGCACTCGTTCTATTTAGTGACGAAGCGTCATTCACCAACAGCGGTAACGTAAACCGGCATAATATGCACTATTGGGCAACGGAAAATCCACGATGGCCTCGACAAGTGGAACATCAGCGACCTTGGCAGGTTAATGTATAGTGCGGCATTATGGGAGGAAGGATAATTGGCCCCCATTTTCTCGATGGCAATCTAAATGGTGCAATGTATGCTGATTTCCTACGTAATGTTCTAAGGATGTTACTACGAGATGTTTCACTGCATGACAGAATGGCGATGTACTTCCAACATGATGGATGTCGGGCACATAGCTCGCGTGCGGTTGAAGCGGTATTGAATAGCGTATTTCATGACAGGTGGATTGGTCGTCGAAGCACCATACCATGGCCCGCACGTTCACCGGATCTGACGTCCCCGGATTTTTTTCCGTGGAGAATGTTGCAGGATATTTGCTGTCGTGATCCACCGACATCGTCTGACAACGTGCATCAGCTCATTGTCAATGCATAGGCGACCATTACGGAAGGCGAACTACTCGTTGTGGAGAGGAATGTCGTTACACGTATTGCCAAATGCATTGAGGTTGACGGACAACATTTTGAGCATTTATTGCATTAATGTGGTATTTACAGGTAATCACGCTGTAACAGCATGCGTTCTCAGAAATGATAGGTTCACAAAGGTACATGTATCACATTGGAAAAACCGAAATTAAATGTTCAAACGTCCTGTGTTCTGTATTTTAATGTAAAAAACCTACCTGTTACCAACTATTTGTTTAAAATTGTGAGCCGTATGTTTGTGACTATTACAGCGCCATCTATCACGAAGCGAAAAAAGTAGTCCAACTAAAACATTCATATTTCTTTACGTACTACGCGAATATGTAATAAAATGGGGGTTCCTATTTAAAAAAAAAACACAGTCGATAACCGTTTGGCCTATGGCAGCGCCATCTAGCGGGCCAACCTTAGCGCCATCTGGTTTCCCCCTTTAAGCTAGACAAGTTTCGTTCTTTGTAGTTTTTTCGTTTGTTGGTTATTTCGTGAGATATTTGGCCCGGTCACGATCAATGGACCACCCTGTATATGTATGTGTGATGAATACATGAACTCCAAGTGTTTATTGTCGAACAGTAATTGCGGGAGTTATATGTGACCTCTATAAACATTAACCATCTTTTTCTCAAGCATGTTACATAATTTTTCAGCATCAGTATTTTGATTATCCTCGGAGAATAACTTTATCCATCACCGAAAAATAGGGGCTGTTGAACATATGATTTCCTGGCTGCCAATGCACAGTTTGCTACTGCAGTCATCTCGACCACTTTCGGCCTGCAGGAGGAAGGAGATTTTGTTCAGTTGAAGGTGTTTGGCCGGTTTTTCCTAAGCTTCCTAAGTGGTTCGTGGTTAGAGCTGACTAGTCTAATTTTAAGAGAGACTATTTTCGCTATGATGGACGATCTGTGGCAGAGAAATTTCTGTAAGTCTTGCCAGGAAGCAGCAACCTACAGAAGCGTGAACTGTATCAGGGGTGGGCAAGGTTCCTTTAGTAAAGAAGACGATCTATATCTTTTGATATACTGGAGGATACAGTTTTTCTACATACAAAGCGATACATATGATCACATAAATGTAATATTTGGCTTCATTGTGGATTGCAACTAATAAAAACATTCCATTTGCTGTTTGGTCAAGTACAATACGTAAGTATTATGTTTTCCAAAAAGTGTTCGTCATCGTATTGATCATTTTGAAATAAAGAATGATAAACGGAGGTATACGCTTGAAACGACTATTTGCTTATTACTGCACTTTTGTATTACGCTATTCATTGCATTTGCAACGAGCAACAGGAAGAAATGTAAAATTTTAAGAATTTTATTTTTGGGATAGTTTGAATTCAGATTTTTTTACTCAATATGTAGCTGCCCGGTAAATGATCAAGAAAATGTAATTAGTTTTATGCAAATCAAATACTTCACTAGATTCCCTCTCCCAGCTAACGGGAACGACTCGATAAACACCCACCCTAGGTAGGTTAAAGTCGACTCCAACTAACAGTGAATGAGCAGGTTACTTCCGCGCTGCTGAAAGTTGACCTTTGAATGATTCTACAACTGTCACAGGGTTATCGGGTGGCTGGTAAAAAATTCGATGACTGAGTTTACCTAGGCTGGTTACCTGCGTCCAGATAACTTCGCAGACACAATTTGATTTGGAGAGACAGAATATTTTTAGCGATTACAGGAAACACTTCCTCTCTCTATCTTTTCGATATACGTTTCATGATACAAAAATCACAAAAAATCGTGACTCACTATTGTGCATCTTTTGATTTCAGACCATTCTCTGAGGGTCTGCTGCTGTTGTTACTGATTATGATTTCGCTACTTATCTTCTTGGTCTCAGTCACTTTCTCCGTGTTTTTGCTGATGCTGGTGCTGCTGTTAAATTTGTTTTAGATCTTTTTGACCTTAGTTTGCACTTCTGTGGGTGATGATGGTGATTCTGGATGGATCACGTAGTGATTAGTTGGTAGGTCTTTTTCGCTGTCCTTACTTTATTGCTGGATTCGTGCTTGGGTGGGCCTGCGTTTGGTGTTTATCTCAGAAGGAAAGTATCCTCTTGATAGTGTTGTCATTAGCTGCTTGTTGTAGTTTGCAATGATGGTTTCAGTACGCAGTGTATTGGCTTTCGTAAATGTTTTCGTCGCACTTTTCTTTGTTAATCAGTTTGTAATCAGCAACTACTGAGAAGTTGTTTTAGGAGTGCCTGTAATTTCCAGGCGTCCTAAAACAGAATTTTCGCTGCCAAAAGCTGTTTTCCTTTTTATTTATGGTGTAGTCCATGATTCGCATGAATTCTGAGTCTCAAGTAACTTATATACATAATTCCAGTATTCTTAAAATTCCTGCAAAACAAATATTTATGCTCAGATTCATTGTTGACACACGATTATGACGGTAAGTCATAACGTAGTGGAGTGTTTATGATTATTACATTAGTGTGTGTTAGAGCCGGCCGAAGTGGCCGTGCGGTTGTAGGCGCTGCAGTCTGGAACCGCGAGACCGCTACGGTCGCAGGTTCGAATCCTGCCTCGGGCATGGATGTGTGTGATGTCCTTAGGTTAATTAGGTTTAACTAGTTCTAAGTTCTAGGGGACTAATGACCTCAGAAATTGAGTCCCATAGTGCTCAGAGCCATTTGAACCATTTGTGTGTTAGATTTTCTATACAGTCTTGTAGAGCTTTATCAGTAATTTGCTACTCGTTTCTCTGTATTTGAATGTGCTATCAATAACGGTTGGCTATTTCTAACGCTGACACGGTCCCAGTCTTAATGAAGGTAGAGATTTTTTCTTATGATTTCGTTCGTGCCACTTCCATGACAGGCCCCACAGTTATCACTGTTCCTTCCTTCTCTGTTGTCTCTGTACTGAGCACTGCTGTGCCTTTCGTTTGTGCGTTTCCTACGTTACTGGAAACGTTTGGCTTAGATAACTCAGGCTAAATTCAGTTAACTTCATTTACAGCATTCGTGTTTTGTTCTTTAATTACGGCTTTGTTTCTCAAGGTGTCATTGTTAGTGACCATTTCTTGATCTTCATACATGGCCAGGACATCGAATTTATTTCTCACTGGCGTAGTGTTCTCAGATTTACGTAAAACGCCGTTCTGATTCTTGGAAGCTTGCCGGCCGCTGTAACCGAGCGGTTTTAGGCGCTTCAGTCCGGAACCGCACGACTGCTACGGTCGCAGGTTCGAATCCTGCCTCGAGCATGGATGTGTGTGATGTCCTTAGGTTAGTTAGGTTTAAGTAGTTCGAAGTTCTAGGGGACTGATGGCCTCAGATGTTAAGTCCCATAGTGCTCAGAGCCATTTGAATTTTCTTAGAAGCTTGCTCTGTACACATTAACGATTGTTCCAGTTCACTGCCGGATTTGTTACCCTTCATCAAGGGCTGTTATGCTCATTCAGGTAAATACTCATAAGACCGATCTCATTACATTGTTAATACACTGAAAAACCAAAGAAACTAGTACACTTGGTTAATATCGTGTAGGGCCCCCGCGAGCATGCAGACGTGCCACAACACGACGTGGCATAGACTCGAGTAATGTCTGCAGTACTGCTGGAGGGAACTGACACCATGAATCCTGCGGGGCTGTCCATAAGTCCGAAGGGCACAAAGGGGTGCAACAGCACGTTGCAACGCATCCTGGATATGCTCAATGATGTTCATGTCTGGGGAGTTTGATGGCCAGCGGAAGTGTTTAAACTCAGAAGAGTGTTCCTGGAGCCGCTCTGTAGCAATTCAAGATGTGTGGGGTGTCGCATAGTCCTGCTGGAATTGCCCAAGTCCTTCGGAATGCACAGTGGATAAGAATGGATGCTGGTGGTCAGGCAGGATGCTTACTTACGTGTTACCTGCCAGAGTCGTATCTAGACGTATCAGGGGTCCCATATCACTCCAACTGCACATGACCCACACCATTACAGAGCCTCCACCAGCTTGAACAGTTCCCTGGCAACGTGCAGGGTCCATGGATTCATGAGGTTGTCTCCATACAAACGTCCATCCGCTCGATACAATTTGAAACGAGACTCGTCCGACCAGGCAACATGTTTACAATAATCAACAGTCCAATATCGGTGTTCACGGGCACAGGCGAGACGTAAACCTTTGTATCGTGCAATCGTCAAGGGTACACGAGTGGGCCTTCGGCTCCGTAAGCCCATATCGATGATGTTTCGTTGAATGGTTCGCAGGCTGACACCTGTTGATCGCCCAGCATTGAAATTTGCCGCAATTTGCGGAAGGTTTGTTCTTCTGTCACGTTGAACGATTCTCGTAAGTCGTTGCTGGTCCCGTTCTTGCAGGATCTTTCTCCGTCCGCAACGATGTCGTATATTTCATGTTTTACCGGATTCTTGATATTCACAGTATACTGGTGAACTGGTAGCACGGGGAAATCCCCACTTCATCGCTACCTCGGAGGTGCTGTGTCCCATCGCTCGTGCGCCGGCTGTAACACCACGTTCATACTCACTTAAATCTTAATAACCTGCCATTGTAGCAGCGGTAACTGATCTAACAACTGCGCCAGATACTTGTTGTCTTATATAGGCGTTGCCGACCGCAGCGCCGTATTCTGTCTGTTTGCATATCTCCGTATTTGAACACGCATGCCTAAACCAGTTTTTTGGCGCTACAGTATAGATGAACTCATTTTCTTGAAAAAAAAAAAGATAATGCTGATTTTAAGAGTGACAATCTTGATTCGTTAAAAGAATTCCTTCCATAGAGAACACGGCAGGCGCCTCAACCTGATTTCATAGAAACTTCACTCAGTGGAACAGGGGTCAAAATAAGCGAACATTTGTCTCGGCTGATCCGTAGATACTCGACCGTATTTCAGAAACGACGGTCAAATTTTTCGCACAGTTTATGTGCCGTTTAGTGCGTTACAACGTAAACCGAAACGGTGTCATAGCAACTAGCGTCGTGGCTTCTCACTTTTGAGCCGCGTGTTCCAAACATGATCATTTTTTTTTTCCATTGATCTACCCATGTCCGCAGAAGATTGCTACAAGAATCTTTCTTATCCGGTTAGGGAACGCAAGGGCGTTATATTAAATCTAAAATGCAGCTGGGTTTTACAATACGCGTCATATATTTATAATATATGTTTGAATTGTTTTTTCAGGGTTTAAAATCTTTTTAAATTCTCTTAGTCTTATAATTCATTCTCATATCAGTTATTATATTCATTATTATATTAATTTTTATATTAATTCTTACATTCATTCTTATATTTTATTGTTACGCTTATTCTTCAGGAACATTTCATGCATTCCCTTGAATGACACCGATCGTAGAAACATTTGGAACATAGAAATTACGAACACCATGAGCATCGCCTGAAGAAGGTTTGCCACAGTCACAGTTCCCGGTTTGAGTCTCATTCGAGAAAGAAACGTCGTTAACATTGATAAATATTTCGCGTGTTGGCAACAATTTTGCTTCAAACCATGCATGATAGATCACTTTTCCAAAAGTGTAAGTACGCAACATCACCAATATTCCTGGCAAGACACACTAAAGGAATTTCACCGAAAACAATTTCAAATAATTTTCTCATCCATTTATTTTGTGTAATTAGTTGAACGGACAAATAGTTTGTGGACGAATAAGGGCAATATTATTTCAATATACGTAGGAAAAATCACTCGTGTAGTAATATTCTGCAGACAAGGGTAGATAAATGAAAAAAAATCGGCTTTCGAATACAGGGTGGAAAAGCTTGAAGCCACGACAGTAGCGTGTGTGCCACCACTACTGTTGAACTTGACGCGGCTAAATGACATCTAAATTACGTCGAAAACTTTGACCGTCGTTTTCTCATAAACGGACGAGTATCTACAGACAAGCCGAGGCATGTGTTCGCTTATTTTGACTCCTCCTCCACTTAGCAAAGTTTCTAGGAAAACAGGTTATGGCGCTTGTCGTGTTCTCCTCGTAAGTCATTCTTTTAATGAATCCAAGCCGACACTCTAAAAATCAACACTGTTGAAGGCTTAAATAAACATAACGTTCCTTTGTATACAGCCATATTTTCTGTTTTTGTTCAGCATTCACTCAACTATTGTGTTACTTTGTATTTAAGACGCACTATTCCCTCCGTTGCTCGTTTTACACACCAACGAACATTTTCTTCTAGAGCACGGTGAATTTGTGATAAGACGTGGTTGCTGTACACTCGAACTCATCGACGTGTTTGTCTGTTTTCGCTGTGCTTATTTAGATCACTTTTGTCATTATATAACACGAGATGCACATATTTTCACAGTGAATGTTAAGGTTTTTGCAAAATCGCTGTTTCCCATTATATTTCTTACAGAGTTCCGGAATTTGCGATATTCTGTATTCTCAGCACCATTATACCACCTCGAGATACTGGAAACTAACTACCTTTGGTGTCGCACCATTAAGAACGACAAACTTAGTTCTGTCTGCTAGGAAGCATCTATTAACCTAAAGAAAAGTTTCATACAAACCTTTTAAGTTAACCTCGCATAATAATACAGCACACGACCACAGTCGCTTTGATGATGAAACAATGCCTCACAGGTGGCTTCGCGCTCAAGACAAGCTACAACGTCTCCAGCCATGAGTCAAGGCTGGTTTTCGCAAGAGGGAGGGACATTCAAGGAAATGTGATTCACAATGCAGCTAGACTGAGCACTAAAACTACTGCGCGTTCTATTTAACAGGCATTCGCGTGGTACACCTGCGTCTCGCTTCTTGCTTTTAAGGCGTCTTCCTTTCTGCGCCTGCAGTAATGAAATACTGTACTGAAGCTTTTGACGCTTTAATAAAAGGCTTCATCGTGCTAAATTCCAACGGCTGGGTGCTCGAGAAGCAGTCTGCCGACGGTGCCACTGTTCACAGCAAGACACTCGACGGCGGGGACAAAGTGTTCAAGTTGACGGTGAGTCGTGCACGCAGCGCTCGGCACACAAGCGGTGTAGAAACACGGTGTACTAAGGACGAAAATGTCACCGAATACCAGACTTTAAACTTTCCTGCAATGATAGCTACATGACTCAACTTTGTGTTATTTCCTAGTTTTAGTCATTCACATTTGTGGGTCTTTGCCTACATTAATACTCATACATCAGCCAGTCGCAACATTAACCTATTCTAAAGAAATAGTAAGAATGAAGAAGTCCAGTAATCGTGAAAATACCGTGCGCAGAATCACGGTTTGGGGGTGGGGGTGGGAATAGTCTTGGTGCTCGGTTCCTATTTGAGCTAAGAACATGAGGTAAAAAAGTGTTTGGTTTAGCCTGGACCAGCAGCCTTTTGATAGCCATTCGAAAATCTGTCTTACTGTAGCTATGTTACAGTATATTAAGCAAGGTTTGAACGATGAACCGGAACTGGAGCCTAGGCAAATTGTACGAATCGCCTAATTCATTTTTGCAAGAGATATTAATTGGCATGAATTTAACGCTCATCTAAGGTCACCATTTGTATGTGCACCGTTCGGATTTGACGCGCAAAAACATTCTTAAATAACTCCGGACTGGAGCGAGACTCATGGTTCAATTTTGGTCCACCGGCGTATCGGGCGTTTAATATAAGTTTTAACCGTTTGAAAAATCTTGCTTCGTTTGGATTTTACGTGCAAAATACACGTTTTCCTGGAAGATTTTTCAAGCGCACCACTTACATACATTAAACATGTACGAATGGGTTAAAACTCTGCACGAAGGCAGATATATGGATAAAGTCAAAACGATTTTTTCTTTACCCAATAATCTTTATCCGTTGGCGAGATACGATGGTTTAAAGTCGAGCTAAACGCAACACTTGGAACTTGTTCTTGCGTGAACTGAATGCGCAGAAACGGTTTAAAGTGAATCATATAAATAAAAAATGCATCATTACGACAGAATTTAAAGCTCACTTTCAAAAATCTAGCTCCATTCTGTTTTTACGTGACAAAAACTAGTTTTTTGTAAGTTTTTTTATACGTGCCACTTCTATGTCTCAGACTTATGGGAATTGGTCCAGATTTTGTATGAAGGTAGACAAATACATTTAACTAATGGTTTTCCTGTTGTTTTATGAAAGCTTTTGCCCTTCTTAAGATATAAGCAACATGGTTCGAAAGACAGTAAAGAAACCTATACCGGATCAGTCATCTCCTGAGTCAACAAAATTCTACATCAGTCTAATGTCAAAATTATGTTAGAGTAAAAGTTGGGAAACAGAACGAAAAATGTTCCTGTCAGAGCACAAAAATGGCGAATATGTCCTGGACAGAGTTAGGGAGGTAAAAGGTGAGAACTAGTTTTTCGGCTTACGTGACAGTTTCAAAGACATTTAAATCAAAATATCTTGACGTATTCGCTCTTTTTTCCGAGTTAACCCTACTTCCCAGCGCAGTGAACTCTCTTAGCTGCAAGGTGGTAGCACATCTCTATCTTGCAATTTATAGGCTAAAGTCCTTGATCCCGTGCCCAAAATCCAGGAGATTCGCTAGCCATAGTAAACGATATACTGTATAATATAATATGGCTGAAGAGCATATATGCAACAGCTAAACATGTTTTCATGGGGGAGGGATGGAATAAAATTTCTAGGGGTGGATTTGTTCCTGTGGGGACTCTAAAACAATTCTTTTATTTGTGCATGTCGGCAGGTTGAAGTTTTTTTCCCGAGGGGACCATTTCTCCCCCAAATTCTCCATCTGTTACATGTATGGTGAGGGGTGTAAGAATATACAGACACAAATGTCTATGCTTCTAGAGAATAGGATGAATCTACAATAGAAAGTATCCGAGAGTAGGGGACATCTATACTAGGAATTATCTCTGAGTGGGGACACATGCATCCTAAACTTTAATGACACATTGTGTCATATTGCACGACGTAACAAATGCCATGTTGAATGACATGACATTTAAATCAAAATATCTTGACGTATTCGCTCTTTTTTCCGAGTTAACCCTACTTCCCAGCGCAGTGAACTCTCTTAGCTGCAAGGTGGTAGCACATCTCTATCTTGCAATTTATAGGCTAAAGTCCTTGATCCCGTGCCCAAAATCCAGGAGATTCGCTAGCCATAGTAAACGATATATAGCCATGATGTGGTATCGATAGCAACGATCCACGGCGTATTAAAGTTATTAGGTTGGCACTACGACAGACACCGACGACAGCGCCCTCTAGTCGGTGCTGTCCAGATCTACGAGCTCCGCTCCAGATTCTGCCCATTTGATCAAGAGCAGACGGTCGGGACACTTCACTTCAGCGTCACTTCATATATTTTGCTCTGCTTACGACGGGTTTAAGGCTTGCTCATCATTACAAAGTTATGTATGCCCTGTATATATTTATGCACCAGTAAACCACTTTTACTTTCTTGCAGTACCGACGTGTATTACCGTTTCCTGCTCCTACCCACGCGCCGCCTTCCAGGCGGGATACAAAACATGGCATCATGTTACTTTACTTGACACGACGCATTACACTACCATGACATGAGTAGTAATACTAATAAGTAAAAGAATGGCCAATATTTCAAGTTATTTTGATTTAAATGTCTTTGAAGCTGGCAGATAAGTCGAAAAGCTAGTTCCCTAACAGTGCCCAGGACATATTCGCCTTTTTTGTGCGATGATGCGAGCACATTTCAGTCTGGTTATCTAAATAAATAATACTCTATGTTTTCTATCCTACTCAGCACACTTAAAACACAGTTTATCATCATTCGCAATGGCGGTGACTCGGAGACCGGTCGAACGAAGAGGCGATTCCTGTGGTCGATGACAACAGAGTTCACAATGTGCATAGCTAGCCATAAATGAAGACTAAAGAGTAGCGTACGCAATCAATCGACGAAGCGACGCGAATCGAAAAACGTAAACACAGAAAAGATCAATCACTCTGCTATGAATGGTTGTATCGAAGGCTAGAGAGAATAGCGAGGGCTACCGGACTAATATGCGTCCGCTGTATTTGCGGGAACTGTCGCGTCAGTGGAAGCGGCCGCCGTGACATCTATGCAGCGACGGTGGCGGCCGTGGTATGAAGCCCGAAATTCTGACCTCCTCGGACTGGATAGGGAATCCGAATCACTGTCGAATACTAAACCCTTCCCCCTTTTGTCGGCACACAGAGTCGGAAATGGCTCTGCAGTGGCGACTTCGTTGAGGGAGAGGAGAGAAAGATGTTAGAATACTCGCAAAAGGCTACCGCGGTATTTCCTCGTCGCGATCGGTAGGGTCTGATATTGGCGCTGTTAGTGGAATTGCTGGCAGATCCTCTGTTTCTGGGGCACTGCTTAATCGTACCTGCAGGGGAGTGGGTGACGGCTGTAGTCCAGGTGGGCAAAACAGCTCAGCCTTCATGGGCACCTCATTCCGAGAATGGTCAACCTTTGGCAATTACTTAGCGAGACGGTCTCAGGCGTTGGTAGGAGCTGGAAGTATCTCAGGGAGTTGCCCTCACTGGTTATTGTCGATCCTTGCTGGTGCCTAACACGGGGACAGAGGTTGTAGCGTGGCAGGTAGCCTGTAAGGCAGGCTTTTCCCAGCCTGGTTGCATGAACCGTGCCCAGTTGGCAGAGTGGGGGAACTGGGGTGTGCTATGTCTCGTTGCAACCGGAGCTGATCGTGATGTCTCACTATGTGCTCCTGGAAGGCTGCAAGCTCAAACATTTGCCACCTCCTACAACCAACGACGACACCTTGGATCGACACAGTGTTCCGACCGAAAGTACGAGCCCACACGTGGGAGCCCAGGTGTTGATAAGGCTGTGTGTATGGGCAGTATGACGGCTGAGTCGAGCACTGTAGGTCGAAGAGAGTGCAGAGTCTGCACTCATGTAAAAGTTTTGCCAGACTACGTCCGTTTACAGCAACGAAGCAGTAGGTTGCGAGGAAGCTGGTGAGTGATTCCCCGGAGTCGACTGCCATCATTATCTGGCGCATTTGTATTTTGAAGGTCCTAGCCATATACTCGGCTTTCGAATTGGATTCTGGATGGTGTGGGGCCCTGGTCAGTTTCTAATACCGTTGCATTTACAAAAATCCTGAAAAGTGGGTTCTCGGAAATCACAGTGGAATGTGCTCTTCCTATCGTAAATATGATGGAGAGGGCATAGATGGTAGCTGACATGATTGTGGTAGTTATCTGTGCCACATATGAAAATTTAGAGAGGGTGTAAGAATTTAGCAACAACAGTGCTCAGAATGGTCTTGCAAGATCAATATGTACACTTTGTCAGGGATGGTCAGGGCGTGGCCAGGGCTGAATCACTGGGCCAGGGCTGGCTGACTGTGGACAGAGGCCTAGTAGTTCTGGACTTGGCGAGTGCACTTGATTGCTGCGCTATTGCTTTCATTCTGCACATGCTCAACATGCAGTATGGAGGAACTTCAGTATGCAAGGGTGGAGCATGGCCAGAATTATCACCCCACATACATAATAATAAGCCAGTGTCATAGCGAAAAATATGTGCCCCATGGTGAGTCTGCGCCCCCAGGTAGGCGTTCTGGTCAGGCCCGCTGTGCGACAGATAACACTTTGTGGAGCAGAGGACAAAGGCCTGTATTTGTTGGTATTCGCGTGCCATAATTGGGAATTTGTCGAGGGTGTGTCGCTCATCAGCATCTAACGCAAAATGTAGTGCTTCGTCCCTGTCATACTTTGCATCCGGGTTGTATGGCAAGTGAAAATATGCGTCCGCGTTTGAGTCTTTCGTGGTGAGCCGATAATGGATCTCGGAATTGTAATTACTAAGGAATAAGGCCCAATCTAGCAGCCACTGCGCCACCTTGTCGTGAAATTTTAAGTGGATACAGAATAGAAATAGGGGACTTGTGTTCAGTGAGAGGTGAGACTCAGTGCGAGAGATATAGATGAAGCTTCTTGATGTCGTATGTGACAGCCAACGCCTCTTTTTCTATTTGCTAGTAATTTCATTGCAGGACATATAATGTTTTAGACAAAAAATGCAAGTAGCTGTTTTGTGCCATCGGCGTATTTGTGGGAAAGCTCTGCACCAGTGCTACAATCTCACTCATCAGTAGCTAGCATTAAGTTCTTGCCCTGATTGAACCTTGCTAAGCAAAGGGCCAACACAAGTCACTTTGTAAGTTGCAAGAAAGCTTTATGGCGCGCCTCCGATAACTCGAATTTAACTCCTTTTTTATGCAATTGATTAGGACAGAATCTGGCACGATATCTCTCAAGAGAACATTCAACAACTCTTTCAAGCAATGCCAAATCGAAAAACAGCTTGCATAAGGGCCAGACGTGGAGCAATGCATTGTTGACTTGCTCAATTTATGGAACACTTTCACTTTAATAAATCATGCAAGTTTTCTGAAATTATTGTTTGTCTGTACAACTACATCACATCTACCGATTTCCGTCCCATTTGGATAATTTCTTCATGGTACACTGTTTTTTTCTTTTCTTTTGTCTTAGAGAGTGTATATGTTCATGGTATTTCAGAATTGGCTCAAAGAAACTACATTCACGAAGGCGGCAATGGAGGCCATGGACTTGAAGCCGCTAAAACAAAATTTTAGATTCTGCAGGTTTTTTTCTCATACCTTGAATGAGTTGTGGGAACGCTCGCAACATCAAACGGCTATCTTTTAGGACGATACAAGGCGACTGGCGTATTAGTTATTAAAATTTTTGTCTGAACGGGGTCTGCCTTGGAAAAATAGTGGCTCCAAGCCAACTTTTTCAACAATTCCCCTTGCCTATGAATGGGTACGGATTTACATTAGTTTGAGCGTTAATCGTTGACCTAAAATCGACACACATTCCAAGTGATCCATTTGGCTTCGTAATTATAATCATGGGCGTTTCCCACAGGCTATACGAGACTCGGGATATTACTCTCGTACTTTGCAATCTATCTAGTTCCGCATTGTAACTTGGTAGTACATGGAAAACAGGCACTGGAAGTGCTTTAGAAATCTAAGGTACTGCTGATTACTTTAAGGGTTCATGGACTTTAAACTCTGTTGCTAAATCTAATGCAAACAGTTGCTTATATTGCGCACAGAATGTATCAGGTTCCTTGGAATCACGGTTGAAACTAGCTTTACTTGATCTTGAATTTGGAAACCAAAACCCGTAAAAGTGTCTGGGCCAAACATGATGGTTGTCACCCAAGAGTTTCTACTACCAACGTTAGCTGCCAAGCCTTATTTTTATACTGATCTTGGACTACGATCTGATCCTGCAATGGGGTCGATTGTCCATTGTACGTCACAATTCTACGCCAAGAACACGACAGCTGTGAGGATTCAGTGCACTGTTACGTGTCAACATTAATCAGAAACATGGTCATGCTTATGATGATAAAATCTTCTCGGGTTGACAGCCGATTCAATGCGTTGTTCTCCAGCAACGTTTCAGCAAGTTTCTTACTTGCCATCTTCAGGCGAAGTGTCGGGTTCACTCACTCTCATTTGATACTTTTCCCTCTTTGGGGACGTGTTTAGTGGAGTTTGTAGCCTTTCGGCTTTTACTCCACTTGTTTACTTGTGTGTGTGATTATTTCTGTAGTTTTTGGGTGTCTGTGTAATGTGATGAATGTTCTGTGTGTGTCTGGTACTTGCCTGAGGTTGGCGAGATGAATGATATTATGGGGGAGGCAGGAGGATTAGGGATTGGATATAGGGATTTTCTCTTCGACTTAGACGTCGAAGATCGTCAATGGGCGTTTGTGCTTCTCGCGGGACATGTCATACCGACGTAGGGAGTGGATGAGGATGTTTCCTGATCTGGAAGAGCTTTCATGGAAGGCCCTTGCCAGATATTGGAAACGCTCTTTCAGGAGTGGGATTTCAGCTGCGGTGTGCAGATCGTCTGTGGGTAATCCCAGGGGTAGATGCAATGCTCTCCTGAGGGCGCAGTTCTGCAACCTCTGGAGCTTGTCCAGGTGCTGCTTCGCCGCATATCCCCAGACAGGGCATGCATGCTCCGTTACTGGCCGTACAAGGGTCTGATAAACATTCACTCCTACAGAGCAGGGAAGGGAGCTGGTAGTGTTGAGGATTGGGTGTAGGATGGACATTCTGGCACAGACCTTCCTGTGGACCTCGTCTATGTGGGGTTTCCACGTAAGACGAGAGTCCAAGGTTACGCCAAGATACTTGGCGGATCTGCGCCAGGGGAGTTGGGTTCCGTTTAGGTGAAGGTGGAGGGGAGGGCGTTGAGAAAGTCCGCGCCTTCCTCGAGCCTCCGGGTGATGGAGTTGCGCCAGTGACAGGCCCAAGTTTCTGTGTCATCTAAAACCCTTTGTAGCCCACGGATGACCAGGTCCTTGTTCGCATTTTGAGTGCAGAAGGCTGTGTCATCTGCGTACTGTGCGGTGTGCACTAGGGGGGCCGTTGGTGTGTCTGCAGTGTACAGATTGTACAAAACGGGCCCCAGGACCGATCCCTGTGGCACCCCAGCACGAATACGCCTTTTGGTGGAGGTGGAAGTTTCTACTTTGAAAGAGAAAGTTCTATCCGTGAGATAGCTTTTGATCTGCTTAACTATGCTCCCGGGGAACCCTTGAGTGTACAACTTGTAGAGTAGTGCTATATGGCATACTGAGTCGAAGGCTTTGGCTACGTCTAGTAGCACTATACCGCAGTAGCCTCTGTGGTTGAAGCCTTCTGTGGCTGCTTCAACCACTCTCATGATCTGTTGTGGGGCAGAGTGGTTCTGCCGGAATCCGAATTGGAAATCTGGCAGAAGTTGCTCTCTGGTAATACACTCCTGGAAATTGAAACAAGAACACCGTGAATTCATTGTCCCAGGAAGGGGAAACTTTATTGACACATTCCTGGGGTCAGATACATCACATGATCACACTGACAGAACCACAGGCACATAGACACAGGCAACAGAGCATGCACAATGTCGGCACTAGTACAGTGTATATCAACCTTTCGCAGCAATGCAGGCTGCTATTCTCCCATGGAGACGGTCGTAGAGATGCTGGATGTAGTCCTGTGGAACGGCTTGCCATGCCATTTCCACCTGGCGCCTCAGTTGGACCAGCGTTCATGGTGGACGTGCAGAGCGCGTGAGACGACGCTTCATCCAGTCCCAAACATGCTCAATGGGGGACAGATCCGGAGATCTTGCTGGACAGGGTAGTTGACTTACACCTTCTAGAGCACGTTGGGTGGCACGGGATACATGCGGACGTGCATTGTCCTGTTGGAACAGCAAGTTCCCTTGCCGGTCTAGGAATGGTAGAACGATGGGTTCGATGACGGTTTGGATGTACCGTGCACTATTCAGTGTCCCCTCGACGATCACCAGTGGTGTACGGCCAGTGTAGGAGATCGCTCCCCACACCATGATGCCGGGTGTTGGCCCTGTGTGCCTCGGTCGTATGCAGTCCTGATTGTGGCGCTCACCTGCACAGCGCCAAACACGCATACGACCATCATTGGCACCAAGGCAGAAGCGACTCTCATCGCTGAAGACGACACGTCTCCATTCGTCCCTCCATTCACGCCTGTTGCGACACCACTGGAGGCGGACTGCACGATGTTGGGGCGTGAGCGGAAGACGGCCTAACGGTGTGCGGGACCGTAGCCCAGCTTCATGGAGACGGTTGCGAATGGTCCTCGCCGATACCCCAGGAGCAACAGTGTCCCTAATTTGCTGGGAAGTGGCGGTGCGGTCCCCTACGGCACTGCGTAGGATCCTACGGTCTTGGCGTGCATCCGTGCGTCGCTGCGGTCCGGTCCCAGGTCGACGGGCACGTGCACCTTCCGCCGACCACTGGCGACAACATCGATGTACTGTGGAGACCTCACGCCCCACGTGTTGAGCAATTCGGCGGTACGTCCACCCGGCCTCCCGCATGCCCACTATACGCCCTCGCTCAAAGTCCGTCAACTGCACATACGGTTCACGTCCACGCTGTCGCGGCATGCTACCAGTGTTAAAGACTGCGATGGAGCTCCGTATGCCACGGCAAACTGGCTGACACTGACGGCGGCGGTGCACAAATGCTGCGCAGCTAGCGCCATTCGACGGCCAACACCGCGGTTCCTGGTGTGTCCGCTGTGCCGTGCGTGTGATCATTGCTTGTACAGCCCTCTCGCAGTGTCCGGAGCAAGTATGGTGGGTCTGACACACCGGTGTCAATGTGTTCTTTTTTCCATTTCCAGGAGTGTATGTTCCTGTATGGGCTTTTAGCAGGAGGCGCTCATAGATCTTGCTGAGAGTTGGCTAGAGTGTAATCGGCCTGTAGTGCTGCTGGAATAGAGAGTCTTTCCCTGGTTTGTGTATCGCGACCACTTCCTCGTGTTTCCAGCAAGCTGGGAGCTCACAGGAACGAGTAATCTCGTTGAAGAAGTTCGCGAGGTGTTCGATAGCCGAGGGTGGGAGGTTTTTGAATAACTGATTGGTAACACTATCACATCCCAGTGCCTAATTACCTTTGCAGTGTCCTCTGGGTCCTCCTCAGCATTGAGGAAGACAGCCAGTTGACGACGGACTACCTCTTCATGTTCTTCATCCTGGGGTGCTGCTGCCTGGAACTGCTTCTCGAAGGAGTCGGCGAGGGCGTTGGCCATTTCAGCATGGCTGTAGGCTAGACCCCACTCGCCGTGCAGTGGCGGCTTCCTAGCGCGTCTTTTTTGTGAATTGTTTGGCTGCTTGCCATAGAGTGTGATCGTCTACTTTGAGAGCTGTGAGGCGGTTTTGCCATTGCTGGTTTCTGTGCTCATTGAGCGCTATCTGCAGCTCTCTCTGCAGACGATTGAGCAGCCTCATGGTAGCACGTTTTCTGGTGATCTTCCACTATTCCGCCACTCTGTTCTTGTGACGGATTTGGGCTGGTAAGTGTTCCGGGAGTTGTACTTGCGGGTTCGGGCCATCCGTTTGTGGGGGAGTGGCATATTCCGCTGCCTGCGGAATGTTGCCTGTTAGATCTTGTAGCGCTCGTTCTACTGTTTCGACAGTAGGTGGCGGAGCACGAGCGATATCAGGGGCGACAGTTTCTCAGTATCTCTCCCAGTCTGTGCGTTTGTAAGACGTCTGGTAACGTGGGAGTGCTACCCATTCTCCCACATCGACCTCTAGAATCACTGGGTTATGGTCGAAGGACATTCTGTTGATTGTCCTTGCGGCCACAAACCCCGCGATCCTCCTAGTGAGGGCTATGTCTAACACGTCGGGCTTACCCCCATTTTTTGTCGTCTATCTCGTCTTGTGGGGGTCGGTAGATTGCAACAATTGTTAGGGGTCCGGTGGCAGTGGTTACTTCCACAGCCACGGTTTCGATTTTATTGGTAGCTGGTAAGAATACTTGGTGGTGGAGGATCCCTCTTTTTATGTATATGGCCGTGCCTCCACCTTGGGTTGGCCTGCCTTTACGGTAGCTAACGCAGTTGGGGACTGTCGCTTTTATTCCCGGTTTTAGGTGGGTTTCTCCCATCATGCATATGTCGATGGAGAACTGCATCATGAGCTCTCTGAACTCGACCTCTTGATTAATAATGCCATCTGAGTTAAAGACGCACATTGTCAGGCCTTGGATGTATGGTCGTCTATCCATGATGGGATTTGAAACCACTGTGGAAGTCGCAGAGGGGAGCGACTGCTGGACTGCTGCCTGAAGGGCAACGAGGATCTGAGTGTTCTCCTTCTGGGCCTCCCTAAATTCCTTCATCATTTCCATGACGAGGTTCATGGTCTGCACCATAATGCCTAACAACTGATCCGAGAGGGTGAACTGAGTGTGGAGTTCCCTAGAGCTTCCTCTGTCTTGGTGGACCTGGTCGTTCTTGTTGTGTGTTTCCTAGTGTTGTTCTTGTGACTGTGTTTGGTGTTGTGGTGATAGGGCTACGTTTTCATAGTTTCTCGAGGGAGAAACCACTTCAGCGTATGTTGCCCTTGGTGTGTCTGGTCTTGGTTTTACCCAAGCCCTGTCTGTGTGTGTTTGTTTCTTTGTGTGTCCGGATGGGGTGGTAGTGTCTTGTTTTCGTGTGTGGGAGGTATCCTTTGCGTCCTTTGCCCGCTGTGAGTGTCTTTTGTGGACCTCACAACCTTGGTAACCCGCTGTGTGGTTTCTGCCACACAGCGCGCACCTTATTTGTGATTCCGAAGGTTTTAGTGTGCATGGCCTCGTGTCATGGGCCTCAGTGCACTTTCTGCACCTTATCGCCATGGTGCAGCACGCGGCGATATGATTTAGGCCCTGACATCTGAAGCACTGCACCATCTTGTTTATTCAGCAGAGTGGTTCGGTGTTGACAGGCGCAGCCAGGACCATCTTAATTTCCCTTTTGTTCTGTGGGATGTCTGGCAGTGTGACCTGGAAAAGTGGCCACTTGCTCTCCACTTTGCCCATCTTCTGCACGGCCACGACGACGTACCCCTGGGCAGTCAAGTCTGTTCTGATTGCCTGGGGGCACAGTCGTCTTGGGAGGTCTCTGATGACGATATTCTTGTTTCGTGTTTTTTCTTTTTTTGTGGGGCACGTGTAGTGAGGTATGTTTTTATTCGTGAAAAGTGTTTTGACTGTATTGTAGTCATCTAGTGCGTGTAGTGATATTTTTATTTTGTCATCACCGGCAGGTTTCCCTTGAAACTGTCTCCCCCGATTTCTGTTTTTAGCAACTCGAAGAGTTCCTCGTAATTCTGAGAAAACTCTGCTACAATTGGAGGGAGTCGGTGGGTGACTTGTTTCTGTGTTTGTGTTTCTATCGTGTTGTTTTGTGTTGTCTCTGGCTCATCAGCCACCGCCTGAAACCTGTTCGGGGTGGGTTCCACTCCCCGGGCCGCCGGAAGCCTCGGCTGGCGAAAGGTTTTCTTCGCCAACACGAAACCGTCCGAGACCTGCGTCAGCAGCGTCAGTACTCATACAAAAACACCAACTGGGAGCAATTCCGTCATGACTTGGCCACGGACATTGCTGACACCCCGCCTCCCACAGCGGAAACCACAGAACAGGCGCTCCACCACCTCACCGGAACGATCCTACATGCAGCTCAGGAAGCCACACCCAGGCCTCCAGAAAGCGACCTCCCCTCTAAACAGCTCCCACCGCACCTGCTTACTCAGCTTAGGAACAAAAATACGATCACGAATGAATTGAAATTAACAAGAAACCCAGGCACCAGAAGACTGCTTAACAGGCTCCAGAGAGAGCTGAAAGCAGCCCTCATAGAACACAGGAACCAGGAATGGTCCGCACGTCTCTCCACTCTTAAAGTAGAAGACAACAGCCTTTGGCAGGCAACCAAACAGTTTACCAAAAGACGCGAAAAAATGCCCCCTCTGCACGGTGAGCGAAGCCTCACGTTCAGTGCTGCTGACAAGGCTAACACGCTCGCGGACATCTTCGAAAAACAATTCCAACCGGCAGAGTCGCAGGATAGGGAACACGACACCATCGGCAGGAGGCAGTTGGCCGCCTTCCTCGATGAAAACGATGAAAATGACGCTCTACCGCTCTTCACCGCAGAAGACGTAGTAGCAGTCATAAAATCGCTACCAACTAGCAAGGCGCCTGGCCACGACAAAGTCACAAACGAGCTGTTGAAACGACTCCCCCAGTAGCGAGTTCTTACATCGCGAACATCTTCAATGAGATCACGCGATCACGCAAGTTCCCTAACGAATGGAAACATGCAGAAGCGATTGCAATCGCGAAACCAGGCAAAGATCCAATCTTTCCACAACATTACAGGCCAATAAGTTTGCTACTGTCACTAAGCAAACTATATGAACGTCTCCTGCTTCTCCCCATACAGCAGCACATAGCAGGAGAGCAGATACTCCCCAGGACGCAGTTTGGCTTTCAGAGAGGCCATGCTGCTCCACAACAACTAATTAACTTCTGCGGAATAGTCCTAGTAGACGTAGCCAAAGCTTTTGATACGGTCTGGCACGAGGGACTATTATATAAACTGTACACGCAGGGCTTCCCAGAGCACATAGTCAAACTCATAAAAAGCTACCTGTCAGGCAGAAGTTTCGCAGTAAAAGTTGACAACACACACTCAGCAAAAAGACGCATCCATGCAGGAGTACCACAAGGTCGCGCCATAGGACCCATCCTATACAACCTATACACAGTTGACACCCCACCGAACCGGCGGTAGAAAGAGAGCAGTACGCTGATGACACAGCCCTTTTTGCACAGAGCTCAAACAGGAACCTAGTCACTAGACGATTAAAAAACGTCCTTGACAAAACGGGCAGATGGGCCAAGAAATGGCGCATAACACCGAACAGTGGAAAAACACAAGCAATTATGCTTACGCATTAGAAAGGGAAGAGACCTTCACGCCGCCGCCCACACCCCACCCTCCGTCACCACAGGCGCAACATAGAGTGGCGGCCCGACAAAGTACCTCGGGGTGACTATGTGCCAACGCCTCACATAGCATAGACACATAGAAGCCCTGAGGGCAAAAGAAAGTCAAAGGCTCCACGTACTATACCCCATTCTAAACAGAGAGAGCAGCCAATGCAGACTAGTGCGCCCTATCCTCGAATACGCCTGTCCTGTATGGGGCTACACTGCAAAATCCCATATCAAAAGATTGCAAGCAATAAAGAACAGAGCCTAGAAAAGAGCCATACACGTAGACTCCAGTTTCCCCACTGCAGACTTGCACGCTGCCGTCAATATAGAACCTCTTAAAACAAGGTTTAAAAATTTCGCCCAAGCATTCTACCTATGATAGAGGTAGGCAATCCCTGAAAGCGCTGATAAGTTCCCTTGGTAACTACAACCCAAGAGAATTCAGAATCGAAAGCCCAGATCCCTATTAACATGAAAATTCATAAAATCCACTACAAAATCCCAGATAAACCCAGGATAATAAAACACTTCTCTCACAAACGACACCACCCACAAAAAATGCCATGACCATTACCCTTCCACTCCAAAAGGAGAAGTAAATGTCGCAAAGACAAAACACCTCACCAATTCAGCCTTCAAGTAAGGCTTATAGTTAGGCCGTGTCCTACGTGAGCGACAGAAGCGAGCGGCAGCGAGTGACTTCTGGATATGCGACACTCAAGCGGCAAGCAGCAGCATCGGGCGAAAAGCTTGGGTGTCCTGCGTGCGAGCGACCATGTCGCGCTACAAGATGGCTGCTTAGAGCCAACCAGCTGTTTCTAGAAAACGGCGTCCCTAACCTGTAAAATACTGCAGCTGGAGAGTAAGGCTGCAGAATTAGATTTACTTAAGAAAATAAAACGAAAAGGAATGCTGTACATGAAATTTACAAAGAGAGGAATCTCCATGGAGAATTTCATAAATATCATCAACTAAGAAGATCACCAGAAAAATTCTTCGAATACACGTGAATGAGCAGAGGAGCATTCGACTATCTCATCAATAAATTAAATACGAATATATTTTTTTACATGATCAAAAACTTTTAACAGCCAATAAATGCGGAGGAATGACTACTACACGACTAACTACGCTAAATACAAACGTAAGTAAACAAATTGACACCTGTGAACAAATGCTAGCTGTGGTGTAGGGGTAGTGTATATTGTTCGTGATTACGTGTTTGACAGAGGTCTAGGTCTGTCACGCCAGACGAACTCCTACACCCAGATACCACTTTCTTTCCCACTACAAGAACTAAAGCCGTCAACTGGCTGAACGGCATGGTGCTGTATTACATTTTGCAAGCCGCTCCCGAAAACGCTCTGGACCTGTGGGTCCACCTGACAACGACTCATGAGGCATTCCGCCACCATGCATTGTACCGCACACGACTATCGAACTATTTATCCACATTATTCGAAGATCCTCTTGCCCATTGGGGCATTCCGAGTACTAGTAGGCTCACTTGAAAATGATTCACGGCATACGATTGATCCTTAGAGCAAACGGTTTAGAGGGAGTCCCCCTTACATTCATTACGCGAAGACGACTCGGAACCTTCTGGTGGCGGTAGTAGGATCCCGTTAAGTATATAAAACTAAATAAATACGTGGGAAATATATATAGATGTATACTTAGAAATAAGTGAATGTGATCCAATAAAGTTCTCTAGATCCTATCGAAAGAAAAGGTTTCGATTCCGGACCGTTCTTATATTTTTACTGACTCAGTTACAATTATGTATACTAAGTTTTATGTATACTATTTACACTGCATCGCTAAGTATGTTTTTAAGGTCTTGCCAAAGAACTTGATCTTCACACTTATCCCAGTATATCACACACATTTGATTCCTAATAAATTACAATGAATCATGAAATTTTACAGATATTTGATGTTGCGAACGTAATTCATCAGCAGTCACTGTTAAGGCCAAGCGTTTCACTTACTCTAAATAGTCTGTAAAAGTAAAGCTTACAATTTTTTGAAAAGAAAATCAAAAATTTTGTGTAATGATTCGTGTAAAAGTATGAAATAAAAAGTATTAGGGAAACGTTTGGTGCACCTCATTTTCTGTTCATGATTTTGAGCATCATTCAAAGGCACTTAGAACGTTTCTCTGATCTACTTATTTCTTTTACACAAATCATTTCATAAAATATTTGACTGATTTCTTTCATTTTTTAATTTCAAGTTTTATTCAGAAAACATAATCTTACTGACTCCTCGTTTGTCGCCTTCTTAAAGTACTTGATTCGAAGGAAGCCTTTTTGACATTTAAATACCGCACCAATGTATCTTTTCGGGTGCAAAATAATTAGGTCTTGAACAGATGAAATTTTTGACACTTCATTTACAGTAGCTATTCGTGAAATATTTCAATTTTTCCTCAGCTTATTAATTAAGTTTTCGTTAATTGCCCTGATTACTTTAAAGCAGTTAAATATTTTCATGCCAAACTAGACCTCATGCTGGTCACTTTTGATACCCCGTTTACTCGTTTCTCACCCTTTGTTTGGCTATGAAAATTTGGAGAAAACCTCATGATGTAAGTTGTAGGGAGTCTTGTTTTCGCTCTACTCACACGTTTTCAAAAACGTATCGAGTGTTAATCATATAATAAAATAGTCCTTTCTGCGTGCTGTCATTTACAAAATTCGTCGTTTCGATATCTTGAATCTTTTATGAGATACGACGAGTTTTACGACCACTTGATTCCTGAACTGCAGGAAGGGTTCTGGTGCGCTGCGAGCGACCCGTCCGTGGATATAACAACCAATATCTCAAGAATGAAAAGAGATTTCACTCCGGTCTCAACTTTAAATACAATTTATATATATTGTTTACATTTCATACGAAATAATGTATGGCCTTAAATGAACTATACGGAAAGTCTACACAATGTGATTTTACCTCCGGAAATTCTTAAAAAATTTGTGCAGCTATGTACTCAATTTCGTGCAGCACAGTAACTATGGCGAATAAGGAAAATTAATTCAGACCTTTATTGTTTAAAGATATCAAGCTATAGGTTGTGGAAGAATCAAATTTTTTCACCGAATAGTTTTCTTAAAATCAGATGTTAAGTAATTCATAGCTGCCGTCGCGTCCGCTCCACTGCCTTGCTGAGAATACACGTGGCTGTCGCTGTCGCTCTCACTGTCGCGCGTGCTGCAGCGACAAGATTCAAACACGTCTGAATTCAAACGTCGCCAGTTGCAGTAAGAGAGAGAGAGAAAGAGAGAGAGAGAGAGAGAGACCACGCGACGCACACAGTCGCTCGCCTACGCCACTAGCCGTAAGGTATGACTGGACGCAAGAGAAGCAAGCTTGCAGCCGCGCTGGAGCTTCTCATCGACGCGATGGGGAGTAACCGCCGCGGCAAACGACAGCCGAAGCGTACACAGAAGGAGGTGCAGTGCTACAAGTGCCAGCAAGTAGGGCACACTGAGAGTGTATGCAAGAACGCCGTCGCGTGCATGAAATGCGCGGCAGCGCACGACACTCGTAATTGCCCCAAGACACGAGGGTTGGCTTGCGGATGCGCGAACTGCGGAGGCTCACACGCCGCAAACTCGCGTAGCTGCAGCTATCTCAAAGAGTTCCGCCGCCAGCACGCCGCGACGCGCTCTGCGGCGGTGTCTGGCGTCAAGACGCCCCCCCCCCCCCCCAACCGCACTGGCAAGGGGTGCAAGCCGCGCCGCCTCGAAGCCGCCACTGACGACGCCATGGCCGGCTTCCGAGCCGCCTTTGCGGCCGGAAGAGCCGCACTCGAGGATGAGATAGCAGCTGTCCATCGCCAGCTCTAGCAGCTGCGCGAGGAGCTTCAAATGGTTCAAATGGCTCTGAGCACTATGGGACTCAACTGCTGAGGTCATTAGTCCCGTAGAACTTAGAACTAGTTAAACCTAACTAACCTAAGGACATCACACACATCCATGCCCGAGGCAGGATTCGAACCTGCGACCGTAGCGGTCTCGCGGTTCCAGACTGCAGCGCCTAGAACCGCACGGCCACTTCGGCCGGCGCGCGAGGAGCTGCGGGTTCTGAAGAAGAAGGCGCCTGTCCCCGCCCACGCCTCCCCTGTGAGGCGGCCGGTGGGAGTGGACGCCGCCACGCAGACGACCACCGCCTCACCCGCTGCCCAAAAGCAGGAGGCGGTGCACCTGGAGATGGACGTCGAGACGCCTGCTCTGCCTCCCGATGTGGAGACAGACACAAGAACTGGGGAAGAGACGCCGTCCGCTTCCTCACACGATGAGGAAGAGGCATCAGAAGAGTAAGAGCTGCCGCTGTACCTGCCGCTCCCAGATGAGCGCAGTGTGCAGCCATTTCTCAAGATTGCGGCGTCCATAAGGGATGGGTCGTACCCACACTGGGACAACCCTTATCCCTTTACGCTACCAGACGTGCCCAAGCCTCCCCTTCCACACCACCCGGGCTAACTTCGCCACACCCGTGGCCTGTTGCACGAGGCAGTGTCTACATCTACATCTACATGATCACTCCGCAATTCACATTTAAGTGCTTGGCAGAGGGTTCATCGAACCACCATCATACTATCTCCCTACCATTCCACTCCCGAACGGCGGGCGGCAAAAACGAACACCTAAACCTTTCTGTTCGAGCTCTGATTTCTCTTATTTTATTTTGATGATCATTCCTACCTATGTAGGTTGGGCTCAACAAAATATTTTCGCATTCGGAAGAGAAAGTTGGTGACTGAAATTTCGTAAATAGATCTCGCCGCAACGAAAAACGTCTTTGCTTTAATGACTTCCATCCCAACTCGCGTATCATATTTGCCATACTCTCTCCCCTATTACGTGATAATACAAAACGAGCTGCCCTTTTTTGCACCCTTTCGATGTCCTCCGTCAATCCCACCTGGTAAGGATCCCACACCGCGCAGCAATATTGTAACACAGCACGAACGAGTGTAATGTAAGCTGTCGCTTTAGTGGACTTGTTGCATCTTCTAAGTGTCCTGCCAATGAAACGCAACCTTTGGCTCGCCTTCCCCACAATATTATCTATGTGGTCTTTTCAACTGAAGTTGTTCGTAATTTTTACACCCAGGTACTTAGTCGAATTGACAGCCTTGAGAATTGTACTATTTATCGAGTAATCGAATTCCAACGGATTTCTTTTGGAACTCATGTGGATCACCTCACACTTTTCGTTATTTAGCGTAAACTGCCACCTGCCACACCATACAGCAATCTTTTCTAAATCGCTTTCCAACTGATACTGGTCTTCGGATGACCTTACTAGACGTTAAATTACAGCATCATCTGCGAACAACGTAAGAGAACTGCTCAGATTGTCACCCAGGTCATTTATATAGATTAGGAATAGCAGAGGTCCCAGGACGCTTCCCTGGGGAACACCTGATATCACTTCAGTTTTACTCGATGATTTGCCGTCTATTACTACGAACTGCGACCTTCCTGACACGAAATCACGAATCCAGTCGCACAACTGAGACGATACCCCATAGGCCCGCAGCTTGATTAGAAGTCGCTTATGAGGAACAGTGTCAAAAGCTTTCCGGAAATCTAGAAATACGGAATCAACTTGAGATCCCCTGTCGATAGCGGCCATTACTTCGTGCGAATAAAGAGAAGAAGTTACGTCTGCTTAATGTCCACCCTATTTTCAGCCCCTGCGACTGTCTACCGAGTCGCGGAGAAGTGGCTGAAGGAAGAGTGGCGCTCAGGCTGCCGGAAGCCTGCCCCTGAAGATTAAGCAGCAAAAGCCTACTTCAAAAACCTAAGGAAGTAGCCACATGCCGATTCCAACGAGAGGCCACCAATCAACCTGAGAGGTCGACGGAGGAACAGCCGGAGGAACAGCAGCCGTGCTGCTTACCCTCCCACACCACTGGACTCGAGGATAGTCTGTGAATAGAAACTTGCTGAAACGTTGCTGGAGTCCAATGCATTGACTCGGCTGTCAACCCGAGAAGATTTAATCATCGAGATTCGCCGAGAAAGCCTGCATTCTCGTATAATGTTCATGCCTCTGTGCAACTGGAATTCTGCCACTGCTCCATCAACTTCCAGCTGCGCCATGAGCTTCTGCTGCTGTTATTGGCACTGGCAAGATAGCATGCAGCGCACTGGTTGCTGCTGTTGTCTCCCGCCGGAAAAGATAGACACTTGCTATATTCTCGATTTGCAGCATGCAAAACAGCTGACGTCACGGACTGGGCAGCGACATCGTTCATTCCTTTGGTCGCAATCTGGATACGATGTGATTGCACAAACGTTTCTGGGACTCTTTGATAACGACGTGGAAAAAACTTTTGTATGAGCTTCTTCTGAATTTGGGGCACCCTGACAGCGAACAATTTGTGCACGTCTACCAACAATGAGGGCAGTGGACCGCTAACTACTGCTGTAAGTACTGAATCCTGCTTCGCCAGACTACCAGACGATCTAGTGCTCGGTAATAAGGATTATGATGATTGGTTGACATCCGCTGATCACAGAATACAACGGCGACTAACACTAAGGTGGTGTCCGTTCAAAATGGTTCAAATGGCTCTGAGCACTATGGGACTTAACATCTATGGTCATCAGTCCCCTAGAACTTAGAACTACACTCCTGGAAATGGAAAAAAGAACACATTGACACCGGTGTGTCAGACCCACCATACTTGCTCCGGACACTGCGAGAGGGCTGTACAAGCAATGATCACACGCACGGCACAGCGGACACACCAGGAACCGCGGTGTTGGCCGTCGAATGGCGCTAGCTGCGCAGCATTTGTGCACCGCCGCCGTCAGTGTCAGCCAGTTTGCCGTGGCATACGGAGCTCCATCGCAGTCTTTAACACTGGTAGCATGCCGCGACAGCGTGGACGTGAACCGTATGTGCAGTTGACGGACTTTGAGCGAGGGCGTATAGTGGGCATGCGGGAGGCCGGGTGGACGTACCGCCGAATTGCTCAAACACGTGGGGCGTGAGGTCTCCACAGTACATCGATGTTGTCGCCAGTGGTCGGCGGAAGGTGCACGTGCCCGTCGACCTGGGACCGGACCGCAGCGACGCACGGATGCACGCCAAGACCGTAGGATCCTACGCAGTGTCGTAGGGGACCGCACCGCCACTTCCCAGCAAATTAGGGACACTGTTGCTCCTGGGGTATCGGCGAGGACCATTCGCAACCGTC
Source organism: Schistocerca cancellata (assembly GCF_023864275.1). NCBI lineage: Eukaryota > Metazoa > Arthropoda > Insecta > Orthoptera > Acrididae > Schistocerca > Schistocerca cancellata. The sequence continues at coordinate 720,077,515 of NC_064629.1, forward strand.
TCCATGAAGCTGGGCTACGGTCCCGCACACCGTTAGGCCGTCTTCCGCTCACGCCCCAACATCGTGCAGCCCGCCTCCAGTGGTGTCGCGACAGGCGTGAATGGAGGGACGAATGGAGACGTGTCGTCTTCAGCGATGAGAGTCGCTTCTGCCTTGGTGCCAATGATGGTCGTATGCGTGTTTGGCGCCGTGCAGGTGAGCGCCACAATCAGGACTGCATACGACCGAGGCACACAGGGCCAACACCCGGCATCATGGTGTGGGGAGCGATCTCCTACACTGGCCGTACACCACTGGTGATCGTCGAGGGGACACTGAATAGTGCACGGTACATCCAAACCGTCATCGAACCCATCGTTCTACCATTCCTAGACCGGCAAGGGAACTTGCTGTTCCAACAGGACAATGCACGTCCGCATGTATCCCGTGCCACCGAACGTGCTCTAGAAGGTGTAAGTCAACTACCCTGGCCAGCAAGATCTCCGGATCTGTCCCCCATTGAGCATGTTTGGGACTGGATGAAGCGTCGTCTCACGCGGTCTGCACGTCCAGCACGAACGCTGGTCCAACTGAGGCGCCAGGTGGAAATGGCATGGCAAGCCTTTCCACAGGACTACATCCAGCATCTCTACGATCGTCTCCATGGGAGAATAGCAGCCTGCATTGCTGCGAAAGGTTGATATACACTGTACTAGTGCCGACATTGTGCATGCTCTGTTGCCTGTGTCTATGTCTATGTGCCTGTGGTTCTGTCAGTGTGATCATGTGATGTATCTGACCCCAGGAATGTGTCAATAAAGTTTCCCCTTCCTGGGACAATGAATTCACGGTGTTCTTATTTCAATTTCCAGGAGTGTACTTAAACCTAACTAACCTAAGGACAGTACACAACACCCAGTCATCACGAGGTAGAGAAAATCCCTGACCCCGCCGGGTATCGAACCCGGGAACCCGGGCGCGGGAAGCGAGAACGCTACCGCACGACCACGAGCTGCGGACGTGGTGTCCGTACTGTAAGACCTTCAGTACACACACCAACAGATTATTTGACTTGTCGCTCTAACGAAGTAGGCGAGTGTCAGCAATATGTCTCGTGGTCTTACGTGGCGTGTTTATCTTCTGCCGTTAGGTCAGATGATAGAAATGCCACGTGCACGCTTAGAGTAGCAGATTGACGGTGACCAACTTTAAACAGAACTTGATTAATTTTCACACACATTTATTAAAATAATAAAAATCATAGATATTACGTAACTTGATTCTGGATGCTGTTTACAATTGACAATCTGAAGTTCCTTTGGTCTTGGTACGTTAATCTTATTCTCACATATCTCCGATACTTGACAAAGTGTCTATACATTTATCTTCTTGGCTATGTACAGGAATATGATAATCTTATTAGGCGCAGACTGAAACTTGACTACAGACAAATGCAGACTGATGCAGACTGACTAATCGGAGGTCTGTGCACTCGTTATAATACCTCGAGCGTTCAGGTATCACTGCGCGAGTGTGATCCATGAGGAGAAAAGGTTCTACGTTAGCAGCAATCTCATTGGCTGCATTACATATTAATATGCGGATCAGCGGAAGCAGAATTTGGTCCGTCTCTAAGACAGCGCCATCTCGTAGTGCAGAGATGGACGAGCGCTGCGCCTGCTCTGTTGTGCTTAGCGGGGCGCGCTCTATTGGGAAAGTTGTGTACGCGCTGACTACGCGGAACCATGTACACAACACTACTACAACAACTACTACCGCTGCTTATAAGTCCGATAGCAGAAGTACTGTGAAACACAGCTCGCAGTGACGCTGTTACCTTGTGAGATTAGGTAGTTTTTAACACATCGCTCAGTGGTGGAACAGATGACTCTAAAGCTTTCTCTCTAACTTTTCTGTCACGAGCTAGACGTATAATAATATCAAGGATAAATGATACTGCATACGATGTGCCACACCGTTTATTGGAAGAATCACACTTGAGTGCTAAGCCTTGTATTTCAGCAGCCCATGCTGTGTATATTTGCTTGCACTGCTTAGCGTCAGGACTGGCTCTCCCAAGGCTGTCAGTAGTTCCAATGGAATGTTGTCTACTCCGGGGGCCATGTTTCGACTCAGACTTCAAGAAGAATATAATAATTCCAATCCCAAAGAAAGCAGGTGTTGACAGATGTGAAAATTACCGAACAATCAGTTTAATAAGCCACAGCTGCAAAATACTAACACGAATTCTTTACAGACGAATGGAAAAACTAGTAGAAGCCGACCTCGGGGAAGATCAGTTTGGATTCCGTAGAAATACTGGAATACGTGAGGCAATACTGACCTTACGACTTATCTTAGAAGAAAGATTAAGGAAAGGCAAACCTACGTTTCTAGCATTTGTAGACTTAGAGAAAGTTTTTGACAATGTTGACTGGAATACTCTCTTTCAAATTCTAAAGTTGGCAGGGGTAAAATACAGGGAGTGAAAGGCTATTTACAATTTGTACAGAAACCAGATGGCAGTTATAAGAGTCGAGGGACATGAAAGGGAAGCAGCGGTTGGGAAGGGAGTAAGACAGGGTTGTAGCCTCTCCCCGATGTTATTCAATCTGTATATTGAGCAAGCAGTAAAGGAAACAAAAGAAAAATTCGGAGTAGGTATTAAAATCCATGGAGAAGAAATAAAAACTTTGAGGTTCGCCGATGACATTGTAATTCTGTCAGAGACAGCAAAGGACTTGGAAGAGCAGTTGAATGGAATGGATGGTATCTTGGAGGGAGGATATAAGATGAACATCAACAAAAGCAAAACGAGGATAATGGAACGTAGTCGAATTAAGTCGGGTGATGCTGAGGGAATTAGATTAGGAAATGAGACACTTAAAGTAGTAAAGGAGTTTTGCTATTTGGGGAGCAAAATAACTGATGATGGTCGAAGTTGACAGGATATAAAATGCAGACTGGCAATGGCAAGGAAAGCGTTTCTGACGAAGAGAAATTTGTTAACATCGAGTATAGATTTAAGTGTCAGGAAGTCATTTCTGAAAGTATTTGTATGGAGTGTAGCCATGTATGGAAGTGAAACATGGACGGTAAATAGTTTGGACAAGAAGAGAATAGAAGCTTTCGAAATGTGGTGCTACAGAAGAATGCTGAAGATTAGATGGGTAGACCACATAACTAATGAGGAAGTATTGAATAGGATTGGGGAGAAGTTCGTGGCACAATTTGACCAGAAGAAAGGATCGGTTGGTAGGACATGTTCTGAGGCATCAAGGGATCACTAATTTAGTATTGGAGGGCAGCGTGGAGGGTAAAAATCGTAGGGGGAGACCAAGATATGAATACACTAAGCAGATTCTGAAGGATGTAGGTTGCAGTAGGTACTGGGAGATGAAGAAGCTTGCACAGGATAGAGTAGCATGGAGAGCTGCATCAAACTAGTCTCAGGACTGAAGACCACAACAACAACAACTGCTTAGCATATATATTAAATTTGAGCCTAGTTTCAACTACATAGGTTAGGCGAGCGCAGTAGTCAGTCAGCAATCCACAAGCATCAGAAAGATCAAAACATTGTTGTCCTAGTGTGTGTGTGTAATTTTTGCACCACTTTAAACAATCCGTCTGCCTCCGTAGCTGAGTGGTCAGTGTGTCTGGCTGCTATGTGGGGGCCCTGTTTCGATTTCCAGTACTTCCAGGGATTTTTCCTTTATGGGAGGACTGGGCCGGGAATAGCTGCCTTGTGAGGTCAACTGGGGAGCTACTTGAATAAGAAGTAACGGCTTCAAGATCAAGAAAGTCAATAACGGCCGAGAGAGTGGTGTACTGACCCCACATCCCTCATTGCTGCAACCGATGACGCCTTTGACAGGGGGTGACAAGGCGATCTGTCAGTCCCAATTGATCCCTCAGGACCAGAATCTATTTGGTTTTGCAGTAGTTGGAGTAGCAACTCCTGTTTTTCGTCTGTGCTGCTGTGGGAATTTCCACTGCTTTTTCCTATCGCTGCAGTTTTTATTCCATTTGCAGCTGCAACTCCGCGTCCACAACTTTAGAAGCTCAGGATCTATGCTTCACAGTGAATAGATGCTCGGAGAGGAAGCCCACGTCATCACTTTTCTATCCTACTTGGCGCAGGTAGAACACAGTTTAAGAGCGATCACTCGCACTGACAGTGACGCAGAGACCGGTGGAATAAACAGATGGTTCCTGTGGTCAAAGACGATGGTGTTCATGACGTGTACTGCTATCTAGAAGGAAAGTTCAAAGTGTAGCGAAAGTCATAGTAGGAATGCACAGACAGTGCAGGATGCGAACCGAATCGAAAAACATAAACACAGCCAATAATCATTCTGTTGTCAATGGCACATATCGAAGGTTTCATGCAATAGCGAGAACTGCCGGACAAGTCCGGAGTCGCGGTATTTAGGAACACTGTCAAGTCTGGATGGGCCAACCAGGCCTGGGGCCCTATTCTGTATCTTTCCGCCATTTTGCCGTCAGTTCGGTACGCGAGGGGACCAAACGGTCTTGTTTTCGAAGGAGAACCCCAACATTATTCTGTAAGCATTTCGGAAGCGATGCCGAACGGTCCTAGCGAACCGAGACGCTGTTGTCAGTTCTCCTCGCACCAACCCTTCAAAAGCAATCTGCCTCAATTCGGCGCATGCCCACTGCAGCGGCACAAACCGAAAGCGGCTAGCAGCCGACACAGGCTCGCTATAGGCTTTTTTTCTCTTTGTCAGAAGGCAAGTGCAGCTTATTGCCTTTGTGGCAAGTCTTATAATGATGTTCCAATGAATGTTTTTCCAACACACAAGAGTGCGATGGAGCATTAAGCACATTATGTGGCCTTCAAACTACAGAAAAATAAAACAGTTGCCACTGAACATTGAGTAATATGGCTTCTCCACTTTTGCTTTTTTGGGCAAGTGCGTGGGCGCCATGGTATTCCTAATGCAGAAAGTGAATCTAATTTAACACAATTTTAATTTTAGCAGACTGTGAGAAACCGACTGCGTCGTCTTAGGATGTGTCCTACGTGAGCGACAGAAGCGACCGACAGCGCGCGACAGCTTCAGGCGACACAAAAAACAACTGCAGGTATGGTTAAGGAAGTGTACGTGGGCGACACCCGTGGCGCTGCCAGTTCTCTGCTGCAACTAGCGACGTTTGAATTCAAGCGTGTTTGAATCTCGTCGTTGCAGGACGCGCGACCACGTGTCATACTCGACAAAGCAGTGGAACGGTCGCACGGCAGCTACGGAATACGCATCATCCGATTGTAAGAAAACTATTCGGTGAAAAAATTTGATTCTTCCGCATCTTATACCTTGATATCTTTGCTCGATCAAGATCTGAATTTATTTTCGTTATTCGTCATAGTTACTGTGCTGCACGTAACTGAATAATGGCTGCGCGAAATTTTTGAGAATTTGCAAAGGTAAAATCACATTGAGAAGACTTTCCGTATATTTCGTTTAAAGCCATGCATTATTGCGTATGAAATGTTACCAATATAACTAAATTATATTTAAAGTTGAGAACGGAATGATACTTCTTTTCATTCTTGAGGCATTGGTTGTTGTATCCGCGGACGGGTCACCCGCTGCGAGTCCGAATCCTTTCCTGCGCTTCGGGAATCAAGTTCAAATGTTCAAATGTGTGTGAATTCCTAAGGGACCAAACTGCTGAGGTTATCGGTCCCTAGACTTACACACTACTTCAACTAACTGAACGCTAAGGACAACACTCACACCCATGCCCGAGGGAGGACTCGAACCTCCGGCGGGAGGGGAATCAAGTGGTCGTAAAAATCGTCGTATCTCATAAACGGTTCAAGATATCGAAACGACGTTTTATGTACATGAAAACACGCGGAAAGGACTATTTTATCGTGTGATTAACACTCGACACCTTTTTTTTTTTATAAAAGCGTGAGCAGAGCGAAAACAAGATTCCCTACAAATTACACCTTGAGGTTTTGTCCGAATTTTCGTAGGGAACAAAGAAACAGGCAAACGGGGTATCAAAGCTACCAGCGTGAGAGATATTTTTGCATGCAAATATTTAACTGCTTTAAAGTAATCAGGGTAATTAAGGAAAACTTAATTAATGAGTTAAGGAAAAACTGAAATATTTCACGAAAGGCAGCTGCCAAGCTGTGTAACTGAAGTTTCAAAAAGTTAATTGTTCAAGGCCTAGCTATCTTACACATAAAAAGTTACATTGGTGCGGTATTTAAATGTCAAAAAGGCTTCATTCGCATCAGGTACCATATTTAGGACTTTCGAGAAGTTTCGGAACGCAAACGAGGAGTCAGTAAGATCATGCTTTCTGAATAAAACTTGAAAATAGAAAACGAAAGAAATCGGTCAAATATTTTATGAAATGATTTGTGTAAAAGAAATAAATAGACCAGAGAAACGTTCTACGTGCCTTTGAATGATGCTCGAAATCATGAACAGAAAATGAGGTTCATCAAACGTTTCTCTAATATTTTTTATTTCATACTTTTAGACAAATCATTTCACAAGACGTTTGACTTTCTTTTCAAATATTTTGTATCCTTTACTTTTACAGACTATTAAGATTAACTGAAACACTTGGCCTTTACTTTTAGACAAATCATTTCACAAAATATTTGACCGATTTCTTTCGTTTTGACTTTCTTTTCAAATATTTTGTATCCTTTTGTATCCTTTACTATTAAGAATAACTAGAACGTTTGGCCTTAACACTGGCTGCTGATGAATTACGTTCGCAACATCAAATATCTGTAAAATTTCATGGTTGTTCATTGTAATTTATTAGGAATTTAATGTGTGTGATATATTGGAATAGGTGCGTATACACTTAAAGATCAAGTACTTTGGAACGACCTTAAAAATATACTTCGCGATGCAGTGTAAACAGTATAACGTATACAAAACTTAGTATACGGTATTGTAGCGCAGTTAGTTAAAATATAGGAAGCGGCAGGACTTTTTTTCTAATAGGCAATTTTCACTAAGTAATGCCTGTATCCTAAAAGAATATAGTACAAATAATGAAGTATGCATGGATGCCAGGAAGTGAATGCTGTCTCTTAACAAACACGCGTTTAGAACACACTGGTGGTACTTTTGACTCTGATTTGGATGTGAGCATGACAGATGTTTAGTGGGGAGCACATTGTAGCACTGATTTCATTGAGAACAAACACTTTAGACTACTGCTTGACTATTTGAGACGGGAGGAGGAACACTTTATCTTTTCTGTTGCGGCCGCCCGTTGTGGCCGAGCGGTTCTAGGCCCTTCAGTCCGGAACCGCGCTGCTACTACGGTCGCAGGTTCGAATCCTGCCTCGGGCATGGATGTGTGTGATGTCCTTAGGTTAGTTAGGTTCAAATGGCTCTGAACACTATGGAACTTAACTGCTGAGGTCATCAGTCCCCTAGAACTTAGAACTACTTAAACCTAACTAACCTAAGGACATCACACACATCCATGCCCGAGGCAGGATTCGAACCTGCGACTGTAGCGGTTGCGCGGTTCCAGACTGTCGCGCCTAGAACCGCACGGCCACTCCGACCGGCTAGGTTAGTTAGGTTTAAGTAGTTCTAAGTCTAGGAGACTGATGATCTCAGATGTTAGGCCCCATAGTGCTCAGAGCCATTTGAACCATTTTTTTCTATTGCGTTTATTCACTTTCACTGCACACTTTTTTCTCGAGGTGGGCTGGCTTTTGGCGGTGCTGAGGGTCAACCCACAACCCTTCCACAGTTGTTTTCACAAAACGGGAACCCTACCGTTACACCACAGCTCAGTCTATTTTGTGTACGTTTATTCTTGATATTTAGCCTAGTCAGTCATTCTTCCACATTTATCGGCTGTTAAAAGTTCTTGATCATGTAAAAAACATTCGTGTTTAATTTATTTATGAGATAGTCAAATGCTCCTCTGCTCATTCACGTGTATTCGAAGAATTGTCTGGTGATCTTCGTAGTTGATGGTATAAATCATGACGCTTCCTCCCTTAGTAAATTTCATGCACAGCATCCCTTTTCGGTTTATTTTCCTAAGCAAAGTTAAGTTTGTAGCTTCACTCTCCAGCTACAGTATTCTAAAGTTTAGGGGAACCGTTTTATAGAAACAGTTGGTCGGAAGCAGCAGTCTTGTAGCGCGACATGGTCGCTCGGACGCAGGACAGCCGACCTTTTGGGCCGATGCTGCTGCTTGTCGCTGGAGCGACGCGTAGCGTGACGTTGCGCGCTGTCGCTCGCTTCTGTCGTTCACGTAGGACAAGCCTTCGCGGCGTTGCAGCCTTTTCTTGCTCATACATCAGCCTCACTCGCCGCTGCGTTCGGATCGCCAGGCAAGAGAGCGGCTGGGGCGCTGTTTGACTACACCTGTATTAAATTATGCTAATCTAAAAACTGTTCGAGTCAGTCATGGTCTTCGACCATAGATACTAGTAGACTGGCCTTGCTGTGCAGAAGCTATAGAGCTGGTGTGGCTCCAACATAAACCACGTGACTGTTGGCAAAACGTGGCGGGATTTCAAATCAGCTGTCTGCCATCCTATGTTTGTATCGTATTTTACCCACATTTCTCAATTGACTGCCAAACGCTTCCAACAAAAATTACTTTTTTATTTGCGAAAAATTATGTCAGAACTACATTTGACCTGGATTTGTTCACAGTACCATTTATAAAATCTAACAAATACAGCGGGCAGCGGGACGAAATTACTATAAACTATCAATTAAAGTAAAGTGTCGTTAAAATTCTTTTAAACAGTAAGAGTGGGTTCTTGTCAAAACTTTAAATATTGGATTCGCCGCGTTTTGAGCTCTAGTCATTTATAAAAGAAAATGGGATATGGGAATTATGTCAACTACAGGTGCCAAAATTGTCGACTTTAGGAGCAGGTCCATTTTAGAGTATCAATTTTAGATGCACTTCAAACGTTCAGTTCCTACTATTTTTACAAAAGTTTAAACTATCAGTTTAAAAAAAAACGATATTTTACATGATAGGTGAGCCTTTGAAGTTTCAGAAAATAATTTTGGAGCCGACATTTATTTAATAGTATTAGAAGGTGGAAAAAAATTCTCTTCATTTGTCGACTATAGGTGCCCTTACCTTATTATAATCTCACTTGTATATACAAAAAGGCGCGTATGTGCAGATGGCTTAAATTTTTTCCGTTTCAGGGCCTGTATCCAAAGCTGCCTTCGGTTTTCATTCTTAGGGAACCTATGAGTAGGAAGGAGGAACAGTTATACTTACTTCTGTAATCGAATTATCACAGATACTTTCCAAAATGTAATATGAGTCTGACTTTACAGGCATCACTTTCAACACTTTAATTTACGTGATATTCTATTTCAAGTGTAAAAAACATATAAAGGTCACTTCAGCAGATTTCAATGAACTCATCTGCACTATCATAGAAACACACCTGAAATGTAATGCCATTTCCCCCGACAAAACGCTGAGTACAGCCATAAGCGCAACACGAAACAACCATGTTTTGCCTACATTCACGTGACTTTAGCCCAGAGATGTTGGAGCCACGAAAATGACGTCAGGGCCAGTCTATTATATTTATGGTCGAAGGTCATGGTAATATTTAGGATGCTTAGACCCCTAGGCTGAACTCATTCTATGGGCTACGCCAGAGCAGATTTTACAGTAACTAACTGCAAAAACAGCACTGTAGAACTATTTTCGCACTGAAAGCCTATAACGCAGCATTTACATTTCATTATTTGATTGTATAAAATTTTACTACCCATTTTATGATTTAAATGGTTCAAATAGCTGTAATCATTATGGGACTTAATATCTGAGGTCATCAGTCCCCTAGACTTAGAACTATTTGAACCTAACTAACCTAAGGACATCACACACATCCATGCCCGAGGCAGGATTAGAACCTGCGACAGTAGCAGCAGCGCTGTTCCGGACAGAAGCGCCTAGAACCACTCGGCCACAGCAGCCGGCTTTATGATTTAGTGAAATACCAAGCTTACAAAGAAATCATACGAATTTTCGTTTGGCACTTATGCTATTCCCTTTAGTTCTATTCGTTCGTCTTTTATGGTAGTCCTTAAAAATAGATTACATAGAAAGCTAAAAAAAGTATTATTACAGAGCTAACTTTACTTCGCTAGTACATTTTTGTTATGCACCCACAGTGGCAAATACAGCCGCAACAGAAGTTGTGTAGGTTGTTCTGCAATTATATGGGTAAATCCGTTATAGTGTTGTAATAGTGATGTTGAAAAATTTTTGGAATTTTTACAATTGGTGTAATTACTACACTAAAAATATTCAGTTTTTGTAAAAAACACACTATCTGATCAAAAGTATCTGGAAATTCCGAAGTAATGAAGAATGGCAAATTACATGTCATGAGAGGCAGAACCAACTGTATAAGAGGAAGTAGACAGTATTGTGTTTTCAGTAGAGGAGCAGGAACAGCATAATGGGTCGCTCAGAGAGTTCAGTGACTTCGGCCATTGACTAGTCAAAATGGTTCAAATGGCTCTGAGCACTATGGGACTTAACATCTGAGGTCATCAGTCGCCGACTTAGAACTGCTTAAACCTAACTAACCTAAGCACAGCGGTGGTCTAGCGGTTCTAGGCGCTCAGTCCGGAACCGCGCGACTGCTACGGTCGCAGGTTCGAATCCTGCCTCGGGCATGGATGTGTGTGATGTCCTTAGGTTAGTTAAGTTTAAGTAGTTCTAAGTTCTAGGGGACTGACGACCACCGATGTTTAGTCCCATAGTGCTCAGAGCCATTTGAACCATTTTTAACCTAAGCACATCACACACATCTATGCCCGAGGCAGGATTCGAACCTGTGACCGCAGCAGCGGCGCGGTTCCGGACTGAAGCGCCTAGAACCGCTCGGCCACAGTGGGCGGCACTGACCAGTCACTGGAAGTAAAACAGTGACATTTCCACCTTTCTAAAACTGTCGAAGTCGACTGTTGATGAAGTGAATTGCGACGTGGAAATTCAGAGGAACTACCAAAGATAAACCAAGACCAGGCAGACCTAATGTACTGATGGACAGGGACCGTCGAGCATTGTGGAAGAAGGTTGTAAAAAAAAACGTATTAAACCAGCGGAAGGAATCACTCATGAGTCGAGAGCGCTACCAGCTAACACAGCAAGTGTGCATAGGGAGTTAAAAACAATGGGGAACAATGTTCGAGCAGATCCTTACGAGCCACAAATTTCTGTATTCGATGCTAAGCAACGCTTGGTATGGTGTAAAGAGCGATGTGAATGGACAGTGTGTGACTAGAAAAGAGTGATCTGGAGTGATTAATCACACTATACTCTATGACAATTCGAGTGAACGGGTGGGTGTGGCGAATGCCCAGAGAACGTCACCTGCGATCATGCGTAGTGCCAACAGTAAAGTTCGGAGGAGATGGTGTTATTGTATGGGCGTGTTTTCCGTGATTAGAATGTGGCCCCCTTATTGCGGTTAAGAAAACAATGAATGCGGGAGGATATGAATAGATTTTACCTGTCACCGCATTGTGTACTGCTTACAGCAGAGGAACAGTTCAGAAGAGATGACTGGTTTATGATAATGACGACGTAGCGTCTGTCTAACAATGGTTTGTGGAGAATAACGTTTTTGAAATGTACAGACCTGCCCAGAATCCCGACCTGTAGCCGATGTAATATATTTGAGATGAGTTAGAACGTCGACTTCACTCCATACTCCAGTGTTCAACACAGCTACAGCATCTGATTTCGGCTCTTAAGGAAGAATGGGCTGTCATTCCTCCACAGATATTCAGACGCCTCATTGAAAGTGTCTCAAGCAGAGTTCAAGCCATCAGGAAGTCCTAGGGTGGACACACCCCATATTAATGTCCATCAATAGATGTCCGGGCGCTTTTGATCAGATAGTGTACTTTTGTGCTTTTGTAACTCATTTTTTTACATGACTTTCGAATTTCCCTCTAAAACACTCACAGTGGCCGCGTGACTTTTGCTATGCCGCCACGAGTCAATAAGCTGTCTGTCGGACGCCATGGGTTCCTAAATATCTTGCGCACTTCCTGCACTACGTTGTCTAAGAATGGTTTAGCCCAGCTTCAAGAGGTCAAAAATGTGAGCCTGATGACAAGAAAGGCAAAAAATTTATGGATCCTGATTTGGGTGAAATAAAGCGTGTAAGAAATAGGCCTTTCACGACATCGAATTCACTTCAAGCTCACAGAATTCCTTTAACCAGTTTAACCAGTCATCCTGGACCGTACACTATGCTTCAAACAACATCTTCTTAACTTAGCTCAAAAGTTGAGGACTCGAAACAACATAAGCTATGCGGAACTACCTGGTGATCTTCAGCAACCACCCTGCGATCTTCAGCTCTGGGCTTGGTGTACTCAAGTGCTGAGTATTGTGCACCTGTTTGGATGAACAGTCATCATGCAACGCTTGTTGACACCTAGCTGAATACGACAATGCGCATAATATCTGGCGCAATCAGATCTACTCCTGTTTATTGGCTTCCACTGTTAACCGGTATAATGCCTCATGATCTACGCAGATGTACTGCTCTTGCGAGAGAATTTCACAAGATCTCCAGGAATTCTAACCTATCCGTGCATAGCAACCTGCCACTTTTAAATCGTAAGAGACTGAAATCACGCCATCCAACTCTGTGGGATGCTGCTGTCATGGTTGTTAAGGATTTCAAACCTCTTGAAGAATGGAAAGGTCGGTGAGAAGCAGTGACAGATGTGCGCCTGCTTAACATCTTCTCAGGTGCTTAACTTGAAAGTTTCTTGTGTGTCAATATGTACATATGCATACGTAATTTAATTTTATGATATGTCTGTATCAGCCATACGCTAAATAAAAAACCAGTCGTTTAAGTCTTGGCAATATTGACAACTGAAGAACCACGTGTTTGAGCGCTGGGAATTTGACACGAAGGAGCGCAGGGCTACATATTGACTTAGTTCGTGTCAGCTATCCACTGAAAAGTTAAGCAAAATAAACTTATATAAAATAATTACGTCTCGGTATTTTTCAATACAAAGAGATGTATTGCAACTAGAAAAATTATTTTAAATTCTTGTGGCTCGGGTCCCTATGCTGTAATTGATAGCCTGTTGGTAAATGGAACACTGGTGGTCTCTAACTACATCTACATCTACATCTACATCCATACTCCGCAAGCCACCTGACGGTGTGTGGCGGAGGGTACCTTCAGTACCTCTATCGGTTCTCCCTTCTATTCCAGTCTCGTATTGTTCGTGGAAAGAAGGATTGTTGGTATGCCTCTGTGTGGGCTCTAATCTCTCTGATTTTATCCTCATGGTCTCTTCGCGAGATATACGTAGGAGGGAGCAATATACTGCTTGACTCTTCGGTGAAGGTATGTTCTCGAAACTTTGATAAAAGCCCGTACCGAGCTACTGAGCGTCTCTCCTGCAGAGTCTTCCACTGGAGTTTATCTATCATCTCCGTAACGCTTTCGCGATTACTAAATGATCCTGTAACGAAGCGCGCTGCTCTCCGTTGGATCTTCTCTATCTCTTCTATCAACCCTATCTGGTACGGATCCCACACTGCTGAGCAGTATTCAAGCAGTGGGCGAACAAGCGTACTGTAACCTACTTTGTTTTCGGATTGCATTTCCTTAGGATTCTTCCAATGAATCTCAGTCTGGCATCTGCTTTACCGACAATCAACATTATATGATCATTCCATTTTAAATCACTCCTGATGCGTACTCCCAGATAATTTATGGTATTAACTGCTTCCAGTTGCTGACCTGCTATTTTGTAGCTAAATGATAAGTAACTATACTTAAAAACCAGAATTGGAAATGGTTCAAACGGCTCTGAGCGCTATGAGACTTAACTGCTGAGGTCATCAGTCCCCTAGAACTTGTAACTACTTAAACCTAACTAACCTAAGGACACCACACACATCCATGCCCGAGGCAGGATTCGAACCTGCGACCGTAGCGGTCGCGCGGTTCCAGACTGTAGCGCCTAGAACCGCTCGGCCACCCCGGCCGGCGCCACCATCAGGATTGGAGTTGCAGCATCGTTACACACAACCTAGGCTTTTCAGTCAACTCGCTGTTATACTGCTGTTATTCTATGTTGAGACACATGAGGACACTCCAAGATAGAAAAAAAAAATACCGACGCACCACGAAGGAATCATCTGAATGAGACGGAAATCGGTAAATGTCATGAACATGTAAATACAAGTAAATGCTCATGATTTCACAATATACATAAATGACCTTGTGGATAACATCGGAAGTCACTGAGGCTTTTTGCGGATGATGCTGTGGTATATCGGGAGGTTATAACGATGGAAAATTATACTGAAATGCATGAGGATCTGCAACGAATTGACGCATGGTGCAGGAAATGGCAATTGAATCTCAATGTAGACAAGTGTAATGTGCTGCGAATACATAGAAAGATAGATCCCTTATCATTTAGCTACAATATAGCAGGTCAGCAACTGGAAGCAGTTACTTCCATAAATTATCTGGGAGTAGGCATTAGGAGTGATTTAAACTGGAATGATCATATAAACTTCATCGTCGGTAAAGCAGATGCCAGACTGAGATTCATTGGAAGAATCCTAAGGAAATGCAACCCGAAAACAAAGGAAGTAGGTTACAGTACTGTGCTGTAAGAGTGTCGCGGATATCAATCAAAGGGGTCCTGCTATGAAATGAAGTGGCACCTCGGGCCATTACTCCTGTTTGCCGGGCTATATGGTGGGCGACAGTCAGGTTGGTGTCCCACCACTGTCCGGGGCGTTTCCAGACACGTCTTCTCTGGTCGTCATAGCTCAGTTCGAAGTGAGACTCATCACTGAAGACAATTCTACGCCAGTCAATGAGATGCCAGGTCGAAGACGTGTCTTGAGACCACGTGGACATCAGTGGGACACAAACATGACCGTTGCCCGCCATACGGCCTGACAGCGGAATCCCTTTTGTCGGCATTGCAAGACCCCCCCCGCTCCTAAACTGATACTGTTATTACTCAGCTTAGCCGCGAGTCCGTAGAGGGTGGTATATGTGACGTACAGTATGACAGGTCAGCATTTTCACCCGGAATTTGCGAGTGTAAGTCGGACCTCCCTTGATACGCCAAGGTGGGTCGTGTCGTCGGATTTCCTCCTACCTGTGCGCGGTGCAGCTCTCGTAAATGTCGTCCCGTGCAGATTCTTCAGTGGCGGTGGAAGCTAATTATCTGAAATTGCTATCGATCAACTTTGGGGTATCTATTTACTCGAAATTAACATTCAGAATGCCGTAATATCACTTTTATTCCTACCAGATCGATAATGAAACACTCATGTCACAAACTACTCGTAACCGAGAGCATGGCTACCATCGAACAAGACAGGAAGAGCTCTTAACGCCGACTACCGACTTTGGCGCGCAGTCCGCATCTCTTACTAGTCCCGTCACAGTTCGTGGATTTCCGATCAAGTTCGTACTTACTAAGATATGCATTTGTTAATGAACGGGTGTGAATTTTAACGAGGCAAAATTATGATAAATAGTTTTAAACATCCAGAGGCTCCTCCTAGTATTCATGTTGTCATAAATGACTTTAATTATTAAATATAAATAAACAAACTCGGTGACTTTGGCGCCAAGATGGCGGTACTTCCCGTCATGTATATTTCCCAGGCTGACGCTTGTTGCTACGGTCCAGCGCCGAGCCCCACCCCACTACGGGCGACATATGGCCGCTTCGTCACCTAGCCAGCCAGCGTGCGAAATGCTCTCCGACTCATGGCCGGCTACGGACTACAGCACTTCCTAACTATCGTGAATACATCAATAAGAGACAATAATTTATTAAAACTGGTAAAAATGTCTTCCTCGCGTAAGAGACACCTTACAGCATCCATGGCACCCTTACAGCACTGCGGAACGTCGACGATGCTCTACGCCTCGTGTGTTGCCCTTCATCGCAAACCATCCTGGGCTTACATTTCAGCAAGATAATTCCAACCTGTACACGACGAGAGTTCCTACTGCTTTTCTTCGCGCTTTCCAAACCCTATCTTGGCCAGCAACGTCGCCTGATCTCTCCCAAATATAGAACGTTTCGAGCATTAGGGGTAGGGCCCTCATATCAGCTCGGATTTCACGATGTAATGCGACAGTCGGACACAATTTGGCAAGATATCCCACAGAAGCAAATCCAACAACTCTCTCAATCAATGCCAAGCGAATAACTGCTTGCATAAGGGCCTGAGGTGGACCAACGCGTTATTGACTTGCTCAGTTTGTGAAGCTCTTTCACTTGAGTAAATCGTTCACTTTCTCTGAAATTATAACATCTGTACATGTGCATCACATCTACCGATTTCCGTCCCATTGGGATAATTCCTTCGCGGTGCATCGTTTTCTTTTCTCTTTTTTTCTTCTTTTTGTTCTAAATTGTATTACCATTTGAACATTAACACACTCTGAGGGTGACAACTATTGAGTGAGTCTTCAGCTGTCTCTGGCTTTCTCTGTGTTGGGCGGGCAAATTGGGACCACTGCTACTTTCCATCGCAAATTCTACCGCGGTATCGTTTGCAGAGCAGTGTGCTTGGATCCTGTAGATGCGTCGGTACCGATTTCCCAATGGGACGGAAATCGGTAGGTGTGATGCACATGTACTGTATTGCGAATACATAGAAAGAAGGATCATTTATTGTATGATTATATGATAGCGGAACAAACACTGATAGTAGTTACTTCTGTAAAATATCTGGGAGTATGCGTACGGAACGATTTGAAGTGGAATGATCATATAAAATTAATTGTTGGTAAGGCGGGTGCCAGGTTGAGATTCGTTGGGAGAGTCCTTAGAAAATGTGTCCATCAACAAAGGAGGTGGCTTATAAAACACTCGTTCGACCTATACTTGAGTACTGCTCATCAGTGTGGGATCCGTACCAGGTCGGGTTGACAGAGGAGATAGAAAAGGTCCAAATAAGAGCGGCACGTTTCGTCACAGGATTATTTGGTAAGCGTGATAGCGTTACGGAGATGTTTAGCAAACTCAAGTGGCAGACTCTGCAAGAGAGGCGCTCTGCATCGCGGTGTAGCTTGCTGTCCAGGTTTCGAGAGGGTGCGTTTGTGGATGAGGTATCGAATATGTTACTTCCCCCTACTTATACCTTCCGAGCCGGCTGCTGTGACCGAGCGGTTCTAGGCGCTTCAGTCCGGAACCGCGCTGCTGCTACGGTCGCAGGTTCGAATCCTGCCTCGGGCATGGATGTGTGTGATGTCCTTAGGTTAGTTAGGTTTAAGTAGTTCTAAGTTCTAGGGGACTGATGACCTCAGATGTTAAGTCCCATAGTGCTCAGAGCCATTTGAATCATATATCTCCCGAGGAGATCACGAATGTAAAATTAGAGAGATTCGAGCGCGCACGGAGGCTTTCCGGCAGTCGTTCTTCCCGCGAACCATACGCTACTGGAACAGGAAAGGGAGGTAATGACAGTGGCACGTAAAGTGCCCTCCGCCACACAGCGTTGGGTGGCTTGCGGAGTATAAATGTAGATGTAGATATAGATGTAGGTCGGTGAGCAAGAGACGATATCGGTTTTTTGCCCAATTTACCTGCCCGCATCTCGTGGTCGTGCGGTAGCGTTCTCGCTTCCCACGCCCGGGTTCCCGGGTTCGATTCCCGGCGGGGTCAGGGATTTTCTCTGCCTCGTGATGGCTGGGTGTTGTGTGCTGTCCTTAGGTTAGTTAGGTTTAAGTAGTTCTAAGTTCTAGGGGACTGATGACCATAGATGTTAAGTCCCATAGTGCTCAGAGCCATTTGAACCATTTTTTGAAAAGTCCTTGCAAAGTCCGAGAGGTGGCACCACAGACGCGTATCGAGGTCATGTTTAATTAGTAGCATCTTTGGAAAGAGCGCACACCAAGTTTCAGCCATATTGGTCTATTTCTTTGTGGCTCGCATTCGTGTGAATCAAGGAACTCATGTGACTGTCAAAACATGGACGAAAAAGAATTTCGTGTGGCTAAAGAGAAGCTTGATAAACATTACGGTGACTCTGCACCTTCAATTACAACAGTTTATAAGTGGTTTCAAAATTTTCGGAGTGACCATATGGGCACAAGTGATGCTGAACGTTCTGGACGCCCTGCGGAGGTTACGACTCCAGAAATCATTGATAATATTCATGATATGGTGATGGATGACAGAAGAGTTAAGGTGCTTGAGATTGCTAGCTCTGTGGGCATCTCGAATGAACGGGTACATAATATTTTGCATAAACATTTGGACATGAGAAAGCTTTCCGCAAGATGGGTTCCGCGATTGCTCACGCTTGACCAAAAATGGAATCGTGTGAAGTGTTGCAAGAATGGTTTGCAGCTGTTGAAGAAGAGTCCGCAGGACTTTAAGCATCGGTTCGTCACTGTGGATGAAACATGGATACATTACTATACTCCTGAGACCAAACAGCAATCCAAACAGTGGGTTACCAAGGGAGAATCTGCACCAAAAAAGGCGAAGACCATTCCTTCGGCCGGAAAGGTTATGGCGAGTGTCTTTTGGGATTCACAAGGGATAATCCTCATCGACTATCTGGAAAACGGTAAAACTAGTACAGGTGCATATTATTCATGGTTACTGAACCGTTTGAAAACTGAGCCGCAAGAAAAACGCCGGCGATTGGACCGCAAAAAAGTCCTTTTCCATCACCACAATGCACCAGCACACACCTCAGCAGTTGTGGTCGCTAAATGATTGGAAACAGTATTCCAACTCGTTTCACATCCCCCCTATTCTGTAGACTTGGCTCCCTCGGACTGTATTTGTTCCCCAATTTGAAGAAATGGCTGGCGGGACAAAGATTTTATTCAGACGAGGAGGCAGCAACTAATTGTAGCAACTAATAGCTATTTTGCAGTCTTGGACAATTCCAATCGTTCGTAAGGGATCCACAAATTAAAACAGCGTTGGGCGAAGTGTATAAATCTAAAAGGAGACTTTGTCGAAAAATAAAAAAGGTTTACCCCAAACACGTTTTCAACAGCACTTACCCTAGTTGCTGGATTGGTCGTGGTAGTACAATTAACTGGCCACTAAGATCGCCAGACCTTACGCTATTTTGATTTTGAGGTTGGACGAAGTCTGAGACGAACAAGCAAAAGATGAATACGCGAGATGAACTGCGTGGACGCATCATGGACACTGCTGCCGTCATTAGCGAACATGCTGAGGCACTCAGACAGGCAACACAACGTGTTCTCCCAAGAGTGCACAAATGCATTGAAGTTTGCGCTGGGATACTCGAACATGGATGGTGCACGGTACATCATCTGTGATGTGACGTGTACAATACTTAGAGATGAATGTGCTAAAAATACATTTTTTAAACTGATACTTTGCTAAACGAATATTGTTATATTAACTAACTGTTGTACATGCGTACATGTGTGAAGCTGGCAATTTATTGGCTGCCGGAGTGGCCGAACGGTTCTAGGCGCTACAGTCTGGAACCGCGCGACCGCTACGGTCGCAGGTTCGAATCCTGCCTCGGGCGTGGATGTGTGTGATGTCCTTAGGTTAGTTTGGTTTAATTAGTTCTAAGTTCTAGGGGACTGATGACCTCAGAAGTTAAGTCCCATAGTGCTCGGAGCCATTTGAACCATTTGGCAATTTATTGAAGGATACAGAAAATATATAACGATGTTCATTAAATGTGTTCTGTCTCGACAATCATTCGGAATAGGGCATATGTCTGTATGAAGTTTTTTGCTTCAAACGATCGTTCCTGTAACATCCCTGAATATTGACCATTACTCCTGGGACACCCTGTGCCCCAGGAAAGTGTGATGTGGCCCTTGCTGTTCATGTTGAATATTAATGACAGTGCAGAAAATATTAACGGTAACCTCAGACTTTTCGTAGACAGTGTAGTTATTTACAATTAAGATCTGCCTGAAATACGGTTCACAGATATTCAGTCTAATTTTGATAGAATTTCAGAGTGATGCAACACCTGGACACTCTCTTCAAGTGCTGAGAATCCAAAATTACGCACTCCGCAATAAGGAAACAATGTAGCAATTTATGTCTACAATATCAACGAGTTTTAACTGCAATCAGTCAACATATACAAATACTTGGATGTAACAGGTTTTGAAGGTATGAAACGGGATGATCTCAGAATTTAAGAAAGGAGAGACACACGACAATCATTCGCGACCCATTAGTTTTACTACTCTTGCCTATCTAGATTTCGGCTCTAAATAGCCGTCTTCACCTATGCAAAAGTAATAAAACTAATGGAAATGCGACTGAAAGCTGTGCTTCTCTCCTTCCCTATAGTCTACGGTCGCTGCGCACAACAGTTCCTTGTGGAATCGAAGTTGATCGCAGAACTGGTACTTTTTGCAGATGATACTTGTGTTTTAACAAATGCCATTAAAGGGAAAGCAACAGAAGACATTGTTAATGATGTTTTTCAAAGGCTTATTAAATGGTTCTCTGAAATTGGACTTTCCCTAAATTTTTGGGAAAATGCACCATATTCAGTTCTGTACAATGAATAGAGTAATATCAACAATTGACGCCGCACAAGAACAGGAGTCAGTAAACAGGGTAGAGTACTCCAAATTTTTGGGTCTACATACTTATGAAAACTTGAACTAGAAGAAGCGTATTGCTGAGTTTCTCAAACAGTGAAGTTCAGCTACTTTTGTACTTCGTATAATTGCTAGTCTTGGAAACAACATACTAACATATTTTGCGTATTTACTCTGAATAATGACTCATGAAATAATTTTATTGGAAAGTTACCAGTTTGAAATAAGGTACTGATTGCCCAAAAGCGAGCAGTAAGAATAATATGTGGTGTTCACCCGCGGTCGTCATGTTGGTACCTCTTCAAGGAGCTGTGCATTTTAACTGTAGTGTCACAATACATATATCCGCTAGTAAAATTCGTCATAAATAATCCATCACAATTTGAGAAGAATAGTGATTTACACACCTACCAAACTATAGGAAAAAATGTACTTTATTACCCATTATTAAAGCAGTCAGTGGCTAACAAAGGAGTTCAATGCCCTGCAAAAAAAATTTTGATCATTTGTACAATAACGTACTATGTCTGACAGGTAGCGCAGCAAGATTTAAATATAAATTAGAATCATTTTCCCTGGACAACTCAGTTCTACTACATGGGCGAACTTCGCTTTAAAAGCTGGTAGCCTGAGAAAGGAAATATTTTTAAATGTAGTTGAGTGAGTATGACAAAATAAATGTGTTCATTAATGTAAGCAGCCGTCATATATACGTACCCTGCAAACTGAATAATTCCATATCATTTGCTGCGCTGTAGGTAAAGCAGATCGCAGAATTCGTTTCATTGGTAGAATACTAAGATGTACTCAGTCTTCAAAGGAGACTGCTTACACAACACTCATACAACCCTTCCTAGAATATTGCTCTAGTGCCACAGTTCGTAGTGATAGACGGTAAATCACCGAGTAAGAAGTGATACCTGGTGTTCCCCAAGGCAGTGCCATAGGCCCTCTGCTGTTCCTGATTTACATAAATGATGTAGGTGATAATCTAAGCAGCCCCCTTAGATTGTTTGCAGATGACGCTGTAATTTGGCATCTAGTAAAATCATCAGACGGTCAATTCTAATTACAAAATGATCAAGAGAGAATTTCTGCATGGCGCGAAAAGTAGCAGTTGGCACTGAACAGAGAAAAGTGCGAGGTCATCCACATGGGTACTAAAAGAAATACAATAAATTTTGGGTATACGATAAATCGCACAAATCTAAGGGCTGTCAATTCCACTAAATATTACAAGCAACTTAAATTGGAAAGACCACATAGATAATATTGTGGGGAAGGCGAAACAAAGACTGTGCTTTGTTGGCAGAACACGTAGAAGATGTGACAAACCCACTAAAGAGACAGCCTACATTACACTTGTCCGTCCTCTGCTGGAACATTGCTGCGTGGTGTGAGATCCTTACCAGGTGGGATTGACGGAGGACATCGAAAAAGTGCAAAGAAGGGCAGCTCGTCTCGTGTTATCGCGCAATAGCGGTGAGAGTGTAGCTGATACGATACGCGAGTTGGGGTGTCAGTCACTGAAACAAAGGCGGTTTTCTTTGCGGCGAAATCTATTTATACGAAATTTCAATCACCAACTTTCTCTTCCGAACGCGAAAATCTCTTTTTTACACCCACCTACGTAGGGAGAAATGATCATTATAATAAAATAAGAGAAATTAGAGCTCGATCGGAAAGATTTAGGTATTCCTTTTTCTCCGTGCCATTCGAGAGTGGAATGGTAGAGAAGTAGTATGAAAATTGTTCGATGAAACCTCTGCCAGGCAGTTAAGTGTGAATTGCAGAGTAACCATGTAGGACAGGTCACGGAAATTCTGGATAAACTGGACTGGCAGACACCTACAGGAACCAGTTTTAGTAGACGAATTATGAAATATACCACAACGCCCCTACAGGAATCGAGAGGACAAGATTAAGTTAACTACAGAGAGTATAAAGGCGTATATACAGTCATTTTTCTTGAAACCTGTACGTGAATGGAAGGAGAAGAAACCCTAATTAGTTCAGTTGGAACAACCAAATGGTTCAAATGGCTCTGAGCACTATGGGACTCAACTTCTGAGGTTATTAGTCCCCTAGAACTTAGAACTACTTAAACCTAACTAACCTAAGGACATCACACACATCAATGCCCGATGCAGGATTCGAACCTACGACCGTAGCGGTCGCGCGGTTCCAGACTGTAGCGCCTAGAACCTCTCGGCCACACAGGCCGGGTAGAAGTACACTCTATCACACATTTCATAGTGGTTTGCAGAGTATGGATGTAGATATACAGGGCTTCGACAATGGATATAGATATACGGGTGTTGGACAAAAACATGGAAGCACTGCGAGAAATACAAAGCATTCTTGAACATAACTGCAGATACTACCCAAACCTGCTGGGTGCGCTGTTGTATTTTATCACGAACGGCACCTGTGCAATGCCCTCAATATGTTGCAAGTGTCAGTCGTGGTCAGACGAGTGTTCCGTGCAGCTGTAAGTGTGTTATGTCAGAGGTAAGTGAATTCATAAATGGCCAGATTGTTGGTGATTTTATGTATTTGCTTCTGTTACCAAGTAGCTGAAGTGCTTAGTGTTTCATGAGGCACCATATCAAAGGTTTATACCGAATACAAAGTGAGCGGAAACGAGCCTTCTTAGTCACAATGCGAACAAAAGTGTGTGTTGAGTAACCATCGCAAATGATCACTGAAGAGAACTGTGACGAAAAATAAGAGGACCAAGCTATAATAGTCACTGCAGAACTCAATGTCGCACTCGAGTACCCTGTCAGCACCAAAACAACAGGAAGGGGTCTTCATAAGCAGAGAACTGCAGGCCGATGTGGAATTTCAAACCAAGCATTAGCGACTGCAATGGGTGTAACAGGAAAATGTGGTACTGAAGCCATAAAAACTTAAATATGGAGCAATGGAAGAAAGTCATTTGGTTGGCTGAGCCTTGTTTTACACTGTTTTCAATTTCTGCCCGAGTTAATGTCTGGCATATGCATGTCCCAAGCCTACGATACAGACAGCTTACTGTCAAGAGCGAAATATGGCGAGGGTTCGGTGATGATTAGGTCAGCCATACTCTGGTATTCCTTGGACACCATGGTTACTCTGCAAGGTCATATTACTGCCAAGGATTGTGTGTCAATTTTGTGTGATAAGATCCATTTCATGGTACAATATTTGTTCTCCAATAGCGACCTGCGGCATCGTCAATAGCACGCAATGTGGTCCTTTGGTGCAGAGCCGAGTGAGGGACTGAATTAGAGGCTCAGGCGGTTCTGTGACGGTGTAGGCTGCAGATTCCTTGGCTTGCGCCCTCGGGTGGTGGGTTTCCGGGTTCCGCTTAATAGGTCAGGAGTCCACTACACACAGGAAGCTCCTACACGGGTAGCGGGAGCTGTGGGGAAGGGACAGGGCGGTTTTTTTTAGATTAGTGGGACTCAGGGAACCTCAGAATGGGCGTCCGTCTAAAAGGGGGCAGGTAAAATACAGTAAGTTAGTTGTAGAAACGATCGGTATTGTGGTTGTAAATTGTCGTAGCTGTGTTGGGAAAGATTCAGAGCTCCAAGCCCTAACACAAACCACTGAAGCTCAAATAGTTAATAGGTACAGAAAGCTGGCTAAAGCTGGAAACAAGTTCAGCAGAATTTTTTTCTAACGATCTAACAGTTTTCAGGAAGAATAGGTTAAATACAATTGGTGGTGGAGTATTTATTGCTGTCAGAAGTAGTTTGCCTTGTAGTGAAATTGAAGTAGATAGTTCCTGCGAAGTAGTGTGGGTAGAGGTTATACTTGACAACTTGACTATACTATCAATTGGGGCCGGCCGCCGTGTCCGAGCGGTTCTAGCCACTTCTGTCTGGAGCCGCGCGACCGCTAAGATAGCAGGTTCGAACCCTGTCTCGGGCATGGATGTGTGTGATGTCCTTAGGTTAGTTAGGTTTAAGTAGTTCTAAGTTCTAGGGGACTGATGACCTCAGTTGTTAAGTGCCACAGTGCTCAGAGTCATTTGAACCATTTTTGACACGTAGTCAGCAGGGATTCAGAAAATATCATTCTTTTGAAACACACTAGCTCTTTATACTCCTGAAGTAATGAGAGCTATCGACTGGGGATGTAAAATTGATTCCATATTTTTAGATTTCCTGAAGGCTTTCGACACCATTCCTCACAATCGTCTTCTGACCTAACTGTGTGGCTATGGACTATCACATCAGTTGTGCAACTGGATTCGTGATTTCCTGTCAGAAAGGTCACAGTTCGTAGTAATAGACGGAAAGACATCAATTAAAACAGAAACAATGTCCGGCGTTCCCCAAGGAAGTGTTATAGGCCCTCTAAATTTCGTGATCTGTATTAACGACATAGAAGACAATCTCAGTAGCCGTCTTAGATTTATTTTGCAGATGATGCTGTCATTTACCGTCTTGTAAAGTCATCAGATGACCAAAACGAACTACAAAATGATTTAGATAAGGAAGTTGTATGGTGCGAAAAGTGGCAATTGACCCTGAATAAAGTAAAGTGTGATGTTATTCACATGAGTACTACAAGAAATCCACTGAATATCGTTCCGCGGCAAGTCACACAAATCTGAAGGGTGTAATTTTAACTAAATAATTAAGGATTGCAATTACAAAATCCTAAATTGGAATGATCACATAGATAATGTTGTGGATACAGCCAACGAAAGACTGATATTCAATGGCAGAACACTTACTAGATGTGACAGGTCTACTAAAGAGACTGCTTACACAACGGTTGTCCGCAATATTCTGGAGTATTTCTATGTGGTGTGGGATCCGCATCAGATGGGACTTGCCGATGACATCGAAAAAGTGCCAAGAAGGGTAGCTCGTTATGTATTACCGCGAAGTTGATGAGATAGTGCCACAGACATGATACGTGAATTGGAGTTGCAATCATTAAAACAAAGGCGTTTTTCGTTGCAACGGGATCTGCTCATGGAACTTCAATACCAGTTTTCTACTCCGATTGCGAAAAATTTCTCTTGGCACCCACCGACATAGGAAGAAATGGTCATCACGATAAAATAAGAGAAATCAGGGCTTGCACAGAAGAGTGGAAGGGCTCGGTTTTCCCGCGCACCGTTCGAGGGTGGCATGGTAGAGAGACAGCTTGAAGGTGGTTCATTGAACCCTCTGCCAGGCACTTTCTTGTGAACAGCAGAGTAATGATGTAGATGTAGATGCTGTGTTCCAAGAAGACATGGTTCCTGTTCGCACAGTTCACGTCGTCCAGGACTGGTTTGTGACCAAGAGATTGAGTTGTCGCATCTTCCCAGGCCACCACAGTGACAGATCTCACCATTATTCAGCCTTCATCGTCAAATTGAGAATGGCGTGTACGTGATCGCTACTCACTTCCATCTTCACTACCTGAAGTTCCCAATATTTTTCAGGAACAATCGTACATGATTCCCCTGAAAACCGCACAGAACCTGTACTTCGCCATTCTGTGATGACCATAAACTGTAACGATTTTCCTTCACGCGTTGGGCGTGGTAAGATGTACTTTACGTTTTTCCATATTAGTGTCGACGCCCTGTAGATGTAGATATAGACTACTGTTGGAAATTACCAAATTACCAAGTTCCTCCTTCTTTCTCTGCTTCTCCAGAGATGGCTGTGTACTCTAAGGGTGTTCAAGCGAACGGGAACGGTAGTAAATCCGTTTTCTGGCTATCCGACACACGAGAAAGCGTCGTAACGTTCCTGGAGGTACGCCTTCGCGCATCCGCTACCGTTGCCCCAGCCCGCCTTCCACCGATCACATGACCACGAGCTCACAGTCACACACACACACACACACACACACACACACACAGACACGCGCGCATGCGCAATCGCTTCCACATTTCTGTGTAGGAGAATACTCCTTTCCTTAGACAAAAGCACAAACCCAGCGAGGTGGCGAAGTGGGAAGATCCAGGACTCACAGTCAGGAGGGCAGTGGTTCGAATCTCTGTTAGTGCATTTACGTGTAGGTTTCTTTCTCATCATTCTCCAGTCTAAGCTTATACTTAGAAGACTGCAGGAATCCTAAATGTGGATGTACTGACTGAGATACAAACCACTGATCTCCTAACTGTGACTTCTGGGTCATCCCACTTCGTCACCCCGCTGGGTTTTATTAATGAAATTTGGTGAATGAGATGGATGCCCTCTGTGTAGTTTATAAGGTTTTATTTTATCAAGACAGCCTTTGCATTGGCCGGTTCACGTGAGGTGTAGCCAACCCAACATGTTCGAGTACTTCAAAACTTGTTCTTTCAGCAAAATCCAACAACAGATAATAAAAAATAATTGCAGCACATCAGCATTCCACATTGTATTTTATGTAGGATGTGGTGCAGCCATGGAAACACTGGACTCTCGTTCAGCAAGATGAACAATTCCTTATGTTTCTCTAACTCATTTCATGCAAATGATATTACAGCTCCTTGAACAAGGTTATGACTAATTTTCTAAACTGTCCTTTCAAGTAAGATAGTGCCCCTTTGTAATAATTCTGATTCAAGGTTCGTTAAATTCTAACCTTCATTACCACAGAGCACAGAGCAAAAGATAATATTCACGAGTAAAAACATTATTATCAGTGTAACAATGAGCTGGCTAAAAATCCTATGAAATGTTTAAAATGCTCCAACTTTGATGTTCCTTACAATAATTGAATTAACTAGTGTTGACTGAAAACGATAGCATTAAGATTCGTGTAAAGTGCTATTTATCTTCATAACACCGGAGTGTTTTGAGCTGATTTTCTAAGAATTTGATGCCCTGAATTCAAAAAACATTAATATTTGCCAAGAAGTTAAAAATTCTAAAATACAAGATTTTGGTGAAATATATGTTATAGTGTTTAAATGTAAGTCCATGGATAAAAAATGAAACAATAATTTTGTTATTGTATTATATAAATATTATTATATCCTAAATAAAGCAGTCATTGATGATAACATCCAGTCCCTGAACATTTAGGAAGCTTCTTGTGCATGAAATTCTTGACTGTATTATGGAGCGGTCCATTTTTAAAATCGAGCAGTAAACTGCCATCACGTGCACGTTCATATCAAAAGCCTTTACAAACTGCTTCAAAAGGCCCTACTTGATATGCAGTGGACGACAAATGATTTTCTCTCGTCCAACTAAGGGGTCGTTAATGACATTCTTCCTCCCTCCGTACATGTTTTCCTCTTTGGCCGTTCTTTTACAACACTGTGGTGTGTTTTGTCTCTGCTATTCCAGAGTCACAAGAAGCACTTTGCAAACCAAGGAGAAAGTTTACCATTCATAAGTCTAGACAAACCATCCATTGATGTTTATGAGACTTCTTTTTCTCAAAGATCAAAACGACAGTTTTATATTCTTCTTTCATTTCCCTTGAGGGAGCAGCTGACATTGAACTCAATTTGTTACCGTTGTGAATTAGTAAAAATTTCAAACTTGCCTTGAGCTGTGCCCAAATACACGAAAATCAAGTAGAAAACATTCAGGAAGACAAATATCCTCAGGAGTCCACTAATTTCGTGCAAAACACGACAATAGTCTTCAGTGAATTCAAAAACCGCGGTTAACTTCACCAGAAAATTTCTGCTTGACATAATAATTTTTGTTATCAGCAATCAATTGGAAATGAGCTCCTTCTGTGTAAAAAGAGGTTTTGGTGATGAGACTACGTTTTTTTGTCTTGTCGATGGGTAAAAAGTTGACACTAAGAAAAAACAGTGTATTATGTTTTACTATGGGTCATAAACTAATTGTGAAATAAATCAAGAAGAAATATTAAGAAATAGTATCTTCACTAGCTAGTAAACTATATGAGACCTTATTCATACCCAAATTAGGTGAATGCTGTCGCTTCTCATTGAGACAAAATGAGTATTTAATTTTATTCTACAAATTGTTTAATCATATCTTGAAAGAGTCATTTTCTTGTGACGTTCTGTTGAACTAAAACTATTACATAATTACAGTAGAGATTTATTTCAATTGGAATGGCTCGTCTGGGATAGTTTGCCTCAGCTGAACGATTTCAAGAGCAGGAAGGGTAGCATACTTTTTCTGTTGTATGGTAAAAGGTAACTTTGGTTCCTTGATCCAGTACATTTTTGTTGGAAGCCAGTAATTCAGAAGCTTCTTTTGACAGCTTGAGATCCCTGGTAGGTTATTAATTCATCCCAGGTTAAACATTGAGGAATTAATGCCATACCCACTTAATCACTATCATCGTCATTAGCATCAGAGGGACAACACCAGTCCTCACAAACAACAGGTATTGGCGTCGCCATCGTTTCAGACGTTTTCGTTTCCGGTAGTCCACAATCGTAAATTTTCTGTACAAGTTTTACAGATTTCTTGCAAAAGTGTTTACAAACTCAACAATACGTTTTTGGTTTCCTTTCAGCGTTTATTCTCTGCATATGTAGCAAAAACCATCAAAGTGATTTACGCAACTTCTTCTACTTTAACTTATATTATTTCTGTTCAACAGCACTAATGCAAAAAACTACAGCATAGACCAAGCGACGTCATTCTCGCTCAGCCCTGTACGGCCAGAGCTCGCACAGTAACCTCCAACTCCATCTGGTGGATATTCCTGAAACTAATTAGAAAGCAGACCGGCAATAGGGCAAACCTACAGGAACCAATCCTCGTACATGTGATTTAGAAGTGGACAAACCAGAGTTACAAATGCACATTTCATGTAGAAGTGCATGATCAAAAAAAGAAGAGCGGATAGAGGAAGACTGATTTCACTTCTTGATTCAACGCACCAACTGTGGCTAAAATCAATTCTAAAACCCTAGATATAAAAAACAGTTTGTTTTTGGCCTGTGTAATTATTTCATTGCTAATTTGCCTGATTATCTTAAAATGGCGTACCAGTTATTAACGTTGATAATAGGTGAACAAAGCGCCAATAGTGATTTGATTTCATCATTCTGATGCATTAAATGAACAATAATTTATTTCTACTAAGATAGTAGATTTGCTTCCAATAGAAACAGAGTTCGAGTAAATGATCTGTCCACTCAGATTAAGGTTGTCTATGGTTCACTTGAATCGATGCAAGCCTTTTCCAGGTCGATTCTTTGAGTGAGACGCAGACGAATGTCTTCCCTATCCTTCTCCCACTGAGGAAGTATTCGGTACATAGTCATACCGTCGTCGTTGAAGATTTGAGCCCCAACGTTCCGTTTTGTCTCCATCGTCTTCCTTGTACGAAGACTAGTTTCGTTGTTTAGTTAATATCTTTGGTGACCACGCTGTGCAAAACAGAATGATGTACTATTGAACTTTCCTTCTTTCTTTCTACTGCTCTTCTCTCAACAAAAATTAGTTTCGTTGTATAATTTATATCTTTGCAAAACCAGAACGCTCCACTTCCACCAGCTAGGAAACAGCTGCAGTGCTAGATGACACGATACGTGCTGAAATGGTAATTCATGGGAAATCATTACTTGCTTCATACTTGCAACACCTGACAGATGTGGAGATATATGCGAACATTGTTTTGGAATAGAAATAAGAATCCGCCAGTGGTAACAGTTGATGACACCCTTGTAGCACATTGTAAGAACAATCGAAAATACATTGCTGGCCGTTGAAACTGCTCACCAGGAAGGATGGAAAATAATGACATTTTACTCATAGTGCTTATAAAGTGTAGTAGAAAGAATACGTGAATAAATCTGTAGGTGATTTGGAAGCATACTGGTTCCGAAATTTTGCACGGACCAGTAACATTAATGTGGCCACCGCCTATGTTCGACGTCAACATGCAATAACCACTCAAAGATTTGAGGTGACAGGTGACACCACTAGCAGTGTCGAGGGGATGCGGAAAACAATGCAGTCGTTATCGTAATGCGGAAATGGAGTGGTTTATATTATGCCTAAAAGGACATGATCATTGACTTTCGGATCAAGGAGGAAGTATTTCCGAACTGGCTATTTCTGTCAACTGTTCATGTGCCACTGTGGTTGCAGTATACTGTGCACTCAAAACCAGCACTGAGGCAACTGTGGTGCACCTCGGGCCATAGAAAGTAGAGGTGAACGACGGCTGCGGAGATGTGTATGGGAGAGTAGACGTGCAACTGTTAAGCAATTGATCACCTTGATGACCCAAGGAGGTATCAACAGTGTCTCCTCTACGATCTCTCAGCGAACTTCGCTGTGTATGAGCCCTGGAGCAGGTCTCTGGTTCATGCACCCATGCTGACTGCTATTCATCGGCGACGAAGGCTGTACTTTGCACGCCAATACTTCAACTGGCGGCCACTGAGTGTCTCGACAGCTCTCCTTTTCAGATGAATGACGTATTATGTTCCATAGTAATGTCTGATGGGAAGCACCCTGCAATCAGGAGGGAGCGTTATGATCTAGGCAATGTTTTTAGTGGCATTCCCTGGATAATCTCATCATTCTTGAGGCAGAATATTTCAACAAAGTACTTATATCCATCTGTCCCCTACATGAATTTTGTTTTTCTTGGCATGATGCCACCTGCCGACAGGACAAAGCACTGTGTCAAATAGCTTGAAGTGTATGTGCGTGTTTCGAGTAGCACCGGGATGAGTATAATGTTCTCCCCTGGTTGCCAAACTCCCTGTATTGAACCTAGTTGAGAATCTGTGATACTGGCTCGATCCCACCAGGGAGCCTCAACCGAGAAACTTAGCACAGCTGGCAATGGCCATGGAGTCGGCTCGACTCCACATCCCTCTCTGTACCCTTAGAACCTCACTGACTCCCCCTGCATATCTCACACTGCATAAGGTGGTTATTGAGGCTTTTGTCAGGTGGTTAGTTCTGGCAGCAACGATGCCTCCAGTTTGTCTGAGCATTGAGTTGAACTGAGCTTGTATGAGAGGTATGGGTGCAGCACACTATGCTGTTTCAGTTACATGACAATCGTAGTGTCAAGTGCAAGGATCCTAGTCTCTTGACCGAATGTATTCAATGGGCGAGAGATCTGGAGAACGTGTTGGCGAGGACTACAGTTGTACACCCTCTGTATATAGATTGGTTTGCACAGTGTGGTTACATGCGGTCTTGCTTCGTGTTGGTGAAACATAACGTTTTGGAGACCTCAAATATATGGCAACATCTTTGGGCTTAAGGAGTCGGAAATGTACCGGCTGCTGACCAAGTTACCGGCTGTGAGAACCAGAAGTAGACATTTCCTGTTCGCATTGGCCCTGAATAGCGTCATGCCATGTATTGGAGCATGTATGATAATGATTGGAAAGCTGAAAAACCATGATGGTATATGCAGAAACAGTGTCACGGCGCCACTCCTGTGTCCAAGGTTGTC
Source organism: Schistocerca cancellata (assembly GCF_023864275.1). Lineage (NCBI taxonomy): Eukaryota > Metazoa > Arthropoda > Insecta > Orthoptera > Acrididae > Schistocerca > Schistocerca cancellata. The sequence goes on from NC_064629.1 coordinate 720,109,475, forward strand.
ACAACATCTCCCTCTGCTGCAGTGTCAAGGGTTGCAGCAGCAATGGTTTCTGCACTCATAGACCGTAGTGCTCGAGACGTCACCTCACTCTCCGCGTGGATACTTGCCGTGTAGTAAGCAAACCCATTTCCTGATTCTTGGCATGTAACTTTACTATGTGATCCTGCACAGCTGAATGAATATGCATGTCCCACGGGCTCGGGACATATGTGATTGTTGTAATCCCTCATGTCGCTGAATAAAAATCTACTGAACACATTAATTCCATATCTGCGTGACAATCGTGGGATGCCAACCAACGCAAGTAGTGATATCAGGGAACGATAAACCACAGTTTCGAATGTTCACGATGCTGCCACTGTCGAATTCTGACATGGGCTGGTAGACGTTTCTGTTCGTACGCGAGGCGTAACACGATCATGTCACAAGCACACAACATTCTGAATGAGAAACCGATATATCCAAAATATAGGAGGTATTACTCCTACTACACTGCGTAGTGACACTACCCATAATTCTGGTAAAAGTAATAAATCTTTAATGTAAGCGCTGAAAGTTGGATGGAGGCCTCCACGGAGTATTATAGTGTCAGCGCTGGCTATTAGCCATGCTACGTCGACAAATAAGGCAGAATAATAGATGCGTAAGTGACTTGTGAAGCAAGTATTGCGTAGCGCAATGGTAATTTGCCCCACGCAGCAAAGAATCTACATCTACATCTATATCTACATCTACAAGGATACTCTGCAAATCACATTTAAGTCCCTGGCAGAGGGCTAATCCTACCACCATCACAATTCTCTAGTATTTCAAGCTCTTATAGTGCGCAGAAAATACAAACACCTATATCTTTCCGTACGAGCTCTGATTTCCCTTATTTTATCGTGATGATCGTTTCTCCCTGTGTAGGACGATGTCAACAAAATATTTTCGCATTCGGAGGATAAAGTTTGTGATTGTAATTTCGTGAGAAGATTCCGTCGCTACGAAAAACGCTTTTGTTTTAATTATGTCCAGCCAAAATTCTGTATAATTTCTGTGACACTCTCTCCCATATTTTGCGATAGTACAAAACGTGTTGCCCTTCTTTGAACTTTTTCGATGTACTCTGTCAGTCCTATCTGGTAAGGATCCCACACCGCGCAGCAGTATTGTAATAGACGACGGACAAGCGTAGTATAGGCAGTCTCCTTAGTAATTCTGTTACGTTTTCGAAGTGTCCTGCCAATAAGGCGCAGTCTTTTTGTAGCCTTCCCCACAATATTTTCTATTGTTCCTTCCAGTTTAAGTTGTTCGTAATTGTAATACCTAGGTTTTTAGTTGAATTTACGGCTTTTAGATTAGACAGATTTATAGTGTAACCGAAGTTTAACGAATTCCTTTTAGCACTCGTGTGGATGACCTCACACTTTTCGTTATTTAGGGTTAACTGCCAATTTTCGCACCATTCAGATATTTTTTGTAAATCGTTTTGCAATTTGTTTTGATCTTCTGACGGTGTCATCTGCAAAGAACTTAAGACGGCTGCTCAGGTTGTCTTCCAAATCGTTTATATAGATAAGGAACGTCAAAGGGCCTATAACACTACGTTGGGGAACGCGAGAAATCACATTTGTTTTACTCGATGACTTGCCGTCAATTACTACGAACTGTGACCTCTCTGACAGAAAATCACAGATCCAGTCCATTTCACTGCAGGCTACTTGTGCGGAACAGTGTTTAAAACTTTCCTGTAAAACCAGAAGTATGGAATAGATCTGAAATCCCTTATCAGTAGCACTAAGCACTTCATGTGAATAAAGAGCCAGTTGTGTTTCACAGGAACGATGTTTTCTAAACCCATGTTGACTGTGTGTCAATAGACAGTTTTCTTCGAGGTAATTCATAATGATGTAGCAATTGGGTCGTTGCCACTGCACTGAAGCAGGTCTCTCTGTTATGGGCAGTGTGACTAGACACCAGGTTTTAGAGCAAGAAATGGGCAGTAATGGAGTATAAACGAGGCTGAATTTGAGGATAGGACGTTATTCGAGTCAAGGACTTGGTAACTGCTGAGTAGGCGCACTACAATGATGGAGCACCACTGGCCAATCAGACGGCTGGGCAGCGCCAGGAGCAGCCTATGGTTCGAGACCAGGCTGTGTCTGCCGCCACACTGGGTCCTTTGTGAGACTTGGCGTCATAGTCCTGCTGGCTTGCTGTTCCTGTCTGCTGCCGCAAATGATGAGACCCAGGGAGGGACTCGACGTCACAACGTCAGCCCCCGTCTGTCGCCTGTCTTAGGGGTATGGGTTCAGACCAACGCAAAACCGCCTCTGCAACCGCTGAACAAAGAGCAGCCAGGTCGCCTTCTGGCGTGTCACTCCCCCGGGGAAGCGCCGCTGTCGCAGCTGCCTGTGGCCTCGCCCTCGCTGGTTAGTTTTACCCATTCTACATACTACCTTTTCACAATCTTCATAATACCGACTATAGCATCGTAATTAAATTTGTCACTGGTTACATGACAATCGTCATTTGCTTCCATTAATACTTTTTGCTCATGTTGACACGTTTATATGGAACGTAATCAACAACACACTCAATAATTATCGGTGGCTGCAGGAAAATCTGCACGCTACAGTGGAACCCAATTTTCAAGTTCTTTTTACAATCACTGGTGTGACACGATCGGTAAAATGCTGATAGGTTCAGTCAGTTTAGAAGAGCGAATAACAAGACTGAATGATTTGCGTGTTGAAAGCTTGAGAGCGTTCTCTTGAACTGCAATGAACTTCCAGCATTATGGAGATCCCTTCATTTTACCAGTTGTACGAGAAAACTTCTCAGCCGCTCTTCCCTAGTCGCTGGTTTGGTCGTAGTAGTCCAATTAACTGGCCAAGAAGATCGCCAGGTATTACATCATTAGATTTTTGCCTTTTAAGTTGGGTGAAGTCTCAGATGTACAAGCGAATGATATGTACGAGAGATGAACCGCATGGTCGCATCATGGACACTGCTTCCCTCATTAGGGAACATGGGACTTAACATCTGAGCTCATCAGTCCTCTAGAGCTTAGAACTACTTAAACCTTACTAACCTAAGGACATTACACACATCCATGCCCGAGGCAGGATTCGAACCTGCGAACGTAGCAGTCGCGCAGTTCCGGATTGAAGCGTCTAAAACCGCTCGGCCACTGCGGCCGGCTCTTCGCATATGTAAGAGTAAGAAAAGAAATGGAAATGCGACTGAACGCTGTGGTTGGCTCCTTCCTTGTAGTCTCCGGTCCTTGTGCACAACAGTTCCTTGTGGAATCAAAGCTGATCGCAAAACTGGTAGGTTTTTGCAGATGATGTTTGCGTTTTAAGAAATGCCATTAAAGGGAAAGCATCTGAAGGCATTGTTAATGATGTTTTTCAAAGGGTTATTAACTCATTCTGGGAAACTAGACTCTCCCAAAATTTTTGGGAAAATACAGTATATTCAGTTCTGCACAATAAACAGAGTAATATCAACAATAGACGCGGCACAAGAACAGGAGTCAGTAAACAGGGTAGAATGCTTCTGAATTTTGGGTCTACATACTGACGAAAACTTGAACTGGAAGAAGCGTGTTGCAGAGTTTCTCAAACAGTTAAGTTCAGCTAGTCTTGGAAACAAAATACTAACATATTTTGCGTATTTAATCTGAATAATGACTCATGTAGTAATTTTCTTGGGACATTACCAGTTAGAAATGAGGTACTGAATGCCCAAAAGCGAGCAGTAAGAATAATAAGTAATAATAAGTGATGTTCACACACGGTCGTCATGTAGGTACTTCTTCAAGGAGCTGTGCATTTTAACTGTGATGTTACAAATTCGTCATATATAATCCACCACAATTTGAGAAGAATAGTGATTCACACACCTATAAAACTATAGGAAAAAGTGTACTTTATTACCCATTATTAAAGCAGTCAGTGCGTTACAAAGAAGTTCAATGCGCTGCAAAAAAATTTTTCATCATTTGCACAATAACGTAATATATCTGACAGGTAGCGCAGGAAGATTTAAATAAAAATTATAATCATCTTCCCTATACAATCCAATTCTACTTCATGGGCGAGCTTCTCTTTAAAAGGCGGTAGCCTGAGAAAGGAAATACTTTTAAATGTAGTTGAATGAGTACGACAAAATAAATGTGTTCATTAATGTAAACAGTCGTCACATGTACGTACCCGGTAAACTGAATAATTCCATATCATTTGCTGCGCTGTAGGCAAAGCAGATCGCAGAATTCGTTTCATTTGTAGAATACTAGGAAGTACTCAGTCTTCAAATGAGACTGCTTATACAACACTCATACGACCCTTCCTCGAGTATTGCTCTAGTGTCACAGTTCGAAGTGATAGTTGGTAAATCATGGAGAACAACAGAAGTGATATCTGGCGTTCCCTAAGGCAGTGTCATAGGCCATCTGTTGTTCCTGATTTACATAAATTATCTGGGTGATAATCTGAGCAGCCCCCTTAGATTATTTGCAGATGACGCTGTAATTTGCCGTCTAGTAAAATCATCAGACGATCAATTCTAATTACAAAATGATGTAGAGAGAATTTCTGTATGGCGCGAAAAGTGGCAATTGGCACTAAACAGAGAAAAGTGCGAGGTCATCCACATGGGTACTAAAAGAAATCCAATAAATTTTGGGTATACGATAAATCGCACAAATCTAAGGGCTGTCAATTCCACTAAATATTACAAACTACTTAAATTGGAAAGACCACATAGCTAATATTGTGGGAAAGGCGAAACAAAGACTGTGCTTTGTTGGCAGAACACTTAGAAGATGTGACAAACCCACTAAAGAGACAGCCTACATTACACTTGTCCGTCCTCTGCTGGAATATTGCTGCGTGGTGTCAGATCCTTACCAGGTGGGATTGACGGAGGACATCGAAAAAGTGCAAAGAAGGGCAGCTCGTTTCGTGTTATCGCGCAATAGGGGTGAGAGTGTCACTGATACGATACGCGAGTTGGGGTGGCAGTCACTGAAACAAAGGCGGTTTTCTTTGCGGCGAAATCTATTTACGAAATTTCAATCACCAACTTTCTCTTCCGAACGCGAAAATCTTTTCTTGACACCCACCTACGTAGGGAGAAATGATCATTATAATCAAATAAGAGAAATTAGAGCTCGATCGAAAGATTTAGGTGTTCCTTTTTCCCACGTGCCATTCGAGAGTGGAATGATAGAGAAGTAGTAGGAAAATGGTTCGATGAAACCTCTGCCAGGCACTTAAGTGTGAATTGCAGAGTAGCCATGTAGATGGTGATGTAAATCCTTTCCAAATAGGACGAACAAGAGTACTGAACATATACAGTGAAAGACAAGAGCAATGATCACATGTTTGTTTGATCTGCAGGACAGTGTCACGAAAATTCTGGAGAAACTGGACTGGCAGACATCTACATACAAAGTGTCAGGAACCAGTTTTAGTAGTCGAATTTTGGAATATACTACAACTCCTCTACAGCAATCGAGAGGACTGGATTAGGTTAACTCCAGTGAGTATAAAGGCATACAAATGGCAACGTCTGAGGTCATCAGTCCCCTAGAACATAGAACTACTTAAACCTAACTAACCTAAGGACAACACACACATCCATGCCCGATGCAGGATTCGAACCTGCGACCGTACGGTCGCGCGGTTCCAGACTGTACCGCCTAGAAGCGCTCGGCCACACAGGCCGGGTGGAAGTACACTCTACCATACATTTCATAGTGGTTTGCAGAGTATGGATGTAGATATACAGGGGTTCGACAATGGATGTAGATATACGGGTGTTGGACAAAAACATGGAAGCACTGCGAGAAATACAAAGGATTCTTGAACATAAATGCAGATGCTGGCCAAACCTGCAGGGCGCGCTGTTGTATTTGATCACGAACAGCACCTGTGCAATGCCCTCAATACGTTGCAAGTGTCAGTCGTGGCCAGAAGACTGTTTTGTGTAGCTGTAAATGTGTTATGTCAGAGGTAAGTGAATTCATACAATGCCAGATTGTTGGTGATTTTATGTATTTGCTTCTGTTACCAAGTAGCTGAAGTGGTTCGTGTTTCATGAGGCACCGTATCTAAGATTTATACCGAATACCGAAAGAGCGGAAACGCGCCCTCTTAGTCAGCATTGCGAAGGAAAGTGTGTGTTGAGTAACCATCGCAGATCATCATTAAATAGGACTGTGACGACAAATAAGAGGACAAAAGCTATAATAATCACTGCAGAACTCAATATCGCACTCGAGTACCCTGTCAGCACCAAAAGCCAGGAATGGCTCTTCATAAGCAGAGAACTGCAGGCCGATGTGGAATTTCAAAACCAAGCATTAGCGACTACAGTGGGTGTAACAGGAAAATGTGGTACTGAAGCCATAGAACCTTAAATATGGAGCAATGGAAGAATGTAATTTGGTTGGCTAAGTCTTGTTTTACACTTTTTTCATTTTCTGCCCGAGTAAATATCTGGCATATGCATGTCCCAAGCCTACAATACAGATAGCTTGCTGCCAAGAGCGAAACATGGCGAGGGTTCGGTGATAATTCGGTCAGCCATACCCTGGTATTCCTTGGACACCATGGTTACTCTGCAAGGTCATATTACTGCCAAGCATTGTGTGTCAATTTTGTCTGACCAGATCCATTTCATGGTACAATATATAATATTTGTTCTCCATTAGTGATCTGCAGCATCGTCGATGTACCGCACTGTGGTCCTTTGGTGCAGAGCCGAGTGGAGGGTCTGAATCAAAGGCTCAGGCGGTTATGTGACGGTGTAGGCTGCAGATTCCTTGACTTGCGCCATCGGGTGGTGGGTTTCCGGGTTCCGCTTAATAGGTCAGCAGTCCACTACACACAGCAAGCTGCTACACGGGTAGCGGGGGCTGTAAGGAAGGGACTGGCCGGTTTTTTTAGATTAGTGGGACTCAGGGAACCACAGAAAGGGCATCCGTCTAAAAGGGGGCAGGTAAAACACAGTAAGTTAGTTGTAGAAACGATCGGTATTGTGGTTGTAAATTGTCGTAGCTATGTTGGGAAAGAAACAGAGCTCAAGGCCTAGTGTGCAGCTCGTGGTCGTGTGATAGCGTTCTCGCTTCCCACGCCCGGGTTCGATTCCCGGCAGGGTCAGGGATTTTCTCTGCCTCGTGATGACTGGGTGTTGCGTAATGTCCTTAGGTTAGTTAGGTTTAAGTAGTTCTAAGTTCTAGGGGAGTGATGACCATAGATGTTAAGTCCCATAGTGCTCAGAGCCATTAGAACCATTTATTAATTTGGTCGTTTTGCCGACCCACCGACTCAGAACATACAGTTGCTGAACAGTTCAAAGAAAACTTGAGCCTCATTTAAAATAGGTACCCCATTCATACAGTAATAGTCGGTGGTGACCTTAATCTACCCTCGATGTGCTGGAAAACATTATACGTTAAAACTGGCGGCAGGCATAAAACGTCATCCGAAATTGTACTGGGGCATTCTCAGAAAATTATTTTGAACAATTAGTTCATAAGCCCACTCGAAGCGTAAATGCTTGTGAAAGTATACTTGACCTCTTAGGATTAAATAATCCGGGACAAATAATAAGGCAGAAAACCCAAAGAAATTCGGTCATACATAAAGCACACCAATGGCAAGACGCAGTCAATACCTTCATTGCGCGATAGCAACGGTGAAGTCACTGATGACAGTGCCACTAAAGCACTGTTATTAAACACGATTTTCCGAAACTCCTTCAACAAAGAAGACAAAGTAAATATTCCGGAAATCCAATCAAGAACAACTGCCAAGATGAGAAACATAGAAACAGATATCCTCGCAGTCGCAAAGCAGCTAGAATCACTTAATAAAAGCAAGGCTTCCAGTCCAGATTGTACACCAGTCAGGTTCGTCTCAGAGTATGCTGATACAATAGCTCCATATTTAGCAATTACATACACCCGCTCACTCACAGAAAGATCCGTACCTAAAGACTGGAAAATTACTCAAGTGGCACCAATATCCAAATGAGGAAGCAGGAGTAATCCGTTCAATTACAGGCCCATATAACTAACGTCGATTTGCAGTAGGGTTTTGGAATATATACTGTATTCGAACATTATGAAGTACCGCGAAGAAAACGGTTTATTGACACGAAGACCCCTTCCACTGTGGCCAAGCAGTTCTAGGCCCTTCAGTCTGGAACTGCGCGGCCGCTCCGGACGCAGGTTCGAATCCTGCCTCGGGCTTGGATGTGTGTGATGTCCTTAGATTAGTTAGGTTTTACGAAGTTCTAAGATCTAAGGGACTGATGATCTCAGTGTTAAGTCCCATAGCGCTGAATGCCATTTGAACCATTTTTGACACGTAGTCAGCACGGATTCAGAAAACATCGTTCTTTTGAAACGCACTAGCTCTTTATAGTCATGAAGTAATGGGAGCTATCGACAGGGGATTTCAAATTGATTCCATATTGTTAAGTTTCCAGATGGCTTTCGACACCGTTCCTCGCAATCGTCTTCTAACCTAACTGCATGGCTATGGAATATCGCATCAGTTGTGCAATTGGATTCGTGATTTCCTGTCAGAAAGGCCACAGTTCGTAGTAATAGACGAAAAGACATCAAGTAAAACAGAAATAATATCCGGCGTTCCCCAAGGCAGTGTTATAGGCCCTCTATTTATCCTGATCTGTATTAACGACATAGAAGACAATCTCAGTAGCCGTCTTAGATTGTTTGCAGATGATGCTGTCATTTACCGTGTTGTAAAGTCATCAGATGACCAAAACAAATTACAAAATGATTTAGTTAAGGAATCGGTATGGTGCGAAAAATAGCAATTGACCCTGAGCAAAGTAAAATGTGAAGTTATTCACATGAGTACTAAAAGAAATCCGCTGAATTTCGTTTCGCGGAAGTCACACAAATCTGAAGGGTGTAAATTCAACGAAATAATTAAGGATTGCAATTACAAATACCCTAAATTGGAACGATCACATAGATAATGTTGTGGGTAGAGCCAACCAAAGGCTGAGATTCAATGACAGAACACTTAGAAGGTGCGACAGGTCTTCTAAAGAGACTGCTTACACCACGCTTGTCCGCCCTGTTCTGGAATGTTTCTGTGCGGTGTGGGATCCGCATCAGATGGGACTGGCCGATGACATGGAAAAAGTACCAAGAAGGGCAGCTCGTTATGTATTACCGCGAAGTTGGGGAGATAGTGCCACAGACATGATACGTGAATTGGTGTGGCAATCATTAAAACAAAGGCGGTTTTTGTTGCGATGGGATCTTCTCATGATATTTCAATCACCAGTTTGCTACTCCGATCGCGAGAACCCACCTACATAGGGAGAAATGATCATCACGATAAAACCTGGGCTCGCACAGAAAAATTTAAGTGCTCGTTGTCCCGTGCACCGTTTGAGAGTGGAACGGTAGAGAGACAGCTTGAAGATGGTTCATTGAACCCTCTGCCAGGCACTTTCTTATGAACAGCAGAGTAATCATGTAGATGTAGATGCTGTGTTCCAAGAAGACATGGTTCCTGTTCGCACAGCTCACATAGTCCAGGACTGGTTTGTGACCAAGAGATTGAGTTGTCGCATCTCCCCTGACCACCACAGTGACAGATCTCAGCATTTTTGAGTCTTCATCGTCAAATTGGGAATGAAGTCTACGTGATCACTACTCACTTCCATCATCACTACCTGAAGTTACCAATATTTTTCAGGGACAATGGTATAAGATTCCCCTGAAAACCGCACAGTACATGTATTTCGCCGTTCTGTGATGACTAGAAGCTGTTTTTCCTTCGCCACGTTAGGCGTGGTACGATGTTGTACTTTACGTTGTTCCATATTTGTGTCCACGTCCTGTAGATGTAGATATAGACTAGTGCTAGAAATAACCAAGTTACGAAGTTCCTCCTTCATTCTCTGCTTCTGCAGAAATGGCTGTGTACTATAAGATTGTTCAAGGGAAAAGGAGCGGTAGTAAGTCCGTCATCTGGCTATCGGACACACGAGAAAGCGTCGTAACGTTCCTGGAGGTACGCCTTCGCGTGTCTGCTACCGTCGCCCCAGCCCGCCTTCCACCGAGCACATGACCACGAGCTCACAGTCACACACACACACACACACACACACACACACGCACACACTCACACACAGACACGCGCGCATGCGCAATCACGTCCACATTTCTGTGTAGGAGAATATTCCTTTCCTTAGACAAAAGCACAAACCCAGCGAGGTGGCGAAGTGGGAAGACACAGGACTCACAGTCAGGAGGGCAGTGGTTCGAATCTCTGTCAGGCCATCCACAATTTAGGTTTCTTTCTCAGCAGTCTCCAGTCTAAGCTTATACTTAGAAGACTGCAGGAAACCTAAATGTGGATGGACTGATAGAGATATAAACCACTGATCTCCTAACTGTGACTTCTGAGTCCTCCCACTTCATCACCCCGCTGGGTTTTATTAATGAAATTTGGTGAATGCGATGGATGCCCTCTGTGTAGTTTATAAGGTTTTATTTTATCACAACAGCCTTCGCATTGGCCAGTTCACGTGAGGTAGCTATTTTTGGTGTAGCCAACCCAACATGTTCGAGTACTTCAAAACTTGTTCTTTCAGCAAAATCCAACAACAGTTAATAAAAAATAATTGCAGCACATCAGCAGTCCACATTGTATTTTATGTACGATGTGGTGCAGGCATGGAAACACTGGACTCTAGTTCAGGAAGATTAACGATTCCTCATGTTTCTCTAACTCATTTCACGCCAATGATATTACGGCTCCTTGAACAAGGTTGTGACCAATTTTCTAAATTGCCCTTTCAAGTAAGATAGTGCCCCTTTGTAATAATTCTGATTCAAGGTACATTACATTCTAACCTACATAACCACAGAGCACATAGCGGAAGATAATACGATCAAAAACATAGATTATTATTAGTGTAACAATGAGCTGGCTAAAAATTTTATGAAATGTTTAAAATGCATCAACTTTGATGTTTCTTACTATAATTGCATTAACTAGCTTTGACTGAAAACGATAGCATTAAGATTCGTGTAAAGTGCTATTTATTTGCATAACACCGGAGTGTTTTGCGCTGATTTTCTAAGAATTTCATGCTCCGATTCAAACAATTCATTAATATTTGCCAAGGAGCTCAAAATTCAAAAATACAAGATTTTGGTGAAATATATGTTATAGTGTTTTAATATAAGTCCATGGATAAAAAAAGAAACAATAATTTTACTGTTGTATTATATAAATATTATTCTATACTAAATAAAAAGGTCATCCAGTCCCTGAACATTTAGGAAGCTTCTTTTCCATGACATTCTTGAATGTATTATGGAGCGGTCCATTTTTAAATTCGAGCAGTAAACTGCCATCACATGCATATCCGATCTTCCTTGGTAGCGTTCCTCGACAGTTTTCATATGCAGAGTTACCTTATTTGTGGATAGTCAAATATTCCTGCTTGAATTTTTACTTCTGAGCTCAGACATTTTTCCCTGTATATGGCAAAGCATGACCCATTCTCATCAAAAGCCTTAGAAATTGCTTCAAAAGGCCCAACTTGATATGCAGTGGACGACAAATGATTTTCTCTCGTCCAACTAAGGGGTCGTTAATGACAATCTTCCACCATCCGTACATGTTTTCTCTCTTTGGCCATTCTTTTCCAACACTGTGATGTGTTTTGTCTCTACTATTCCAGAGTCACAAGAAACACATTGCAAACCAAGGAGAAAGTTTACCGTTTATAAGTCTAGACAAACCATCCATTGATGTTTATGAGACTTAATCTTCTCAAAGATCAAAACTACGGTTTATGTTCTTCTTTCATTTCCGTTGAGGGAGCAGCTGATATTGAACTAAATTTGGTACCATTGTGTATTACTGCAAATTTCAAACTTGACTTTAGCTGTGCACAGAAACGAGAAAATCGACTAGAAAACATTAAGGAAGACCCATTTCCTCAGGAGTCCACTCATTTCACGCAAAACACGAGATTGTCTTCTTGAGAGTAGAAAATATAAAAATGAATGGCTTCCTGGATCAACATGTCGTTACGACACCAGCCTGGGCAAAACCGAAAGATACGATTCCACATCCATTTGTTCAACATTTATTCCGATTTAGATCGTAAAGTATGAGATTTACGACTCTTATATAGGTACACGATACTTTGAAGTATTTACGAAATAGTATTCTTTTCCAAATTACCTCTTTAGCGTGGGTTAAACCATTAAGACATAAAATTATGAAAACTGGTCATCCTACAGATTTAACTTTACAGAAGTCTATATTTAAAAGGTATTGTTAAGCTTAAAGGTTTTTATTGGATTTCATTTCATATATACAGTTTTTCCCGTATATGACATATACTCAACAAAATTCCAAGTGTCATATGATCTGTAGAAAAACGTAATTGCTTGTTTATCAGACAATAGTCTTCAGTGAATTCAAAAACCGCAGTTAACTTCACCAGAAAATTTCTGCTTGACACAATAATTTAATACTGCAGTATGTAAACAAATTTTGGAATGTTGTGGATTTTTATATTTCTATATTTCTTACAGGAATATATAAAATTTCTTTTGCAAATCGCATTTTTGTAATCATAAAAAGGTATAATTTTTACATAAATGTCGTTACATAGATGTCGTTATAATAATTATTTTGACAACGGAAATTCTAGAACATTTTGGACAACAATTTTGTGTTATATAGAACTGTATGCATCCCAAATCAGATTGGGCATAGTTGTTAGCTGAGTTGACTTTTAGGATTTTGTATGTGACACATCGTGTGTAATGTTTTTTGTTATCAGCAATCATGTGAAAATGAGCTCCTTCTGTCTAAAAAGAGGTTTTGGTGATGAGTCTACTTTTTTTTGCCTTGTTGATCGGTAAAAAAGTTGACACTAAGAAAAAACTGTGTATTATCTTTTACTATGGGTGACGAACTGTTTGTGAAATAAATCAAGTAGAAATATTAAGAAATAGTATCTTCACAAGCTAGTTAACAATCTGAGAACCTATTCATACCCAAATTAGGCGAATGCTGCCGCTTCTCATTGAAGCAAGTTTAGTATTTACCTTTATTGTATAAATTGTTTAACCACATCTTGAAAGAGTCATTTTCTCATGGCGTTCTGTTGAACGAAAACTATTACGTAGTTACAGTAGAGATTTATTTCAATTGGAATGGCTCATCAGGGATAATTTGCCTCAGATGTACCATTTTAAGAGCAAGAAGAGTATCATACTTTTTACGTTGTATGATAAAAGGTAACTTTGGTTTCTTGATCCAGTACATTTTTGTTGGAAGGCAGTAATTCAGAAGCTTCTATTGACGGCTTGAGATCTGTGGTGAGTTATTAACTCATCCCAGTTTAAACCCTGAGGAATTAATGCCATACCCGCATAATCACTGTCATCGTCATTAGTATCAGAGGGGCAACACCAGTCCACACAAACAACAGGTATCGGAATGGTTTTCATTTCCAGGTAGTCCACAATTGAAAATGTTCTGTACAGGTTTTACAGATTTATTTTAATTTTGGTTTCCTTTCAGCGTTTAATCTCTGAATAAGTAGCAAAAACCATCTACGTGATTTACTTATATTATTTCCGTTCAACTACACTAGTGCAAAAACTTCAGCATAGATGTTTCCTAACTGATTTATCATGCGATGTCATTCTCGCTCAGCCCTGTATGGGCAGAGCTCAAACAGTAACCTCCAACTCCATCTGGTGGATATTCCTGGAACTAATTGGAAAGCAGACCGGCAATAGGGCAAACCTACGGGAACCAATCCTCGTACATGTGATTTAGAAGTGCACAAAACAGAGTTACAAATGCACATTTCATGTAGAAGTGCATGTTAAACAACCACGATCAAAAAATAAGAGTGGACAGAGGAAGACTGATTTCACTTTTTGATTCAACTCCCCAGTTTTGGCTAAAATCAGTTCCAAATTCCTAGATATAAGAAAACTGTTTGTTCTTGGCCTCTGGAATTACTTCGTTGCTAGTTTCCCTGAGTATGTTAAAATGGGGTAACGTTGCAGTAGGCTGATGTACGATTATTAATGTTGATAATAGGTGTGCAAAGCGCCAAAATAGATTTGACCTCTTCAGTCTGATGCATTAAATGAATAATAATTTATTTCTGCTAAGATAGTAGATTTGCTTCCAGTGGAAATAGATTTCGAGTGAATGATCTGGTCACAGAGATTAAGGTTGTCTATGGTTCACTTGAATCGATTGAAGCAATTTCCAGGACGATTCTTTGAACGAGATGCAGACGAATTTCTTCCCTATCCTTCTCCCACTGAGGAAGTATTCGGTACATAGTCATACCGTCGTCGTTGAAGATTTGAGCCCCAACGTTCCGTTTTGTCTCCATCGTCTTCGTTGTACGAAGACTAGTTTCGTTGTTTAGTTAATATCT